>NC_140740.1:80997500-81645833 GCF_050655825.1 Lonchura striata | reverse complement strand
ATCCTCTCCTCTCCTCTCCTCTCCTCTCCTCTCCTCTCCTCTCCTCTCCTCTCCTCTCCTCTCCTCTCCTCTCCTCTCCTCTCCTCTCCTCTCCTCTCCTCTCCTCTCCTCTCCTCTCCTCTCCTCTCCTCTCCTCTCCTCTCCTCTCCTCTCCTCTCCTCTCCTCTCCTCTCCTCTCCTCTCCTCTCCTCTCCTCTCCTCTCCTCTCCTCTCCTCTCCTCTCCTCTCCTCTCCTCTCCTCTCCTCTCCTCTCCTCTCCTCTCCTCTCCTCTCCTCTCCTCTCCTCTCCTCTCCTCTCCTCTCCTCTCCTCTCCTCTCCTCTCCTCTCCTCTCCTCTCCTCTCCTCTCCTCTCCTCTCCTCTCCTCTCCTCTCCTCTCCTCTCCTCTCCTCTCCTCTCCTCTCCTCTCCTCTCCTCTATTTCTTTTCTCCCTCTTGCTATATATTCATCTTGCAATGAATTTCTGAGGAACAAGAGAGCTGATAATGAGTGTACAGAGATTTGAATAATCAGCCAGTTCCAAGAAAAACATTGGAACAAGTAATCATTGTACTGCAGTGTTATCTGAATTCCCCTTTCGAATTTCTAAGAACGGATTTTACTCTAATGTACTATGGAGACTATGTAAGTCTATATGAATTTGTCCTTTCAACATATATTTTCAGAAATATAGTGTTCTATCAGAGATAAACACACTTATTCAACAGATCAGGGATTACATAAAGGTCAATCCATTTTATATTTCTGTTTAATATATTTTCACTGAAAATTATTTCCCATCTTCTGTTTTCATTTTTATTTTCCAGTGACAAAGATGTTATGGCTTGAAGAAATTACCAATGTGAATTTAATTTATGGAAGAATAATACAAAAGTAAGAAAAGTCACAATAACAAGGAATGTGAGCAGGATTGAATTCTGAGACTTCACATCTTCACATAACAATATTTCTATCTTTATTTTGGAATACTAATGGACTGTTTTATCTATACATTTTACTTCATAAAGGCAAAAGTATTTCTGGATCTACTCCATTTACTGTTGTGAGAGGTTTCTTTTGCTATTGGCTACCATGAGCTTGAGCTGAGATCAGGATGAAAAGTACTTCAAACCATTTGTTAATTGAAAAACAACATATCTGGTTTTTTTTTTTTTTGTTGTTTACTCATCTCTTTAAATGGTTAATAGGGGTCTTTTTTTAGACAATATATAGAGGTTTGAGTGTGTCTGATTTTTGCAATTTTCAACTTGAAATATTCAGGTAAGATTTTTTGCACTCTCTTTGTCAAGAAATATGTGACTGACACTGATACAGCAGCCCACACATACCTGTAGTTAACTGAGAAGGTGGCAGCCTGTTGAAACAGAAGATTTCTTTTAAAGAAACTATGTAAAAGTCTTAATCCTTCTTCCTGTAGAGGTCGATTGGTGTTTTGCATTTGATTTTGTGTAAACCAAATTGGTCCCCAGTTGAATAGAAAACAATCACTCACTGTATAGTGAGAATTTATATCCTGCAAAAAAGTATACATTATTAAAAGGGACTGACATAGGGGTCACTGAGCCATTTTAGTAGCCTACAGATCATTACATTTATTGCTCATTTTTTTTTTCCTTTTATGCAAGAAAAACTCACTGTGACTTCAGTGAGAGTTTTTCTTACTTAAGGAGTACAGAACTGAGTACTTAGTTGAGAACGAAAGCAACATTAATGACTTCCATATGTTATTGCATAAACCTCATTCATATGTTTTTGATTTAAAATATTATAAAACAGAAAACAAAAATATTCTGTGTAACTTTTGGTGAGAAGCAGAAATGCTCTCAAGACCATGGATGAGAACAACTGAATTTTAGTTAGATGTGCAGTAATTGTTTGAACCCTGGAAATAATTTCTACAAAATAGTCTCTTGTTCTTTTTGTTCAGTCTATCTGTCTTACATACTGTTTCCATTCTCTTGTCTTCGCCTTAATTATTTCCAAAAACCCTGTGGGGATATTATGTCAGCACTTCTTGACCTCATGTGGTGAAGTTGTCAATGTTGAATTAAGCATTTTTTTAATATAACCATATCAATCCCATACACAGCTCTTCCCTACAACATGCTTGATCATATAGTGAGGTGAAAATACATAGGAAAATGCTGTAACTGAATTGCACTGAGAATGTGGGAACTTACCAATTAATTCAAACTTGTTAAATAAATTATGACTCAATATATGAACACTGTTCAGCTCCTATTTTTATGCAGAAATCCTTAATCCTTAATCCCCTCTTCAAAGATAAGGAATTGCAAACACAGCAAGACTAAAATTCAAAAGAGAATAAAACCTGTTGCCACTGATTCTGTAAATAATATTAGCAGCATCCTTAGGCACTGAAAATAGTAAACCTTTTTTTTCCTATTTTTTAAAAAATTAAACCCATAGCAGATTATAATCTTAACTACTCCTGTAAGGACAGTTGCCTAAATTGCACTTCTACTTTGCTCTTGGTATCTGGAATTTGAAGTTATGTGCACTTTCTAGCTCAAATGTCTCTCCATGGCCATTAATTGGATTCCTCTGCCAGATAGGTGTGGCCAGACAACATGAAAACAGCTGCAATTTTTTGTATTACTGTGTTCAAAATTTAGCTTGCAATTTACCTGCATGTGAACCATGTGAAGTAGTGTAAGCCTTAGATCACAGTACAAACAGATCCTCTATTTCTTCACATTTATTTAATGAACAGTGCTGTGTTATTCTGTTGTTGATGAAGTGAGGAAGAAAATATGAATATGGTATTCTTCTAATGAGTTGTGATCATAGAAGACTAGCAGTTTTCAAGCAAACATGCTGTGGCTGGAGATTTAGGTCAGTAGGTCAGGAATTACTCTTTTAGGAAAAAAAAAAGGCTGATACTGACTGACAAGGCTGTAAAATTAAGTCGCATGCATTGAAATACTCATATACAAAACATGCAAATAACACAAGGTGAAATGAAATAAAAGGATCAAGGAAACCTCTCCAGTCCTCTTGTTTTTTATTGCTACATTTTAAATTGCTTTGAGTCAGTAGGATTAAAGGAATAAGCAATCATAATATTAAAATTTTTTACTTATATTAGAGTCACATATAAAGCATATATATATATATATATATATATATATATATATATATATATATATATATATATATATATAATATAATATATATATATATATAAATATATAATATTTATATATTATTATATATAATATATATATATATATTATTATATTAAAAAGTCCCTCAAACCTCAAAATACTACAGCATACTGCTGGAAAAGCTGCAGCCCACGGCTGGGACAGGAGCACTCAGTGCTGGGTTCAGAACTGGCTGCATGGCCGGGCCAGAGAGTGCTGGTGAGCAGTGCTGCATCCAGCTGGGGCCAGGCACCAGTGGTGTCCCTCAGGGCTCTGTGCTGGGCCAGCTCTGTTCAGTATTTTTACTGACAACATGGATGAGGGTGTTGAGTCTTTCATTGTAAATTTGCAGATGACACTAAGCTGTGTCGATCTGTTGTGAAGGGTAGGAGGGCTCTGCAGAGAGACCTGGAACAGTTGGGTGGATGGGCAGAGTCTAACAAGATGAAGTTTAACAAGTCCAAGTGCCAAGTCCTGCATTTTGGCCACAATAACCCTGCATTGCTGTAGGCTGGGTACGCTGTGGCTGGACAGTGCCCAGGCAGAAAGGGACCTGGGGCAGTGGCTGCCAGCCGGCTGAGCATGAGCCAGCAGTGTGCCCTGGGGGCCAAGAAGGCCAATGGCTCCTGGCCTGGATCAGGAATGGTGTGGCCAGCAGGAGGTCATTCTCCGCCTGTACTCGGAACTGGTGAGGGCACACCTCCAGTGCTGTGTCCAGTTCTGGGGCCTCAGTTTGGGAAGGACATTGAGATGCTTGAGCACATCCAGAGGAGGCAACGAGGCTGGAGAGGGGCTGGGAACACAAACCTTGTGAGGAACGGCTGAGGGAGCTGGGGGTGTTTAGCCTGGAGGAAAGGAGACTCAGGGGTTACCTTATCACTCTCTACAACTCTCTGAAAGGTTTTTGTAAACAGGTGGGGTTGGGCTCTTTCTCAGGCAGCAACTGACAGAATGAGAGGACACAGTTTTAGCTGCACCAAGGGAAATGTCGGATGGATATTAGGAAGATGTTTTTTACAGACAGGGTGATAAAGTTCTGGAATGATCTGCCTGGGGAGGGGTGGAGTTCCCATCCCTGGAGGTGTTTAAGAAAAGACTGGATGTAGCACTCAGGGTCATGGTTTAGTTGAGGTGTTGGGGCATGGGTTGGACTCGATGATCTTTAAGGTGTCTTCCAACCTAGCGATTCTGTGAATTTTGTGACTATGTAACCCAGTAAGAGGAATTTCTCTTTGAAATGTTATTCTCTTAATGTTGACAGTAAGTGAACAAGGCATTCAAAATTAGAAGAGGGTTGGCCATCTCTTTTCATTGCCCTGCACCTTTGGCTCATCTAAATTTCCCCAAAAAACATTCCCCAAATTTTGCCCCATCTGGAAGTGAGAAGTCCTTACAGACTCTAGAGGTGCATTATATTGGCTGAATTTCTACAAGTTTTTGCTTTCCAGGTAGGTATCCAAATTCAATGTAAACCTCTGAGTTTTTTATAGGAATTCGTTACTGTTTGTTCCACTGAAAAGTAGTAGTAGCTGCTTACAATATAACTAGTTGAAACAATGTGTATGCTCATCCTCAACCTGCCTACAATGATGTAATTAGAAAATTAAAGTGAACTTTGTATGCAATTTATTTCCTGGGGTGCACTGCAGGGCTATTTTAAGAATATATTGCGTTATTATTAGTGCAAATTACCATGAGGCTTTTCTAAGATAAAATGATGAAAAAGATCAACTATAAAGTAGATAAATTGGATCAAAACTTTTTAAAAAATTACTCTCTAGCCACTATCTCCCAAACCCTCAGCATTTGTTTTTGATTTTTTTTTTTTTGTGGCAGAACATTAATCACATTGTGTCAAAGACTAAAGAAATATCACTTTGACAAGAAGGATTTAGTTAAAGAGTGCATATTGTTAACAGAGGTGGTAGTAATAGTTTAGGGAGTGTAACATATACACTTGTCTGGCTTCTAGCTGTTTGTCTTCACAGTTATGCTCTGTGACATAAATAAATCTTTAATAATAAAGCAAAACATTTTGGAGTCCATGAGTTACTCTTTTTGAAGATGAAAGAAAAGGTTTATTTCACTATTAATTTTGAGAGACTATGTAACCTCTCTCAGGTAAAAGAATTAGAATAACCAGTGAATTTTGAGAGTGAACCTAGAAATTAGTTCAAGAAAATTCACTATTTTTTCCTAGATGCAAACATGCAAACATACAATTTAAAAATTTTTAGCTTTCCAGAAGTAAACACGATTTCTAGTCAGTGGTACAGTTAATATTATTTCAGAATCCTCTATTCTGATTGTTATTAAATCTAGGCAGATGTATGAGAAAATATTGGCAAAACCAGCTTTTGAGAAAATTGTCTCAGGTCTCATCAGAAAGATGTCTGTATTTTTCCAGTTTCTGTCCTTTGGATTTTTGGATTTTTTTTCTTCAATATTTTTGAGGGATGACATTTTTAATAGCAAAATATTTCTACTTCTTAAGCTATTTCTCGTAATTGCTTGTAAACTCTTTACAACATAACATAAATCCGTGGTTATATATAGGAAGAATTATACAGGTGCAGAAAAAGAACAGAAACTGAAGATGGTTTCTCTGTGTTATTCTGTCCAATTCATTGGTATTTCTGCATTCCTCTTGCAGCACTACACTTGAACTCATCCTCCTATCTGAGGTGAAGTTATTCACCATTACTATCTTCTGTTTATCACCAGCATTGTATTTGTTTGTTCTGTCTTGCTGTTAATAGTTTTCTTGGTGGTGAAACAGAGTGAAAATTTAACAGGGTAGAAATCCATTTGGATTTAGGTGATATGTGCAGCTTTGAGCTTGCTAGCATAAGTAAAATATGCTGTTTAGTTGCAACACTAGTAAAACTGCCCCAGCTGAGGAGAAAGAATTTCCAAGCTGAAGGGATAAGAGAAGCTTCTCAAACCTTGAAGCAGACAGGGCAGAGTGACCCAGGAGTTCTTTCTGTACTTTCTGACAAAACTGAGTACAAGTGTAACTAGCTGTAAGTGAAACGCAAAATCAGCAGTATGAATATGCATTAACCAATTGTGAAATTCTATGCATATGGAAATTAGTAAAGGGTAATAAAAAAGTATCGGGAGTTCTCAGGGGTGCACATGTCCTTTGAAGGGGAACGATCCCCACAGGCATCCAGCACTGTAATAAACATACATTTGTCCCTACAAATCTTTCTAGGAACTGTGGGGTTTTGATTTTTCGTCCACATTTCAGTGGGCCTTCTGCAATAGTCTTCTTTCACTGCTAAAAGTTCTTTTCTCAGTTAATGTAGTTTAGTCCGTGTGTTAGCTGTTTATTCACATTGTATTGTAAGAAAAAAAGTACATCGATGATCCTGATTCTCAGTCTGGAAAAGAAAAAAATGGAGTCCCAATCTTGTAGGTAGCTACTTTGAAGATAAATAACAAAATAAGATGACAACAGAACTCTATAAAAGCTCAGAGTTTTATTCACATGGGTCTAATCATGGGACTTGGATCCAAAAATTATGTGGCTTTTGTCCTTACAGATGGTCTGAAAAACAACTCTTTTTGGTCTAGGTACTCCTTTTTAATTTTGGTTACTTGTGAAAGTCACATATCTATCACAAAGCATGTGGGCACTCCAAAGGCTAAATTACATTCCACAAGTCACTTGTATAAAGTCCTGGAATGATGTGCCAAAGACCACAAAAAAAGTTTGGTGCAGAAAAAGAACAGAATGTGCATTTCCTACAACATTGCCCAGTCCTTGAACCAACAGTTCAGTCTTCTGTTTCACTGTTACTGTCATCACCATGACTCACAAGTTGTCCAATCTGCAGTCAAACTTGAATGTTTTAGTAATTAGAGCTGGCTAAGTTTTCTTTGTAGAAGAAAAACTTGAAGTACTGAAATAAACATACAAAAAAGTGGCTTTGGTCAACGGTAAACACCACTTGTATTCATTAATTATTGCTAATTATGCAACCAAACCTTCTTAAAAGGATTTTTCTGAGAAAGAAAGACAAGTGTTGAGTATATGTAATACATAACTTTTTGATAACATACTACTGTGTGTGGTCTGTTATGGAAAGTTGGGTTCAGAAAAAAAAGAAAATTTACCCATCTAGAATAACACATAAAATCCGTGGGGGAAAAAAATGGCTTGAACTGGGGAAGGGCATCCTTTCACTTTAAACTTTTAAAATGTGAGTGGATCATTTCACCCATTTTTCATGGATGAAAACTGATAAACTATTTCAGATATTAAGAAATATAAAAATATTATGGTGCTCTGTAAGGAATTCTGAGAAAAAAACAGAATGACAATATTTAATAAATAATTTCATAAGACTTGTATTTTTGCTAGATCAAAACAAATTAAACCAATAAATTCAGTTTATGCTGAAGAAATCTCTTCTATCAGTCATGACTTCAGAGCTTTTCTTGTGAACAGAAGCATTTTTGTATTTTGTAATGTATTTGAAATATCTAACATGATTCTCTTACAAGAATAATTTTCTTAAAATAATATTTCTTGTTTCTTAGAATTGCTGTATTTTAAGGGTTTTTTTGCTTATCTCTGAAGTTTACCTCACTTCTTGGCACTTTTCTTCCCACTGGAAAACTTTGACATACATATTTATTGGAGCTCACAGCTTTTTGTGTTTCAACTGTCACTAAAGTCTCCTTACACAAGTGCAGAAGTATGCAACAATGAGAAATAATGGCAAGAAAACAATTAGACAAACATTTCTGATGCTTCAAGAGAGTTTGATCTGGCATGAGAGATCTGGCATAAATGTTCAAGTCATGGGGTTAAAATGGGCTCCATTTTTTTTTTTAACTTTTTTCCCTTCTTCTCAGTGATACCACAAAACAAAATCTACTACCAACCTAAAACATCATGCCACTCTATACCTGAATTTATATACACCAGCATTCCAGGAACTGCTGCAACTGTGAAAGAAGCTGCTCTTACTTTGTGAGACCAAATTTCATTAATATTTTAAAGAATGATGCAACTAAAGTAACAAGTTTTTAAAAATTGCACCTTGGACTTCTCAACAAGCTATATCTGTTGGATATTTTTTAAGTGTCTACAAGCTGCAGTAGTTTTCCACATCTTCATTGAGAGCCCAGGTGTAGGGGGAAAAAAATTGCCACTTTACTGAATGGGAAGACAGATAGGCCTGCATTTGCAGTTTTTCTTTGGGGGAAAAATCAAGGTCACTCACTTTAATCAGCTGTTACAAATAGAGTTTGGGCATGAATTTTAGCTGCATGTTGCCTGCTGGCACCTAGTGCAGAGGCCACCTGGCACCAAAAGAAATGACTTTCTATCTGTTCTTATCTCCTTTTCCACTTTCTAGAACAAAGCCAAGCAAAGTATCTTAAAGCTGCTTAATCTCATCTGCCTGACCAGAAAGAACCAGAAGTATTAAAAGTTAGAAATACTTGCAAAAATGGGTTAGGAGCAACTATCCTATGCTTTTCTTTTACTGTCCTTTATTTCATTTCAGACACTAACTGTACTTTAGTGAATGGGCTTAGGCATATATTAGTCAGAATAATAGCAAGTCAGAATAATAGCAAGTCAGAATAATATGAACAAGAAATTTATTAACAAATCTGAACTGAAAATCTGGAGGCATACCTCTGTTGCTCTATCTCCTGAGAAAGCACTTCAGCAGTGCATAAATCTCCTTAGATCTGAGACATAGTTCTGCTTAGGGCTCTGTTGCCTTCCATGTTCCCCTCATTCACTGTAAAGATCACAACTATTGGCCTTACATTCTTTCTTCTTTAAGAAGACGACAATTAACTTCCCCATGGTAAAATATACAGATGTGAAGGATCAGATGAAATGGTAGATGGATGAGTGAAGAGCTAAAGCCTAAATGAAAGAGCCTTTTAAAATATATACATACATACATACATACATACATATATATATATATATATATTCATGTGCCATTTACCAAAAAGCAAACTACAATGACATTTTTGTGATTTTACCACTGTATTACACTCAATTCCTCTTTTGTGCAAACACCTATTTGAAAAAGAAAATATTTCCCAGAAGTTGACTAAAGCATCTAGACAACTAGACACTCAGAGAAGTACAGCACTGACTCCAGCAGGATTTGTGTGCATAAACTCTGTTGTGGAGCTGAGATGTAGTATTTAGCACCTGAATGGTTAAGGATATACCAGGAATGTCTTGCAGTTGAAGCTGCCTAAATATGTTTGAATTATTAGTGGGTTAGCACAGAAAGCAGGAGGGGTTACTAATGCATTTCTTACCCTGTTCAAGTTGTTTATCAAGTTCAGCCAAAGTTAAATGTTATGCTCAATGCACTTCAAGTTTTATAGGTGGTATGGGGATAGATACATGTAGACCTCTGCTACTTTCTGCTTGTATTCGGCAATTGCTAACCTTTTTTGCTCATTATCTAAAGCTGGTCTCTATGGGTTGCAAGTATTTGGGACACATACATTTAGCAACACCCCTATGTTAATATGGTTCTCCAGAGATCACAGCTGGGACACAGCGTTTCTGTAGCTGCTTATGATTAGATTAAGACTGTTCTCTTTCCAACCTTTACTTCTTATGTCACTGTAGAATCATGAAGCCTGCTTTTGCAACTTGTGCCCATGTAAATTCTGGAAACATCTCAAGGAGATTATGGTTTCTTGTTTTCTTCTACTTTTTTTTTTTATATGCACTATTTGCTTCTATTTGGATTTTTAATATTTATTTTTAATTACTCTTGCTGTCATTTAAACAATTTTACTGTTAAGATTTTTAAATCACTCTTATTCCTGGAGGAATTACAAAACAATATGTTCACATCCCCCTTCTCTTGTTTTCTTATGGTGAAAAGGAAAGTATGTTCATCACTGCATTCATAAAAGAGGGTACCATTTTCTTAAAGCTGCCATCCAAGTTCCTTGCATAACTATTTAATCCACTTCAGATGAAATCTACTCTGCAACATTAAACTTACTAAGTAGTGCCTGTGCCCTGAATCCACTTATTTTAAGTGATAAAAAGGGTAAGGCATACCAGATGAGCATCCTTACCACTGGTTGAAAAAGAGTGTGCTGCCTGAGGTGAAGACTCAGAGAGGAGAGTGGAAGATTCTAATTTCCTGTGCTGACATTGCTAGATTTCAAAAAATGCCTGATGCCTGAAAGTGGGCCTCCAGGCCAGTACAGATATAGACTGGGACTCCAGAAAACCTCAGATTCCCTTGACAGGAAAGAAACTCTTGTAAGATCTTGACTTGCTGTGTCTAGATTTTACCATCTTGTCCAATATGCAGAGTTGTACATGCATGCACAGGTAGTCTTTCTAACTGATCATATTCCTCTGCTTCTGAAATTGGTACACTATTTTCACTCTGTTTAACTCTTCCTGGCTCCTTTTTGTAGTATGGCTGAACCCAAAAGGCAAAGCCCTCATCTTTTGATTGATGTAATGAAACAGTTTTCTGTCTCCTGGTTAGGCAGGGTGCACCTAAATATCTGTAAAGGCGAACACATGTCATGTGTACATATGCACATGCATTGAGTATTGAGTGAAGAAATATACTGAGTGCTTTCACATGCACGTATCTGTGCACTCTGGTAGAGCACAAAGTATGTGTAAGGCTATGAGAAAGTTCTCTAGTACTGAATCAAGTGACCATATTTTCTATTTAGTAAAGAAAACAATCTTGAATTAATATTGCTTAAACACATTTATTGCTTGCAAGGATTCTTAGTTGAAGCTTTTACATTCATTCTAGTTAGTGCTGTCCTTGCTAAGATTCTTCAAAAATTATTCACTTAGTTGTTTTGCTTTTTTGGAGGAACCTGGAGAAAAGCAGTGATGTTGCATTGCCTGTCATATTGTGAAAGACTCTCAGAATACGTGAAACACCCGCTGTGGTTTAACAACTACACATTCATTTATTAACTACCTTGTACAAGGATTGTGATCATATCTTCCATCCCCCAAATATTGAGCTCTGTGAGAGGGGTCAGTGAAGCACAGGAGTTTCATAGCAAAGGCAGCTCTTTGGGGTGCAGCGCTCCTTGCACGGAGAGCAGCCTGACATCCCACCCCAGCCCCAGATCAACGGCCTCCAGCTGTTGCATGAGGTTCATAAACAACTGAAGAAAGGCTGAGCTGCTCTCCAGCTCTTCTCATCTTCCCTTTTAATCACCCAGCTGTGAGTATTCATGCAGACAGTTTTATTGATGCAGAGTTTGTACTGTTTTTGCAGGACAAAGCTCTTAGCATGTCACAGCCTCCTAATGGGTGATACTTTGCATTTAGGGATTTTGGTCAAACTGCTCTCTGTGTCCCTCCCTTCTTTCCTTCCCACTAGTCCATCTTTATGTTTATAATATCCACATTTTAAGAAAAAATTAGTTGTGACATAACAGCTGAAAACTTGCTTTTACCAAACTTTTACTGTTTGGTACAGTCATTGCAAGAAAGTATGTGTAATGTATATAAGGATCTAATTTTTAATTTAATGCATTTATTTTGCAACTTTCGCATGATTTGGTAATTTCTGTGTAATTGATGGACACGTGGTGCATATAGAGTATATGTCATATGGCACCATGCTGAGGGCTTTTTGACTTTAGCTGGCAACTGATTCTTTAAGTAATAAGAGAAAAGACACTCTTCATCCTATCCATTCTTCTATATACTGGCACTGCAAGTGTGCAAACAGTCATAAGTATTAAATCACTAAAATTGTGTAGTAGGTATATTTTGAAGAAGAAATTCACTCCAAAAATTATTGTTAACAAGGAATTAAAATTTAATCCAGTGTTAAACAGGGCTAGTCTCACAGCTGAACTTTATGGGAGTGGAGTTGGTACATAATTTTTATTTGTTTTCCACTGGTCTTATTTCTGATACAATTTTTATTTTTATTTCATACTGCTGAGCACTTTCTCAGCTGGCTTATTTCTGAGTAGGGCCCTAAGGAGGGGGTTTGACATAGCAGATAGAGGTGACAGCTGCTCCTGACACTTCACGTGGTGGCAACAGCCTTCAGGATAGGATTTAAGACATGTAGTGAACACTCTGTATCTGTAACAGAATAAAAAACAAATCTTGGTGACCCAACAGAGCTACCACCTCATATGATACTTACATTACAGCATTTGTTTATGTTTCCTAAATTCCTAATTACTGGATACCTGTGATTGAATGAAAACTTCAACTCAGAATATAAATTCCTAACCTCCATTTTACTACTACCCATCTATGTTTTCTCCCCATCCTCCTAGAATTCACTCCAAAGTTTGAAACTCTGTAGGGTATAATAAGAAAATAGTAATTTAGGAGCAATTTTTCAAATCTCTGCTTTAGCTGATAGCAAAATAGTATTTATTTTAGTTTGTATATTTAGACCTTTTTCATGAATATTTCTTTAATCTTAGATTTTAAATATAGCACTGAAAAAATATATATGCACATTGCTCATGGGTATTTTTTCTAGTTGATGGTTATTCCATAAAAGGATGAAGGACTCAAATCAGAAAGGGGTGTAAATGATTGCATCAGTGTTATCAGTTCAGCATTTTAAAACTGGTAGAAGACTAGGTGAACAAGTCATCATAAGAAAGCTGATAATTTTAACAACAGCAATTTTATTCTATTTAATTTATAATGTTTAATTAATATTTTTAATATTGTCATAAGCATTGATTTTATATAGACTGGGAAAATGGTTGGAGTTCCTTCAGACTCAGAGTTTGCATAATAACTGTACTCCAAACAATGCTTCACTCCATAGCTACTTTCACTAAAATCACAGGCTTTAGAGGAAGTTTTTCCTGTCAATCTCCTAATTCCTTTTGTATTGCAGGTACAGAACTTCAGAACTTCAAAGGGTACATTGACAGTAAATCTGTAGAAAAATATAGACTACACTCTAGAAGATCAAGGACACCTTTGATAATTTAGAAATGCCTTGGTAGGAGTCTGGACTTCAAATTTCAAAGGAATTATTTCTAATAGACGTAGCTGTTTTTATTTTCTTTCTTCTTATTTTCTCTTTTAATTTGTGGACAGTCTCTTTATGAATTTCTTTCAGATAAGAGAAGCTTTTTGATCTCTAGGATTTACAGACTATGCACCTGTTTGCCAGTCGAATTCTGGAAGGGGTAATAAACTGGAAAACGTAAGGCTTTATTTTGTTTCTGTATCTTTTTCTGGGGAGAGGGAAGATAGGGATGAAGGCATTTTGTCAACTTTGGAACGATTGGTTGAATTTAAATGTTGAATTCTAAATTACTGTAGGACTTGTCTTACTTGTCACATCCTAGAATGATTCTTGAATGTTCATTAGAATGAAAATGTTCAGTCTTATGGGTTGTTAATTCAAAGTTTGTTGCATTTGTTGGCTATTTTTTTCCTTTTTTTTTTTTTTCCCAGCAGAATTCCTCTTGATATTTTTTTTCTCTCCTTATATCTAATAATAAAACTATTTTGGAAGAGAACAATGAACTTCTTCACCTATCCAAAGTCTTGCAAAGTTGCTAACAAGTTTGCTATTTCCCTTCAGCTCTTCAGCTGACTGTAATTTAGTATTAACCTTAAAATCCCTGTGAAGTGAGTGGTCAGTTCGTAGAAAAGGATAGAAATCAGCTTCCACTTCTTACATGACCCTATGGGCTTCAGAACAGGGCTCTGCTATTCCCCAAAACTGGTTAATTGTGAGGCTAGGGAAAATGAAAACAGTAAAAAGCTATGTGACAGAGAAAGAATACATCCAATTACTTTTCTTTTTTTTTCTTTCTCTGTGTGTTATCCTTTTACTCTCTCTCTCTGACCCCTTTTTGAAAGTGAGAAATGTATTACTGCAATCAGAAAACTTCATGTAAATAGTACTTGAAAAATATTTTAGTTCTAGGGTTGAGTAAAGAGGCTCTGATATTTGGTGTTATGAATTCCTCTCATTAGCATCATGTAAAGCTGTGGAATCTTCTAGAAACCCGCATTCTAATCCGTAAGATAAATATTTTTTAGTTCTGTAAGCAATACTGTGAATGAGAACATATGGCTGAAACAAATGGTAATAATACACTCTTTTCACCAGGTCATATCAGCATGGAATACATGTTCTGTCATCTATAACAATAAAGGGATTTGTTTTATTAAATAGTTGTTTATTCATACACGCTATGCAGCTGTTAATGTCAGTTTATCATTGTGGTCTTGTTTTGTACATTATGTGGCAGCTGGAGGTTTTCTCTGCATGGGCTTAGCAGAGGTCAAAAGAAGTCTTTCTTGTAATTTGAAAAGCTTGACATCTTTCAGAACACTCTCTGCTTTGCTAATACCAGACTATTCTACATAGACTTATTTCAGATATGCTTTCTGATGCAGTATTTTATGTGTGTGTATATATATATATATGTGGGTGTGTGTGTATGTATATATGAATCTTTATACATAGTGCTAAAGATGGAGATTCTAATCCATTTATCCATTTTCTGTTTTGATTTTGTTTGGACCCTTAAAAATCTGTCCTTCTTCTCAAACACAATTTAGAGTTCAGGGTTTATTTTATTGACTTATTGGAGTGGTAAAGTGAAGCAGTAGGATCAATTAATTACATGAAAAAGCAACTTCATTTGTAATTTTTATACTTGTTTTTTTTCTTATAAATTTTAACTGTAACTGACTGAAAGTCTCAAAAAATTAAAATGTTCCTACTTCTTTCAGAGAATATCCAGTCTGAAGGAATGATTATGTGTGATGTCAGCTCCTTTCGAAACTGGAGACATAATAAAGTGTTGAAGGATTTATCTAGCTAAAATAGGAGGTGAAAATGAATCAATTTATTATCCAAATTTCTTTGATAAGAGTCCATGAATGCTCTTGTGTATATGCAAAGTAAATGCAGTTATTTTTAGAGGTTACATGTAAATGAGAGACTTTGGGTTTTGTATAGGAAGCAGAAAGAACTTTCTTTTTTTTTTTTATTTTCACATTCAGGAAGATCAGGATTTGACATTTTTCCTTTTTATTTTGCCTTAAGTACAAGTAGAATGGGAGTGTATCATAATTTTGTTTTGTCTGGATAGAAGACAACATGTAGGCTGAAGGAGCTCATTTGAATGAAATCCATAATATCTCTAATTTCTCTAATAATTTTCTCAGTGGAGAAAAGAGTGAATTTCTCATTCAGTTATTTAAAAAGGGTTGGTTTACTCCAGAGGGATTTAGAAGCTGATAGGATTAGTTGCTTGCATGAAATAAAAATTTACACTTATTTGAAAACCTCACATGGAGTATCTTCAAATCTGTATGAACCGTTTTGAGATGAATTCTGGTATAGACTGCTTGATAGAGTTTTCACAGAACTATGGCAACACAGAGGGGAAAAGAGGCTTTTCTCCTGTCCTGTGTAAACATCAACCATCTTCTCTCCCTTCTTGAACTTCATTCATTCCGCTTAGGGGCCAACCTCTTACATGCTATTACAATTTTCAGTATTTTCCATCTCTCCTATTTTGAGTTGTTTGATTCTGTTGAGTTCAGTTGTAAGGCCTGGCAAGAGTTTTAAAGATGACCATTACATTTAAAGTGTTATGAGGAATATGTCCTCAAGGAATTAAGCACATACATTTCAGTGTAACACTTGACTGAGACACTCCTCATCATCTCCTAAAATCTCTGTCTTTGCCCCCAGTTTAACTTCTGGAGAGTGAATTAACTTGGTGACCTAATGACTTAGTTTTTTAATAAACAATTGGATACAATGACATAAACCATCAAGAAAGGCTTATAGCCAATAAAAAGGTTTCTTGAGATAAAGTTTATATATCAAAAGCAGCTGGTTTTCCAAGACATGCCTCTTTCTAATTATCCCTGTAACTGGAAATCTAGACAATAAAATAATAGATATGCTATCCTGTGTAGTAGAATGAAAATGGACATAGAATATTAATGTTCTGTAACTTTAAAGTGTAGAGAGTAAAAACCAGATTTGTTAAATTTATTTCATATTTTTAAAAAATCATTAAACCATTCAAGTTTGTCTTTCAGTTTTAACATTGTGAGAAAAATAGCTTATATTTTCCTGATTGTTATTCTTACTTATAAATAAATTATCTATTTTTTCTACTTGAGACACAAAGTTTGCATGAGGACAAGCATAATTTTTGTTCCAGGTCCACATTTATTCCAAGTATGTGACTATAATGATAAAAAACACATAGCAATACCTAATAACTTGGATTAAAATTTATGGATCCTTATTATGATATGATATGTAAATGGATCCTTATTATGGATCCTTATTATGGATCCTTATTATGATATGATTATGTAAAATAATCATATCTTACATTTCCATTATCCACATTTTTCAGACATTTATATGCATCATTCATTATTCCTTCAATAAAGTAATGGACGAAACAGTTTCTTTGTTAAATACCATTTCATCTGGAATTCTGAGCATACATTTTTTTAACATTGTGTTAAATTGTTTTGTAACAGATGGCTCTAAAACCAATTGAAGAACATGTATTTGGAGTAAAATTGTTCTTCAAAGAATGCACAAATGTTATATTTTCTAAAAAAATTAATTTCCTGTTCTAAAATTATGTACATAATAACATTCATGGCAATGATTAATCAAGTTTACATAAGAGTTTTAGTGTAGATCAGTCATGTTTATCAATTTTGTGCTAACAGCATTCCTTAGTATTCCAGCTCTTTTATGTCCCTGTCTTAAGTCTTTATTCTGGTAAACTTCTCACTCATGTGGTTTTGTACTCATGAGTGAAAGATTAGCAATGAACCAGACTAAAATGCACTCAAGTTCTGTCCTCCTTTTTCTGTTTTTTTTTTCTTTGCAGCTATTCAGTTTTAGTTCTTGAGACTGACAAACTGCAAAGGTTCTGAGATTACTTTTCTTTATGAAGGAGAAGGAATTCAGCAACTTACCCTTCTGTTTACTAAACACTATTTTGAAATGAGGAATCTTACACTGTCTATGTGTTTCTGTATTATATATTGGCTTTACAGTCAAGAAGTCTTTCATTATATTGTCAGATGTCTATGTGCTCTTGGAAGTCCAAGTTCTGTATGTGCTTGACTGTGTCCATAACAATGTTCTTAGTGACATAATAGTGTATGTGCACATTTAAAATTTTTGTAATACTGAAATGTAGTGCTGAAAAAAAAAATCCTATCTTATTATATTCTATTTTCTTGTGGATATTCTCACATGAACTGCACAGACAAAAAAAGAAAACCAATAAGCTAGTCTCACTGTTTCTTTCATGATGCATCTAATCAATCGCAGGTTATTTACCCATGCAAATTGTAATTTTTAATTCAGTCTTTTAATAGGTCTGAAAATACTTCATCAGTTCTATACTGCCCTCCTTGAATTTAATAGGTTGATTTTAAAAAAAAGAGATCTCACTATCAAAGGCACTGTAGCCTTAACAACTGGGGATTTCAAAGGAAATCTGTGTCTTCCATTTCTGACTCAGTGAAGTACATTATATAATACTGCTAACTTATAACTAACAGTTCTTAGATCTTTTAACTAAATTCATTGTGACTAGGGTAATTTCCAGAATCATTGAAATATGGCAAAGAGTATCAGTAAGTGCTCAGTATTGCTCTTAGAAAACATCCTCAGGAAATTACTGTTAATTATATTTTTCTGCTACTAATATTACTACTATTGCTACTATGAACTATTACTATCAAACAATTTCTTTGAATTAAAAATCTTAAATATAAATGCAGCTGCTTGTTACATGGCTCCTACTGATAGTGTCTCACAACTTGAGAAAAATTCCCTTTTTGTTGTGAAAGGAACTGTAAGTGCAGTATCATTAACACATACAAAAATCAGGTGTAATTTACTATCTTCAGAAATAGTTCTTTATCAAGGAAAAGTTGCTTTGTAAATAACTAGGCAAACCCTGCACTGGTAGTCATAACAAACAAATGGAAATAAAAATATGTTTCTAATAGCCATGTCTTCTCAGCACAATTAAAGCAAGAGGAAAAAACATTGTAAATAACTTTTTTATCTGCCAAAATTAGTTCAGAGCAATTATCTTCTTTTATTACAGAAGACACCACAAACAACCAAAGCAGCAGTACAAATTTGCTCTTTGTATTTGCTTTGCATGTTAGAGATGCCATCAAAACCAAACCACAAAAAAATCAAACAATAACCAGCAGAACAAAAAACACCAAACAGCCTTTTATATTTTGATATTTAAATGAAGAAGGAACTAATGTTAAATAGTTTGGCTTAAAAATATATGTAAAAATATTCATTAGTGTTTCTGTATTTGACTAAAATAGATATTGTACATACATCTTGTAAACCTATATATATATTGTAGATATGTACATATTAGAACAAAAGTACTTAATTTGCTTTGAAATTATATTTAATAGAAAGTGTAATGCCTGAAGATAAAACCAAAAAAATAGACTTCGAAAGCACATAAATATAAAACTTTATGCACCTTCCCAGGTAGGTAAGGCAGCAGTTAACCCTGGCAATACTAAAGTAGGCTGGGGAGTTCAAGCAAGTATGCCCTGCCTTCAAGTAACTTCAGTGTTCCTGTTGTACATTCCCTACAGCAGGAGCTCAGTACAGAAACAACCCCAGGCACTTGGACCAGAGGTACATGGGCCCAGTTCAATTTATTAATGCACTTTCTGCTGCAACTGCACCATATCACTAGATAGGCAGATGGGGATGAGAAAGAGATGCCAGCCACAGCAAGAAGAGAAGAAAACAAACAAGAAGTTGCAGATACCTATGACCAGCTATAAAACACTGTTTATTTTCTCAAGTTACAAAACCATTGGAATACAGGGCTTTTTGTACTTTTGTATGTATTTTACATACAAGAGAGGTCAGAATGAGAAGTACCTAGGAAGTATTCAGGGTGGGAATTACTGATTTGCTAAATAGACATTGTGCTACTTAAAAGGAATGGTCTTATAAGCATATTCTCTGAAGGTGTAATTACTGAGTACCCAAGTTATGTATATATTTATTTTTAGTTTCAATTACTCAAACTGAAACAATAAATAAACAGGGCATACAAACATTGGGATTTGGGCATTAGTGCTGGACAACAGCCAGGCAGAAAGGGACTTGGGGGTGCTGGCTGACAGCAGCTGAACACAAGCCAGCTGTGCCCAGGTGGCCAAGAAGGCCAGTGGTATCCTGGCCTGTGACAGCAACAGAGTGGCCAGCAGGACCAGGGCAGGGATTGTCCCCCTGCGCTGTGCACTGGTGAGATGCATCTCAGGTTCTGTGCCCAGTTTTGGGCTCCCCAATTCAGGAAGGATGTTGAGATGCTGGAGCACGTCCAGAGAAGGACAACAAGGCTGGTGAAGGGTTTATAACCCAAGTGGCCAAGGAGTGGCTGAGGGAACTTGGGGTATTTAACCTGGAGAAGAGGAGGCTCAGGGGTGACCTTTATCATCTCCTCAGCTGCCTGAGAAGAGGGTGTACCTGGGTGAAGTCACCTCTTCTTCCAGGTAACCAGTGACAGGACAAGAGGTCATGGCCTTCCCACAAGCCTTCCGTGCCAGGGCAAGTTTAGGATGGATTTTAATAAGAAGTTCTTCACAGGAAGAGTGACTGGACATTGGAATGGGCTGCTCAGGGAGGTGGTGGAATCACTGTCCCTGGAGGTGTTTAAGAAAAGACTGGATGCAGCACTTAGTGCCACTTTGGTTGACACAGTGGTGTTAGATCATAGGATGGATGGATGATCTCAAAGGTCTTTTACAACCCAGTTGTTTTTGTGATCCTGTGGATCATATAGGTCAAACATTTTTAAACGTACAAATTTAAACAATAATTGTGGTCTATTTATGTTGCCACATACAAAATAATAAAATACAGCAGTCTTTATACAAGCTAAAAATCCCAGTAAAAAGTTTATAGATAACTTCTGTCTGAAAAATAGCTATTATTTTTTATTCTCTGCTTTTATTCACACTTTTCAAAACCTGCAGGTACAAATTAAGTTAATTTGGACATGGTAGGGAAGCATTGCTGGCCAATGTTTTCTGAATTGTTTAGACTTGCTTATTTATGCATCTGTGTATTTTCAAATAACTGAGATTTCAGCTGTATGAAAACAGGAACACTTGTGGTAAAAAAGAGAAAAATGCTTTTTTTGTGTATAGAATCTATCTAAAAGAATTATTGAAATGGTACATTATGTATGTAGTGTCCTAGTAATCCAGAGGAAATGTGTATGTTAAAGTCCCATGGGAATAGGACTGTGGCTATCTAACATAAAGCAGTAGATAAAAAATACAGAGGAGAAAGCTTGAATGTAGCTCAAGTGTACCCAAAAAAGGCACAGTGGAGTCTCAGAGAAATGTGTGATTCTATATCCTAACAGACCAACTAACTAAATAATTTAATACTTTCACTTCTTTGCTTATATATCCTTACGAATGTGCATGAGAAATCATATCATAGAACTTATATCTAAGTAAAAGCATTTTGAAGTAAAATGAAATAATTTATGAAAGCGAGTCTTCTTATCACATGTCAAAACTGTAACATATTAAAGTAAAGAAAAAAAAATTAATTTCCTTACAAGCAACTTGGGATGCATCAAAATTTCCATTTCTACCACCTCTCCTAGTCATGTAAGGTAATACAGTTTTCTCTGCAAGTTTGAGTGAACTCCTGTCTCTTTTACCAAGCGGAGTTGTGAAACTGACAAAGGCATAGCTACCAGCTTCAAAATAAAGTATCCAGATTTTACCCTGTAGCCTGTATTTACAGATTCAGTGCCTGCAGCATACTGTTGTGATCTGTCCATGGGGTCTCTGGACAAGGGTGAAACAATTTTGGGACCCGTTTGAATTACTGGATTGTTCTGCACAGCCTTATCTACTCCTGTAAATCCTGCAATATTTGAAATTGTCTCTCTCTGAAGAAATACTGCTACATCACTATTAAGTACCCAGGTGTAGACACCGAGGCCAGTCAGGATTGCTAAATGAGAGAGACCAGGGCCCACATCCTGGCTCCAAAGCCAAGTAGCAAAGTCTGTGTTGAGTACACACATCTCAGCTTTTCCTATCTGCAGGTAGATCCCCTGAAACAGGACAGTCAAGGACAGTCACACTAGAGTCTTCCCAATTGGAGTGGTTTCTGGAATTTGCTATGCCCCAAATTATGTTTGGGAAAGCACAAGCTGGTCTCAGACACAACAGTGCCAGGGAATATCCTAATGGCAAAGCAGTTCAGGCATGTAAGCAATTGGGAAAACTCACACGCTCTCTGTGTTAGCATTCACATCCTTCTTTTTGCCTTTGGGATCCTCAAAAGATTGTGAGGTCTTGCTGCAGGATTCACTCAAGGCTCGCCCTTGTGGAACGGGCAAGATCTGTACATTTACAATTATTTGATTAAGAGTTATTTGGACCTTAATCTGAATTATTATCTTGTTCGAAAGAAAAGTAATTTGTGCCTACTGAAATGCAGTTATATAATGAAAAAGAGTAAAATATCTTCCAGTGGTAAAGCAGATTTGAATAAATTTCTAAACCTTATATGTCAATTCTAGAAGGAGTTATGTAGTCACCAGTTTGTGGTAGGAATATTTTCCTGGGTAAATCTGATAAAATAGGCATCAAGTCTATTTCTTTAGCAGGTCTGTAACTTCAAATTTGTAGAAAATTTCATTAACATTAATGGGACTATTCACATTTTCAAAGTTATGAAGATATTGCTCAGTATCTTCAGTATATACCTCTCTCTGCTCTCACCAGCTTTTGACATTATCATTCATACTTTGGTAGCAGGTGCTGTGCTATTTAAAACAGAGGTGGAACATTAAACCCACTCAGGATGCTCCCTTTTCCTCCCTCCCCCTTTCAATAAATGAGGAGCACTAAGATAAGATTACAAATTGGAATCACAGTTTACTGAAAATCACAATAATCACAGCAATTATAAAAACAAAGAGTGCACAAAAGAGAAAGGGTGTTTTATCCACCGAAAGGTATTCATGACTGAATAAATGAGAGTTTTCTTGGATTAACACCTACATCCATCCCCCTTCAGTCCAAGAAAGCAATGAGAAGCTGCATCAAACAAACCCCACAGAAGCTAGATCATCCCAGTTGCCCCAGGTGCTGTCCCCAGATGAATCCACTCCATTGGTTTGACTCTGCACAGCTGCTTCCAGCACTGGCACCACTCCACCCGGCTCTGCTGGGGCTTGGGCTCCACACCGCTTGGTGCTACGCCACCACCACTCTCTCTCTTCTCTTTTTCTCAAGTGGCATCTCAGAGAATCTCAGAATCACAAGGTTGAAAGAGAATTTAAAGATCATCTAGTCCAACCCACGCCCTAACTCCTTAAGTAAACCACGGCAGTGAGTGCCACATCCAGTCTTTTCTTAAACACATCCAGGGATGGAGACTCCATCATCTCCCCAGGAACACCATTCCAGAACTTTATCACCTTTTTGTAAAAAACTTCTTCCTAATATCCAACATTTATCTCCCTTGATGCAGCTTGAGACTGTGTCCCCTTGTTCTGTCAGTGCTTCCTGGAGAAAGAGCCCAACCCCACCTGAGCACAGCCACCTTTCAGGGAGTTGTAGAGAGTGATAAGGTCATCCCTGAGTCTCCTTTCCTCCAGGCTAAACACCCCCAGCTCTCTCAGCCATGCCTCATAGCATTTGTGTTCCCAGCCCCTCACCAGCCTCTTTACCCTCCTCTGGACCTGTTCAAGCATCTCAACATCCTTCCCAAACTGAGGGGCCAGAACTGGACACAGCACTGGAGGTGTGCCTCACCAGTGCCAGGGGAAGAATGACCTCCCTGCTCCTGCTGGCCACACTGATACGGGCCAGGATGTTCCTGATACAGGCCAGGATGTTCCTGATACAGGCCAGGATGTTCCTGATACAGGCAGGATGCTCCTGATGCAGGTGAGGATGTTCCTGATACAGGTCAGGATGTTCCTGATACAGGCCAGGATGTTCCTGATACAGGTCAGGATGTTCCTGATACATGTCAGGATGTTCCTGATACAGGCCAGGATGCCCTTGGCCTTCTTGGCCATCTGGGCTCACAGTCACTGTCTTTCAGCACAAATCCACAAAGTCTGTGGTTCAGAGGAAAAGTAAAAGGAGCTGCCAGTGGCAGAGAGGGTCTAGCCCTACCAGGGTGACCCACTGCCTTTTTCTGCAGAGAGCCAGGCAAAAAATGGCCAACTTTCAATTTCCAGGCCTGTTTTGATTTTTTTTTTTCCCCCATGGGAAGTTTGCTTCCCCAGCAGTGATGTGTGGTACTGAATAGACAGCACTAAAAGCTTCACCCCCCTGTCCTGTACACAGGTCCATATTTGCATTACAGGTTCTTGACAGTGTCTGTCTGGATAGTCAATCTCATAAAAAGAAAAAGCATATTCTTTCATCCAGGCTCATTAATTTGCATTCCATATTCAAGATACATGAGCCTTCTCTATGTTTAGGAACATAGGATGTGATCTGAAAGTCAAGCAAAACTCACAAAATATCAGACCAGATAAGCTGTGAGTCCTGTAAAGGTATTTTTGTAGAGCTGGAAGGCATCTGTAAATATTTCTAGAAGAGAACAAAAACACAACATGCAACAGAGAAGTTACATGGGACAACACTCTGAGCAGGTCTAATAAAATTAACCTGGCTTCAGCAAGAGACATGCTATTGCCATGAACTGGTTTGTGAGGATATATAAAGAAAAAACATTTACTATTGTTGTAGTTATTGCTGCTGATTTCATTTCAGTATAAATTGTGGGAAGCAAAGGCACTCCTTTTCACTCCAAAATCATTGGTTTATACAACACTGAATGGATTTTTACTCTTCTCATTTTGCACACTCATTTGAAATTTTCATCCAATTAACATGTAGTGTAGGTATTTCTTTCCCTCCTCTTGAGGACTGGTTAACAGTTTGTGACATTAAAAATATATCTAGGCACATTTTTAGCCTGGTTTCCTGAGGAAACAAGGCTTAGGCAGTCATGCTGTCTATGTGTCTGTGTTTCCCTCACTGGTGCCCTGGAGTGCCTTGGACAGCTTCAAAAAACTTGACAGACATGGAGTTTTCAAAGATATTAAGCTCTTTCAATCAGCCTGTACAAAATATTGCCCTGGGGCCTCATTCAGGCTCCAGAGCTGATCCATCAGATTTGAGTTGTTCTGTTTAGGCTCACCCAGCAGCCAAGAAATCGCAACTAGCCAGGCAGTAAGCTCATAGAGAGCTGCTGCTCAGCTGGCACAGCTGCATTTTCACAAAGCCACAGTGCCTGATACTTCTTGCTGATTTTTGGTCGAGAAAAAATTGATAGAGACCTAACAGGTTGTGGGCAGATTCATGCAGGAATATGGACATAGCTGCACAGAACTGTAAAGCACCAGGGTTTTAACCATTCTATAAAATAAATACTAAGAAAAAAACCCCAAAACCCCAAAGAAACACAATAAAAAACACCTCTAGAATTTTATTTGTCACAAGCTAGTGAAGTGATGAAACAACACACAGGGTTCAAGACTTGCCACCATCCAAATATATGCCTAACACTTCTGTTAAGAAGCACTCAGTGTCTGACAGCTACAGAAACAGACACACACCCAGGATGCATTTGAACATCCATGTTCCTGTGTATATATATATATATATATATATATATATATATATATATATATGCATACTTGTATATGAATGCATTAATCTTTGCATCTTCATAAACTGATGGGCATAGTCCATGTCAAAACCTTTAAATTCTGTGCCCTTAATATTTCCAGCATATTTTGGCCTCATGACACCTAGTTGCTACACTATTACATGGTGGAGCACAGTATTTGGCCTGTAAGGTTAGGGACAAATCTACAAATTTTAATCAAGTTTGCTGGTTCAGCTTTTCCAAATTAAAATTCTGGGTAAACGATGTCATTTTTCACTAGCAGGGCTCACATTACATAATTACAATGTGAGCTGCAAATATGGGTAATGGTATTAGAGAAACTTTCTAGTAGTTCTAGAAAGCAGCTTTGTTTCAGAAAAAAAGTCAGAAACTATTTGACAAATTTATTTGATTGCCAAAAATCTATTTCAAAATGTGTTAACCATTTGCTTTTGCTCTTTATCATGAATTGCTGTCTGTCTTCAGTTAAGAAATAGTGATTTGGGCCAAATGATTAAGGCAAAAATGTAATATTATTGTATAATTTAATGAAAAATATGCTTTAAAAATTAATAAAATCAAAGGAAAATTGAAGAAAAAAACCTCAAAAACAACATTTGAAGGGCATAACAGAGCAGACAGCAAATGTCCTGTAAGTAATGCCAGCAGGCAGGAAATAACATAGATTAAATTCAAAGAAGCCATTCGTGTCTTCAGTCTCTCCAAGAATGCTAGAATAAATCCAGCTGGCACCTCAGGTAGCTTCTCCAGCCACATCTGCCTGACGCATTTGGCTGTGTCTGATACTTTTTTTTTCTTTTCTTAAGGAATAGTCTAACTGCTAGGAAAAGTGTAATTCATTTATTTCAGGATTTCACAGAACAGATAATTCACCACGTGGCAACTTCTTTCCTCATCAGGTTTTTCCTACTGTTGTAATGCTGAGCAGGAAGAACTGAACAGCTACGACTGCCATGCTTCATATTACTTAGTGAGGCATGGCTGTCTTTCCATCACATGTTTGTGGTTTTCCTTTTTCAGAAAGATGCCCAGTCATGAGCTTGAAGAAATACTAACTTCTTGCTTTTGCACCTAGAAAGCCCTGGACCAAAGACGGCAATATATCAGCAAGCAAATAGATATTCAGTCTGATTACATAAAGCACTGTTTAGCATTGTGCTAGTCCAAAATATTTTTACAAGATTCATTTAACACCAAAAATTATCTGTCCAGATCTCACCTTCATTTAATTCTGTTGAATTTTTGGCTTAAAATCAGGAAGGATTTGGATAACAGGCTAGGAGAGGATCATAGTCTTCAAACATGAATCAAAATTTTCGAAAGCCTCTAAATTGGAAGTGTTGTTTTTTTACAAGCGATCTTTCTTTGCAGCAATAGGACAACATGGGATTATGGAAGTTAAATGCTTTGTATTTTGATTATATGATTTTTAGCCCATGAGAGTATTTCTCTACTTGAAATAAATGTCTTTTGTATATATGCTTGTATATGAGGCATTCATCCTGGAAAATTGTATACAAATTCCCAGTTCAGATTTGAGTCAGAAGTGTTATGTGAAACCTCAAAATGGCAATACTCTATTGCACAAAAAAAAAAGGAAAAAAAAATCAAAGAAAATGACATTAGAAATAAAAATAGTGTATTATTCAATATCTTTCTTTATGCCTGCACAGCATCAAGCAAACAACTAGCTCTCAATAAATCATAAGAAATAACAAATAAGCACAAGAGAGTATAGCTGAAATAATCCCAAAGAATTAAGGCCAAGTAATTACAGCTTCTTAGATATGTTGACTATAAAGTAGTGTTTTCCTTGAGGGAACTTGAGGTTAACCATATGGCATACTGACCTAATCTTCAAAGGTGCAGAATGGAGGCATTAGATGAAGCATGGCTTTGCTATCTAATTCCATGACACAGAAGAACAATTTCTGTAGCTCTCTAGACAGAGCTACACAAAGCTCTATCTTTATTAATAAAGTAGTTGTGTAAATTAATATTATGGACAATATTCTAGCAGAATGTTTTAGGATATAAAGAGAGGAGTGATAGAGCCAAGAAATCAGTTGCCTGTGTGGAACAGTGATTCAATGCAGTATGAATCACTTATGTCTAGAGGCAGAACTGGTCCTGTTTGTGTTTTGCATTGCATCAATATTTCCATGGCAAATCACTGTTTTCAGGGCTTCTATGCATGGAAAATGGATTTTTAATTAAAACTGGTACACAAAACACCAGAGCCACAGCACCAATGTTAATTACTGGAAGTTATAAGTGTTTCCCCATACAAAAGCCATTTGGGTAATTTGTAAATATTTTTCCAGACAAAATTGATTTTGAAATTAATATTTGAACCATACTTAATTTTGTGAACTAGAGAGGAGAGGAATAGATCTGTGAATTTTACTGTCACTAATTTTTAATTTTTTATATTATTTTTCATTCTTTCCACTACTTATTCCTCAAATACTTACTATTTTGTACCACAGGCATTTGTGATTGACGTTTTTAGTTGCAGGTGTAAACCCAGTTGACCTCTGAGAGCCTGATTCTGTAGTCAAACAATAGCAGACTTTTCACTCCTAGTGTGTTCCTTGTAATAGGATTTTTATTTATGGTTTATTTCCCAAGTATTTCATAACAGGTAAGATGGAACTTTGGGCTACAAGTAAAAATTTTTTAGTATAAAAGTATAAAAGGTTTTAGCTGAAACCTCATGATCAGAGCAAAATATTTCCACATAATGACAGTACAAGAATAACTAGATTTCCCAAGCATCATTGGTTTCTGTCTAGCATTTAACAGGGATGTTTAAAACTTTAGATGTGACAAACTCTAACCTCTTCAGCAAAATTATAGAAATGGAGGTGAAGGAGATTTTTTTTTTCCAGTTTGCAAGATGGATATACTGGACATTTCTATGTAAATCTCTTACCTGTGTATTAAATATCAGTAATATATCTGCATAGTTTAAAGATTTCCCACCATAAAAATTAATTTTTTTCTTAATTCTTTTTCTCCAGATTTTAATGCTTTTTAAGCATGTATTTCACTACCAGACACCTATGTTAAAATAAATAAGGCTGCCTGACACAGTTTGGTGAAGAGAGAGGAATTTAGTAAGTGGTCACAAAGATTAATAGTAGTAGGGCATCATTATACATTCTGTGAAGCTCATTTATCTATAACAATCTATCTTGGAAATATCTGAAATGCTCTGGTCTAACTCAGTGTGGGGTTGTTTGGTTTTCTTTGGCAAAATCCAAACCAGCTAGGTCAAATTTAAAAGTTTTTGCTAAGGGGAACTTTCAGCTCAGAAGATACTAAAGAGTTTAGACACTTCTTACTTTCTCAGATGCAAGGAATTTTCTTTTCATTAATGATTATATCTATTGTTAAGGTAAATAAAATTACCAACTGACAATTATGACAATGTCCAATAAAATTAATAACACCACTTACATTATCATTAAAGAGTGTTTAGGATAGCAAATGTAAATGCTAGTAAGTATTCAATAAAATCTCAACTCAGAAACGCAATGCTATTTAATAAATGCTAAGGATACAAGATGATAATGGTGATCATGACGATGATGACTATTAAAATCCTTCTTAGAAATTTCTTCCACTGAGGTCAATACTACAACACTCACTGTCTAAATATTAAGAGTTTTAACGTCTCCCCCATTCCCTCCCTCTTTTTAAGTTTTGTTAAATTAAAAGGGCAACTCAGAAGGACTACATAACTGTGATGACTGGACTTTTGACACCACCTGCTACCCATGCAGTAATTGTCTGTCACTTGTCTCAAAAGAATTTCTTCCTTTGCAAAGAGGTTTAGATAATACCATGGGTAATAAAGAGTTTTAAAGATCTGAAGCCCAGCTTTCTTTTTAATGGGGTAAAGACACTCTAATTTGAAGTTGCAGATTTTTTCAAACTTTATTATCTCAATTCAAATTATTGTATTTAATGTCAAGAAAAAAAGTATTTATTACTACCACAAGGTATTCAGGTCTAAAATTTAGAAAGAAGATTAAGAGTTCCTTTAAAAAACTTTTTCCTGCATAAAGTAAACATGGTGAACTTCTACAGCCACTTTTTATGGAAGAAATCTTGTTTTTCTGGCTTTATGTTTTCCTTTCCCTATTCTGGCCTAAATTTTAAAGTATGAGTCCAGGTTTTAATCTAAAAGTACTCAGGGAAGAAGATGGACAAAGTCATCACCCTTTCACTTCTTGGAGTGAAGGTTGCTGACAACAGTGCACCAGCCTACACAAAATAGGAGTAAGAAACAGATGGGAATAAAGATCATAATCTTGTTTTCTTCTCCATATGACTCAGAAGAGCAGCACCCTGTGTGGGTGATATGTACTTCATTTGAATGGATGTGACATTTCCATTTTGCCCTTGCAGCCTCACAGTCCAGAGCTATGCATAAGTTACAATTCTTCTGACTCCAAGCAAGAAAGAGGTGTTTGAGATAAGGGGGAACAGTTAAAGATTCCTGGGTTTTGGATTCCTGTGGTTTACCCACATACTCACTGTGGAGACTATAACAAAGTATTTAACACCCTCTATTGTCTTTGGTTTTTCAAAAGTGGAAAATTTTCTCTGAAGTGGATTCATTATCTCTGACATGGATATCTGAGTGCATCTGCAGGGGGAGGTTGCTCTGCAAGACTTCAGCTAAAGTCTCACAAGAGGACCCTCTCACTGGGACCTCCCTTCAACACTTAATTTTCTCATTTGATAATTTCAATCTTGAAGCTGCCAAATGGAACTTTATCTAATACCTACAGAGAGATTAGCAATAATACTTTGCATACAGCACTCGGTGGTGAGGCAGGACTTCATGAGCTGTCAGAATGCTTGCAATGTAGTAGGATTTCTTTGGAGTAAATATTAATTTTGGAAGATTACTGTCATTAATATAAAACACTACAAAGGTATGTGTGTTTCTTGCCATCAATCTTACCATCTTCTTGTATTAGATTCAGAAATTTGTCTGGAATGTGCATGTGTCTCTTTATTAAAAATTATAAAAGATTTATACTATATTCATAAAAATATTACTTTTTTTAAAGTGAAGATTACAAAGCTATTATAGATTCCAAAAAGCAGCACATGTCTGCTTAGCTGGAAACCAGGTATTTAATAACAGCAGTCCCTGTGATGTGGCTTACTGTGCATAAAAGGATATAGGTGAAAGACAATTCATAATGTCAGCCTAACAGACTCTTGAATCAGCTGAGTTACATGTAAACATAAATACCTTATGCTTGTATGCTGCAAGGGGGCATCTGTTACATAAGTGTGCACTTATTAAAGGATTTAGTATTTCCACTTTAGAGATATCCAAAGCCTTTCTGGACACAGCCTTGTAAAATTTGTTCCAGCTACCCCTATTTGGAGCAGGGGTGTTGGATCTCCACAGGTCCCTTCCAGCCTCAGCCCCTCTCTGATCCTCCATAATGTCATCATGTGCAAAATCCAGTTAAGCTGGGTGCATTTCCGTTCTCAGCCATATTCCAACTGATAATTAATCTTATTTAGAATGCTTGCAAGAGTAAGCAAATCAAAATTGGTTCAACTTCAGCTTTTTTCCACTTTTTAAAATTCTGAGTCAAGAAGAAAACAAATTAGAAATTACTTTTCTCCCAAAGAAGTTGAAATGCTTTATCTTTTTTCTTTTTACCATTTTCTTTTTACCATTTCCTGTCAGTAGAATGATAATGTCATTATTTATAATTCAAATAGCTTCTCTATAGTGCCATGCTTCTACATTCAGAGTTCAGTAGCAGAATTAGATTGTTTTTCATAATAAGCAACACTTGCCCTTGAGCCACTGGGAGTTGTACTTAAATCTTTATCAATCTAGAAATAGGAGATGAAAAATGATAACTCTTTTTCATCCTTGAAGAGTCAGTAAAATATCAACACGAAAAGCTCCTGAGACATGAAATTTTATAGCTGTGTTTTCTCTGGGTGAAAAGCATAGTGAAAGTCATTCTGGCTCTTTAATAATTATCTCATTTTGAGCTCAGTGCAGCTGGTTTCATAGAAATTAAAGTACTGGGGGGTTACAAATTCAATACAGAGACCATACAATAAATAAAATTGAACTTCACACTCAATTGCACTAGGTAGTGAGTGTATTGTTCCTAATATTTGATTTTTTTTCTTGGTGGCTCTGATCCAAATGTCATGCAATTTCCTCTTCTAAAAATTATTGTTTCAAGCTGTGGGTTTGGAGGTTTGCATGTTTGTTTTCATCTTATGAAGAGCATCACATTGTGTAAAGATACTGGTATAAATATTTTAGGCAATGGAGCTGGATAAATCATTATAAAGAAGAAGCAAAATGTCCATTTCCATTTGTGTTTCTGTTTGGTTTTGAGAGGTTTTTTTTTTGTTTGTTTGTTTTTGGGTTTTTGTTTGGTTTTGTTTGGTTTTTTAAAGTTTTAGTTATTGGTGTTTTGGGGTTTAAAAAATATTTTATTTTATTTATGCAGGTTTTTGCCATTCAAGGGTTAAATCAGAAACCACACAGACATTGACTATGGAGTCTTCCCCACCCTCCATCCATTAGAAGACTTTGAACTCAATTCATGTCTGCAATCCTGTTCCATTACAAAGTAATGTCAAGATCTCTGCAAAGACTGTGCTCTGTTTCATGTCTTATTTGTCATCTAGTTAAATCCTACTGTTTGACATTTAGATTATCTCTAACAGCTTTGCCACCTTCCTAGGATTTTTGTCCCCATTCAGCTTAGCTGTTGTATAATCTTTACTAAAATAGTATGCCTAAAACAAATAACATATACGTTACATAGATTTTAAAATTGTAAAAGGCTATCTAAACATCAAGTCCATGGAGATTTAATCTTGTTATTTCAAGTGTAAAGAAAAGAAAACAGATGTCATACATGAAACTTAAACTACCTTAATCATAAACAAAAAAGATGAGAAGAAGGGAAAAACTAGAGGTTGCTGTTAGTCTTATTACTATCAGATTCCAGTTTTCTTCTTATATTTCTCATCTTTTCAAAATGGAATTTTAAAAACAGCTGGGACAACCTGAAGACTTATATTTTCCAGGCTGAACAAACCAAATTCTCTCAGCCTTTCCTCACAGGAGTGGTTCTCTAACCCTGTGATCAGCTCTGCGTCCCTCCTCTGAACTCACTCAATGAGGTCTGTGTCCTTCCTGTGCCGAGGAGCCCAGAGCAGGATGCAGCACTGCAGGTGAGATCTCACCAGAGCAGAGAGACTCAGTCTGTAGCCTTTCCCTTGTCCACTGATGGAGTCACTCCATCATTCAAGGCCACTGGGCTGGTCAGGCAGGACTTGCCCTTGGTGAAGCCATGCTGGCTGTTTATGTCCCTGTCCTTCATGTTCCTTACGACAGCTTCTACATCTTGTAAGTAAAAATAACTTCCACTAATATTTAATTATTAATATGAATTAAAGGAATAATTCCCAGTACTCTACAGGCTTGACTGTACAGTAGTAGCATTAATCTGATATTCAGACTAAACTTCTGTCATTGACATCAGTAATTTAAATTACACGCTGCTTTGCTCTGCAAATGTGATCATTATGTTTCTTATACTCAAACTTCACTATTTAGATGGAAAGTTAAAATGTTTTGGTCAGAATTTATTTTTTTTGCAATTTTATGGAAGCACTTGGCACACAAATCCATTGCTAATTTCTTTGGAGAACAAAGTTGCACAAAGTGTAACCTTCTCCTTCCCTAACCTCCAAATGGTGCTTCTGATTCTCTGCCCCAGTATGCCAAGTCTTTGTACCTCTCTAATTCTCTGTGGGATAGAATGTCAAATAAATTAAATGAAGTTCTGTTTGAAGTGCAACAGTTAAACTTGGAAAAGTTGTCAATTAGCAAGCATAACTATGGTGGTGATGGTGAGAGATTCAGCATCAGAGACATTCTGGCTTCTTCTTCTCCTGTTTGCACTAGGGGAAGCTCTCTACCTGGGGCTTGTATCTATTGACATTGCAATGTACAGACATGGTAAAGCATTCACTGTAACACAATGATTCAGTCAAAATGCAATGGGGAATTCCATTTTCCTGTCTCTGCACAGGAAAGAGGACTGGCCTGAAAAGAGGACATAAGTATACATCATAATACATCAAACTGGTTGTTCTGATATGGATAAGAAAAGTCATGTCCATAACACCTTGTTGCACTCTTCTGTGGGTACACCATCTACAATTAGCAGGACAACAAGGTCTTCTGAATGACAGAAATTACGCTCTGAATCATAGTGAGATGCTAGAAAAAGAACAACAAATCTGTGAATGAATGTTTTCAAATAATCCTGGCATTTCTTTTCCTAGCTGAAATACCCTGTTGCCTAGTTTATCTATCAAGGAACTTAAACACTGATGTCCACATTAAAAAAAGCTTCTTTAACCTGACATTTTCCTCAAACTCCAGTATTTGTGGCACAGTCCTCTGCTACCCATCTTGGTATAGGGATTTGTAATTTTATTTCAGCTTTTACTGACAGCAAAATGACTGATGTTAAAAATAAAGCCTGTTCCCAGATAAGCCAGTGAAAACCATGACAAATTGACAAGTCAGAAGGGTGACCATACTGATGGTGACATACTCAGCATCACAGACAGTACAGTGAAAGTCCCCACCACCACCATGCTAGAAGAGAATGAACACAAGCAACCAGGGCCATAGGTCAAAATTTTGTGGCAAAGGCTATGTAAACACCTAACTGCATCCTCCACCTTATTAAGTCAACATACATCTACTCCAGATTCAGTATACATTATCTGATGATCAAAAGTGCTCATTACCCAGTGATCAAACTCACATCACAGATCACTAGATCTTTTTAGGGGTGGGAGGAAGAAGGCTGTAATGCATTTTCCATATCTTAGTTTCAATGTTTAAATAAATTTCAGCAAAATTTTGAAAATTTCTGAAGAATATAAGTGAAGAAAATTACCTTAAATGGCCTGCTAAACTATGGTGACTTTAGCATTGTAGAGGTTTCTGCATGACTGCAAACACTCTGAAGAATCTATTTTTGGTGTTCTGTAGTATGGAAGTTGGACATGTTTCCTTGTTTTGAATCAAATATTATATATGGAGAAAGGAAGAGTAAAAGAATAGAAGTAAATAGATGTAAGACTTCAAATTGCCTGACCAAAATCCTAAAGGAGAAAAGAGAACTATAAACTGAGGAAAAAATAAAAAGATTAATTAATTCGTTCTCTCCATTAGAGCTGAGAATACTTAAATTGTGTTGGAGTTCAATCCAGGACATGTGATGTTGATTAGAGAAGTGTCTATATGTAACAAAGATACAAATGTGGCTGCTGATGGTCAGAATTTTTCATATCCCTGGTCACTGCTATCTATTCCTGGTGCCATACAGTAGAAAATATGGAATATTTCGAGAAGTTGTTCCTAGGGAACTGCCTTTGGACAAGATGGAATGAGGTTTTACAAGTTTTCTGTAAAGTTACTACTCAGAACATAATACTGACTCTGAAAAACACTGAGTGCAAACAAATCAACATTATATTCTGTATAGATTACCAGAAAATTATGGAAATGCACTGTTTCCTATATAGACAAATACAAAACATAGTCTGTAAAATAATAAACCTATGTGGCACAATTTACTCAAATACCTTCCCTCTCTGCACCCAAAAAATGAGTTTGAGGGATAAACTCTGTGCTGTGTCACATTGTGCTTGGCTCAGGAGTGAGAAACACCTGGTAAAGTGCAGAACAGAGCACAGACTTAGGCTCCTAATTTGCCATCTCTTATACTAGTTAAGCACAGCCCTGCAAACATTCTGCTTTGTTGAGTAGGGGGAAATGCAAGGTAGGAAGTAAGAGCAAGGATTTATGTTAGCTAAAAATGGAGACTTCATTGCTTCTGGCCCTACACATTAGATTTGCTTATTTAGAAAGCATATGTCAAGTCATCAAAATATCTTCTTTTCTCAGCCATATGCTTATAATGTATGTGCATAGCAACTTGTTTTCTGGGGAAAAATAATGAATAAATTATATGTATAAAATGTCCACAGGATAACAATAGTTTAAAAAATAGGAAAGAAAATAAGTGTATTTGTCCATTTCTCGCATATATTTTACCCAAATCTAATTTTTATCTCTTAAATATCTCCCTTTCCTACCAAAATTCCCTGGAAGTCTCACACAATTCAGTCTTTACTTTTAAGTCCTTCTTCTACTCTTCCCCTTTCTACACCACCCTCTTTTAATGGGACACAATTTCTAAATAATAAATCAGTCTGCTTTCAAAATAATTTCTTGCTCTCCTGTTAAAGACAGCTTTGCTGACTGCAGAGACAAGAGAGGCCATTAACAAGCTTCCTTTGAAACACTGTACTTATGTCTAATATTTTATGGTTGCTACTCCTGTAAAACATAAGGCCACTCTGCTATCTGTGACTTCAGAACCATAGTGACTCAGAGCATAGATGCAAGGTTTATTTCTGCTTGGAAAAAAGCCCTAAAATATTTGTGTGTTTTCATAATCATAAAATGCTCAGTACAATAATTTGCAAAACTGCCAATATATCAACCCTGCCCAGTCTTCCAGCCCATCAATTTTATATATCTTTAGCCGGATTTACCAATTTCTGTTGAAAACTCCACTTTCCTCAGCTGTCCCTATGAAATGCCTAGAAAATTAAATATTTAACAGTACTGTACCATATGCAAAATTTTGCAGATGCAGAAGAGAACAGTTGGTTGTTTTTATTTCCTTTCAAAGTGCATTAATTGATTACCAGGAGGCATAACAAAGTCATGTTTTCACTCAGATTCATGACCTGAATAAGCAGTAGTTTTTAAAGAGGTTTTTTTTCACATTTACTGCCTGTAAATATTAATGACAATCAATGAAATCAAGTTATAAGCCTTCTTTTTGCAAATAGCTTTTAAAAGTTCAATGATAAATTTGCTCTGAAAAACTCAATCTGTTTCTTTTCCCCCAGGCTATGTGAGACTGTGAGATGTGCAAGTTAATGTGATGATCTAATTCAGACAGAGAGGGTTCTTGAATTGACATGGCATAGCCATAACCCATATTATCAGCAGAATGGATGGGCTCAATTTTTGGAAGTTAAAAAAAGGCTTTTATGTGAAAAGGACAAAAAAATCTCCCACAAAAACAAACAAACAAACCAATTAAAAATTTTGTCTCTCTGTGTGTTCCCAGGATTTAGAAAATAAGAAGGATAATCCATTCTGAGATTCTCTGTAGACCTGGGATTTTTCCCTTGAGACTGTTGGAAGCCATTAGTTTCAGCAATCACTGACTGAAATAAAAAAAAATAAATTTTTGAGATTATATAGGATAAAACATATTATGCAAAAAGAGAAAAGTAAGAATTTAATGTATTCATGATCTGAGAGTAAAAGTCCATCATTAAATGAAAACAGTAAAGGAACTGTGTGAGAAATTCTGGCTGTGTGTAGAGAAAACAGAGTAAAATCCAGAGTACATATATACTTGTAGGCAACATGTTAAAGAAGAAGTAATTCATTGAAGACAGATTTGCTCCAAATCACAAAATCTACCAATAACTGTTAAACTAAAAGAAGACTGCTCACTGAAAAACATTGAAAAAACCTTGCTCTTTTTAATTTATTACATTAAAGGGATTAATGAATGATCTATTCAGTGACTGAGTAGAAAAGTCTCATCTTTTTTTTACCTGCACTTGCACACAATGTTGATTCTAAATAGGTAAGGCTCATACAGCTGAAATGAAACTACTTTTCAGAGCTTCAGTATCTGCAATAGCTGACCTTTAGAAATATTTCTGAATGTTAACATAATTCTGAAGATGTTGCTAAAATATTTTTATATACATCTAATGTGACTTTAAAAACTCCAGATTTTTACCTTTTTAAACATACCAGAAAGAGTAATGAGGAGAATTTATACAAGCAGGAAAAAACAAATGAGTGCAAACTTTTTATGAGTAAATACAGATGCAAAATTATACTTCTAAGAATTCGAGAAATAGAATTTTGGAGGGCTTTTCCTACAGGGATAAAAAGGAGCAAGTTATTTTAAAGCGTAAGTTTATATACTTATGGAGGACAAGACAGAAGAAGATCATTTGCAATAAAAAGGGTCTAGACTTAATACTCCTAGAGGGTCTTTCTAGTTTTATGTTCTTATGTCACATTAGAGAAAACTGCAAGCTATTGGAGTGCATGATTTTTATTAGGCAGTTGCTGAAGCTCCACACAAGAACAAGCATTAAATCCTTAACCCAAGGGAGTCTGAGTTTTTTTTTTGAGAGGAATAGTACTCAGCACATTATGTAGTTGGAGTTAGTGTGTAAAATACGCAGAAGTATCAAAATTAAATGCTAATTTTCAAGAAATTGCTATTTGGTAGCTTGCATTCCATTCTTAGATAAGTAAGATCCCAGTAGAAATGGAACTTATTTTCTTAAATCATCTGGCTGCTTTAGAAATCTGTACTCATTAGCTTCTCTAAGTGCATGATCAGAAGAACAAATTAAAAAAACATTAAGGGACAACAGGAAATTATAAAGACATTCTGGGGTTTATGATTCAGCATATGACTTGATACAATATTTCAGTCTAATTAAATTGGAAAATTCTGAAATATCAGTAATATATTTTGCCACAGTATAAATTAGCTACATTTAAATGAAGAGCACTACAAATTTCTAAAATACTGGTCAATTTTGCCATTTTTATGTTTCTTCAAATAATCAAATCAGCATGTCAAAATCTGTTACTTCTTTAACATTGCTGGTTACTATGTTATTTTTAGGCTACTTTTGAAGTGAAATTTTAACTTTTTTTTTTTTTTGGCAATATTCCACAAGTTGCAGTTCAGCAGACATTTGCCATATATATATATGCTTAAATAGCAGATCTTGATTTTTAATTGAATTAACAGTTAGGCAAGGTATACTTTCTACAAGGAGACTATGGGAAAACACAGGTAATTAAGCAGTTTGCAACCTTGCATAAAGCCTTAATTTGGTATAGCCTTAACAAGGCAACAAATAGTGAATCAATATTTGTCTCTTTTTAGCTCTGGAAAGATCTATTTCTTCTTGTGAGTTTCACTGCACTCCTTCCCATCCCATACATCTGAAGCAAAGCAGTAAAAGCACCAAGAAATATTTCTTGCTTGGTTTCACAGCACAGTTCTATCTTCTGTGGACAACAGCTGGCAATTAATCACAAAACCCTGGTCCTATCCAGACACAATTATATTCCAGGTGTTCTTTGCAAATTTAGGCTGTGAATGAGATTATGTCTGTCTTTTTATGCTGCTTGCTCTCTTGGCTTTACAGCACAGTACCCCCAAGTGGCCTGTTTAAGTCAGAATTCAAATGTAATAGTTCACTGATGGGTTTTTAATGAACAAAGCTGAAACAAGACTAAGATTAAAAAAATAAAGAGGGTAGCAGGGAGCATTTCAAAGAATCTTATGTAAACAAAATTTAGCTCAGTGACATGTCAGAGGAAATGAGTGTTTTACTTAAAATCATTCAGAAGATGATCACCCAATTTTAACTTTGCAATGCCTTTCAGTGGCCTGTGGTCCTGGTGCATGGTTTTGCTCAGTGTCTAAAATGGTAACACTAATCTTTGGAAGTAATTTTTTCCCCCTTCATGGAGGTTTTGTGTGATCATGAGCCAAGAAGGACTGGGCAGAGTCCAAACTTGTTTTCATGTTTATCACGTGGCATTAAAAACAGCTGGGCATATGCTAGACTAATGACAGTGACACTGAAAGGATGACAGAAAGGAGAGGAAATGGGAGAGGCAGCTTCACCTGTACTTTTTTTAAATTGACTGTTCCCCTAGTTTTTATTAATTAACTAAAATGCAGTATGTTTTTTACTGGAAACCTCTGCTTTAAGTAGCCAGTCAGCCTGTTGAAGTAAAAACTCCCTGGACAGTTGTCATCAAGTGTTTTGATTGAAACGGTGTTGTTTTTAACAGACATGGGATCATATTCTGCAAGGACCCCAGGTGATGATCATATTGGTATCAATCAGGGGGCATGAAATCCGTTCTTCAACATGCAGCCAGGGTCAGAGGAACTGGCTCCATGATTGGTGTGGCACTGCCAAGGATGCTGAAAGCACCTCTTGCTGTAGTCTTCACTTGCAGCCCTGAATTCAGATGATGAATGAACATTTGTTTTAAGGTCTGCCTGGTTTATGTACAATGATAAGGATGTCTTAATCTGATTTGTTTCTGCCATTGATATAATCCTTACAAAAGGCTTCTAAATACTGCAGTCATTCTATCTTTCACCATAGGATATCATGCCTTGAACGGAGGTTTCTGGGATATATCTCTCCTTGAACAGTGTCAGTAAATTAATCTGATTGAAAGACTTTTGTTTGTGACAGCAAACAAAGGGCTTCATGTGATATGATAACTTCAGGATTTTTTCTCTTGTTTTCAAATATGAAATATATAGTACTCTATGTGTTTAGGATTTAGTGTCAAAGACAAATTTTACCTCTTTGAACATGATAGATGAATTATACTGCCAATTGAAATACCAAGTAGAGATAAACCACACATTTTCAGAGTCCATGTGGCGGTTTATACAAGAATTCATATGCAGGGTTAATATTGGCTGGATGGAATTACAGCAGCAGTAGTTACAACTTGCCACCAGCTTGCATTTTGAATTTTGTTTCTTTTTTGCCACATAATTATTTCATTCAATAAAAGAGAGAGGAGAGAGAGAGAGACAACAAATTAAAATTGGTTAGTTAGGATTTGAAACAGTTCTATACAACTCTGAGTGCTCAAGGGTCTTCTGTTAAGGACCACATTCAGAAAACTCTGTCTAGCCTCCCTTCAGCAGCAGCTTACCCAAAGTTCACCCACTGTGGCTTGCATGGGGTCCCACCAGCAGAACTTTAGATCCTGTATCTTCATTTCTAGAATGATAAACTAGTCCAGAAATCTTATTACTCTCGAAACATAGTCATGATAATTGTAATGAAATGCCACATGGTAGATTAAAGAGAAAAATAATGGAATTACATGAGGAAGCTATAATCTACCCTCTCCATTCCTTTTATTGTTAATGATGTTACTGGTTATATGCTGCCAACAAGCACAGGAAAAGAAGCTATATGCCCTAGGGACTTACAGTGCTTACTGCTGTACGTGACTGTACACAGGTATATATGTACCATCGCTGAATGTATTTTCTGTTTGCCCATTGACTAGGATTCTTCTGGAAAATTGCACTTTATTCAAGAAAAGCTGCCATCCAAATCAAATACAATTCTGAAAAAATTAATTAAGGCATGCAATCTGTGAGTATTAACTAGTAGTCCTAGTATTTATTTGAAACATCCTTACAAACTGACTGGCAGGAACATTGACCTATGTCAAATTGTAGGTTTGGACATCTGTTTGATAAAATAAAAATTTTAAAGTAGTCCTACAACTACTTATTTCAACTATTCAGATAATGATTTTTTTGTTTTGTTTTGTTTTTGTTTTTTTTTTTTTTTTTTCCCTGAATTACATGGTTTTGCTGACTTGTTAACATTATGTATTTAGATCTTCTTACATGTTTTCCACTTTTTTTCTAATATCATCGCTCTGCACTGGATGACTTTCCCTCTAAAGCCCTATTAAAACAAGGGATCAGCTGTGTAGCTGGTCAGTTGTTAGCTATTCATCTTTACCTTATTATTAAAAACTCTGAAGACTACAGAGTTTTGACTGTTAGTTACTTGGGGGTGGGGCTTTTATTTATTTGTTTTTGTTTTGCTCTATGGATTAATTAGGTCTCCATAAAATGTATTTATTAATCAGAAGAAATATAGCTTTTCAGCATTTTCAAATCACTCCTCTCATTTTTATACAATTTCAAAGAAGTCAAAGTAATTCTGTAAATGGAATTTGATCTAAGTAAGGCTATTCTTTAGTAGGCTGTTACATAGGTACTGTGAGGCTGACAGAATATTTGCTTGCATTTTCTAAAGAAAGTCTGAAATTTGTAAAGCAGTCAAACCTTTAACTTTTGAATACTGATTTCAGGTTAATGGTCAGGTTAATTAATTTAGGTTAATTCTGCATATCATATAATCTTGTCTATCACAATTTGAGAGTGCTGCACATTATGTCCTTCAAACACCTCAAGAGAATAGCAATGTAAAATAAACTGTTTTCTTGTGTTGGAACTTTTATGCATGAACAATCTGACATGATGTGGCTGCTCATTAAGGGAAATTTAATAAATGTTTGCTATGAGGTAGGACTGTAAAAGCAGGGAAAAGTTGCTCTGTCTCAGGATATACTTGAATATTCCATGAAGACCTTCTTTCAAACTATATATCTTAAATGACTTAGTCCAAAGATACCTGACTCTTTTTATTCTTCTTAGTTTTCCTGTTTAGAAAGCCTTGTGAATAATTTTGGTCTGTCAAAAAACTTTTTTTCCTTTTTCTTTAATCCTCTTTTTTATCTCTAAATTTTTGTCTTCTTAGGAGGAAATAGTATGCAGAACATTGTCTGCGTTTCCTTATGATGACCTTTCTTTTGCTAGAAGAAAGTCAATCAGTCATTAATCTCTTCTTGTCTGAACTATTGCTATTCTTGCTTCACAGTCCTGATAAATCCTTATTATCTCAGCTTCAGCAAGACTGAAGTTTCATAGCCATAGAGTTCTTCCTACCCAGTAAAGGGTACATCAGATTCTACCCTATCTTTCTGCTGAAACTGATCTTCTAATCAACTTCAAAATGGTGTTTTTCAAAATGTTGATAAATTATTCTAATTCACTAGATTAACTTGTTGTCCAGCTGTGTTTTCTCTTGATACCTCCTCTGTGTCTGAACCATTTTTTGAGCAGATTACTAATGTCTCATTTGAGCCAAATGAAATTCCCTGTCTTTGTGGTATCTCTGTGAAAAAGCAAATTTAAATATCACATTTAAATCTCTCTCTTTATTTTAAGGTAAATTGATTGATTTTGTAAAAATCCATGTATGATATTGTTTTATACAGAACTGTGTTTCAGAATTTGTCAAAAAAGTCCTGCAGAATAAAACAAGAAGATAATGCCATGTAATTCTTTAGTTTTTTTTCCATTTAAAGTCTTTTTAATTTTACACTGGATGACTTAAAATGACATGTGACTTCAGTGCAGCTTTTCTTTACATGACTCACTCCACAATATTTTTTCTTTTTAATCCCCTAAATGCAAAAGGGTATGTACATTAAATACATATTTGTAAAAAGATAAAATCTATAGCTACATAAAGAATTTGAAAGTTTTTAATTTTATAAACCATTCTGCTTAACCAAAGATTTAAGCAAAATAATATTTGATTTTTAAAATTATTTTTAAAAATCTTTAAATCAAGATATGAAATGAAATGGATGAAAAGGCTCTGGCATGAGGCATTACAAAAGTTGTGAGAAATGCTTTACAGAATGTGAAAAAAATTAAAGAAAGAAATCAAATAAAATCTACATTATATTTTTCTAGTAGAGGGGAGTTTGTGACTTCCCTTGGAAGTCCCTTCCAAGCTGAGTAATGACGATTTCACTGTTCATAAGAGCATCTGCCATTTGTAAGGCTATGAGGATTTTGCATTTGCTGTCTGAAAAAACAGATATATGACAGTCAAAACCACCTCATACTGCTCCTCAGACAGAAAGCCTTAAATTTATCCCAGCACCCTATACATTATAGGCAAATGTATATTGGGGTGCTTCCTTTGATACAATATAAAAAAATACAAAAAATTAAGTATAGATTTTTTAAAAAATAAATTATCACCCCTAACACAATCAGTCCAATCTATAGCATGTGAGACCTGTTCTCTTTCTTTTTTTAAAATGTTTATTTGCAAACTGAAGTAGGAAGAAGAAGAATCCTTCTTTTCACCAGGCTAATTGAAGGGTATTTTTTTGTTGTTGTTGTTTAAACTTGAAGAACAGATCTGTAAGATCTAATATAAAGTAATAAGGATGCTACAATCCAGAAAACTGTACTTACGAAACACCCTGACTTTTCTGTAAGGTACAAAACATCACATGGTGTATGAAAGTTGGCAGTAGAAGAGTAGTAGAGGGAAACAGAAACAAAAAACAGGGACAAGGTCAAGTCTGGAATATTTCAGAGACTGAACAAATGACAGATGAGTGTGATAGAGGCATGGAGGAATACATAGATTCCTGGAAACATACTTTATAATAAGGATATGGGTCCTCAGTATCTATCTGGTGGACAATCTTCAACTCTAGTTAGGTTGACAGATTAAATAACTTTGTGTTTTCTTTCAATATAATGGCTAGGTCACCACAACTTCTTGTATGCAAATCAACATTTGGCATACTGTCAGTACTTGGCTATTCAGGGCTTCTTTTGTTATTCCAACTAGAAGTCAGAAAACTGGGCACAATGTATCTTAATAAAAGGTATTAGGTATTTGTATTTTCTCTGGAGGTTGTTACATAATTGCTGTATGCATTTCCATCAAATGCTGTCAAATACTTTGCATCATTTAAGGTCAACTGTTAGAGCAAAAAAGGATAAAGTTCTTTGGATGCAGGTGAATTTAGTCTATAATTACCATTTCATAATTTTAGAATTATTAATGGGGAAACAGCCAGTCTTTTTTCTATATAAAAACATAACATGGAAAATTGCTCTTTTTTTTCCACTCCTTTTTGGTATAGACTACCACAATCTCTGGATAATATCATGTGTTGTGAAAAGGCAAAGCAAAACATTCAAAAAAAAAATATATTTTTTTATAATATTGAAGACTGAAAGAAGAGATAAAATTGGAAACTGATAAAAAGAAGCACAAGATTTTCTGATAGTCCTAAAAAAAATTTGATAACAATACAGCTACGAAGGCTTAAGAACTGCTAGTTTAATGAAGATGTATTGATTAGTGTTTAAGCAGTTGCTGAGCTTTGTCTGTAGGTTTTCCACCTATCATAACGTAATTGATGTTATACAAACTCCTTCAGTGCAGAATTAAATAGATTGGACCATTTCAGCTTGGGTCCCCAGGGAAGCCAACCTCAGAGGCAGCAACAGGAGCTCCAGAGACAACAATTGCAATTACAAAAATGCACACTAGTCATAGTGGGATTATTAATTAATAATTTACTTCCTGAGGTATTACTAAATTGTATGCTGCAATAGGCATGATCATGCTCTTCTGAGAGCCTAGGCCAAGAAGAGCAATTTAACAGCAACTAGAATATCACAGAGCCCAAGCTAATAAACTTTGGCCTGAAGCATGGCATATTTTAGGAATGATGGCATGCTAAAGTGGCATGGATTGTATTGGTTGGCAATGCAAAAGAACTAGCTTTTGCTAGCTAAAACCTACATAGACATTATCACAATTTTAGTACAGAGTTTAGGTTGCTTAGGTAGTTCAGCTGTGCATTTCTAAATTGAATATTTTATACAAGAAAAGCCAGAGCCCAGCTAAGAACAAGATGAGTTACTGTGTTTTTTTACAATAGTTATAATATCTGCTATGTAATAATTAAGAATTACTAACATGAAATCCCAGTTTCATTTATTTTTAGTTAACATTAAACATAATGTTGGGAACTGGGGAGAAGTGAGATTGCAAAGAGGTTTAATTGCTATTTCTCTCTCTGGAAATAATTGAGATCCCCACAAAATTACAAAAAAAAAACTACTTTGCTAGAATTATATGTTTTAAGGTGGACTTGCCATTAATGGATAATACAGAATCATGGAACAAGTCAGGGTTGAAGGGACCACAATGTGTCATCTAGTCCAACCTCCCTGCTCAATCAAGCAAGAGCATCCTAGCATACACAGCACAGGATTGCATCCAGATGGTTCTTGAATATCTCCAGTGAGGGTGACTGCACCACATCTTTGGACAATATTCAGATGGAACTTCCTGTGCATCAGTTTCTGCCCATTGCCTCTTGTCTTATTGCTTATACCAAGAAGAGCCTGGCTCCATCATCTGACACTCTCCCTCTAGCTATTTATACACATTGCTGAGGTCCCCCCCTCACTCATCTCTTCTGAAGCCTGAAAAGGCCCAGCTTTCTAGTCTTCCCCCATAACAGAAATACTCCAGTCATTTAATCTATATTATCCTCTGCTGGGCCTGCTTCAGGAGCTCCATGTCCCTCTTACACTGACACAGCACTCCATATCTGTATATTCTTAGAAAATACATCCTACTGTCAGAGATATTATTATGACTATTAAAGACTTCTTAGGTTGCAAATGCAAGATGTGGCCAGGGGTGTGTGTGTATTCTATAGGCATCTGTTTAGAGGTGGGGCAGTTTTCTTTATCTCTTCCATGGCCCATCTTCCTTCCAGGAAATATTTTCTGTTAATGGACCATTGAGTGTCACTGCATGACTGATAAAATTACATCATTCCACTGTAAAATGCCCCACCCAGGGGGAGGAGCCAAGCATTCCTACCTGGATGTAATCTGAGATTTGGAACACCACAGGCAGCCTTTTCCCACTGGATTCCCAGAGGAGCAGCTTTCTTCTCCACTGGGTTCCCAGAGGAAGACCAGACCCATCTACCTCACCACTGGACCTTCAGAGGAAGACTACACACTTCTAGAGGATCACTGCTCCAACAGAACCACATTTGTCACTACAGGAGCACTGCAGCCACCATTCCAATGGGACTGCTGCCAACACCCTGACCCACAGGGTGTCAGTCAAATTCTGACACTGTCAGTGTTGTATTGCATTACTGCATTTTTATTTTTCCTAATAAAGAACTGTTATTCCTGCTCCCATATCTTGCCTGAGAGTCCCCCTTAATTTCAAAATTATAATAATTCAGAGGGAGGGTGTTTACATTTTCCATTTCAAGAGAGACTCCTGTCTTGCTTAGCAGACACCTGTCTTTTCAAACCAAGACACCTACTTTGGAGGATAATATCACAGCCATGGAGCCATTTAGTATGTAGATGCAAAGTAACAGGAACTGAGAGGTTGGAGGACGCAGAACTGCAAAATCAGGTTCCATGGGGTGTCCCTCTTTCTTGTACTTAAGAAATAAATGGGTACCAGTACAAATTAAGATTTTCACACAGTGACTTTATTTTAAAAAGTGTCTTGGACTAAAGAATTTATTGTGTTTAGTAAGTGAAACAGAAAGTAATAGGTTGGTATGCACATTATGAACTAGGACTGCTTTCTAAAGGAAAGGAAAAAGGTGTCTGAAAATACAAGGCAAGTAAAATTTTGGAAGAATCTGATTCTTCACCTGCAATTCAGACTGTAATTTTGGCTTGTCCTGGACCTTTGTAAGGCTGCCAAAAAGAGGAGCAGAGAGAGAGTTCTAGAACCACAAATAATATTTGGCAAAATATTTAGAAATCCATGTAATATTTTTCTGCATATGCCATAAATAAAGGGACACCCCCCTTTTCCCCCAAAAATAATAATATTTTGTAGTCTGAAAAAAAGTTTTTAATCTCCAAAGCTAAGCAGGCAAAAAACTGGTATATTGACTGAGGATAAGTATAACCATACCCTGAACAATTTGACAATCAACACCCACAATAAAGCTACAGACCCCACAACCCTGAAATCTGATTTTCCAAATGTAAGTTTGCTTGAAACCAGATGATTTGCAACTCTCCTTTTCAAGAGGTCATATATTTAACATAGCAGCTATATGTAATGCACAGACCAACAACAGTGTCTTCAGGTACTGAAGTCTGGGGTGAGAGATAAAATCACTCATCCCAGTCCAAAAGGAAAACTTCCTCAGTAGCAAAATGTCATTAGAGAAATAATGTGGTGTCATTGATACTTTGCTCAATCAAATAATATTTTGGCATCAGCCAAGAACCAAGCTGTCATATTTAATAGAAACCTGGATGCAATGAGCCTGTAATATTTAAAACTGATCCCAGAGGAAAAAAAAGGCAGTGCAGAGGTTCAAAAAAGCAAACAATGACAAACAATAATTAATATGGTGCAGTATCTGAAGGGTTTTCCTATTCAGAAAAAATGTACTATATATCTAGCAGAGGAAAACCACGGTAACAGGTTATACTGCAGGCCTGAAAATTTGATGGACACAAACAGAGGGAAGTTTGGAATTGGACAGAAAGACCCAATTCCTTCTTCCAAGTTTCATCCTGGTATCCTGCAAAAATGAAGAGAAAGGGTGGTATGAACCTGCCACTTTGTACAAGAATACCTAAAGTGATAACACCAGAACTAGCACCCCTATCAAAGCAAAGAGATGTTATAAAATATCCTTAGTAATAGTAGTGTCTGTGCCTGAGGGGGAATACATAGACCCAAGTCACTGAGACATCACATATATGTCAAAAGTATCTGGTACATTTTATGGAGCACTCAGCTTTCACACAGAGTACTTGCCTTAACTACATGTAATATGTCATATTATTTGTGCTTAGCAGAGTCTGACACTCTGCTAAATCAGCACAGTATCACCAACAGAGTGTCCATAATAATCCTCATAAACTGCTGGTAAATGCAGTTTCTCACCTTGTAGCTTTCCTGCAACAGCAGTGCTGTGTCTCATAAAAATATGACTTTGAAAATCCCATTATGCTGCTACAGGGGTTTGATATGCTCTTTCTTGTGATAGCTAGACTAAAATTGTTTGTTCTGGTTCTGTGTTCATCTTCCCTGACAGCTGGGGAAATGTCCTTATGTTTTTTGTTCATGAGACATGGCTATTCCCAGAATGGGAACTTCTTTATTAAGAAATCTTATTTTACTTCCCTCTTAACAGTTGTCTTCTCAGATTTTTTCCCTGTGTGTGGCTCTATTATGAGATGTAACCAACTGTGAAAAAAGGAGTGCCATCAATATAGTTCTGGCACTTTTGTCTATATTTTGAAACAACAAAAATGGAAAGCAAGTTAGTGAAAGAATCATAACCAAATTCTACTATTAGAGCTGAAGGATTTCAACTAGTAAGAATCAAAGTAAATGTTCAATTTATATAGATTTGACAGACTTAACTGTCCCCAGTATACTTCTTCTGTGTCAGTAGGAAACAGAATATTACCCAATGTGCCAAAATGTATTTGAGAAGAAAAGAGTGCATTGGATGAAAAAGTGCTTAAAGTGCTTGTGAGGGTGAGTTCTGCAGCACAGAAGTTCTGAGCTCAGTTTAGCAAAGGTTGAAAGTAAAGATGCCCTGACATCTATTCAGCTTTCTTGGCAGCATGTTCCCTGGGATGACAACTGTTAAAAAAGGGCTGCCATCAGCATCACTCTGGCTAATCAGGAGTCAGATGTGGGGCTGTTCAACCTTGTAGAGAGCAGCTGTGTTTTAGGTTATAACTCCTTACTGAGCAGTGGAGGGAAAGGTTACAGCCTTGAAATGTGTGAAGGAACAGTTTTCTAACATGTAGCTTGTTTTTCATGGATGTGATGTATTGGAAGCATTTTCCTTGCTCCCTAGGGGAATGGTGGACTACCAGCTGCAGTGCATAACTAGTATTAGAGTGAATCTCAAATGAGGTCATATAATAAATATCATAAACATCTTAAAGTGCATTTGATGGTCTCCTTCAACTGTAGTTTCAACATCTGTAGTATTTGCGGCAGCCATCACATTATGGAACAGGAAAAGATTAATATTTTTGCTAGTAAAAAAATGGTCTAGATTTTCTCCATTTCTATCTTTTCTTTCCCCCTGCCTAAATTAATTCTCCTAATCTTTTTGAAATAATCTGCTATTCAGATCCTTTTTGCTAAGGTCTAATTTCCTCCTAAGAAAATCTTATTGAGGGAGAGAGGGTAAAAGACTATGATACAAGGCAGACACTGTTTTGCAGTAGGATTTCTTAGATTTTGGCATAAAAATTTCTCTGCAGTAAATGTATGTTTTTCATCAGACCTTCCTCTACCATGTGGCCTAATCTTCTTGATATTTTGCCCAACATATTATGAGCTCAAACTACTATTTCTTTCCTTTGTACAAGCCAGTAATATAAATGATAGTGCAAATGGTATAAATCCCAGTGGAGCACACATATCTATTTAATTTGGTTATTGGTTGCCAATGGGAATAAACAGATTTTTGTCTTTGAAGAGTTCATTAGCTTCTAAGGGAAAAAAAAAAAAAAGGACAATACAAAACTCCCTTTCTAGCCTTGTAAACCTATTGGGAATCAAACTCAAAACTTCATTTAGTTTTTTTTGGGAGCGTCTGCTGACCTTGGCTTTGACAAACCTTGTAAGCTATACTTTAGCCCACACAGCTTTAGATGCTCACAGTTAACATAGAGATATCCATTACTGCTTGTTTCCAAGCTGAAAAAGGTTTTGGTTGAGAAAACAACTGCCTGAGCTACCACAATGAACTCTTCTATTAGATCATCACTATTGCCACTGTTGGAATACTTGCCTTTTCCTCAAGGTTGGCCAAGGGAGTATTATCTTCCCTGGATAGTGCAAAGAACCCATTATATTCCTTCAAAATCCTGTGCCTGTATGGAAATGCAGTGTATGCAGGACTTGTGAATCCCCAGATATCAGTCTCCCTCTCTGTTTCTATTAAAAACATAAATATAGGAAATTAGGAAGATGTACAGGGCCAAATACTATGATTCATACTTGATTTAAATTGCTATCAACATTGAAAGGATGATTATTCAAGAAAGTACTAGATTGTCTACTAGTTTTTTTTTCCCATAAGGCATTGTCATCCTGCTGGTGGTCTTGTCTCCATGTTGAGTCTCTAGAGGGAATTCTAAAGAAGCAGTTTCAATCATAGGTACTTTACAATAAAAAAAAAACCAAAAAAACAAAAAAAAAAAATGTGGAAAAGAAATCTGTGGCTAAAGAGTACGTGAAAAAGGGTGCTAGAAGTATTTTTATTAGGGATAAATTTTACTTGTTCCATATGATCTTAAAGTAATTGCTTTATAATGGAGAATACTAGGTAGAAACAATCAAGTTGTTAAAATTAAATTAAATAATTTTCATCCAAAATGTATGCATGAGAGCCTGGAAAAGCTGACAAATTACTTACAATTTTCAGACCTCTGATTCCTCAGGGAGGAATTAATGAATAAATTTGTGAAATTGAATAAATAAATGTGATTGTTCTGCTATATCCATATATATTTTGAAATAGATTTTAAAATATATCAGAAGTGATTGAAAATGTATTTCAATGTAACTTCACCTGTTAAAATGTAGGCTAAGCAGTAATTACAATACTCTAGTTGTTCACAGTTCATACAAAGCATTTATTTGATGTAAAAGAACAGTACTAATATTAATAACAAGTCATGTAAGCACTTCCATTTTTTGGAGGATTTTTTGTATATTGTTATATTGTTAGAACTGACCAGTGGCTATAAAATCAGGTTTTCTTGATATATGAAATTTCCTTAGGTAGCATGACTATTACTGCCCCTAGAACAAATTCAGCATTCAGCTTTCCATCACTATCATCTCTATGTCTTTTGTTTTGTGGCCGTCTTACAATTGAGTGCCTGCTTCAAAATAACTATTATTAAAATTCAATTACTGAAGATAACATGATCCTTCTTTCACTTCAACAACTATTCATGAGTTTGTGTGAATTTCATGTCCAGCCATTTTCCTAACATTGGATGTTTCTTACAAAAAGTCCAACTCTCACACTCTCACTGTGAAAATGACTTGTAACTGGCATTATGTTATCAGATGGTGGTTGTTTTTGTGTTTTTGTTTTGGTTTTTTGGGTTTTTTGTTTTGTTTTGGTTTGTTCAATGTGACGCCTAATGTAATTGGCTGTTATTTAAGGGATGTGAGTAGTGGACACAAGAGGAACGCTTTCATCAACTGTAGAGAAAAAACATGAAGGAGGAATTACCTACCACATTTGAACTACATTTTTTTCTGATGCTAATATTTTTTCCTGGAGATACAGCAATCTTGAACAGGGCACTTGCACTAGCATACCCCTAAAAACCATATAGGGTTATCTTCAGGTACTTGCATCTTTCCTGGTCTTGTGCTGTGGTTTAGCCTGTTGGCAATGTAGGACATCCATTTGATCCATTGGAGTCAGTTTTCCCAAATGAGTACCCCTCACAACTCTTTTGCACCCCAGCCTACTTGCTGGCAGGGCAGTATGAGGAGCAAAAATGACCTTTACACTGAATGAACACTGTTCAGCAATAATTAAAGAACCTGAGTGTTATCAATGGTGTTTTTATCACAAATCCAAAACAGCATCAAACAAACTATATAAAGAAAATTAACTATACCCCAGCCCCAGCCAGTTGAATCTCTCCATAATTTCTCTCAAACTTGCAGTTTTAATTAAAAATAATTTCTTTTTAAGACTTAGTGATAAGAGTGTAAATTAACATAGGTGATTACGTTTGTGTATGGAAACCCATTTTGGGATGGTTTTCAGCTTAAAAAAAAAACCCAAACTAAATAAAAACAGCAGATGCATCAGCATTTGTCTGTGAAATTCTGAGGCTCCAACCCTGCAGGCAGAACTCGCAGGCAATTTCTCTTGAAGTCTAAAATACTTCTATAATCCATGAGTGAATTATTTATATGGAAGCCTAATCAATGTTTACTGTGTGGTAAGTAATTCTCACCTTCTTCATGGAATGAAGAATTCATTTCTTGTGTAATTTCCTTTAGTTCATGTAAGCTTGACAACAAAATCTAAGAGAAAGTCATACATTCTGTAGGTATTCTGTAGGTCCTGTGATTATTGCACTGTGACATCATCATGACATCCTCATCCATCAAGCAAGACCCTCACAGCCCCACAAGCAGGATCAGGGAGAGATTCAGAAAGGTAAAAGGAAGAAAGCCCGTAGACTGAGATAAAGACAGTTTAATCAGAAAAGCAAAAGCCATGCACAGAAGCAAGGCAAAACAAGGCATTACTCATCCCCTTCCATGGGCAGACAGGTGTTCAGCCTTTCCCAGGAGAGCAGGGCCCCATCCCATGCAAGTTACTTGGAAATACAAACACTATCACTCCAAATGTCCCCTCTCCTTCTCCTTCTTCCCCCATTTTATACAAGAGCATGATACCATGTGGTGTGGAATATCCCTTTGGTCAGCTGGGGTGACCTGTCCTGGCTCCTCATAACCTCCCATGCACCCCCAATGTCCTTGCCATCATGGCAGTGCAAAAAGCAGAAAAGGCCTTGGCTCTGTGCAAGTCCTGCTCATCAGTAACAAAAACATCTCTCCATTATCAACCCATCAAGCACAAATCCAAAACAAGCTCCATACCAGACACCATGAAGAAAATTAACTCTACCATAGCCCAAATGAGCACAGACATATTTTTTGTATACACATGGCAGAAATAATTACCTCAGTTCTACGCTTACAAAAACAAAATTAAAATTTGAACTCATTAATGTCCAGCTGGGTCACCTTCTCCTGCTTATCAGGCTGCATCAGGATTCATTAAACATTACAATCTCTGCCACCTCTTCAGCAGCTGCTGCTCCTATGGCTTCTTTTTCTACTGGGCTTTTCTAGCATTTCTGGTGGTAAACCTGAACTTCACCAAAATATATAATGATTAAGGATTTCCTCATTATTGTCTGGAACATTTCCTGATCCAGACTGCATAGAAAAAGCTCTGAAAAAAATTTTTTTTTGCTGCCTTTTAAGAGACTTATAAGCCACAGTTATCGCAGTTGTAGGTGCAATATCACCTAATAATCCTTTCCAAGACTTAGCATAGCAATGTCCTGAAGTATCACAAGAGATAACTAGAGTGTGACACAGATGCTGGTAGACTGTCCAATGCCATGACTGCTTAAGAAAAATTGTATTAGTTTTCTTTTCCATGACATCTGTAACATCTCAGTCTCTGACTAGTTCCAAGTAATTGGCTACTCTTGGGGCTGGCTGAGTGTTTCATGATGAGGGGTTTTTGTTATACTTGGATAAACACACAGAATTTACTTTTGGCTTGCAAACTAAAAGCTGGCTTCAAAAAGGACAAATGTTTTTTTGGCTTGAGTTTTGGTCAACAGTATCCCTTGGTGAGACTCTAGAAGCACTAGGGGAGTTTCAAACTGATAAATAAGCCAAACACACAAATTGCTTTTGATCAATGCGATTACAGGGAGAAAGCAAGATATCACTTCATTTGTTCTCAATTCTTTTGTGCACTGATAAATTTCTTGTTTACCTCGCTATCAAACATTCCTTCTATGACAACACATAGAACAAAACTCAGAACAAAAAATTATAGAAACATCTTTCTCATGTTTTACGTTTTGTGGCAAAATACTGTGCCTATGCCAATGATTGCTTGCTACCTTGCACTAAATGGGAATAGAATGCAAACCCTAACCATTGATTCTAATTGAACAAAAGGGATTATAATCATAGTCTAATATGCAAAGAAAGATCTAACTTGCATTAATTTATTTAAATTATTTATATACTAAGAACAATCTCCCAGGTCCTGTTTTCAGGACAGTTTGTGATGGCAATAAAATAGTTGTGTCTGTATCTATTAGTCATCTTTGTATTGTAATTTACTAGGTACGACAAAAATAGCCAGCTTGTCTCTTTTGGTAAGGGCATATCTGCAAGCAAGTTTGTGGGAGTAAAATAAGCAGAGTTAGCCCTGCAAAAAAGGCTCATCAGAAGAGCTAATAGCTTTGTCCAACCTTCTGTTCTATTAGAGAATTGTTACTGGGGATTCTGACCCAGAGTTTTCAACTGAGAAGATTACATGGATTTTTAGGAAAAGTTTCTCAGAAAGAAACATCTGTAATGTTCAGCTTTCACTTAATTTCCCTATGTAATACAAAGATTCTGTTTACATTTTAATTTTGTTATTTTGGTTTTAACTTTTATCTCCTTAATTTCATTGGTCCTGCATGACTCAACGACAGACACCCTCTGAAGACAGCATGGTAAGAATATCTTCAGCATTCCAGTTAGAATTGACTGTTTATTCATGAAACAAATGGGAACCAAAGCCCTTTTTAATGAAAGGTTCTCCAAAGTTTAAGATCCCAGATTGTAGTCTTTTGTCACTGTGCTTATCAGTGTATGTGGAATCCTTAAGAAATGTATCTTTCTCACAAAAGGGTCTCCAATATGATTGTGCTAAAATGTAATCATTACTAGGATAATCCTGGCAGAACTAATGAAGACTGATGCATTTCCTTCCCTCTGATCCCCAACATACCTTGTATTCAGATTACAAATGATCAATATCCTGTTTTTGTTTTGCTATAATGAAACCAGAGCACCTAGTCTTTTGACAAAATTTTCAAATTTAATACTGAAGGATTTTCCAGTCCTTTCCCTAAGGAATTTACAGGACTACCGGCAAGCAAACCTACTGCTGCATGAGCAGGTTTCTGAATATTTCCCAATTGTACACACCCAGTTTTGGAGCAAATTCTGTTGTTCCAGTGTGTTTTACTCAACTTTCATTTATTTGACACTTGTAGTATTAGGTCTTTTTGCCTCAGCCATTACTACAATTTCTCTCTTTCTTTTTTTTTTTTTTTTTTCACTTTAATGATGTTTCATGGCTTTTCTTTCTGTTCCCGTATTCAATTCCCATAATGTCCAGGTAGGCAAATTTCCCTACACACTCAGAGGTAAAGATCCTACTCCTCCCTCTGGAGTAAGCAGTTGGATCCTGTTTTCCTTTGTGTCTCTGTCTGGTCCAGATGCCTTTCACAATCACTCACTAAGACCTTTGGGAAGTATTTTATTTGGGGGTCTGCCTGGAGGGAAATACTCATGTTCTCAGTGAGATTTTAAGTTGTTCCTAGTATCCTTGTTTGTTCAACATGATCTAACACAAGCTTCAATTATATATTGAGAATAAAACTGGACACTGAGTTCACTCTAACTTTCATGGCACAAATTCAGTTTATTATGATTGAAGGGAAAAAAAGGCAATTCAGACAATTATATTTCTGTGCAATTAAGCCATGTCTCTAGATTGTTCCTAGAACCTCAGAGCTGGAAACCTCTATTTGTACTGAGAAAAAACCAAAATTTTTTGTATGCCTCTTCTCAGACTATGAACAAACACATTATGCTTACTACAGATTCGGTATTGTTGATTGAATGAAAACAGAATCTTTCTAAACACACCTTCTTGTCACCCGAAGTTGAAAAACATAAGTTTTCATTGTCACCAAACAGAAAGCAAAACTACTTCATGAAGCAAAACAACTTTGGTATGGAAAATCAAGATTATTAAATCTCCAAGGTAAAATAATTTCAAATCTAATCTTCTCCTACATGAATCAGTTTTGTAAAGATACCAGCAAGTGCCAGAATTAAATTTCTATTATATTGGTATATCAAAATGGCTGGTCTAGGTGCAATCCATTCTTGTCACTTGTTGTTGTAAAGCTAAGCTTTTAATTTCAGAAAACTGTGGAGAAATACGATGCGGTATTAGCTTTCAGGTGATAGCAGGGAATGAAAAGAATACCTGTACGTGAAGGGATACAGAAGGTTTTCCAGGACAGAAATGAAATTATTTTGTAACTGAGATAACATATGAAGTCTATTTCATAAAATCATAGTGTCATAGCATCATAGCCATAAAACCACAGAGTGGTAGGGGTTGGAAGGGACCTTACAATCATCCATTTTCAACTCCCTACTATGAAAAGGTGTGGAGGCCAGTGGGCCATTAGGGAAAGAATTCACATTACTCCCCTGGAGGGAAAACCTCTCAAGGGACAAGCACTTCCTTAGGGTGAGGAAAAAGGCTTTTCCCAGCATGCCTTGCTGTGACATGCAGATTCAATGCATCCCATTGGCCCTTCACCATGACTCCACCCCTGTGCCCTCATCCCATTGGCCCTGGTATTCTGCCCTACCGCTCAAAATCCATGTATAAACCCCTGCATCCCCTGCCTGAGCGGCTCTTTGTCCCTGGACCGCTTTGAGGAGGAAGCTCAATAAAGCTCTCCTTGGAACCCCCACACGAAGACCCCGTCTCTCCTTCTGAGTTGCCCAAATCATAGAAGAGCTGAAATGACCCGTGCCTGTGCCCCCGAGGTATCCTTCTCAAGATGCTTCCTCAGGAAGATCGTGGCACTCTGAACACCACCCGCCACGACAGAAAGGGACTAGACCAGGTTTGACTGTGGTTCACCCACTGTATATAAAAAACCAAATAAATAAATAAAATAAATAAATAGCTCAGAAGACACTAGTAGTCTTCCTAGATGTCCAAGTACATAAAAGTTTGGAACTGCAATGTGGGCACAAAACCAGTCTTGTTCAGAAACTCAGTCTCAGATCTCTTTGGTTTTTTGTTTATTTAATCAAACTTCCCCCCCCCCCCCCACCCCCTCCCCCCCCGCCCCTTTCATTCATAACCACTTTCCTAATTTTTGTCCCATGAATTGCCTGGGCTTTTGGATTGTGAAAATCAGGGCTTGATCTCCCAGTCCCACAGCTACTGAAGCTAATGAAAAAGTCTACCATCTGCATGCCTAGTAGAAGTACTCTTTAATGCCAGAGGGCTAGCAGCAGATTTCATTCTACCTGCTATTTTATTTCTAGCTATTACTAAGAATCTAATTTTCTATTTTAGTTCTATGGCTTCCAGATTCTTAAATTAGTTTTGATTTTGGGTTTGCCTTCATGTTTTTGCTATAGTTTAATCTTTACAATTTCCATTATATTTGACAGCTTCCATAAGTACCATAAGTTTCATTGTCCCCAAAAGAACAAATACTCTATTGTTTTTTCTGATACATTGATTTTATAAGATACAGTTTGGCTATTTTGTTTCTATGCCTAAAGTTATGCATTCTCCCTCTGTATGTTTTAGAAACTCCCATGTGGAGCTGAGTGATTCTAATTAGTAGTTTTGATGTCATATTGTGGCATCTTTTGTGTTTTTTCTTCTTTTATTATTGTATTTATTCTTTCTTTTGTATTTTTTATTTCCTCCAGACTGTTGTACTTGTCCATATTTTGCAGAATAAGAGAGAGTTACTGTGATCTTACTCTGTTATCATCCAATGCCACATTCCTATTCAATTAATTCAGATATATATCTACCATAAAAACAATGAATTGTTTCTGTCACCTGCTCCAACATTTACAGCTATAAGTTTGAAACTACACAATTTATTTTTGCTATTGTATACACGCCCACTATGTATCCATGTGTTGTGGAGGCTGTAGTTCTGCCCACGAACCAAAGAGATTAAAGGACAGCAATACCTAATTCTGTCCTAAATGCTTACTTTAATCCTTTTGGTGACGGATGTTGCAATGCAGAGCAGGAAGGTTGTTCTGAAGTTTCTCTGGAGAAGTGCAAAGGAGAAATTAAACTGCTCAGTAGCCTAACTAAGCCAAAACTGATACCTGTCCCTTTCACCGTGAGGGGAAAAGACAGAAAGTTAGAAGGACATAGAGGAAAATATAAATGTGTAAGAAAACAAAGGGATGGTGATGATGATAAGTTTTATAACCACCCCTAGAGATCCTGAGAACCTGATCCCTTCAGCAAACATTTCACTTCCCTCCAGACTGTGGCTCATGAAAATATGCCTGCACTCTGTTGGCACATTTATTTTCTATTTTGATTGCATAATCCTGAGGATGGGAAAACCAGAATAATAGATGCCAATGAAATAAATTTTGAGTTCCTTTCACATGAGTGTCATTAACTGTTGTTTAAAAAGGTAATGCTAGTAGTAACTATGATATTTGCAGGTGGTTATTTGGCGAGATCATTATATTTGCTGTTAGTTAGACTAGATAATGTAAGATTATTAGAGAAACAGGTGATTATTTTTTTTGGTACTAAGTTTTGTGCTCTCTCTGTGGAACTATTGCACTCTTTTTATTTAAAAGTTTTAATTTATGGTCTCATCTTTTTCAAAATTCATTCTATTTATTTGTTGCCTATTAAACAGAGAGAGATTTACTAAAGATATAGTACCTACCCATTTCTGTGAGCAATTGAAATGGAAAGCCCTTTGGAACAATCAGGACTTCAAGATGTCACAAGTCAGTAGAAGGCCTATGTGGATAGCCATCACTCCAGCTTATGACTACACAATCTGCTGAGGAGATTCACCATAATGTTTCCTAATGCCAAATCTGAAAACAGGTAATCATACAGAGGCAGAGAACGCTCTGAAATAAAAATGATGGAAGTTTATATACAATTAATTCCAGCTAATACCTAGAATCACTCAGAGACACTACAAAACCCTAGTTATGGTTCTTAATTTGACTGCAGTAGCAAAATAGGGGAAATCAAAGAACTCTCTGTGTGCTACATTTCCTCTGCTCACTGCCTTGTTTCCACTGGTCTTCTGAATATATTAAGATCTAGCATATTTCTGTGCTTCTTTGCTTTTGTATAGTGTTTATTCTAGAAGAAGAAATGTTATATTGTCCTAGAATACAATGTACTAATACTGACTTACATCACTTAGTCATTTTGGAACACATTTCCTATGAAATAATACAAGATAAGTACATTACATAGCTATTTCTTGTGCTTACAAAGGATTTAAAGTCATGAGAGTTTTCTTGTCTGGGATCAGGACCAAACTCTACGTCAACAAGTTTCCATAAGTGTTGCTGGATGCCTTCTTGTACATCCTAAATACTTGTGCTTTTTAAAATCCAAGGAAACAAAATATTTTAGAACCATTTTCCTTCAAATGTGCTGTTGAAGAAATGCATGAGAAAACACCAAAAAGGAACTGAACTGTGGTTTTTCAACTCCTGTTGAACAAAATCATTCATCAAGTCCAACAGTAGTAGAAAGTAAAAGAAAACGTGACCTAAATCAGCAGCAGAAAAAAGCATAAATGTTAAGGCTGTAAGAAATATTTCTGTCAGATTTTTGGCATAGTTTTGCCTTTATATTATATGTCTAAAATACTGTAGGTATGTTCTCAAAATAATAATAATAATAAAACTGTAGCAGACATTAAAGCCGTTCTTCTTGAAGAAGCAATAGAAGTTTAATAGAAACCATCTGTTAAGATGCTTAGACTCAAGAGGCCATTGTTTCAGCTGGTTATTTTGATCTTTTTCTGTGATATTTTTAACAACAAATTCTTTGCAAAAATACTCTATTTAAATAATTTCTAAATTAGAATGTCTGTATTTTCCCATTTTTAAGGGTGGGGTGAGGGAAATTCAATCGTGCTGTCCTTTCATTACCTTTAACTGCTTATATGCTCTCTTATTCATTGGAATAGCTTTTCCTGGAACATTTGATATGTTGTATTCAATGAAATTTTGCAGTTTACTTGTAAGTACAGCATCGGAAGCTGAAGCCTGTCACTAATACATTGTAATAGTCAGAGTTTTCCCTCTGATTTTTAACACAGTTCTGTCTTCTGGGAGAGAGATTCAGACAGTAGTCAGTAATGAGATAAACTAAAAGCATTAACAAGGAAACTTTTTCTTCTGTTTGTGAGAAGACACTTATTTTGTTTTTATATTCTTTTGTTTAGGGGCCACCTATGTGCATAGCAGTGCAGCATACTCTGAAACAAACCTTAACTAGCTCTGCTAGCAGCACAGTTTATCAGCTAGAACATTTAGCATGGTAAAATGTCAGAACATTTTCTTGCCTCACACAGGTTTTACAGTGAGGCTGCTTCACACAAGAGAATTTAGCGCTGCCTTGACTGCTAGCAAAGCCAGGGCCTGCTAATGCAAAGCAGACGCTGAGAGGTTGCAGCAGTACAGCTGTATGGAGGCAGCACATTGAACAGTGGATAAGAAGTAGACTTTCCAAGGAATGAACAGAAGAAATGCACCAAGACAGTTTGACTCTAATTTATGGCCCTAAATGAAAAAAGGAGTTGAATTCTTGACAAGCTTAAAGCACATGAGTAAAAATTGTAACTTCATCAGAGCTCATATACTTTGTCTGGTTCTACCCTAAAAGCAATGAATTTTTAGCCTAACACAGTATCAGGCTTTTCACTACATTTCTTATGCACAAGCATGTTCTCTATTTATATTTAGGCTGGAAAATACAAAAGAAATTTTGTATATTTTTATAAAACATTATCTCCATTATTGAATCTGTAACAGAACTACCATTCTAAGATACAACTGTTAACAGCAGACTCTAATATGACTGAAAAAATAATTTCCAAAGCAAAACCAATGGTTTAGCGATCATTAGCAATCTAGATGTTGTGGTCAGGATAATATGCAACCTGTGATGGTATTTCAAGTTCAAGTTAACTTATCATAATTCTGTGTAGTGTTATAGGAATTACACATGCCAGCTATCATAACAGGGTTTAACACCAGGTTTCTACTGAATCAATAAGCTGAAAGTTGTTAGCAAACTGAAGCATTTAAGCTCGACCTGGGTGCTTCTGATGACATCCTTCAAACAAAGAAATTGCTGGGCAATTAAGCTCTTAGCATCTAAACTCCATGTCCCATCCTCAAGGGATAGGCTGGACCCATAGTAATATTATGATCCAGGATCCCCTTGGTTTGATTTGTTGTTGTTGTTCTTATTGTTGTTGTGTTGGTTTTTGGTATTTTTTTTAGTAAGAGGCTGTTAAGTGGTCATCTTATATGCTACCTTATCCTGTTAAATCAGCTTCAGTTGATCCTGTGGTTAGCTGTTTGGTGTGTTGAAATCTGGATTATATGCCACAATCTACAGGCTCTGTCTGCTCCAGCTACTACTACTATTTAAGATGCTAGCTCCAAGTTTCGACTAACTTTGTCTACAACAGCAGGTAGGCTGAAAATTCTTTTAAAGTTCACTTGAGTAAATATGTAGCTGCAGAGCTCCCTCTAGCAGAGTTCAGTTATTCTTGGTCATTTTATCCAGCTTGTCCTCTGAAGTTGTTCTATGACTGCTTTTCTCCCTGTTTTCTTAAAACACATTGCTTCACATACAGGTTTTTCCAGAGGCTAAGGCTAGATATTCTAAAAATATTTTGAAAGAGATTTATACAATGGAGGAACATTATTTTCATTCCAGACAAAAAGGTTAAGAAAAATCACTCTTATCCTGAAAAGATGCCTGAAAAGTACTTTGAAATATGCAGTCACTTGTACCCTTCTGTGAACATGTCAACTGTGCTTAAAAGATGACTATGTTACCACCAAAAGAGACAGGTCATTCTTTTTCACTGTATATAAAATTGGAAGTGCTTCCTAAGAATTTTGTAATTGATAAACTGGGAAGGTGTCTGAACTAAAGATAACTGAATTCAGTATTTCTATGAAAGTTATTTTTATACAAAATAGATTTAATTGAACTTTCTCTTTTTACTAAATTGAAAATGTATTTATTTCACTGGGAAACTTAACTGTAACACTCCTTAACTGATGACATTTGCTTTCTTAAAGGGGGCTTTTATTTATTTTCCTTATACATATTACCTTCATGATTTGTATTGATTAAAATATATTTTATATGATGCAGCATATTTTCTTCTTGCTGCTTTACTTGTTTTTCTTAATCAAATAAATGACATAAATGTCTAATGAAATGTTTTATTGAAGACATAGGAAAAAATCAAGAAAATATTAACAGGATAATAAAAGCTATCAAGATGACTTTCAAACAATGTCACCCTGAAGCTTTGAGGAACAGAAAATGAGCAATCTCTTTAATATATGACTGTCTTCACTGAGCTATTAAAACACACAATTTATATCTGAATCAGTAAAACAAAAGGAGATAATTTTTTTCAAGGTCAAGCCCCAAGACATCTAGAACTTTATTATCTACTGCTGATCTTCTATTATGAGCATATGTATTTGTCTAGAAACAATTACAACAATTATTACTCTTAAATTAGACAAATTAATGATGGATATTAGGAATATAAACAATGCAACTTACTGATTGATGCTAGCAATTTTAAATTAATAATTTGAAAGATGGAAGTGAGAATAATTTCTCTAAAGAGAAACTTTATTTTAGAAAATAACATGCAGAAGTTTGACATAATGTCCAAAATGCCTTAAAATAGGATGCCTTTTGCAAAGCTCTGTAGTTTATGAAAACAGGAGTAAAACTTCAGCAGCCCTCAAGCTGAAAGCTGGTATGGTAGAGAGTCACCACAGAAACCTTGCAGTACTTGTAACTATTAAAGGGAAAAGGATGTGTCCTACTTTTCCCCTTATTTTTCATTCATTTTTCCCCTTTCCTTATACTTTTAGTTGTCTCCTCATTCATTTATCACTTTTGCTTGTATTTGTGAATCACACTTCTTATCAGAAGAGCCACTTGATTTTGTATAGCGTAAAGTATTTTAAAAAGGAAGAAAAGTAAGATGGAAAAAATTATGATGTGTTAAGATGGACAAGATGACACTCCACTGCCAGCCACATCTGAACTGAAAACTTGTGCTTTGCTTGTTCAACAAGTGTAACTGACCCTCTGTGTACTTAACAGTTTAGTGCAATTATGTTCTGCAGTGCCTAAAAGTAGGGGAAAATTTTGCCCTCTAAGCAATTCCCTTTTCTGAATGGAGCCGTGGTCATTCTCACTAGGTTTTTCATTGGCCAAAATAGAGAAGAGGAGGAGCAACTTGTTCATTTGGGGCATTTCCACTACTGATAGTGGATAGCCATTTCATAGGTCAGGAGGGACAGTTACAGGCAAAGCTTGTTATTTTTACAGTTTCCACATAATTTCTTCCAATCAAATTTTATGCTTATTTGCTTTTGCTGTGCCTTCATCTCGTGTTCTCTAGAAGTCATATTTAAAGAGAATATAAACTATATGGTCCTCCTAGCTTGTGAAACTACATATGTTCCTTAAGGCACTCTAGCCTTCATGACCTCAAGTAACAAAGGAATCAAAACTGATCTACCTTCTTATAAATATCAAGTGGAAAATAGCCAATAGCAATGATGCTTTTATATAGACTGTGAAATACAAGCAATAGCTGTCAGGGGGTAAATGCAGTATAAACAACTATATTTATCTTCCTTGTCAGAACTAAGCTAAATCTGAATGCTCAGTTTTCCTCTGAGCAACCTTTTTTTGCCTTTACAGCCCGCAGCCTGAATTAGTAAGAGGCATTCTGTGCTAGAACACCTGGTTAAGAAGCAGGTGTCTATTTAACCAGGCAAGGGACACCACTCTTTCAGTTTGGCACCTTGCAGATTGTATTTTAAAGCCTCCATCTCTCTGGCTACATCCAGGTTTCCTCATGGCTTTGCAAAAATTATTTCTTTAGCTCCTTTTTGCATTTGAAATAGTTTTCCAGAAGAGATGTCTTTATTTCCAAAGATCAAAGGAAGACTTTCTTCTATGTGCAGACAGATGAATGAATAAGTAAAGTACAAAGAAATCCTGCTACATTTAGAATGAAACAGGAGGTGCTGCTCTGGCACCAATGTGCAAATACCAAACACAGATTTCCTGAAGAAAAAAACAACCCACCAACATTCTCTGATCTGTATTCTGTATGCATTTATCTTTTCTGGGTATCTACTATGTGTTAAAGTATATTATTTTTATTTTTTTTAATTTTGGAAGCACAGGCCAGATAGGCTTTGTTTCAAATATACTGTTTTCCCTTTAAGACCATCTTCAGAGTGTGTTTAGGAAAAATTTGTACAAAAGGTTTGTGCAAAAAATTAATCCAGTTTCATTTTTTCTGAAAAACTGTCACACTGATACTGATCTTGTTAAATCAGCCATCCCTAATAATGTGCTTCTACCTTTCACATCAAAATTAAGGTAAATAATGGGAGAGGAAAAGTGCAGATAATCTTACTTGTTTATAAAATTACTGGATTTATAACATCTTGGGTTGATATTATCTTACCTAGCATAAATATTAAAATAAGTGGTTCTGCTATCTAGGACACCAGCTTGGAAGTGAGAGATAATAGTTTCATGAATGAAACTTTAAACTCAACTTCTATAGCTTTCAACAGATCACTAGTTTGTGTCTATGTGCTTTTTTCACCAAAAATTAACATGAAACTATGTTTTTGTATCTTTCAGTTGTGTAAGTAAATTAAAGCCATAAAAAGACTGATGTAGGTAGGACCTCTAAAAGTAGGATTATGTACAATGTAAGTGGATTGGTAATCAATTATTAATGTGATGTTCTATCGGAAATATTTCTACTCATAGGGAAATTATTTCATGTATTTCTTATTATCAGGAAAAACTGTTAGTCTTTTTTGGCAGGATAATAATTCTTTCTGTTTTTTCAGTGAAATAGTGTCAATCTCAGGTGTCATGCAGTATTATTTACTTTGAATACATGGAAACCTGTTGCCTTTATATTGGACATGAGTTACGTTTACATGGCTATTCAGGCAAGGACGCAAAATCCTTGGTCTACAAGCTTTTACACTGGAAGAAAATTCAGGAGCAATCATGGGCCAGATTTACCTCAGCTGGCTGAGAAAAAGTATTTATAAGTAATCACAAAATTTTCTGACAATAGATAGCATTTTACTGGATAACTTAAATTTTTAGGTAGTAATGATATATAGGACATTTAATCTTCAGGGAGCTTTGGAAACAGAAACTGATGTCTCTTCCACAATGGAGATTTCTGAGCTCTCTGTTGACTGACACTTTCTGGTTTTGGCTAGGGACATGATCACCATTGTGTGGCTTGTCAATTTGTTTATTTCTACTGCCTGACCTTACTTAAATACAACAATTTTTGCATTTTGATTATTATCTGTCTCAACCAATGGGAGAGAGAGTGAAACAGAGATTAAGAATTATTAAGCAAAACTTAGAACATCTCATATGATGCCAGTTTTTTTTTTTTTCCACCTCTGTTCAAGCAAAAGACTTCTAGAGAGTAGCTTGGAAACGCTTTAGCCATGTGTTCTTGGCTTTTTGCCTGTTTAACAGAGGCCTTGCGCAACTTGTGTTTTATGTGCTGTCACCTTCATTTCTCTATATTTTAGCTGGTCTCCTGGTGCCACTGTTTGTCATTGGCCTGCCTTCAAAGTGAGTGCCTGTGGACAGTACTCATACGGTATGTAACATAGTGTATACTTTGACAACTCATGTGGTCTTAATGGGTTTCCCAGTTACAGAGGCTAAAAGAGCAAGGCAGCCTGTTCTGCAGGCTACCACACAGCAGTTCTTATGAATAAATCCTTTAGATAGGAGAAAATAAATCATTTCTACAATGTTTGCTTTTTATCTGGTAGGTATAATGAAGTCTTTCTCTTCTGTGGCAAGGGAAAGTGCAAATAGGATATTGACACTGTCATCTAAATGAATAATGACTGAGAGACTAGTTAACTTCATTTCTATGGTTTTATGACATCTTCAGTTCCTGCGGATAGGTAAGAAGCCAAAGGCTGATATATAGAAATAAGTGATTGTCTTTGTTAAGCTGTTACTGACTGCTTTCATTAAACCTACATAGAAAGAAAGATGTGTTTCAGAAAGCAAGGATATTTGTATGCCTCCCCTTACAAAACAGCAAGGAAATTACCTTGCTGCATAGACTGCTTCCTTTAATTTACTTACATCTTTTGAAGTGTGATCCCAAGATCTTCTCTGTATCCTCTCGTTTTACTTGATTTCATTTCCTTAATCAGTTTTCAATTACTTCTACACTTGCTTCTCCTGATCCTGGATCCATTCTCCTCCCTGTTGTCTTCTTTTTCTCAGTATGAGTTAGTAGCATAATAAATATATTGTTACATAATAAAAACGATAATGCATCTGTACTGAAAAACTGCAGTTTAACTGTCTGAAACTCTGGAAGTGACTCAGTTTTTTAAACCTCTCTTGGAGCCATATTTCATGTCATACCATATTTGCCTGTGTTGCCTTTCATATTACCATTCCCAGTCCTATATTCTTCATTCATTTATCAAGTTTTTAGGCTTCTGTGTTATACTGATTTCTTGACTGAAAAAGTAGGGGGTTTGATCTTTCTTTTCAGAAGAGAAAATGCTTTAAATAGATTATGATTGTAATACCACTTAGCATCAAAATTGTTTATGGAAGCAATGGAAAGTATTTTTAACTTGCTCGAAATGATTGGTCCATTTTTCTGCATAAAATCTGAATAAATTCTGAAACAGACTGGCTGATTAGTAGGGCCAGGATAACCAGTATTGAATATTTTAAACTTACTAATTTAAATATAGCAGACCTAAAATTTCACTAATAAACTAATGTAGTTGCTAATAATTCTGGTTTTATTATACAGGCTTAGTTTTTTACTCAGTCCTAGATATTTGCAGCTCCTACCAAGAATTTTCTTTACTTATAAGTTTGTATTTCTGCCTGCTGTCCTCATCTCCTTTAAATGTAGGGGGATGTGTGGGCAGAAAGATCATGAAGCCACCTTGTCAAATTTCCTGAATTTTTTTTTGTTTCTGATAAATTAGAGAAGGTTTTATATATTTATTTATTTATTTATTTTTAATACCAATGCTACAAATGAGATAATTTTCCTACAGGAAGCATTTCCACCATTTTTGGTGTTGAAAATCTTATTTGCTTTTCTAACTTATCCCTATAGTTTGGAATAGGAGTTAAGTTTCATTATCTTTATTTTTGGGGAAAGACTTCCCTCTATTCTGAAAATTTGTGTCTATTAGGCCCTTTTTAAGGATATTTTCCATAATTACTTTTTTCCAGCAGTTAATATTTCCATGTGCTCATATACATTTATAAATTATACCTCAGTTCTAAACTATTTTTATTTTGAATATGCATTCTAAAAGAGGGTTATTGTATTATTTTAAAATGTAATTGTCAAGAATAACCACAATGTTAATCAACAATGTGAATTATTCTCCACAAGTAGCCTCTGTTATAACATCTTTTCTATACTCTCCAAAGGCAAACGTTTGATGATCTCAGAGGTCTTTTTCAACCTAAATGATTCAGTGATTCTTAGAAATTAACTTTTTTTTTTTTTCTCCAAGAGCTGACTTGCAGGTTTCAAACTTGAAGCCTTGCCCCTTTAAGATGTTCCAAAAATAGGAATTATTTGTTGATCATTCTGAAGTAGCCTGTTTGCCATAATTGATCAGGTGACGTATTTGTTTGTTAGATGATTCAGTTAACACATCTGAAGAAGCTCAGGGAAAATTTTAGCTTAGAAAGTTGTGAACTCAGGTTCACACAGAGTGTCTTGCTGTCTTTAAAGTGGTTTCATCTTGAGTAGACTACTTTACTGCCTTTTATCGTACAGGCTGAGCTTTCTGTCAAAATGCAAACAATTGCCATGCATATATTTTTTTTTTAAAGAAATCACTAAATTAAAAGTATATAATGAAGGAGCTGTGAAAGCCTATTCTACTTAAGTGGTGACTTTGTGAAGCATTCTAAATAAATAGGGCAAATAGTGTGTTGACAGCATAATTTTAGCTAATATTATCCACAAATTGATCAATATGACTTTGAGAAGTAACTCACAAGGCAACAACTTGGGAGTAAATATTGATTCAATCGGATTTACTAAATTCAACTGAATCATAAGAAGTAGTGGTGTGGCATAATGACATTGAGCTGCTATGGGCTTAACTTTGCCCTTTCAAAGTCGATGCACTTTAAACAAGTAGAGGTATTAAGCTCACAAGAGTTTGACACATATCTTACTCAGCGGGTCATCTGATTGTACTACTGAGTTCAGATGTAACCGTAAGATTTGCTCTGCAGTAAGAGCTGCAAATAGAAGTTGTTTGAAGTGATCTTAAATACATACCTTTTAAATAAACCTTCCTGTTGAGCTTGTAAATAACAGTATAGAATTACAGACAAAATGTTGAGAGTTTGTGAGCTAGCGGACAGTGGAAATTGACTGTTCAGTCGAAGAGGCAGGGAACACAACATTTTCTAAAAGGGAAAAAACTTCTTTTCATTCATGCTTAGGTGGAGAAAATTTGCAGCATTAGTGCACATGTATCTTTTACATCAGAAGATGCTTTGTTCGATCTTCTTTGAAACAAGTTTATTTAGACTGAGATAACATTTGCAAAGCACCCCAGAAACAGGAAGATGTGAGTTTCTGTTTCTAATGTCAGTGGACATATGATATGTGGCCCTAATGTAGTAAGCACCATTCAAAACAGAATTGATTTCTTTCATCCATCCAGGATAGTTTCTTAAATTGTAAAAATCTGAAACAAATACACTTGAGGATTTTCAAAAAGTCAGTGGTATCATAGTTCAATAGTTACATATAAAGCACATGCAGAAAATAATTAATAACTACATCCTTGTGAAGAGGATTAAAGGTTTGTGGGTTTTTGGCAACAATTACTGGAGGAAATCTTGTATATAATGCAAAGCTGAAGTAATCTTAAAACGCCTTTTTATGCATAAACTTGTATAAGATTTTGCAGTTAAATTATTAAATGAGGCGAAAAAACAAACCAAGGAAAGTCTCTGACTGACTGTGGTGTTTATATTGCTAGAAGCTGATATTTTGAATTCAAAAGAATGATCTGTCCATACTAACCTTAATCCTCAGAAATAAATCACTTCTAACAGGCGGTAAATGAAATGAGGGTCTGGGGGAAAGCCCTTGCTTTTGTAAGGTAAGACAGCAACAGCAGCACAGATTTAGATAAAACCATGGGGTGAGGGGTGTGAAAATTGAAAAATCTCAAGCCATCTACAAAAGATGGCTTGAGATGTCAATATTTTGTTATCAGTGATCATTAATGAACTTGGTATTCTGAAGAAACAGAAAGTCAGCCTGTAGTGGAGACTGGGAGAATCCCTGCCCTGACAGTCTTTAAGGGAGTGATGGCACAGTTTTATAAATTTAACATCAGGGAGGACTAAACAAAAGGAAATTGCCAAATTTCCATTGATTTCAACAAAATTGGGTTGATTTATCTCAGTCAAGAAGGACGGACAAGGACATATTCTTTACTTCCTTTTCTGTTCTTTTTTTTCCTCATGTCAGTGAGATGGTCTGAATCATTGTTGTATTTTACAAATTAACACATGCTTTACATTTGTGATTCTGCACAAATCCCACAAAATGCCAAAAGGCTTCGACCTTTCATATGGGTGATGCAGTTTTAAGAATTTACTGGAGCAAACAATTTTTCTTTCCATTTTGCTTTGTATCAAGTTTAAAGATACAATTTTTCCATTTTTACAAATGCATAGTTAATAATGCCTCCTGTACCACATCTTTCGTAAAGTAAAAACTATTTTGCAGAGTTGGAATGGCTTTGTGACTAAGAAAATAATGTCATGTAGAGTACACATGGACACAATATTATTCTCTCTGCAAACTAACTGTAGTATGAAATAATTGTTTTGTTCCTTTAATTCTTCTTCTCTTAAACATAGGCTTCCCTGGATTAGTCTCACAGTGAATACAGTTAGCATGTGGTGGGCTACAATATCATCTACCAGCATTAACCTATGACCTGACTCTCTGTTAAAACTAATGAACACCAGTAGGGGCTCTATTTTATAGTGCACTTTCCCCAAACTTAAACATAGAGAACTTCCCCCTGTATTTTTACTTTAACTATTGAAACGATAAAAACAAAACATAAAATAAACGAAATAAATTTGTTGCAGCTCCATGTTGATTTTAGCTTGCCCTGTTTTCATATGTGGAGAATTATTGGAAAAGTTCTTTTTTCTTTGGCTGGTGATGAAGTCAAACATATTAAAGTCTTTCTCAATTGTAATTTAAAAAAATGTCTTTATCTCTTACAGTTTGTGTCGAAAAGGCCAAATTCTCCTTACCTTACTGTCAAAACCAGTGTTTTGTGTCTTTTTAGTAAGATTATACATGTGAACAAGAGAAGCAGAATTTTGTCCAAAGGGACCAACAATTTCAGCAGATTGGAAACAGTCACAGCAGTCACAATTTTAAAGTAAGCACATTCACATGCCATATATTTTTTACCTTATTCCTCTTTGTTATCCATTTATGTATTTTGTGATGTAACTGTATGCAAAGGTCCTCTCTGTGCATTTTTGCATATTGCCTGTACATTCTGATTTGTTATAACAAAAATAAAACCAGAATTTGTATCTAGTATTTTCACAGGAGCTTATAAACCGCATTTTACAGAATTTCCTGATCAGTTGTAAGGAGAGTTGCGGCTATGAAAAGGCTGCAGGATTTGGCCTATTAACTAATTCCGCTGTAAATTAGTACATATGTTTTATTTAGTTGGAAAACAAAGCTTCCCTTGAAATGCATTTTAAGGTCACCTAATTATCAGGCAAATACCAGTTTGCAGCTCTGAAAAACTCCCCTCTTACTAATCAATTTACCTTGTTTTCACTGGCTTGCCAATTTTACTTAGTGTTAGTTGGCTCAAATTGAGAAAAAAAAAAAGATAAAAGAAAAAAAAAAAAAGACAAAAAGACCAGGGTATGATAACCTTTTCCCCCTATAAAATGAAACAACTAATAAAAAAAATACTATTTGGAGTTAGCTGAGAATACCTATCCATGCAGCATACGTTTCAAGCAGCTATTGAGCAGAACAGAGACCAAAAGCCAGCTGCATTTGGCTTCTGTGGAGTCTCAACGTGTTTTTTATTTGGAGCTGTAACACGTGATTTTTGTTTGTTTGTATGTTTTGTTTTTCATTTTATACAACTAACTTCTAGAAAGAATTATTGCAACTTCTTAGCTTCTCCTTAACGGCACAGATGGCTTTCCTCACCGCACTGGATTGCTCTGCCTTCCCCTAAGGCACAGCAATCACCTCTGACACCAACAGCAGCAGGTAAACCAGCAGAAGTTATGACAAAATCCGACTTTTAGAGGGACGTGTTTACCTGTTGCTTTTGCAGCTCATGCTGATGCTAGATGTGCAGCTAAACCTTTTTGCTCAGCTCCTCATTTACTCGTTCCTCCGCTGACAAGGGCCGGGGTGGAAAGTGATGGGTTTCCATGGAGAGAGAGCCGCGTGGTGGGGGCAAAAGGAGCTTAGAATCAAATTACACAAAACTAGGCAAAAGCAGCCAGTGTCTGCTGCTCCCTGAATTTAGGCGAAGGCTGCGCTGAGCGGCGGGGATGAGGGGAGCCCTTCCTGCCGGCGGGGCGCAGGCGGGGCGCGCCCCTCAGGGCCGGGAGGGACCGCGGGGTGCGGAGCGCCGTCCCCGGGAGCGCGGCCGCGGCTCGGGGCTGGCGGAGGCCGCGCTGGGGCGAAGGAAGGGGGGCCGCGGCGGTGCCCGCCCGGGCGGGGCGGGGCGGGGCCGGACGGGACGGGGCCCGGCGCGTCCCGCCCCGTGGGGGCGAGCGGCGGGCGGGGGCAGCGCGGTCGCTGCCGCCGGGGCGCAGCTGCCCGCCCGCCGCCGGGCGCTGTGTGCGCGCACGGGCCGCGCTGCCGCCTGCCCACGCACGCACTCGGACACACAGACAGGCAGACGGACGGACAGAGACACGCACGCACACACGCGCACGCCCGCCCGCCGTGTGCCCCGCGCATCCCGCGCCCGCCGTGCTGCCCGCCCGCCCCTCCGGGACGCGCTGCCCGCGCTCTCCCGCGTTTCTCCGCGGGCGCCCAGGTGGCTGCGCCCCCGCGGCACTCCCCGCTCGGCTCGGCACGACTCGGCACGGCCCTGCGTGTCTTGCCAGCCGGCGTCCCGCGGGCGCGGAGCCGATGGCGCTGGGAGGAAGGATGCGCCTGAGCCGCGTCTGCTGCGTGTTCTACCAGCTGTGCGTGCTGTCAAGCGGGCTCGGCGCAGGTAAGTGCGCGCCTCTCACGGAGCGGGCCGAGCCCGGGGCGGCCTCCGCGCCCCGCCGGCTGCCCGGGGCGATACCTGGCCATTGTTAACCGCGCCCGTCCCCCGTAAGCGATGGGTGAGCAGATAATGCGTGCCTTGGCTGTGAGGGTGCACTGCAAAGCGCTGCTCTCTAGGAGACCTGATTTCCACAAGCAGCCCTGTCATCCCTCCTGGCTGTGCTGTTCCTAGAGTGTACGATGAATGTATAAATAAAAATGTTTCCTGTCTCAGGCTGGTGGAGGTTGTGTGTACTCAGATCTTTGTAAACGTAATGCTGGCATGCTGGACTTTGGTTGTATTGTGATGTAGAGTGTGTAGGGTATGCGGACATCAGTAGTTAGTGGTTCTAATGCAGTTTCATTATAAGAATGGTCACGATGCAGCATGTGCATGCAACTGCTACTTGTATGTGCAGCCATGGTGCATGTGTGTGTATATTTGGCCGAACTTTGGGAGCCATAATGGGTCTTGTACAGCATGCTGAGAGGAAGGTTGAAATTTTCAAATTTGTTCAGGTTTTCCCCAGCAATTATTTTTTTTTTTTAGCTATATGAAAAAATTGTTGCTTTGTCTAAATGATGAAGGGTTTATGCAACTTTCCTTGCATGTAGGTGGTGATCAAAAGGAAGGACATCCCCAGCTACTGGTACAGACACAACTTCTGCCCAGCTTGGGGTCCAGCCTTCTCTGTGTTCTGTAGCACCTTGGTGTGTTCCAGATGCATCAACAGAACAGACCCATCTAACAGCTGGACCCCTGCTGTGCATAAAGACAAGATGAAAAGGACAAATGAAGCCCACTGTATTTTGTATTTTGTGGTGGGAAAAGGGGAGAGTTTTTAGCAGGTACTGGATGCTGTTTGGTGCTCCACTCATTTAAAGCATCTACCGCATTTCCCACAGGTCTCCATGCTTCAGAAGAGACTGAGGAGTGGGAGATCGTCTTCCCTGCACTGTGGAGCCCAGGCCAGCAGGAGCCAGCGGGTGGCAGTGGTGGTGGTGGGGGTTGCAATGTTGACCCCAGTAGTGGGAACCGAAGCAGCACTTTCAGTGCCCCAGTCACACCTGGCCCAGTGGCTGGCAGCTCCCGAGAGGTGCGTTCAGTCTCCTCCTCGGTGGATGGGCAGGCGCAGGCTGTAGGGGAGGCAGCAGAGGAAGAGGACACTGAGGATGAGTATGAGTCTCAGGAGTTTTACCACTGGTCTCCCCTGCCCCAGGGGTCTGGTGCTGCCTCTCAGTTGCCAACACCGCCATCCCCCCCGCCACCACCTCCAGCAGAGGATGGAGATGAAGTGCTGCTGAGGATCCCAGCTTTTGCTCGGGAGCTCTACCTGCTGCTCAAGAGGGACAGCCGCTTCTTGGCTCCTGGCTTTGCTGTTGAAGAGCGGCTTGGCGGTGAGGGCAAAAGTCCACCCAGTGCCACACAGTCGCAGCCTGAGAGAGCTTGTTACTACAGTGGTGCTGTCCTCCGCTACCCGGGCTCCTTCGCCTCCTTCAGTACCTGTGGTGGACTGGTAAGATGATCTTGCATGCACCTGGCCTCGCACCCAGGTCTCCATCCAAGTCCCTGCTTCATCAATTGCTTTTCACTCACATTCCTTTCCTAAGGTCTTCTTTCTTTCTTGGTAGCATCTTGGGTCCTACCTCTGTACCTAACCTCATTTTTTAACAATTGTCCTATTCATACTCTTCTCATAACATTTCTCAAATCCTAATTCTGTCTTTAGCCTGTACAATAATGATATTATTTATCCTGTTTCCACATCCACACCTTTCTGGTTGTGGATTTCCATCTTCTTACACCATCCTTTCTTAAACTTTTCTCATCTCCATCTGTAATTTTATCTTACCTTCAATGAGTTCTGTAATTAGATACCTCCATGCTCTTGCTCCTTTATTTTCTCAGTCTCATCTCTCCTGCAGTCCATCTGTAATCCATTTGTTCTTCATTCTCATCATGTATTCTAAAGTTATTTCCCTCATTTGAATTATCTTCCTTCTGCAGCTCAGTTTCCAAGCTCTTCTGTCTTTGCTGTTTTACCAGTGTCTCCTTTCTCCTTTTCATTATTCCTTTGCTTTCACTTCTTTAGCCTTTTTTCTCTGCCTCACAGCTTCCCACATGTGGTACCTGTAGTTGCTTGAATTTGGGACTTCTTTCCTTTTAACTCCTCCATGAAAGAATGCAATGAGTATGTTCTCAGCAGAAATCTTAATACAGTCAGACCTTTTTGATTGTTATTACTTCTGTGGAGTACTTTTCTTATTTAAAACAAGCTCTCCCTGCTATTACTTCTGTTGCGTCAATCATGATTTTTGCTAGATAAAGAGCGGAATTGGTTACATTGACAACAGCAGTGATGATTCAAAGAGCTGCGATCCTAAGGTACTTGCAGGTGGGTGGAAAGTTAGAAAGAAAAAAAGTTTACCTGTGATGGTGTAGAATGTTGGCAGGATCTTAAAAAAGATCCTTTGCTACTATTCTCGTCATTTGGAGCCTTTTTGTAGCATCACAAATGAGCATTCTTGCAGCACATAACAGAAATTAGAATAGAAAGGGTAATGGTGCTGGAGAGGGTTAATATCCTCCATAATCCTGAGGTTTGGGTGTAAATCACCCTAGCCACATGATAGATTTTTTTTCTTGTATTTCTTTTTGAATTTGAATATCGAACTTGCTCCACTGCTGATTCATGAAGATATGCCTTTTTATTTGTATGGCCATGAAGTGAAACCAGGTAAAATGTGGAAATTTTGACTGCTTATTCATTTGCCTGTTTGAACTTATTCAAAAATCAACACAAACTGAAAATGGTGGATTGACACCAAATAAAATATTTGCCTGCACTCCTCCAAAGTGAAACTGCCAAGTTTCACACAACTCTTAAGTGGTTGGCATCTAATTATTGATATTTTGTCATATTTTCCGAAGCAAGGTAGTAGAATTCATTGTGGAGGAAAATATTGAAAGTCAATTGATGGCGGTTTGAAAGCAATCAGGTAAAAGAGTTTTGTGTTCATGAAAAGCATTTGACTTCTGTGCTCCTTCTTATTTTGAAAGTTTCCTTCTACATTGCATGTCTGTAAAACTGCATATTTATTATATAAATTGATTCACTTTTTGTATAGATCCCAGTTTCTAGAGAGCCCCATTAGTAATTTTTGATTCTGTTAGACTGTACCAGGAGTACCAGTTTACTCCAAAGCCTTTGGTCATCTAAGCGTGCATGTGCCCGTAGCATGTTCTCCATCTAGAAAACTGCAGATGAAACATAAAATATTCTGTGTATCTCAAATAAAATTGTCAACTGTTGTTGCTGTTGACTGCTGTTGTCTTGATCCTCAACTGCACTGTCTCGTTTGTGGTGAAATAGTTAAGCAGCTGTTCTTCCTGAGAGTGTTGCTGTGTCAGGCATAGTTAAAAAAATTGCACAGTGCTATTATGTCAAAGTTGTCATAACAAATCCTAAGCTATTTGTCATTCTTTATCCAGTCATTGCTTGGACTCTATTACATATGTAAGTTGCTGAGTTTTTAAGAGTATTGAAAAAACATCCTAACATGTGTTGGATATTCCACCCTGTTTCATCTAGGCTTGATTTCAAAATACATTTTCTTTTTTTTTTTTAATATGTAAAATAACATTGAAACTTGTCCCCAAAAATATTTTATTGTTGTTACTGGAATTATAATCTCTTTTTTCACTTTAAATACGAAGACATTTCAGAGAAAATACTAATGTCTGAGATACGCTCTCTTTTCAAACCCTTGCTCACCTTGGGTTAGGTTTAGTAAGCTTCATACACTTTGGAAAGTCAAATATGGGCCAATATGCAGCTTAGATTACACCATTGTGCTTTTCAGAAATAGCTTTTTAGTGAGTCTTTTTACTGACCAAAGAAATTAGGTGTAGTCTGACAGACAACAGTGATTATGCTGTGCAGGAGAAAGGGTGAAGAGTATAGTCATATGCAGGGAAAGGTCATACCTGGCAGTACAGATGTATGGTTATTGTTGCTGTAGGATTAGTTTTGTCAAAAGGTACTGCATCTTCAGTAAATTAAAGAGAGGTCTTAGGTGAAATTGTTGTACCATCCATATAGATGCTGGCATAGGTTCCAGTTTCTTAAGGCACAGAGACCTCACATGCCAGTGATATTCAGGAAGTAGGGAAAAAAAAAGGTCTGTGTAGTAATTCACTTATGTACACGGCAAGAAGAATATTCCTGCCTCTCTGAAGCTGAAATTTATATGCTTTTTGAATATTTCACTGGTTGTATTTGTGTAAAGTATCTAACATACAAGACAACATTAAAGCTTCCCTATATTATTCCCTACATTATTTCTTCCCTATATTAGTTCTTGAGAGCTTCAGTAGTGTTTTTTTTCTTAAGCTGCTCATTAAGAACCAATATGGAGGGGTAATAATAACAGGACTACTAATGTATCATGAAAGTCATGTCAAAATACCAGTGAGAAGTGAAAGCTGTACTCCTAGATAATTACTAACCAAATTCTCACTGCAAGCATTCAGAAGTGTCTTCATTCAGCCACTTAATCTTGAAAAACAAAATATAAGTCAGCAGTTATTTTCTAATTAATCTAAAAATTGGAGATATGCGTGGACCATCTAGAAACTTCATCTTGGTGTGATCTCAGAGCTCACATTATCAAAGGTGGCAGTCCTCTCCAACTCCTTGCTAAAACACTTGTGGATGCTTACATCTTTTGAAGCTCAGTGGGAGGTACTCTGAGTACATTTTGGGATTCTGCACTCGTGCTCTGGGAAGATGAATAAAGAGAGGTTTCCAAGGATTCTCCCATCTGCATGCTGACTGCCTATTTCTTGTTCATGGTTAGCCAAATACCAGGATGTTAATAGTCCTGCTGATGCCACTGAGACTGTTCTTCTGAAAGTGATGAGTTGCAGAGCTGGACCATTCATTATTTAAATGGTTGTTTCTTCTGTTTGCATGTGTTCTGACATAATATTTGAAATAAGAAAAAATTGTGTAAAAGGTTATTGAACAGTTTTATTTGTGGCTGTTAATATATATATATATATATATATATATATACATATATATATATATATATTTATATATATGGTGATTTTGTATAGCATGTTATAGCATTTTGTATAGCATTCCACGTATAACATGGAATTAAGAAATCAGACTGATGGTTCTTTATCTACTGCTAGAATGAAAGTTGAAGTAGTCTCACTGCTTTTAACACAGAGTGCTGTAAACATGGCAAATATGTGCTTTATCCCCTACTCATTTAATTTCAAAAGGAGAGGTATGACTACAATTTTTTCTCAGTAATTAATTCCTTAGGTAGTACTCTATGGCTGTGTACTGACTGGCAGGGATTTCCCCAAAGTTTCTTCTTCTTTTGACTGAAGCAGTCTCCAATAAATAGAGAACAACTATTTCTGTTAAAGGATCTGAATGACTTTATTTCTAAAGCAATGGAGCATGTTTAGACTTTCAGGAAGTGCAAACAGGAGCAAAGAGACAGAGCAATGCAGTTTGTTGCTTCTGTGCTGTTCATCTCAGCTTCTTGCAGGTTGTCTAAGAGAACATCTCTGTAGCTCTACCTAAGAAGACAACATTGATATTTTGGTTAATTTGCTAGAGAGAAGTTTTGAAGTTCATCTGATTTTCATTAGATCTTAAGAAAGTGAATCAGGCAATAGCATTTTTATAGTTCTGATGAATCTGCGTAAAATATAATTTGCAATTAAAAGTAATGTGCATTTTCAAAGTGACTTGAGTTGGAACAAGTTTTAGCATATCTCCAGTCCAGGGAAGAGCTCTTTACATAAGTGTGTGGTGCTTTTATTAGTCCTCATTGCTAGTGACAAGCAGGTTTTTAAATGTCTGATCAATAGTTTATAGACAAGTACTTCACTTAAATAGCCCTATCCAAAGCAATGCTGCCGGGATCATCAAAAGAATGGATGACAATTGTTCTCTGCTATGCAGAAATGTATCAGGTATCATTGGAGGACAGCTTTTCAGTGACTATTTCTAATTGCAGCGTCCTACTTTTACAATAAAACAAGTAAACAAGGTTGTGAAAAATGTATGTGCCTTTAATGGCCAATGGAAGGGTTGTATTGTGCTTTAAGATTTGAATAAAACCTGAAGCAACTCTACAGGATATGCATGGCTTTTTTTACTTCTGACACAAAGTTTGTGAAGATTAGTTTTGAAGATTAGTGTTATTAGCTACTAGTAATTGAATGACACGTGATGAATTAGACATTGTTTAGACTTCTTAGGATATTCCAATTTCACACGTCCCTTACATTAAGGACACTAGAGCTTCTAGAAAACTGCAATTATTATTTTGTACCTCTCCACTGATGACAGTTTAACTTTGTAGCTCATCTCAGAACAATCAGAATGAAATTGGAATGAACAATAGTAATAAAATCCATTAAGAAGTTTTTGTTTTCCTACAATTCTGAACACAGTCACTTTTGGGGATAGGGTTCAACCTGAGAAAAGGCTGAATCTGTGTTTTGACATCTTTCTACCTAGACAGGGATTATAACCACAGTGTTCCAACATTTTTATATGGGAAAAACTCCAGTGAATATAGTTTTTAGTTATACTTCCTTGTAGTTCCTGCAATGAGAATAGTGCCTGATATGGCAAGTATACTTGAATTTTTGGACAGTTCAAAAAGTGTTGGAAAGCTGTACTGAGCTTCTACCTTTTGGCTGCACAGCTTCCAGTGGCAGTGCAATATTTAACCTGCTGGAACTCCTTTCCTGGCATAGGATCTGATGGGTTGAGGATGAATAAGCTGTTTGCATGTAGTATGAGTAATGAGTCTGTTTGCTGTGTGGTGGACATGCAAGCTAAATTTGCTTTTGTGAGCATCCCTGCTTTTGTCTGCCTCTGGGAGCAGGTGGTTGAACAACTCATACATTAGGGCTTCGTGCATTGCCCTGGGAAGCTGTGCTGTTACAGGATGTGAGCTCCCTCTGTAAGGCTCTCAGACTTAAACAGACTTCTTGCTTCGATCAGGCTCGAATGCAGCTACCCCATTACACATCCTGAATCATACAGTACCCACATGCAAACTGAAATGGGTTAAATACCCAGCCTTTTGTCAACCAAATGTAGTGCCCCTTCCTCCCCACCTCAGTGACCCTTGCAGTTACACATCCGTATTGAGTAACTTCCACACCAGATGCTTCTCAAAAGAAATTTGAGACAATTAAAGCTTCTTTTATGCTGGTGGTAAGCATTAGAAAACAGAGATCACCAACAATTTTTCATAAAAGGGTAAAGAAAAGAGAATATTTTTCATTCATATGATGCTAAAGTTTCCACATGCTAAAGTTTGACATTGCAGACAGAAGATTTTAAAATTCAATAGGATTATCCTTACCGGCTACCAGGATAAAATCAAGTACAAACTCTCTCCTATTCACCCAGCTTCCTGAGATCCTTAAATGAAAGGAGAACAAATAGAAGCAGTCTGCCTACTGTTTCATTATGAGTTTGTTAGAGAAAGGAAACTTTACTGAGAAGGACAGAAATAAATAGGTGAGTGAGGGTATGAGTATTCCATACTGAGAATTCACATCTTCAACAAGATTTGCTTTGTTGACTTTAAAATGTGCCTTGTTTGTGTTTTAAACATGCTTAAATAAGCAATTAAAATTTGTGATCAGTATAAATAAGGTAGGACATAATTGGAAATGTTAAAACTGAAAGGAGTTTTGCTCTATTATGAAAGTGTTTTGAGTATTATTTTTCCTCTCAGAACAGAAAAAAACCCCAGAAAACAACAAAACAAACATCCCTGGGAAAATAAAGCATTGGACAAAAAATTAGTGCTTTCTACTTCCACATGAGGTTGGAGAACCGATGAGATGTGGTGGTGCTCCTGGATGAATGAAGTCTTTTCAGTGTCTGTGTTGAAACTCATCTGTTTGTTCCTCCTGGATTTACATGACAGTGGAAGGTGTGACAGAGGAGGGCAGCCAGCCCTGTAGAAAGTCTTGTTTCCAACAGGACAAAACAAGTTGTTTACATGAGGTTGCTTCAGCATGGTTAGGCAGAGTCACATCTGCCCCATTTTTGCCTCCAGCTAAAGTTTAGCTGCTGTGTTTGTAATCTCTCTGTTGTATTTAAATATCTTTATTAAAACACCACCTTGAAAATCTAATGAAGCACAGCTCAGCACACAGTAGAGAAGCCTAAGAAAATTAAAATGGAGTGATTGTGGCCAGCTGAAATAACTAGCATATATGTACAAGAAAAACACTATTAGCACTATTAACAAACTTGCTGAACAGGAAGTTAATTACAAACAGAACTATTAAATCTAGGTTGAGGGGGAGTGTTTTGTTTTCTTTCTCTTTCTTTCTTTCTTATAAAGGAAAGGAATACTGGAGATGGTATCCCTTTTAGATTTTATTACTGTCATCAAGTGCCAGAAACCAACAAAGATCTGCTTAAAGATAAAGGAATAAACCCTCTTTATTTCTATTTTTCGTTCTGGGTTCTGATGCTGCAGTTTGCTGCTATTCTTCTTTAACTTTCTTGATGAAACATCTTTTGGTTAGATTTTTGTTTTGTGTATCTGAGACCTCATCCTAATTCATAAGAAGGAAAAAAACCCCCTGAAACAGTTTTTTTTTTACCTGTTTTTTATCAGCTTTTACATGAAAAGCTGAAAGATTTAGCAAATTAGGTTTGACTTAGGCTGAGACTATCTTTGAACTCTAACAAACTCTGTTTCCCTTAATATTAAACACTGTTGCATGGTATGTGAGATTTTGGGTCACCATGCCTCAGACCAAGTGGTAATGATTCCTTTCTTCTAAGAGCTATCCTACAATCATACAGGTGCTTTAGCCTGAGACAAGTTTGATTTGTGATTCCCATCCTGCTTATAACAGCCTGCTTTCTTCCTAAAGTTTCAATACAAATACTTCCTTTGCAATATATTTTTGAATGATAATTAGAAATACACTATCTCCAGAGTGGCTTCGTTTAAAGAAAAAAAAAAAGGGGGGGGGGGATTGCTGTGCACCACCAGAGATCTCTACCTATTGCAATTAATGTATAAAATTATCAAAGTTGTTTTTCAAGATAGAAAAGTGAGATGGTAGATAAGAAAAATTGCATAATTCCATTAATTAAATTAATAAATTAGTGACATTTTGGCCTCTTAATTTGCTGTTAACTGCTTTAAAAATAAAAGGCAGAGCACTGAGTGTCTTTCAGCTACAAATGCTAATGTTAGTGAAACCAACATTTTTTTCAGAACATGTATCCCTGGCTTATATATCTCATGCATCTGCCAATTGTTTCTTCACTAGCAAATGAACCAGGATTTTTAAAAGAACCAAATGTTCTCCATGTTGCAACCCTTGTAATATTATGTTAAAAGGACTGTTCTTTGTCTTTCTTTTCAAAATGTTTTCTTGCAGCAGTGGAGATTATTTAGATTGTTAATGATGGATTGTGACAGGGGAAAAAAGAGCAGCATCCATGATCTCCATGCTAAATAAGATAAAAATAGGGGGAGCTGGGAAATAGGGCAAAAAAAAAACCAAGAGAAAGCATAAGGTGTGGGAGCTGTGAGATTGTTGGAAGGTGAGAATATTCAGGAGGAGTCTATGGAAACCAATGGTCATGTAGAAGTTAGTATTCAAATGGTGAACATATCTCTTTGCTATGTGAGGAGGAGAGCTACCTCAATAGAAAAGAGTGAGACAAAGGGATTTGGATTTTTGGCAGAATGAGATGTTTGTGCAGAAGTTTTTCTGTGGAGTGTGTGTCTTTCCTTGGTTTACTCAGCTCTCTCAGGTGACTTCAGGGATATAGCAGGAGGGCCAGTTGGTTTCTCCTTGCCAAGAAGTTGTGGAAATAGCGTGAAATACACCAAGCATGAGCATCTGTCTTATATCGCAGATCCAGACAGTAGTTGGTCAAAATTTTATAAACCAATAGCCCAAAACATCTATATTAGTTTTAAGATCAGATGTGCATCTGCAGTGCATTAGCAGTTCAGTTAACCTTTTGTTGTTAACATGTCATTGCCTGGAAAATCTTGGTTTTTTTTCTTGCTTCTCATATCCCATTATAAATAAGCAATAAGTATTATTTTGATTTGAAAGAATGAAGAATATTTCTAGTGTTAATTTTAGAACAGTTGATTTAGGATGAGAAATCAATCTCCTAACATTAGCTGCTAATACTACATACATCTTCATGTAAATGAATAGAAGTAAAAATTTTTTGGAAGCCTGTTCTGGTGAATGTTTTTCTTGGGTCTACCAGTACTTCAGTCAGAATTATTTTCTGAATGAGTTTTGCATCCAAAAATGTAGAAATGTGCCCAAAACTGACTTGTGAAGTGATTTAGTTTCTGTGTGATTATCTTCCAACAATTCCATATGCTTGTTTTATGATCTCAGCTGTGCTACCTTAAGTTCTCATTAGATGTCAGAAGTTTAACTGGGTCAAGTCAGGGCAAGCTTATTTAGATAGCAGCAAGTTAAGGAAAATACAGATATTTCTGCACATGATGTCAATTCATCTGGGTACAACTTTTTATGCTTCAGTACAAAGTAAATGTCCTGCTCTGTCCCTCTGGGCTTCAGGGGATGTTGGGTGGAAGAAGTGCCCAAGTAATGGCTACAGCCATTATCGTTATGCCATCTTTTATATAAAATATTAAACTAGATGTCCTTACAATTTGGAGTGCTCTTTTTTGTTGTTTGCTTGATGTGGTTGGTTTGTTTGTTTGTTTGTTTGTTTGTTTTTGTTTTGGTTTTTTTGTCTCATTAGCCTGGCATTTGGATTATAATCCTGAAAACCCAGATGTAACTATGATTCAAGGCATGTATGAAGTACTTTGATTTTCTTCTGGACCTGGGAGACCGGAGATAAAAAGGACATCATAATGGAATCTAATAATATTTAATTGTGGGATTACTTAATTTTCTTTTGAAAAATACTCTTAAACATGAAGCTGTCTCTATGTGTTTCTGTTGTAAGCTGTGTGTGAAACTCTTCTAATTTGTACAACTTTTGCAAACATCTGAGAATTGACAATCTTGTAAATTAGGAGACTGGAATTTCCTTAGGTGATTTTGTGTCTAAGTAAGAGATTGCCAGTCTCTTTTGTCTGTTTCTGACCTCAGTGGACCTCACCTCAAATATTTATTTAAAAATACATGAGGGTAGTGAGTGAGGTTAACGTGGAAGAGGATATATAGAGTAAAATGGATGCAATTGGGCATATAAAAAGCTTAGTTTTCCAGTTTCTGGCTGATGGTCCTAGCATGTTTCCCTTTTTCTCTCTGATTACCTGTTTCTTCTGTAGTAACCTATCTAAGGAAGCATAATAATAACAACACATTTCTTGGATGTCTCTTTAGATTTGTTTTTATTTTTCTTTTTGCTTCCCCTACTAAGTCATTTGCATTGGAAATAATGGAAAGAAAGAATTCCTTTCCTTTGTATTTCATGTTGGGAAATAAATCCTTTGCTTATTTCATATAAGCAACTTTGTTTGGAAGTGACCAGTCAGAATGATGGTACTTTGTTCAAGGTGCTAATGTCAAAACTCCATTCTGATCGCCATTTGTCATCTTATGCACATAAAATCAATCTCTTTAACTTAAAAATAAATTAAAAAAACCCTTAATCCAATTTTATATTTCTTCTTTTCATTTAAATAATAGTTATTGAAGAATAATTATAACCTTCTTTCCTAAGGGTAGCAGAGCTTTAGTTTCTTAGTACAAGAAAAGGTAAATGTTTTTTTTCTCTCAAAAAAGGAAAGTATGGCATAGGTATAGAAGTTAATAGCAAGGAGCTGCAAAGTTTAGGAAAAAAAAAGTTAGGAGTCATAGAAAAATATCACTTCTATATATTTTCAACTTTTTAAAACAATGTTGTGGGAGCCTTGTTTATTTCTCTTAAAGCTGTCTGGTTTGGATTAATGTAATTCTAGATAGAGATGTAAAAACTGTAAGCTAAACTTTGTTTTATAGAAGGACTAACTTTATTTGTTGAATTGTAGTTCTATACCTATAAATATATTTTATTTCCCTGTCTTGAGTTACTGTTTTCGACAGTTAGTGAATTTGGCAAATTGCAGATTACAATGAAACTGAGTTTCATGGAGTGTTTCCTTGAATTAAATAATGTTTAATAATAAGAATAATAGGAGTAGTTCAGCCTCTCTGTCAGAAAAAAAAACAATTTAATGGAGTTGTAGATGGGTATTTCAGAAAGGATTAGCAGAGATTAAATTTCTCTATGGACAAGCATGGTGTGTTTTGGAACTGTGCCACATCTTTCTGTGGCTACCATGAAAGCACACAAGTTTGAACAATGGTAACTCATTGGTATGACCTATTTAAGTGTTTTACATGGATGAATCCATTTAAACTTGGATCTCTTGTATTGATCATCTTGGTACTAGTCTAGGTGTTTTATCTAATGCAGATTACAGTTGGTATTTCCTGTTTAACTTTCTGCATGGGACTAAGCGTAGAATGCATAGTGCTTATCCTTTGTGTATCCTTGTATTTTTCCTCCATAAAATACCATTTCAGATTCTGATGGGAAAAAATCCAGACTTGCTGTAAAGAAATGGACTTAATGCTGTTTCATTAACTAAAGGTACAGCACTTTGATTCTTACTCCAGAGAGTGGTTTTTAGTTTTACCACAAGAATTGCTGAAGTTACTCATATTACACCAGAATGTTCTAAAGGAACATCTTTATGAGCCCTGAGTCTTTAATTGCAAGGATTCTTTCCTTAGGTGATATGTTTCCATAGGTGTTTCTTTTTCATAACTAGTCATGTTTAGCTGTGCAGTCTTTCTTGGACAGTATTAATAACCACTCAAAAGTTGCTGTGAAAAAAGTGATCTGAAATATCACAAAACCAGTTCATTGTAAAGAGCTTTCAGCTTAAGTTTTATGGAATAATTTTTTTTTTAAATCCTGACTCACTTTATAGAAGCTCTTGTATTTATTCTGGAAAGGACTTACGGCCAAGTTTCTGAGTTTTATTTTTTTAACAGTAAGTGAGTGGTTGTGTTCCATTTTATATAGCATGTACTTGGTGAACAAAACCAAATGATTGTTAACATTGTGCCTTAGTTAGGACAATATGATTGACACAATTTTCAGGTTAGATGGCTGTTTTAAAAATAGATTTTTATGTTGCTTCTTCTTTAAATTCTGCAAGTAAAGGGTTGGACACAGCGCTTAATAGTACTTTGCTTTTCATTTTGATTGTAGTTTATTTTATTGGTCTATATTAGTCATCTGTGGTTGGATGAATATAATGCCTCATCATACTTCCTGAAGCAAAAAAAAGTAAGGCTTTTCAGAACATTTCAGGCAACAGATTGGAAACATTTTTATTCATTTGTCAGTTGGTGCATGCACCAACAATGGAGCTGAGGTCATGCAACCACATAAAATATATATTTAATACAGGATTTTATAGGAGGCAAAATGAATATAGTTGTCCATAGCATGCAAGCATTTGGTTGGTTGTTTTTTTTTTTTTTTTTTGCTTTAGGTTTAGCAGCCTTGGTAGTTGGTTAATGCTTCCTTTTGTGATGGTGTTTAGTTTTTATTCATGTGGAGACTGTGCTTGAACCACAGTCAGCTCTGATCATTGTATTTTTAATGAACCAAACTAAAGACATGGCCCTTTTATTACTTCCAGCTTCTTGGAACATATGCCTACATGAAAATGAGAACTGAGAAAAATGAAAAACTAATTCTGTAGCCCTCATAAGGACAGATCAAAATATGAAACCTGAAAACCAAGATGCTGGGAGACCACTGAAATAACTTTCTTTAAAAAAAAGGTTTCTGTCCATAGATCATCATTTAGAGATGTGAGTCTAGAAATTTTCTGTGTTAATTTAATAGAATTTAAATTATTTCTGAGTCAGTAATAGTGATTTTTTAATGCAAGTGAAGTGGAATAAAGTGGCCAATTTTTTATTTTTTGCACAGACATTGCCTTCTAGTTGTCTTCTCTTTAGTAGCTCTAGCTCCATGCATTAAATGTCATTTTAAAGTAAATTAATTTTGTAACATAAAGCTATAGGCAATGGATTTTGCTACATAGCATAAATTCAGAATCTTGAGTATGTAAAATAACTTTATATTATTATCAAAACACTACCATTGATCTAAATCAGTATGATATCAGAATTAAATATTAGTGTTTAGACAGCTAGGATGGAATACTGTATCTTGCTTTATTAAGCATATATTGCCCAGAGCTGATTGAGTTATTATCGTGGCCAGAATAACAGCCTCATTTGTCTTGCCTTTTAAAATTCTGCAAGTGAGAAAGTCTCTTCTGATCTGATTGTAGGCCCAGAACAGAGCTGGAGGGGGACTTTTTGCAAGGTCTTGGGGTGATAGAATAAGGGAAATGCCTTAAAAATGGAATAAATGTTTAGATCAGAAATTAGGACTAAATTCTTTGCTCAGAAGTTGGTGAAACAGATTGCCCAGAGAAGCTGTGGGTGCCCCATACCTGGCAATGTTCAAAGCTTTGAGCATTGGTCTAGTGCCACGTGTCACTGCCTATGACAGGGGGTTGGAATGAGATGGTCCTTAAGGTCCTTCCCAGCCCAAATCACTCTGTGATTTTAGTAATTCTTCTTTTGTTACTGAGCTAACAGCCTTTAAGGCTTTCTAGCCCTTCCTTGTAGCTTGTTTCTTCTGTAATAGAAACCAAGACTACATGAGAGAGAGGAATAATTCCAAGATCTAGTCAGTTTTACTGATCAGTTTAGCCTCCTAAGATAAAGGGTAGAAGCTACCGAGTGAAGGGAGAAATGATCAGAAAGAGACCATTAACTTATAATGGCTGGGGTGGCACATTACATATTGTTGTATTTTCTGACAAAGCCATCTTTGCCATAAAATGTGCATTGTTTTAGGCATCTAAGGATGAAAATATTGTATTTATTTTCTTAAGGATTACAGTGTTCCTTGTGTGCAAGTATGGATATTCTGAACATTAAATAACTGCACTTCTGATGAAGTCTGACTTGCCAATAGCTGTCTGTTTTCTTAATAGTATCAGTCAATCCTTGTTTAGTTGCCTGTAGCAAATGAATGAAATAGTTTTTCAATTTAAGTTAGTTTAAGAATCAAGGGTATTTTCACATTAATCCTATGCGTCTTGAAAACAGGTTTTAAAACGACTGTAACATATATTGAATTTCATTTCAACAATATCTTGTAGCACTTGGATCAAAAATACTAATTTGGCTTTAAACTTTTTGTGTGCACTGTTCTTTCTAATTAAGTTACTGGTGCTGGGAGTAGCAGGCTTTCTGTATCTCATAAACTTCCAGAATGCTTCATAAAAAAAAAAAGAGAACATGCCTGTGTTAAGTCTGCACTTCCTAGCTTGTAGTTGCTAAGTATAAATCTTCAGTTGTTAATAATTTTGGATTTGTGATTTTAAAGATAATTATACAATACTTTTCGTGAGTGCATGAAGCTGTTTAGAGGAAGGAAAATAGAAGTTCATATACTGCAAACTGAAATTTCCAGACCACCTCTATATTCTGTAGTCTCTCTCCCCTATCCTTTTTCCTCCACTTTGAAAGACTGTAGAACCTAATCACTTGATCAATTGGTAGATGTAAAGCTATTCTGTATCTGTGTATAGAGAATCTTGATATCTCCAACTTAGTAATAAGATATATTTATTTACACAGTAATTTTAGCTAGGCAAAATAGTAATAGGGAAAAAAACACTTAGAGTATTTATGCTTCTGTCAAATATTTTTCAAATATTTTTGCATGTTACTATGCAACTCCAGTTCTTTGTTTTGTAGATGTTGCAATTGAAAAGTAGGCTTTAAATTGTGATTCATGTCAAATTTTCAAAGTATAGCCACTAGTTCTGAATGTCTCAGATTTTCAATATTCGGCATATACGTATATAATGCCCAAATGGAATGCTAGTTAATAATACATAAGTATCTTGACAAAATTTAGATTGCAAGTCAATGGCAAAACAAGTTGAGATTTCAAAACTTAAAGCAAAGATAGAATTAAATTAAATAATAGAATTGGACTAGAATTTAGAGATCAGGGCAACTGACAAACAACTTAGTAAAACATCACCTACAAGTATAATTCTGTGGTTCTATATTGTATACCTAGTGCCCTCCAGGACCAACAGGACCATTTTAGAATTATCTTCACACCATCCATCCATCCATGTAATTTGAAGTATGTGCTAGTGCCAGGTGTGGATCTGTCCCAGGGGCTGGAGCTAGGCTTGGCAATAATCCTGGATGAATTTCCTGATGTTCCTTCTGATAACTCTCCATAAATACATACTTATACATATATTTTCCTTTTTTTGGTGACACTAAAATGAGGTTACAAGAGTTATTGGTATCTCCATGAGACCCACATTTCTGTCATTCTATGGCTTTAATGAAGATACTGGGATTCTTGCTGGCTTTTGCTGCTGTCTGTGCTTTTACCTGGCTCATAGATGACATTCTTTGGTCACACCTGTTCAAGCCCAGAAGTTTTAAACCTTTTAATTTTAAAAGGAGATTACTATTATATATCATGTATGTGGATATCATGCATAACAGTATTGTCTTCCTGTGAGACTTTGTGATGAAGTTATTTGCAGCTAGATGCACTTGTTTTGGTTGCTGTCTGTTTTTTTTTACAAAAATAGGCCATACAACAGAAATGGTACATTTAGCTTTAGGAGCTTGTGTTTCGTATTTCTTACTTTTCTGTTTTAAGTGTTTGCAAATAGAACTTAGAACTGCCTTGTGGAAGTAGTTTTCAATGAAGTGTCATCAAAGATACTTCAGTTACCTCAAACTGGAAATGATTAGTCTTGTATCTAAGGAGAGAAAAAACAGCACACTCAAATACAGTTTATGGGACACTCTTTGTAGAGTAGTAATTTTTTATAAGGTTTCTATAGTTGTTCTGAAACAAGTCATCGTTAAGAACTCTAGGGTTTCACTCAGCATTAGTGTCTATTAATCTTAATTTAGTTTTGTGAAAATTGAGTTATGGTGCCTTAGTGATTCTGAAAATTTTTATGTATGCTTAAACTATTCTGTGCCTTCTCCTTGCAAGATTCTAAAGGGTTTGAGATGAATTCTGTGTTTTAAAATAGTGAGGCCATTCCAGTGTTTTTACACAATGAATTTGACTGAAACAAACTACAGCTAAACTACACTTCAGGATAACTGCTGCCAAAATAATAGTGTACAGTGGAGTTAATTTACAATGTGCTATTGAAGCAATAAATCTGTGAAAACAGCAACATATGTTTAGTTTCAGTAAACTTCTTAAAATTTATCCTTCTTTTTCTGTTAAGGAAAACCTGTGAAAGTGTACATGATGTTGTAATGAACTTGTGGGCACGTTACTTAGATGAAACAATTTTCACAATCATATCATGTTACTCGCCTTATGCCTTAGGAAATTAAGTATCTCCAAAGACTAATAGATACAACTTGGTAGAGCTAGAAAATTGAGATGCAAAAAGGTATTTTTACAAAAACTGAATGTCAGGTATAACCATAATCATAAATAATAAATTGGAAATAGGAAAGTATAGGAATTGTGTTACCTGTAGCCATCCTATTATATTTTTGTCTGTTGTTCTGTGCTTTCCCACTTAAAGACTTCATTATTCATGTGGAGCTGTCTGGTTTTCAGTGGAAGATGTATCTTTAGTGTAACTTCCTATGATTGCTCTGAAGTCTAACTCTCAAAAAGTTAACTGGCAGTGTGAGAGAAAGAGTTCCAGTAAATTTTGCTGGGTTTTCAGTGTGACTATTGTTCATATTAATCTGGAGAGAAGGTGCTGTTTTAGATGGTGAAGTATTTTCAAAGAAAATAAACCCCTCTCTGGCTGTAAGGGTGGGTCCCTTTGGGATGTAGTAATGAAAAATCTAGTTTAGATGCTTTATATGAGCCAGAGGTAAGGGCAGTAAGAATCCCTGGGGCCTTGACTCTCCTTTAGTGGCACATTCAGAGCTGGGAGGCACAGAAGAATTAAACAGACCAAAGGCTGTAGCCAAACCAAAGTTAAGTTGCTTCTATTTGTGACTTACTAGTTTTATACATTTATAGATTTACTTTGTAGCCTAGTGAATTAGCTGACAGCAACAGGAGGAAAAAAAAAAGTTTGTATTTGCTGATTACAGGATTGTTATGAGCCATCAAGCGTATGAAATTGGCGGAGGATGTTAAGTGAAGATATAGAAACTTTATTCTCATTTCACAAATTTGCTGTGAAATGATAGTTGAAGTGTGGTTGCAGTTGAGTTGCCGTTCTGTTTGCTAATGTTCAGAGAGAGGAATTAATTTGTGGTTACAAGGTTAATTACATAATCAGATTATTCCAAGTTGGAAAGGACCCACAAGGAAGTGGGTCCAGCTCTTAAGTGAGTGGCCCATACAGTGGTTAAACTCACAAACCTCGATGCTATTAGCACCTGGCTCTAACCAGCTGAGCTAATCTCAGAGTTATAGTAAGCCTCTTTCATCAAGCAACAGTCAAAGGCTGGTGTATTTGTCATCACACCATAGAAACTGCAGGTCACTATGATTACCTTTTACAAAAGCTTTGGCGTGAGTATCAAGGGACCTTGGAAAGCCAGCCCAGAGAGGTGGCCCAGAAGGAAAGCAAGGTAGACACTGGATCAGATGGATCTAAAATAACAGCCATGAATCAACAAAGTTGTAATACTGGAAAGATTTCCAAATGTTAAAAGATAAAAATATGAAACATTTCAAATAAATATAGTGAAATAATAGAGCAGCAGTTCTGTTGAAACTATTTTATTTAACAGTAGCAACAAGGAAATATGATAAGAAGTGTAGTCTAACAAAGGATCTGTGTTATAAGAATAAGTGTAAGAAAATCTCAATTTTACAAAGTCTCAAATGCATACAAGACTGGACTTTATGCATGGATCTAAGACATTAAAATACAGAAGTAATTTGCATTGTGTCTTATCCATTATTTTTCCAATACTACAGGACCTAAGTAGTAGCAAGTAAAGTTGTATAATGAAAATAATGAAAAAAATCATGATGCATATGACAAAAAAAGATAATTTGGTTTGACTTAGTGTGCTGAGTTTAGCTGAGTTTGTTTCAATAGTCAAGTGAAATCTATAGGGAAAGCTACAACTCATGAATGATGTATAAATATATTTTAATATATTTGATTTTCTGGCTAGAATAAGAAGATTAAATGGCTGTTTATGACTTTGAGGGAAAACTGAAATTCCATTATGCTAGGTAAGTTGCTAGAGGAATCAGCCAATTTTTCTCTGAGCTGGTGCTTCCCTCAAGACAGTGTCCTTTATTCTGAATACTGTGCATGGGCTGTGTTAATACTGGGTGCCACAATCAGTACTGAGAACTCCAGATGACTGGTAGCAAGTGATCTTTTCTTCTGGGTTTTTATTCTTTTCGTAGAATGTACAGTCTTTCAGTCTTTTCATGTGTTGGGGTGTGCCTTCCTTCGTCACAGGTATTTCTTAAGTTCAGGTGTTTTTGATCTTTTAAGCCACAGATTAGTCAACCAGAAAAGGGGGCAAGATCTTCCTGGGCAAGGGAAGAGAAAAGGGGATGGAACACATAATTTCAGCATTTTACGATTGGTTTGCTGATTCTGCTAAATTCTTCTGATGGTCAAAAGGGAAGTATGCAGTAGTTTAGACAGCACTGACATTTCTGAAAATAGTGGTACAAGCTGAAACAGGGAACTTCGTGACAGTGTAAGTTCCAGGACTTTACATTCTCCAGGAAGCTGGGAGTTGCAACAAGAAGAACAGAGAGAAGCTGGCATGTAGAAGTGGTGGTCACTTGAACCTGATGGCCAGATTGCTCATTGCACAGACAGCTCTGGCACTTGGAGGGACTCCTGTCTGGTTCATGAGTTTCACTGCTGATAGCAGTGACCCAAATACCTGACTTTAAAACATCACCATGAATTTAGGAAACATATTAGTGCTTTTACTTAAAAAAATTAGAGCATTTAGAATTGATGATTTTTACGTATTTTGTTTGCAGTTACATTTTGTGTGTATCATAAAATCAGTTAAGCTGGAAAAGACTTTTGAGATCATTAAGTCCCAGCCTATGGCTTAGTGCTGTGAATACCTTTTTAATTGTGAGTAGCACAGTGAGTGCTGCAGAGTAACAACATAAATATTTTCCTGCATCTTTGTGCAACATCAGGTTGTTTTGTAAAAAGTAGCCATTGTCTTAAATATGAGATCAGCATCCTATAGAGAATAATTTTCTTAAGAATTCAGAGCAGTATGTATCTTAAACATGCATACTGAGTATGGAGGATTTGGAAGGATTTAAAAGCCATGCAAAAATTGTTTCCACAATTAATTAAAAAAGATCCCAGAAAGGATTGGATTGATCATTATGTCAGCAGCTGAAAGCCAGTCAACAGTGATAATACTGACTCTTCCTCTATGATGTCTCCATGCAGCACTGTGGAGTGAGCAGACAGGTAGAGAAAACCCCCAGGAAAAGGGCAGTGTACATGAAGTGCATGGCTGTGAAACACAGTTAATTGAAGACAGAAGTTGCAGGCACTTAATGTTTCTTCAGCCTTCAGCAATGAAGGTTCTTATAGATGGAAAGTGGTAGTGCACTTGAATAACAACAGCTTTTACAGAGTTCTTACACTGTTGTTTACGCAGTTTGAAAAGTTATGTGAGCTTGCTTTATTATTTGCATTAGTAAGAGCTGGAGACTTTTTGTTGTATTTCAGCTCAGGTCAGGTTCTCATAGCATTGTTAGAATCAAGACACTAAATCAAATCTGAATTTTTAAAATAATGGAGAAAAACCTTCAGAGGGGGTTACTGATATACAAATAAAAGATTTTGCCTGTTTACTCAGAAATTAATGCTCAATTTTGGAACATTTGACAAATAGCACAAAACCTATTACCAGATGGTGTTTCAGAACAAGTAAATATTGAATTTGTAAAGATGATTTGGTTTTTGCATGGTACAGTGAAGAGAACCTTTCATTTTTATATTGCAAATGTGAGATTAATGTTTCGGTGCTGATGGATGCAACATGTGTACTAAGTAACATATACATTTTCTGCATCTTATAGGAATGCATTTTTCCCATTGATACTTGCCTTGGGCAGTATATTTGGAACAGGCAGAAGTAGAGTCTTGTACAGCCTGTCCTTGCTTGCTGTGTGCATTTGCTTCACAAGACAGTGGAAATTTGGCTGCAGAAGGGAGAAACTATAACCTGCTGACCACACCTGGTGTTACCTGACCTGTGCCACTCAGGGGGCTGGGGAAAGGTGTTGTTTTCATTTGTCTTGGTTTCCCTCTATCCAAATTTGGCAAAAAGTTAATTTTCTGCAAGTAAAGTTTTATTTGCCCATCAGCTGAAGTTTGCCCTATAATTAAGGTCTCTCTTTACTTCATAAATAAATAAAATACATAAATAAAGAGCAAATACTGAGTTCGTCAATAGTTATGAAATTTAAGGATTTTTTTTTTTGCCAAATGAGATTGGGCTGGGCTTGAAATCTACTGAGATATGTGTGCTACATTTAAGTGCTTTCTTTTGTTTGTTTGTTTTATTTGTTTGTTTTTTCTATAAGAAACTTGATAAAGTGGGGGAAAGAATGGTGTGCTGTCTTATCTGTACATGAGATGTCCAGCATCCTGATAGACTTTTCAATTGCAGCTGTGAGCAGTAGTATTTTTTCACATGAAATTGGTGGAGATATGTCAGTCATAACTCCCAGTTCTATCCCAGATGGATATTAGGGTTTTGCTTTTCCGTCTTTTTAATCTTTGTTTTGCTGTGCATTTTCATAACATGAAAGCTTTGCCATTTGAACTGTCTAAAGGCTGCAATTGGCCCTGGAATTCAATATCTGAACATGTGTTGAAACTGAAATGCTTTAATGCATGCTTTGACTTCTCTGCTTTCTGTGTTTTCTTCATTAAAAGATATTCTTAACTCCATTTGTAATGATTGTAAAAATATAAGAGCATGGTTCATAAAGCTACAGTTTCACCTACCACTTTCTACCTTGAAATGATCCAAAAGTTGGAGAAATATATTGTGGTGTTTTTTTTTTTTTTTTTTTTTTTTTCCCAAAAGCTGTCAGAATGGTATTGAAGATTATTTGGTTATCCAGATTTGTCTGAGAATTACCAATTTGCATATCTATAACTTTACATCACTGTTCAGTTTTTTAACTTCTGACTCAGGAAACAGACACTAAATTTTGGATTTCTCTGCCAATGAATTAAACTTCAGTTTCTGCACGGAGCTGGAAGAAAAAACAAAAATGTTGATCCTACCATAACTTCTCAGAATGTTTAATGAATGGTGTCAATATGAAGAGCATCACCTTAAAGCCCTGGTTTCATTGTGCAACAAAGAGAATGGAGATGGAAGAAATATGACAAATGTTCTATGTTTAACTCTATTAGGATGGACTAAGGCCTTGCTTTTTGTGGGTGAACAGGGGATACTTGCAGCACCACTAATGGGCTGCTATTCCTGTTCTATATTCAGTTTATCAACATCTTTCATACACTAAATAATTCTTTAAAAACAGTCAAATAATCTATGTATGAGTGAAATTCAGCATTAGACATAAAAATCAAATGAAAAGTAATTTATGCATTTTACTAGTATTTGAGAACTATGCTTTTAAATTAATTCACTTCAGATAACTTGAAGTTTATATAAGACAAGTTACTTGTTATGTAAAAGTATCACTTTTAAAGATACACTTTTCAGGAAGTGTTATCTTGCAGATGTACAGAAACTATTTAGCAATATGTAACTGGCTAATCTTCTAGTATGTGACATTTAAAGCTCCTGCTGAACTGAACCTAAAAAGTAAGTGAAAAAAGGTAAAGGAATAATCAAATCCCCAGATACATTTGTGTTTGTGTGCAATGTTAGTGATGACCTTTTGACATCTGTTCAGCATTCCTTAGTTATTGTAACTGACTGAAAAAATAAATGTGTGTATTCACATTTATTTAATGTGATTGTGCAGAAAGATCGTTGGACTTTTTCTTTTTGAGGTGTTCTGTTTCAGTGAAATTGTGTTTTGTGCCACTGAAAAATTTTGATTTTGTTTTCTTCCTTGGGTCAGAATGTCTTTGGGTGGCTCATTCATCTGTCAGACAGGATATCCAATGTGATAATGACACCTACATGATTCCAGGAGAAACAAAATTATTTTCTATTTCTCTCTATTATATGCTACATAAAAATATACAGAAGAGCTCTCTGCTTCTCTTAGCCAGATATATCACATTGTTTTGTTTCTGTAGCAAAACAGGAGAATACATTTTTTAAGTTTAAAGAATGAGGAAATTAACTGTCAGTCTTGCTGATGTGGGGGGAGAAACCCCACAAACCTTGTTGTCTCCAGCTTTACTCTTGGTAGGAACTTATGTGTATTGGCAGCTTAACAATTTGATCTGAGTTTTATTTGTGTGGTATTTATATAAGTATGTTTTATAGTATTTTTTTTAGCTCTGGCTATTCCCTTGTAATATTAGATGTGCATCTGGTGTGTTAACTTTTCATGTGTGTTTGTGTGTATAAATATTTTGGGACAGGGGAAGAGTTAACCAACTAAATGGCTGTATTTAAATATTTTTCTGGTGTAACTGCTGGAAACCAAGGAGGTATTTCTGCCATTTAAGAATAGTTTTGGGTTCTTTTAATTTGAAAAAGAGTAAAAAGTGTGCCACAATATTTCTTTCCATCCTCACATTTGTTCAGGATGTATTCATATGCCTTACATTGCTCCTGATATTTCATTAAATATAATTATCTAAAAATGTAACAATAATAAATAATAAAACCAGCCTATAGACTTTTCTGTACATACTGTACACATATAAATGACCTCCTGGGTCTCCCAGAGTAAACTTTTAACATTCCGTATCTTTTACTGTGCATATGCTACTGGCATGTAGCCACCCACCCACCCAGATTTAGCTGAAATGAATGAAATTTATTCTAGTTTATGTAAGTAGAAAACTTGTAAAATACAAAGGTACTCACTTTGCTCACAAGGTTACTAAAACAAAGTTTTTCCTTAGATGGAGTGTTGTGGGGCTTTTTTCTCCTGCAGGACTGTGCACAACTTAATAAACTCTTACTTTATATGTTCCTTTTGTTTGCCTTTGCAGATGGGGTTTATACAGATTAATGAGGACTTCATATTTATTGAGCCACTCAATCGCACTTTGGCTGTGACAGGACATGCACACAGGGTGTACAGACGAAAAAGGTCCGTAGAGGAGAAAATGTCTGAAAAGCCACCTTCTCAGAACCAGTATTGTGGTGTTGTTACAGGTAATACAATAATAACAATGAGAAGTTGTAATGTAGCAGATATGTTTGTAGGAAAAGTAGATGGTAGTTGCAGCAGAACCTTGAGAGAAGCATAACTGATTATTCTTGTAGCAGTACTCTGCAGTGGACTCTGAGGTGTCATGCCAAGGCCAGTCTCACTTGCTGGGAGAGGGAATTGTCCATTAGGAATAGACTCTGCTTCTTAATGTGCATTTGTATTTGAAAGTAGAAATCTTTAGGGCATTTTTTAATTTCAGCTTCATAACTAAAATCTATTCCTTTCTAGTCATCAGAGCTGCTTAATCACTCACCATGTTCAATGCTTGTACAATTTTCTGTTTTCTGTTCTTCTTCCATGAATGACATTTAGATGGGTATGAAACAATCCTAATGCATCTTCCTCCCTGGCAGGTAGAACAAGTTGTTGAAGTAGAAGGTTTTCAAAAGAAGTTTGGCACACAGTGATGACTCCATAGTTTTAGGGGAAAAATGGCTTTTGTGAAAGATAGCATTTTGTTTTTTCTGCTTCATCATCAGCTATCATTCTTCAAAGGATGGAGGACATCTAAGTCCTCTGACCTCAGCATTAGCTGAGGGTGTTTCCAATGTTGTTGTGAGAAATTATTTTTCTGCCAGAAAATAAACCAGAATGAGTGCAAATTTTAGGCTTATTTTTCATTTGTTAGTGAAATCCTGGCAAAATGCAAAGAAAATGGCAGAAGTGCTCTGAAATGAGGCTGGATTATATGACATTTGGGATGAGGCAGAAGGAACTAAGTTATTTCAAGTAGGTAGGAAAGATAAAGGAAGGATGCAGCTGCAGTTGTCTGGTGCCTGAGGGTCTGCAGAGAGAAGATGAAGCCAGACATTCCTTAGAGGTATGCAGTTGTAACTTGTGTTCAAGGAAATTTCAATTTTCATAAGGAAAATAAAATCTTACCCCTGGAACAGGTTGCCTAGATAGGCTGTCAAGTCTACATCCTCAGGTATTTATAAAACATGTCTAGAAATGGCTCTAAGACAGCTGATCATACTCTGACACTTGGCCTGACTTGAGCAGGAGGTTGGACTAGCTGCTCTCTGGAGATCATTTTCAGCCTAAGCTTTTCCATGGCTGTCTGATCCTTCCTGAACATTTATACTGCTCTGTCCACTGTATATAGTTACAGAATAAATGTGACAGGTTTTGTGGTGGGTTTTTTTTTTTCCATTTTGGAAGTATATTTTTTATAGTTAGGCATCTCCATCCAGAGTTTGAAATCAAAGATAAATTAGCAAAGCAAGGTTCTTTTTTGCAGTGGGATGAAATAAATGACATGTAACTTCCTCCAGTTGGCTCTATATTAGTATTCTAGGCTATGTGTTACATTGACACTGCTTATTTGAAAGTTAAACTTTCTGTATTATCACAAGTTTTTCACATTAAGTAAAGCTGTTTATTCCTCCCTATTAGAGAAAAGTGAGTTAGAGTATGCATGCCTACATGTATATGGGAATGAGAAAAAAACCCAAAAAGTATGCATGGTGTATGCACTGCAAAAAGGGGGCAGGAATATCTGACAAAGTAACAAACTGTGATGGCTATGAAAATGCATAAAGATGCAAACTTGACCATAAGGACATGATTCTTCTGTGATGTTCATTATCAAATATCCTTTCACTTTCTCTTATGCTCTAAAAAGGATTATTCTTTTGTAATAATCTTACACTCCAAACTCTGATTTTTATAAATAATCTGTCAACAAAGAATCAAATATCTACTTGAAGGAAGTTTTATTATATCTACAATGAGGTTTAAAATTTCAAAATAGTGCAAGCTGTGCATAACTCAGTAGCATCTTCTGACACAATGTTATTGCCAGGGAGTATAAGTAGCTGCACTTTCTGACCAATGCTGTTGTTTGAGCAAGATCAGTCCCTCACTTCACTGCTGCAAGTTATTTTACTAAGAGTGACTGCAGTAACTTATTTACTTAAAAGCTCTATCTGTGCTGAGAGAAATTTGTTGGTGTTACATGAATTTAGTTAATATCACCAAATTACTTATGCTACTGACACATGCTACTCACACGTTTGCCCACATGGTACAGCCTTAAAGGTGAATAAAAGCATAAAAAATAATCCTTTACATAAGTATTTCAGAATTCTAAGTAAAATAATAGCTAAGTAGATAAATTAAACAAAAAGACGAGGATGTGGAGCTCTGCGATAGTCTCAGCTGCCTTTATGGTAGAGGTGTAACTTTGTGACATAGAGCTGCTACAACCTTGGTAAGACAGCAATTTCTCAGCCATATGGTCCTGTCTTAGAACCATATCTCTTGCTTCTACAGTGCTTGTGTGTCAGGATAGGAACAGGTATTTCTGTTGCTGGTTTTGATCCAAATTGATCTCAAAGGCTGGCTACCTATCAAGCAAATGTGTACTGCCAGTGATGAATTGTAATTATCACAAGGAATGAATGTCTGTGCTGGAGGTGTTGAAGGATCACTATTGGGAATTATAGCATTTCATGGGTAACTAGCAGAGGCAATCAAAGAAGGTATTGTTTTTTGTCCATTACCATTGAGGGCTGGACTGAAAGCTGCTATGCAGCCAAACTTGTTTGGAGAGAACAAAGAACTTGTTTTTGTGAATGGGGTGGTTTTCTTATTAATTAGACAAGGGAGAGAATCATACTGACAGAAGCAGTTGCTTTCTTGATTGTTGACAGTGTGCACATATATCCTTTCGTTGAAAGTTTGTATGATTTATTTACCTATGTGAACCAATTTCACATACACAGACCTTACGCTCCATGCCTTTCTTTAGCATATGGCCTATGAAACCTTTAAAAGTAATCAGTACAGAACTGTGCTACAGAAAAGATGTGATAGAAGCAGTTGTAATTAGAGCAAAGGGCCATGTTGGGAAGCAAAGTTTTTTTCTTCTACCTGCTTTGAAGCACTTGTTCTAAACTGAAGTTGTTTGTACAGTAAACTTGAACTCATGGTGAAGCTTGGGAAAAAAGAAATCTCTTACCTAGGATATGGTAAAAGTGAATTTTGAATCCCTTCTGAATTTGTGAGATTGGAAGACTCTTACTTCTTAGTTCTGGCAATATAAGAATACACTGTCCTGAGATACCAGTGTGCTTTTCCTCTTAGAATGATTGAATATTGCAGGAAAAGCCTGCTAAGTTTCACTGAATCAAAAGCAGAAGTCTTACTTTATGGCATGTAGACTACACAGTCAGCTGGGAGAGCTGTGTTGATTCCTGCTCTACAGCCTGTTTATATGTGATAAAATATGCAATAAAATGTGCAAACAATCTTGGTCATGGATCTATGAGATTGTATAACATGGAGTGTGGTGCTACTTGAGATATTAATTTCTATTCCTTGGGTCTGAAAAAAGTTGTCATTCTGTAGGAAAGTATTTAAATCCCCATTCAAATTATAGTGGAGGCATAACTCATGGCTTCTTAAGCTCCTGAATATTCCCTGTGTAGGCAGAATACTGCAATTTCCGTATGACTAGGTTACCCCCAGGGAAGTGATGGTGATTCCTCTGTAGCCTGGGCTGCATGTGCACATACTAAGGAAGTGATTTTGTAGTAGCTTGCTCTAAATTTTTTTAGGGTGGGGTTATTTTTTTTTTTTTTTGCTTTGTTAACATTTCTTCTTGTTTTCTCTTAATTGCCTATTTTATGTCAAATTTATTTGCTGCAGTATTTTAGCCTTCTTACTGAAGTAATGCAGTATTCCTAGCTTTCCTTTCAGTCAACTGAGTTTAAGTAGTATATGGATATGGAATCTTCTTATTCTACATAGCTGCACAAACAGAAGTCTTATTGCACAGAACTCTCCTGTAGAATTTATTTTTTATTTTGGCAATGTAATTAAAATTTTAAGATGAATTTATGCATCTTTAATCTGTCTTTTATCTTGTTAGTCCATGAATTATTGAGGTAGCTGGGTTCTTTGCAGCAGTTATCTCTTACATGCTTTGCCTTCAGTAATGACCAGGCCTTTGTAATTTTTACCGATTTATGAATATGTAAAGAAACAGGAATTTTTGCCTACAACTTGTTTAGCTTGTAATCTGAAAGCAGTTGTGGCAGTTACTTGAATGCCATTAGTACCAAACTTACTAATTCCATTTATTTAAAGTTCTTGGGAAAGAGCTACAATTTTCAGATAAATGAGATCTCGTGATGGGGATTTCTGCCAGCAATTTGGAAAAGGTTGGCTGGCCAAGAACAAATTGTCCATTGGTTTATTAATGGGAGAGATATCTAAGGCAGACAAATGATGGGCAGACAGCTTGTCTAGAGAGCTGTGTAGTCTTCTCATTCACTACAATCCCAAAAGACAGAGGTTTCAACAGTTTATGTGACTACAGTGTTCTTAGTGTTTAGCACAATGATGTATTTCATTGTGGACTGTCAGTTCTGAATAGAAATACACTACTAGCTATAACTTTTAGAGGGAAGTGTTAAGAGAATTCTCTGTACATGCTAAGATTAAATTTAAATTTTCAATTACTAACTGCTGTCTTTTATAAATAAATGAACAGTGAATAAACTGTTGCTGGAAACTGCACTGTGCCTAGGAGGAAGGCAAAAGACAAAATAGTCATAAAATATATTTTCTAACCCACATGAGTTAACTTTTTAAATTTAGACCTATAGCTTAGCCTTGCAGCATTATATGTTTCTATGTTAAGCCATAGTTGTATAGCTTATAGGAGGTTTGTTTTTTTTTTTTTTTGGCACAAATACTAACACTGAGGCTTCATTAGAAATTATTCTCAAAAGAGTGATGAAAAAACACATAATATTTTATAAACTTGGCTGTAGATCCACAGTTAGCAAACATGAGTAAGGGTAGCGTGTAGCAGAAGTTATAAGGTTAAGCAAGTGTCTGAAGGATCAAAATAACAGACTTTAATTTTAGATAACCTGAATTTGTAAGCTGTTTCTACATCTAGATCAGCAAACACCAAACATTTATTTCTGAAGAATACATACTTATTTCTTTTAGTAAATGTGTAAGTAAGTCTTACACTGCCACCAATTGTAGAGCACATTCTCAGATGCAGTGGGATGGACTAAAAAAATCAAATGTATAATCTTTTATGAATGATTCAGAAAAGGATAGAAAACTATTTAAAGTGTGAATAATTTATACATGTTTCATTGAAAAATGTGCATCTACATTATATTTACATAAAATCCATATTACATGTATATATAAATCACAGACTGCTTTTCCACTGTCATTTTATATTTTAAATTTAATTTGAAAGCTAATTGACTTTGTGAGTTCATATTTAGCACTGTCCTGAAGAGTAACTTATTTTTTTGAGAGTGGTCATGTACTATAAAATACACTGAAGGAACTTTCCTATTAGAGATGAGATTGGTTGAATTGCAAAACATTGTGTCAAAATTTTTGAATATTTGATTGTTTCCAGAACATAATTGTCATCTCAAACAACAATTTTTTCATCACAGAGAGCCTGATATTCCATTGTGGATGCTGGAAGAAACTTCACTTGGTTTCAATGAGCTCAGTCCCAGAAGTTTTTCATCCTCTCAGGAGGATCTAATAAAATTTGGCTATTAAAACAAGGAATTTAATTTTTAATTTTGTTTTAAATTAGATTATTTAAAATGGCATTGCTAACTGTTGTATGTTAATCTGACCAGCTTCTGGCTTGAACTTCTGTGTAATTAGGTGGGAGGGTTTGATATGTATCATAGTAGTAAGGGGGATTTTGTTGGGTTTTTGGAGGGGAAACTGAAAATTAACGCCATTAATAACCTCAACCTTACAATGAACATAACATGTTTTCAATTTGTAGCTTTGTGTGGATTTGGAAGCCTGTTTCCAGGGTTTGGTTTTGTTACTTTTCTTCAGCTGCTCACAGTGACTGGAGCACATATTTTGAAGTCATGTCAGTAAAACTCACTTCCTAATTTTTAACAAACAGATGTCACTCTGTGTCATTCATCTGAAATATTATTTCCTCTTTGCAAATCATGGAATTTTTGTGTATATTTTACCAAATACATGATTTTGTGGCAACTCTGTATTTGTTGTCTTGTATGCTAAGATATCAAGACATCAAGATATTTTCTCAGTGATTTATGAAGATGGACAGATAAAAACTATGCAATGTTAGTGAGATTGTTTTTCCTTCAGACCCAACACGGGTTGAGTTTTCTTCCACAAACTAAAGCAAGAGACACATATTCTTTTTATAAATATTTTAGTTGAAAGGATGCAAATAATCTTTCTGACTTTCTTTGAAAATATGGATGAAATTTCTCTTTTCTTGGTATAAGCTAATATTTATACATAGTAGAGACTTCAGTATGAGCCTTAGCATTGGCAGTAGCAAATAAGCATAACATATTAAAGTCCATAGTTATTAGTTTTGACATAATTAGAGTTATAAAATAACCCAGGGTAACAAATCCTGAAAAGCGCTGCAGGGGTAGTTTGAAGGATGAGTTTCTCAACCACTGTTTTGGTTTGCAGATAAAAGAAAATCCAAGACTCAAAAAGTGTCTGAAAGTGGAAGAGGAAAGCGATACTCTTACAAGCTGCCTCAGGAGTACAACATCGAAACTGTTGTGGTGGCAGATCCAGCTATGGTTTCCTATCATGGAACAGATGCTGCCAGAAGATTTATTCTAACCATCTTAAACATGGTGGGAAATTTAAAACTAATTTTGATGTTTTGCCAACAACACACTGCAGGCTGATTTCATTGCTCCCTCTAAAGATTCTGATTGAGCACCTGTGTGGCACAGTCAAAACAGGACCATCAGCAGGCTACAAAGACTTAGTACATATGTTTTGCAGCAGAAAACCATAGTGCTGCAGGCTTGTCTGTACTGTCTGTACCTCGGGGATGCCTGGAAGTAAGAGAAGAAGATGACTTTTTAGTTAGAACCCACGCTGTTGTTGGAAAAGTTGGGATATTGCATAGTTTCTGGTGACCTGACATGACATTGTTATGGGAAAGCATTTTGTGGTCAGTGGTGGTGGAAGAAAAGAAAGAATAATGAATTTGGGCAATTACATTCCCTTCCACTTCTATCTGGATACTCATTTGGTGCATAAAGCAGTGAAAAGTAGCATCTGTAATATACAAGAAAAGATTGTTCTAAAGAAGTAGCATAAGCTGAAAAATTAATATAAGCTTTGACCATTCTGACCGATAGGAAGAATTTGAGAGTTAGATGTTGGCTCAGACCACTTGGTCCAAGATCATGGATTTCAATGAATAGAAATTTTCATGTGGACAGTATTAAATGTGTGTGTAAATATTTGGCAAAAAAGGCTACAGTTTATAAAGTGATTGTGGCCATTGAGAGGGAAAGGTCTTTTTTTATGTTCCCAGAATGAATATTGCCTCTGTTGTCTCTTCAGAAGACCAACACAGTACGTTTTCTTAATGTTCTATTCAGATTACATAAAAGCAGTCACAGTAGAATATGAGAGTTTTTGAGGTTCTATGGGGTTCTGTTATTTTTAGTGTATGTGCAATACAAATTCATATTCTTATTTATTGCTTTTTTTTCTCTCTCTAGGTTTTTAATCTTTTCCAACACAAGAGTCTAGGATTACAAGTAAATCTTCGGGTGACTAAACTTGTCCTTCTTCATGAGACTCCAGTAGGTATTTATGACATTTGTCTTAGCCTGTAGAGGATAATGCTACTTAGCTTGTTGCTTCAAAAGCTTTCAACATTTATGAACTTTAATAACTAAAAAATTTCCTTGGTTAGCTTTTGTATATTATGTAGTAATTTCCAATGAATATTCCCAATGAAGATAAATCTCCTCCTAATTTATGTTCTGCATGTATTAAGACTTTTCTGTGCTTGCAATTAAAAGTCAATCAAAGTTTCCATGTGGAAATCAGGTAGATCTTAGCAAAATCTTCTTCTGCTCTGCTTTTTGTGCATTCATGTATCTCAATACAAAAATAATCTTTAAATCCATTGCATTTTAGAATGGGGACTGATGTTCTTTGTTGTCTAATCCCTAGACAAACAAAAGCTGATATAGCACTTAGTTCATAAGGAAGTAGGATTCCCTTACCAATTGTTCTAATCTAAATTTTCCAATGAGTAGGTAATTTATTTCTCCATTTCCTCTCATCAGTTGGAGTAATCTCGTTTCATGTTCACATTCTGAATCTTAGTATCATTATACTTTTCCTCACCATGGATAATGAGAAATCAGGAAATAAATAAGATTAGAGTGTGGATGAACTCTAGTACACATGTACACACATACATGTACACTCTCAATGCACTGCTTAATTTGTATCTTTAACATGTAAGGAAGGTGGTCTTGGCATCTGAAGTTTGAGTTGTTTTGCCATAGACATATTATGCCATAAAAAGCAGAATATTTTTGCTAGCTCAGTCAAAAAAGGTTCCAAATTCTATGTATAGAATCCTATTTTTAATAACATGTATTGTTTATCATTTCCAGGCAGATATGTATATTGGACATCATGGTGAAAAAATGCTGGAAAGCTTTTGTAAATGGCAGCATGAAGAATTTGGCAAGAAGAATGATATACATTTAGAAATGTCGACAAGCTGGGGAGAGGACATGACTTCAGTTGATGCAGCCATACTGATAACAAGGTAAAGTAGTGAAAGATGAGAATTAAAAAATAGGCAGAAGGCCAGTGTGAACATAGATCAAGTCGATGGCTAACATAAGTAAGAATTTAATTTGCAGTGAGGAAGGGAACATTTTGAGACACCTGGATCTCCAAGGTGGTGGTAAAGTGTTGGTAAAGGTGGTGCAAAAAGCAGTATTTCCCAGATGGTAAGTATTTGAAGTGATGAACAGGTTACTCTTTTGTTTATTTTTTGGCTATATAGCTAACGTCTTACCTGTATAGCAAAGATTGGAATCCTTCATCCATGTGCCTTCACTTAAAAGAGGCAGCACCTCAGACCTGTAGATACTTTCAGTCAAAACACAAAAGCATATTTAAACCATTCAGAGGTAGACCAGCATTAGGCACATTACTGACTTATGTTTCTCTCTTAACTGACCTAGAACTCGTATGATTCACTTTGTGCTGAAGGAACATCATGTACACCTTCAGTATGTGTCCTGCAGCCACAAGGGTATGATTCCAGATCTGCAGTTCCTTGTAGCTCTTAAGTGTCAGGCAATTCACACATTGAGAAGGAAACAGGCCTCCAGTTCACCTCTTTCCTTCCAAGCAGTTACTGTCGTGGTTTTGTCTGTAAGTGGTGCACAGGGGGGATGCTTGTTGGTGTTCGGTCCAGATCCAGAATGATGACTCAACCAGCCTAGGGTTGGACTTAGTGACATTTTTGAGGTGGAGCTTGGACTGGATAACCTTCAGAACTCCCTTTCAAAGAAAATTCCTATGATAGGCTGTAGCAGAATACCACTGTGCAGTCCCATGCTGGTCAGTGATATGGTATTCTACAACCATGTGTAATATTTACACCTACATGCAGTCTTTTGCTGTTTATTCAGAGCATTCTTACTGGGAACCTATATAAAATAAAAATAATGCATTCTTCTTGAAATTAGTTTCATTCTGATTACTCCAATATCTATGGCGTATTCAATCTTTGAAGCAGAAAAGCGCTTCCCTAAATTTTCCTGCTTTGGAGAGCCAGTTACTTACAGAAAGCAGGAAATTTAGAAGTCCAAGCTGTCAGTGGTGAGAGCTTTGTTGCTACTTTTTCTGTTCAATCCGTTTTATTTTCTGAGAAAAACCCACACTTCTTACTCTGTGTCATCCTCTTCTATTTGATGGATTTATGGATTGTTGGGGCTTTGAGGGGGCAGATTATTCTTTGTTACACATTTATACATGAGCTAAGCTGTAGTTCTTCTCACAAGCTACTTTCAAGTCTGGTGGAAGACACAAGAAATAATGTTCTCTTCAGCAACTTTTTATGAGCTCATCAGGAAACATGCTTGGAGTGATACACTAAAAGTAAATTTTGTAGATTAAGACCCCAAATGGATTTTAATAGTAGTGAGTGCATTGTGGGGCTGGGGCAGAGTTGGGGAGGAAGGTCTGGAAAGAAAGAAGGGGGAAGAAAAGAAGCAAGCAGTAAGAAATAGTAAACTTGGGCCAAGGCATAAAGGATGCCTGAGTGCCATATATGGCATTTGGTTAATCAGGATGGCTAAAGGGGAATGGACTTCCTCACATCCAGATGTTCCTTGTGACTGTTCAAGGGTAATGAGCAACAGCATTGTGCTTGTTTGCTAGAAATCTTTAAGTCTCTTATTTCTAGAAACATTGGCCTCTCTTATTTGAGGCAGCTGAGGCAGCCAGCAGTATCTGCAATAGCAGCAGCAGTTAGAGCAAGTATCAAATGCTTCAAGCCTGTATGGGCTAAGAGAGTGAACACAGGGCTGCATTCTTTAGCTTATAAGGTGCATCTCATGAGTAGTAAGATGCTATAAAATAAATAAAGTGTGTGACACCTTTTTCCTGTTATTGTTTCATCTTCAGCTTAATGAACCTTTATTGGAAGAGGCAGAGGCATTCTGAACTGATGCAAGTGAGGCATTAATTAAGTAGACAAGAGTCAGTGGTCTGGAAATGTCTTCAACTGTCAGCGCTTTTGGCCACACAGCTTTTTTGATTTAATGAAGCATTTTGGAAGTGTTAGTGGATGAAAAGTTGACCATGAGCTAGTAGTGTACCCTTGTGGTTGGGAGGACCAATGGGATCCTGGTGTGCATTGGGAAGAAAGTGGCCATCAGGTTGAGGAAGGTGATCCTGCCCACACTTTGCCCACATCTGTGGTATTGTGTTCAGATCTGGGCTCCTCAGTATAAGAAAGAAAAGGAGATACTGCAGAGGGTCCAGCAGAGGCTACAGAGATGATTTGTTATCTGGAGCATCTCTCTTGTGAGGAGACACTGCAGGAGCTGGGCCTCTTTAGTCCAGAGAAGACTTAGAGGGCATCTCATTAGTGAATATAAATATCTCAAAGGCTCGTGCCAGAGGATGGTTCCAGACTCTTTTCAGTGGTGCCCAGTGACAGGACAAGGAGCAATGGCTATAACCAGGACACAGGAAATTCCACTTCAACATGAGGAATAACTTCTTTACATTGAGATTTTCAGATCACTGGAACAAGCTGCCCAGGGAGGTTATGGAGTCTCTCTCTCTCTCTCTCTGGAGACATTTACACCCCACTGGGACATTTTCCTGTGTCACCTGCTCCAGTTGACCCTGCCTTGACAGGAGGATTGGACTGGATGATCTCCAGGAAGTCCCTTCCAACCCTAACAATTCTGGGATTCCATGATTCTAATGGTAAAAAAGCTTTGCAAGGGTCTGACCATATGTTAAGATGTTTTTCTGATTTGTAATAATGATATTCTGATTTTATAAAATCATAGAATTGTTTGGGCTGGAACAGACCTTAAAGATCAGCTGGTTCCAAACCTCCTACCACATGGGCAGGGATATTTTATATTAGAACAGATTGGTCAAACCTCCATCTAACCTGGCCTTTAGAATTTCCAGGAATGGGGCATTCACAGCTTCTCTGGGTAACATGGGCCAATGTCTCACACCTTTACAGTAAGGCATTTCTTCCCTATATCTAATATAAAACTTGCCAATTTCAGTTTAATGCTATTCCCTTTTGTCCTGTCACTACATGCCCCTGTAAAAAGTTCCTCTCCAGTCTTCCTGTAGGTCTGCCTTAGGTGTTGGAATGTTGTAAAAAGAGTTCCCCTCTTCTCCAGGCTGATCAACCCAAACTCTCCTAGCTTGTCTTCATAAGAGCCCTCTGATGGTTTTCGTGCTTCTCGTCTGGTCTAGCTCCAGGCTTGTCTACAATTTTTTACCTGTCAATTTAAATACAATTTCTTTGATTAAGTCTGTAATTAATTTTAAGGAATTTGAAGTAGAGAGAAGGGAAGTGATTGGTTAGATGTCAGATAGTAGGTTATAGCTGGAGCCAGAAATTAAAGATCTGTTCTTCTGATATTTTTATTTTTCAGTGGTATTATTCTCTAGACTGTACTACCTCCCACCTGAGAGCTGCTTTATTGGTAATAAATCATACCAGAGCAATTTTCTGACTGGGAATGTTTGCAATCCAGGCTACCTCTACACATCATCAGATTTATAGTATAGCTAACACCCTGTGTGGCTCTACACATGTGTTTTCTTAATTCAGAGTCTCATTCTGTTTTGCAAGCATGGAACAAGTCCTTTGTCACAACTTCCATTTGGACAGCAGGTATGCTTATTGAGAGAAATGATTTTGTTTATACAGATGAACATCATCTCTTGGTGTTTTTTGAGTAAATGTGAAAAGTTTTGGGTATCCAACACATTCTGTGGCAGCCCTCCTAAAAGTTGCCTCATTTCCTCTTTTGTCTCACATGATAATAGAACAGCAAGAATTCTTTGGAAAAGCTTTCACATGCCAGTTTTGTGTAGTAAACAAAAAAGTTAGAAATTAAGTATTGAGTGTTCTGCAGAGCTAATTTTAATGCCTAAATACGAAGAATGTAATGTGTATGTTATAGAGATTGGCATTCAGCAGCCAAAGGGCCATCATTGCCTTTTCAGGAAAAAGGTACTTTTTCAAAACTTATTTTTGCGTTTGTTCTGTAAGGAGGAAAGTAAAACCAACTTCTCCCCACAGCTTTCTCTGCTGCCCAGCCAGACTGTAATGATGCATATCTGCTACCAATTCATTTCAATTTACTTTGGCCCTATTTCATTATGTCAGTTTTTGTTTAGTTTCCCTTTAAATTGGCTTATTTTGATGAAATTATATCCTGTTTAAAATATGGTGCTATGAAGTAGAAGAAAGGCAGAAAGAATTTGTAATCTGTTTAGAAAAGATTACTAGGGAAGTTGGATATATGTGATAATTAAGGTAAAAAATGTTGTAAGGACTGTCTTGATAAAACTACCTGTTTTATCAGGTAAGTTTTACTCTATTCTCAGTTATAAATTAGCACAGTTACTTTGTAGACTGGCCGTATCAGGACTTTTCTCTGGAAAAAATGCAGCATGTTGCATCAACATCCTCCTTGCCTTTTAAGTTACAGGGTCTGAAAGTGCAGAGACAAGCCCTGATTTTGGTGGCCCCTGAGATGACATTACCTGTTCTTATCTGCACAGGTTGCTTGACCTGAAAAAGGTAACTGAAAATAAGGCAGGAAAAGGCCTGTGGAATTCCCAGTTGTTCTGTGATGGTGCTAAAGTTCTTATATAACCTCTGTTATAAATTGGGTAATGAAAGCTTTGAAGTGTATAAATGTGTGATTACAAGAATGAGGCAGAATTTACCTTCACCCAAAAATTATGCATTTTGCTGCTTTTCTAGTACATTGGTCAATCCATTGTGTCACAGTGGTTTGTAGAAAAAGTGTGAGAAGAGTAATACAGAAAAAGACCAAGTTCTTTATTCTCCTTCTCAGAACTGATATTTTCACGTGTGCTTATGACAGAAGGTTATGAATCTCCTAATATTCATCAGGTAGTGATATTCCATATTGATAGTGTGCATCAGCCATTTATTCCTACTGATCTTCAGTATCTGAGATCTCCTTGCCCTGGGTGACACATAATTGAAACAGTGCTGTTAGGCACTTTCACTGTAAGAAAGTGCTTTGTTCTATAAAACTACCTAATGCCATAAACAGCACTTAGATTTCATAAATATTGTTTAACTTCCAATAGTTTTAACCATCCAGAACTCTCCCCTTGGACAAGATTTTTTTAAAGTGCTGCTATTACCTTCCAGTGAACAGAAGAAATACAGTTATTTTTGTGATTTTTATTTTGGATTTTTATTACCTTTCTGAACCAAAAATAAATCCTCAAGAAAGTGAGGGGATGAAGAATGTGAAAGATCCCTGCATGAATGAAACTGATATTACAAGTCATCTCAAAAGCCTGGAGTGCTTGGCAGGCAAAATTGCTGAAACGCATTAAGATGGAGATTGGGTATTAAGTTGCTACTGCTGGTCTTAAATTTCTAGTGAATTCCAGGTTTGGAAAAGTGAATTCTTGCAAATGCACAGTGAGAGATGAAATTATTCTTAATTTTGTCTTCATCACTGTAACTTCAATATTGCCAACTCTCTTGATCATTTTATAGTCAATTTATCAACTCTCTTGATAATTTGGTTTATTTGACACTACCAGCAGGCATCAAGGAAGTACATGAGACTCTCACATGGCCTTTCTGCTTATTATTTAGTAATAGGATTGCAGATGCAGAAGAAAGCAGGGAAACCTGGAAAGAGCATATTTAAACAAAAAGTTTTGTCCTTTTTTTTTTTTTAAACCAGAATCTCCTGTAAAATTTAAGTCCTGTATTTTTACCTTGTGTATTTAAAAAAATCCCACTAATTTTAAGCCATTGTATGCTCTTTTAGTTTTTTCATTTTTTAGATATTTGAGTCTTTGAAGTGATGACACTTGTAAAAGTGGGTATGGGAAAAATTTACATGAATTTACCTTTTGTGTGAGCTTACTCTTTCAAATTCTAATAATTAGGCTACATATGTTCCATTCACCTGTTCTATAGGCATGGACTTAAATTGAATTTAAAATCTCTGAGTATCTAATACTAGACCCAAACATAAAATTTAGACAGTTATTTTTACATTTTGGTTTTCTGTTGGTTAAGACAGGTCGGCAAGTCTTAGACAAAAATTTGGAAGAAAGGAAGATTAACTGTTTGGCAGTTGATTATTGGCAGAGTTATTTACTTTCTGAATGGACAGTGGGACTTACTTCTAATTTTTCTTAATTCAGCTTTCAACCATACCATTTTTATACCTTTTGTTGCTGTTGGAAATTTCCTCCCTATGGAATCTGTTGGAAAACTCCTCCCTATGAAAATACTGGTAGACTGTGCTCAAGTCACAACTCTTTGTCTCAAAGTAATTTACGGAGGTAAATTACTATGTAATTGTTCTCTCACTTTTTTCCAGACCTTTTCCACTTCGCAATTTATTTTTTTTCAAGCATAAACACCAGAACTGGCCACTCTATTGCATGAACAGAGGTAGTGATGTAATTTTGATATTTTCCTGTATCTTTATCCAAGGATGCTGTTCCTTTCTACTGCCTATATCTAAATACTCATTTTTTGTTGTTGTTTCATCTGATCAAGTTGGGAGGCCACTTTTGGCTACACTAGAAGAAAATTTACTGAAATTAATTATCTTTAAAATTTGATCTATCTTCATTCCTATTTGTATCTATCAGAATTAATTTAATTTCTGAACTTTACCAGGAATGCTTTTGTATTTTCTTCTGCATTGTTGTTTAATGCTAATGACAAGTCTAGGTTCTGTTAGACTCCACTCAAAAGCATCTTCCTAACTGCTCTATATCTGTTTCAATATGTTAATGATACACACAATTTGGCCATTAGTTTACTTATCATTCTTCCAAACTGTTGTTTTTCAGGCTGACTGAAATCTGAGCTTTATAAGGACTATTTATATCATCCTTTTAAGTCTCAATTCAGCTTTACAAAGCCTAAGTGATGTGTGAACCATTTGAAATAATTAAATATATTATTTCCTGTTTTTCCTAAAATACACAGACCAGTATATACTGGTGTCTTTGAGATTTACCCTCAAAATAATACATAGTTTCTGAAATACCATTTACACTAGTACCATTTTCCATTTATTTAAATTCACAAATAAATAGTAAAAAGTGTTTTTTTTCTTGTGCTTCATTAACACCAACATAATTTTAAATTTAATTATTGTAATTAAAAGTGCATTTACTAATTAGTTCATGTGTGATTGGTTTATATGTGAGAGTTATTTCAGAATGTCCTGTTACATGAAGAAACAAGAACATCTTCAATGTTGTAGTTAGCCACTTTGCACAATGCAAGTGAAGGCATTTGCAATTTTATGATAATGTCACTTGCCACAAGTACCATTAATTGGAACTATTCCTTATAAAAATCTTATGATTTGATGAAACTTTCTACTTGAGCAGTAAGCCTTAAAAATATTCTAAGCCTTGGAATCAATAACAGCAGAAGTTAGACTGCAGTTTCAAGCAGTCTAACTTCTGCTGTTATTCAAGCTACCTACATGTTTCAAAATTGAAATCATTAGAGAAATTGGAGCAGAGTGAAACCAGAATGAAGATCTGGTCAACTGCTTCCTGTCCTTTTTCTTCTTTTCTCCAATCTAGCATATGGAAAGAAATTATACACCAGCCTGAGTAAAAAAATAGATCTTTTGAATATTTTGACTTGACAAAAACAAGTATTATATTTATCTAAAATGATAAATTACTGGAAATCATTCACAAAAAACCCCAGGATTTTAATTTAGTCTTCCTTTATTGTTTGTCTCGTCTTCTGTTGTACATCCCACCTACACATCAAGATTTATTCTAACAAAGACAATGTACTGAGATACTTTGTAGTTAGAAATTACTAAATACTTTGTGTTTAGAAATTAAGTAGTTTTTGTGTGCTGTGAAGGTCTTTCCTAATGCTATACATAATGAACTAAAATCTACTAACGAAACATAATTTTCTGAAACAATGCAGTAGTGGTTATCTGTCCTTGCTTAGAATCCTTTTCTGGGGTTAGCCAATTTGTTCAAGTGCAGAATTCAGGTGTAAATAGTGTGAAAGCTCCTCTTTTCCTTCACTTGAGTGAGGACCTGTTTTCTCTTCCACGTGTATGAAGATAACCATTTAGAGTAATGGACATTATGTGCTGGGTACTGCTTGGGGGCTTTATCCATTTCTTGCTTTCATTGACAGACTCAGTTACCAGCTGGTGCCACTAAAGCTTCTACATGCTGTAACAGTGATTTTTGTATCTTGGCTCTGCTTTGCTGAGAGAAACGATGAGAAGGACAAGGGCAAATAATCTGTCTGAGGACTTAGTAGTGTGCTTTATTTTTGTGAGAATCACTGGTAGGTTTAGCTAGAACTGTAAATCTTTACTAAGGAACCTAGTCTCAATTGTATGTAATGTAGTCATATTCCTGGAAATTAAAGGAGGCATTACATTCCTTCAGTGTAAGTTGGGAACTGAGAATGGCTTACTGTATTTCCCTCTTGCCAAATCATAGCAGTACCATTTCCCTCAAGTCCCATAATGAAACCCTGAGTGCACAACATAATCATAGTCAGATTCAGCCAAGAAATGAAAACAAAAGAAAAACAGCACAGTAAGTATATGAGAAGAAAGCTATTACATGAGCAGAAACGTCTTGTATATTGGCAGTTTAAAATGTAATGTAGCATTCTTTTACAGTTGAAGGTATGAGCTATTTATTTTCTCTTTTCCTTTTTCTTTTTTTTTTTTCCTTATTAATACATCAATCAATTTTTATGGTGGTTGGGTGGGTGTGCATGGAAGGCAATCAATGTCCTTAGATAGTCTTTACACATGTTCTCTTGCTTCACCTCAAGTCCCATATTTCTAATCATTCTGTCATGTTGCTTAACAAGACAATAAGTCCCTTGTGTCACATAGCACAAAACAAAGAATTGTGTTACAACCCAGTGCATTAATGCAATTTCTTGCAGGTTTGAAAAAATAAAATAACTTTCTTCTGTGTCTGATTATAGTTTCTTGTTCATCACCTTTTGCTCAGTTTCCTGGGCCCTTTTGGGGGCATTCCCAGACTGTCCCGATCATTTTACTCACAACTTTATCAATTTATATCACTGCCATTCTTCTTCTCTTCCATGGAATTATCTGGTAGTGGTGACTGGTTAATTAAAAGCTATTTAACCCTGTGCATCTATCTGTGTGGCCTTTAACAACTGTCAGAAATTCACCAACTTCTAGAAATTGCTTTTTGGCCTAAATCCCTATGTAGAAATAGTCTGTGGGAAAAAAAAGAAACATCTCTTGGAGTAGTTACACTTTGTAAATAAGTGTCAGTATCTTTCATTTCAAGTACCAAACAATTCCTGCATTTTGTTCCTAGAAAATGGGTAATTCTCTGTATGTATATATTCATCATTATCAATCTATGTGTCTTATCTGTGTACCTTCATAGACAGATTATAAGAACTGACATTCTCTGATTTATATGGTCTCTCCCTATAAACAGAGACCCTTACTCTGTGGCACAGCACAAATCCAAAACTTCTTTGTTTGTGGGATTGCTATACTTGAAATTCTTTTGTTGTTTTTTTCCCCATTGATTCCCTCCCAACCTCCCCATTTATACCTCAGCAGCCTTTTTTTTTTTTTTTTACATAAAATAACAAATAAACATTACTTATAAATACTCCAGTAAAAAACAGTTTTCCCTTTGCTCTTTTAATAATTTGTGTCTCTGAGAAGTAAAATACGTGTGAAATCAAAACTAATCCTAAGCAGGTGTTTAAGACACAGTTGAAATATTTATTCTCCATTTGTGCAATAGAGCAGTCTTATTTAGAGACCTGTGGCTTGACTAAAATACATGTTGGAGATGGGGTAGTTAATTTTTGTAAGTCTTCTACTACTATAACAGGATGTTCTGGTGGAAATGCTTCTTGCAATATTCCCATTAGTGATTTTTGACTTGCTGCAATAAAGACTTTCTGACTATTACTGATCTAAATGCTGCATTTGAATCTTATGTAAAGCACTGGAAATATCTTCATTTTGAATTATAGGAAGGCTAGATTTAGACTTGCTACTTTTCAAGATACTTACAGAAAAAGGAAAAAACCCACAAAACCCAAAAGAACATAGAAATTAGGTGCATTGCAATTTGAATATACAGTACATGTTTTGTCACCTGACTATTCTTAACTGTGTTCTGAGAATAAGCTGGAGTTTAAGTGCTCTGTGTAATCCTGGCCATTGCTTCCCCTTGTTCTTTGTTGAGATAATGGTGTTCTGTGTTTATTCATTGGGCCGTAAAAAATGTTTCTAAATAGGTTACACAGTTGTTAACGACTAACAGCTTGACTTGCTTAACATTTTTTGTTTCACCCCCAATTCTAGGAAGGATTTCTGTGTACATAAGGATGAACCATGTGATACTGTTGGTAAGTAAATAAACATAAAAGACTGTGTATAAACTACATGATAAAATAGTTTTATGTAAGTAGAAATGTGAAGCTAAAAGGTGACAGCAAAATCAGCAGTGAAAATAAGTAAATTTCAAGTAGCTAAAATTCAAAACACATCTTAAATACTAGTAATACTATTAGATTGGTGCATGCTTTTAGCAAAACACTGTATTTTAGTGCAATATTTCCATCTCTTTCATAGATCAGACTTTAAAACTGTTTTCTTTTTAGTCTCACTGAATAATAGAAAATTGTTTTACTATTTTTAATTTTGAATATGAAGTTAAGAAATGGTGCTTATGATTCTTTTTCTGTGAAATGCATTTATCTTTGGTGTGAATATATTTATAATTTTTTTATGTTTATAATTTTTTCCTGTTTCATTTCAATTGAAAATTTTTGAGGAGGATTGTTGTGTAAACTGTATTACCTCACCACAAGCTATTCTTTTTTCCTTTACTGCTGTATCCCTAGTGAATATGAGTTTGTCTGTAGGATTGCTACTAATAAAAAAGCCTTATAAAGAATATAAAGTGTTTCACAGCAGCAAATGATTAAGAGTTCATAGTGTTCTTTTACTAATTGGTATATTGGTCTTAGGTGAATTCTGTATGAGTGTTTCTTGTTTGGAGGCATTTAGTTTTTACTTACTTCTGGTAAAATATTTACTTCCAGCTGAAAGAGGAAGCAGTGTGACGAGAAGTCTTCATCCTTTTATGTTGATCTAAACTGAAATTTAAATCTGTAGTTCTTCCACTATATCTAAATCTGAATAGGCTGCTTCCTGAATTTCATAATTGAAGTGAATGTATTAATGGATTTTTTCTGAACAATGTTTTTTCTTTGGCAGAAGCTTGGAGGTAGTAGGAGAACTATTTGTCTCTGAATTTGTCCATAGATTTTTAAATTGAATAAGATTAAACTTACTCAAGTATCAGTAATTAACAGTTCTGTGGTAAACAAGCTGGGATGAAACTTGAAAATGTGGCAGTCTATTCATTGTTAAGAGCACAGGAAGTAAATAATTTTAATTTAATATTGTCTTAATATTGATAAGCAAAATGAGGTAGAGACCTTGACTGAATGATCTGGTGTATTGTAAATTGGCTGTTGTGGAATTTTCCATTCTCTGTGTTACTCCTTGGAGGTTTCTTCAGGAACTGAACCACAGTTTTTATGTATAGTTCTTTCCATATAGATATTATCATGCAGCAAAAGCAAAGGTTATTGTTTTCCCTATGTTTCATCATTTATTTTTTAAATTTCAATCATTATTTCCCCAGATGAATATAGTGCCTTTCCATAAATGTAGAGTATAATTTCTTCCATAACCAAAGGGAAGATTTTAGATTAGATCATGAGTATAAGTTTGTTGAAAGGAATTGAAGGGGAGTTCAATCTTCCTGTGTTCATGCAACAAGTTTATAGGCAAAAAGAGACAGTACATTCCCGGGATGTATCACATGCTGTAAATTACAGAATTTGCCAAGGACAGTAAATGAGAAATGCTAATGTACTATACAATTTCCCAATGTCCAGACCTTGCCTCACCTTCTGCCTTCTCAAAAAGTCCAGAAGAATGCACAGCGCAGGCTCTTCTCCACTATAAAGAGAGGAATAAAGCAATTCTCTGTGAAATATTAATATAGCTGTACAGGAATGTGAGGCATTCAAGGTGATCTTTGTAGCACTTTAGGCAATCCAGAAATGAAAGTTATGAGAAGGGAGCATGTACAGGACAGACCTCATTATTGGAAAGGTGTGTCATGTTGGATAATAGTTCTTCACAGTGATGGATACTAAGCAGACAAATACTGAATTTATTCTTTAGTTATTACATGCCAAGACTCACAGTTTCCAGACTGGACATGAGTATCCTCTCAGCCAGAGAGAGAAAGAGCCAGTATTCTGTTATACAGACAAAGTTCTCATGTATTTAGGGGGCAAATAACACACTTTTCTGTACTTCCAGTCTTGTTTTACAGAAAGTAAAGAATTTACACACTCTTCAAATAGTACTTTTTCATTGTCTCTTAAAATAACAGCGATTTATATGAAGATTTGATGGTTTAAAGATATAATTAACCAAGAACTCTGTTAACCAGAAAAAATGTTTACTCAAAATCAAAACCATATGACAAACCTCCCTAGAAATACATTGAAATATACTTCATTAATGATTTTGAACAAAATATGTGGTGATCATCTCTAAATAGTCCTTCATAAATGCATTTAAGGTGGAAAAAAGACAAGATTATTTTTCTATAGTGATAAAAAAAACATTCTTTCCATTGATTGTCAAAATATTACATTTTTAGTCAGGGGAAAAAAAAAAAGATCTGTCTGTCTTGGAGACCAAGCATGATGGAGAAAAGAAGGCTTTGGGGACCCTCATTGTGGCCCTCCAGTACTTGAAGGGATCTTAAAAAATAAGGAAGAAGAGTTTTTTATGCATGCAGATTGCGTCAGGACAAGGGGAAATGGATTTAAACTGAAAGAGGTCAGGTGTAGATTAGGTATAGGTAAGAAATTCTTTACTCAGAGGGTGGTGAAGCATTGGAAGTGGTTGCCCAGAGAAGTTGTGGGAGTTCAAGGCCAGGTTGGACGGGCCCCTGAACAACTTGATCCAGTGAAAGGTGTCTCTGCTCAAGGCAGGGGGGTTGGAACTAGATGATCTTTAAGGTCTTGTCCAACCATTCTGTGATTCCAAAACTCATTAAAATGCTTCATATTTTATAGCTTTGCAAAGGAAAGAGAAATAATGATTTCAGGAATTTTATTTGATTTCCCCAAAGTGTCTTGAAATTTAGGAAGTAGAATGTATTTATTTTATGCTTTTCAAGAAATGTTTGGAAGTCTCTGCTGTAGCCAGGAAATTGAGGATCTACTTTCTTACTTCATAATTTAAATCCAGAGTAACTCAGACAATTGCCTTCCTTATCTAGTCCCATGTTTCTGTGTAACATTAAGCTATACTCTCACATGGTATCAGTCAGCTCAGGTCAATTGATTTCTGCAAAGATATTCTGATTTCATCATTGCAAATTGTTGCAGCCACTGTCAAATTCATTCTGGGTGGAGAACCACAAAGCAGTTGTTTTAGGATGAAAATTGACCAGATCCAAGTGTTCTTGGGCTTCCTCTGATTGGTTGATTGTTTGTCTGAAGCATTCTTTATTCTTTTTGTCCTTTCTGTTCTACTCATTTGTATGCTTTCTCTCCCTTATTCCTGCACATAAGTGATATCATACTCCCTTGATTCTCACAGTTTGTCTATACTTAAAGAGAGGTTTCAGACCTTACTTTTTCAGTATGATCATCAGGGACATCCTATAATTACAACAGAGGATTTCTCTGAGGGTGAAAAATATGAAGATGTTTTTATAAAAATTAAATTTAATTTAGCTGATTAAAAGATTGTGTTAGATATGTACTTGTACAAGGTTCTTTTCCCCCATAAGACAACTGGGTTTGGGGGTCATGGCATGTTTCTCTTACAAGCAGGTTTTGTTAACTTAGTCATAGGAACCTACCTTTTGAATTTTTGGTGATTTGAAATGTTGTTCTTTTTACTGAGCTGATGACAGGTAAAATTATGAGTGTAGGCATCCCAGTGAATTTCTAAAAAAATTAAGTAGCAATTCAGCTGTTTGTTTCCAGAGAAGTCCATTGCAATAGAATCAGTATAAAATGCAAACTAGAGATTGCACATCCTATACTGTTCTTGTGTGTGACTCCTCTGGTATTATCATATTGAAGTAACTGAGATGAGCAATGAATGATTCATAGGGAAAAATTATTATTGTGATATTGCAAAAACCTTTAAGAGAGGAAAATTATCAGATATTTTGTCACTGAAATCAGCAGATATTTTCTCAACAAGTAGACTTACAAGAAAACACAGAAAGACTATTTCATAAAGTAAGTGTATGTACACTTTAATTTATCTTCCTGTTGTCTACGTTTCTACTTCAGCAATCAAGATTATGACTCTCTGAGTCATATTTCTTTTGGATTAGATTTGTTGTTTGCTGCTAACTAATGTCTTCTGTGAAAACTAGAGAGTTTTTAGAGTGCAGTATAACAGGCATGGAAATATTCTAAAATGATGCTTGTCTTGTATTGGCCTCAGTTTGGAGCCCTGTTAATCTGCTGAAACTCAGGTAGTGACTTCTGGTTTTGGTCATTTATTTTTAGATAACATTTTCAGTTAAAACAACAGCTGTAAAACCATGTGATTCTATCTAAGCTGTTTGCTAAAAAGCATTTTCCAATAAAATGCAGTATCTAAACAGAATTCCTCTAAAAACTTGACAGATTGTTTTTGGGCATAAATACAGTATATTAAACATTTCTAAATTTGGTAACATCTAGTGTTGCAGATACAGAAAAAAAAAAAAAAAGGCAGAAAATTAAGGTGCCATCAGGTTTTTGTACTGTTGCAAGGGAACTCAATGGCATAGATATAAATCATAACCATTAAGGAATCAGACATCTACTCAAATAAAGATCACAAATAAAAATGAAGTGGAAGAAACTATCTTCTATTCAACTTAGAAAAATACCAAAGATAGATTTATTTACTTTTCTTCCCTAATATGAAAACTATTGATCTTTAATACAAAAGAGCTTGGAATTTTCCTCCAAACTTTTACCCTAGGGACAAAGGTTTAGACCTGCCCTATGCATTAAGAGATGTGATAGAAATGGGGAATTGGGCAGACTATCCCATGTCCAGTGAGGTTAGTGCTGGAAATATTGAGGCTGCATGCTTAGAGCCAGTTATCAATGAACAAGCAGCCAAAGAAGTTGCACAGAACACAGGCAGCAGCACAGCCAAAGAAAACTGAAGTCTGTTTTCCTGTACTTCCTCATCTGAATCCATTCATCTGGCTTCCCTCCTCTTATCCAGACTACCACTCTGTTGTAGTCTGGCACAGCTGCCCTCAGCCTAACTAGGTGGTAACAGTTTGTTGAGAATTGCAGTGAACCTACTCAGCTGTGTGCTGGACTTCCCCAAGCACTCCATGCTGCTACATCAAACCTAGTTCTTACCCTGGAGCTGTTCCTAATTCTTACCTGTGGGCTGTTCCTAGATATCTTACCTGTTCTTTCCTGTGGGCTGCAGAACAGTAGCCCTTGAGACATAAGCCATGCTGGCAGGGTTAGTCTTTGTTAGTCTTTGTTTTTTGCTTGTTGCTTCTCTTTTGTTGAGTCAGTTATTGAAGAAACGCTCTTGCAGCAGTTCCAAATCAATATTGTGGGTTATTCAGGTATTGTCCCTTGTGGAATATAGGGAGGTTTCTGATCAGTCAAGGAAAACAGGAATCCAAAAATCCCAGAGCCTGTAATTTATGGTATGTCCTAAAGGTGATGTGCATTTTTGAAAACAGGTGTTTCCACAAGACAGGTAAAGCTGATATTAGGGCATGGGCCAAGACGACTCCCATATAGGATGGAATATAGAACCTATGTGTATGTACTGTTCTGTACATAGCAGAGTACAGCCAGTCTTGCAGATAGAAGTGCAGGAAGAGTGCTTAGAGGATGAAGTCACTTAAGGTTAGAAAAATTAGTCTTGTAACATTTTTGCAACATTTAAATTTTTTAATATTTCAGCATTGCTCACAGTCTAGTTGGATATTGGTGAGAAGTGTTGCATTTTAAGTAAACTGAATATTGTTTGAGTATATACCATTTTAAAATTCTGTTGACTAAAGTTACTTCTATATAGAGATGTACACCAGAAATATTTTCAGATATTCATCACTAGTGTAGTTAATTTCCTTGGTTTTGTTGTGAATGTTACTGTTCCTGGTGCCATGGAGAATTCAGAGTGGGAGAAGGGCAGCTGAATGACAGATTGGATGATGAGAAACAATTACAAGTTTCTCCCAGCAAAGGCATAACTACAGTCTGTTAAATTTCCTAGGTCTTAAATGTTCTCTGATATATCTCCAAGCATGATGCTAAACAAAATTTGCAAAAGCAGCAAAAGCATTTTAAGCTCTGAGTTTTGATCTTTGAATTGATTTGTCCCACTGAACGAGAGATACTCAAAAAATGTTTACTATATAAAGGAAAAATATTTTTTTTCAGTAAGATAGCAGACATTCAGAGAACTGGGCTCGCAATTTAGTCTGCAGATTTCCTGTAGAGATTTCCAGTATCTAACATAATCTTAAGTAATTCACATAACCTTTACAATGCATGCAATTTTTTGCAGTTATGCAACATTCTCTTTTCCAGCAAAATCATGATAATAATCGTTCACAGACATTCGTAGAGAGGAGCACCTCTTACAGTGAGAGCAGGACCATCTTCTAAGTGCTTTTATAGAAAAGCTAGCCAAAGAGACCTCACTCGATCTTAATTCCTGGACTTTTGTTTCTTCTAAAGGAAAGCACTGTAGCTCAGAGGTGGTCAGCAGCTGCAAATGCCTCAGCAGCTCCATTATTCACATGTTACTTCTGAACATCGATTTTCTTCTGTAGAAATGCAAAAGTTCCCTAGGAAGCAATATCCACATGATAGTCCAGTGTATCAAGTATACAAGTATCTTTAATACACAAGATATTTTAAAAAATAATTGGAAAAGTTTGGCTTCTACAGCCTACGGAATAAAATTTGGTTTTGTCAGTTACATGTCTGTAAGTACAGATCCTAATTAATTGTGAATTCCAATAAATGTGAAAAACCAAAGCAAAATAATTAATTAGAATTTACCTCATATGTCATAAAACATGAAATGAATTATGCATGCTTGGTGCAGTTTCTCAGAAGTGCAGAATGCTGACTACACTACATGTGCTCAGTCATTACATCCAGATGTTGTTGTTACAAAACTCAACTTTATTCTTTTTGTATTAAATTCTGTTCTAAAAATTATTAAGCTTCATGTTTCCAGCAAAAGTCTTAAGGTGCAGTCCTGTCTTACCTTGCTTCTTCTTTTACTGAGTCATTGGAATAAATGACAAGACTCCAGTGAGACCAGAGATATAAGTTTTCACATCAAGATATACAAAGCTTTGTTTTCAAGTGATGTTGTAACTTCAGACACAAAATAACTAGGTTACATCACATCAGATTGTTTAAATTTCCAGTGCTTTATTTGAAGTGTTTACAGCTTAATTAATCTCAACAGTAGTAGGGTGACAGAGAATGTCTCAATGGACTCTTGATTGCAATTTCATAATCACTGATCTTTTAATTAGTGACCCTTACCATACTTAAAAAGCAAGTCTTTTCCTCATTAAACAATTGACCAAGGACTTGATGCAGACAACTCCTTTGTTTTCTTTATTTTTTGTTATTTTACTTTGAAGTAGTTAACCAATGTATTTAGAGAGCTGAATGTAATGGAAAAAAAGGTATTTTCTGGTTTGTTTTTCAGAATATACTACAGAGGTCACTAACTGCTTTCTTGCTAAGTACAGTAACAGTCTGTCTTAGGAAGCAGTAGGGTCTTTGAGTGTGTTTAGGAGGATGGGAAGGTTAATTTTCATTAACTATATATAGTTTCAGATCTTTACAATGAAATCTATGTAAATGTTAGTTAGATAGAGCTGAAAGAATCTCTGACATTCTGTATTGAGCTTCCATTAGCCTCTGGACATTCTATGTCAAGGTATTTTTGAAGCAGAAACGTTGCTCATTTGATGTGCAGGATAATTTTGTGTATTTGTTGATAGTCTTGGTATGGATGGTTGTCTTTAATCTCAGTTATTTGCATAATAGCTATTTCTTTGTGTAATAGTTCTAAATAAAAAATAGATGCACTATTGTTAAGGTGCAATCATTCTTCATTTACTAAAGAAATTAAATTTTTCAGATTGTGTCTGTCTTGAAATATCTCTGAGGTTAGACATGATTTTTTCTTAATTAAAATAATAACTATTAGGTTAGACCTATATCTAATTCCTGTTGCACATTCCCATTCAGATTTGGTTGTGCTCTTTCTCATTTATTTAACAAGGTTCATTATTCTTAACATACATTTAAATCTGAGTGGATTCAGCTACCAGATCAAGCTCTGAATTTGGCTCTTGACCTTGAGTAAGGGGTGGTTGTAGTATGCCTCAGTACCATCCACAGGCCCTCGTAATTTCATATTCTTTCTGTGAAAATGCAGTAAAACCTTTTCATTTTCTTCAAATTATGCTGGTTTAGGTATGTCTTTAATTTCATTTTGTTTTCTGTGTTTAGTTTCAACTTATCTGAGGTATTTAAAATCCTTTTTCAAAGGAATTTGAAATATAGAGAGACGTACTATATGTAAGAATTTTAACATTACACTGAATAGCATTTAAAATATTTATGTTTTAACCTGGAACTTCAGTTCAGAATTTTGTCCATTGACAAAATTCCCATGTCAAACAGAAAAAGGCACTCCAACGTAAGAACAAAAGAATCTCATGTATTATATGGTGCATATTTATTATGTGTTAAAGAACAGAGAAGGAAATTGCAAAGTAATTATCACAGTAATTTGTGTCTGTCTTGTGAATAGCGTGTACTTTTTAACTTCATGTGGGGATCCTTCTCTTAAGTGTGCCAGATGCAGAAATGAAAAATGAGTGAAAAATGAGTGAAGCCTCAGAGCAATACTGCCATGGTACACAAGAGATGCTCATGCCAAGGATGGGGCAGGGCAATGAAACACAAAGCAGAGGACAGAGGTGGGCATGGGTTATTTAAGATTAGGCAAAATCTTTTCACCAGAAGAAAATTTGCCATTTTTGCAAATCAGATTGCAAAAGATAGAAGCCCAAGTGATTTAGAGACCCTCTTAGTGCATTAAACAGTGAATTATGTTTTGTGTCACTCTATTCATTTAAATTATTGAAAAACTGAATCAGGTCCAAGCATCTGTGAGCACTTAAAAATCTTTCATTGTCTCCTGGATTTTACAACTTCACTACTCATCTTTTATGTTTTTTTTTTTTAATATGAAAATATAAAATCATGTGGGTTGGAGCTGTAAATAATCCTGCATCAATAATAAATTATTCTATATGCTATAATATCAGTATGTACTCATATTATAGCATATAGAGTATGTTACTGGATTAGTTTATACAAAGAATAGTTCTTCACTTAATGTATCATGCATACAATTACATTTAAAAAATAAAAAAATAAAATGTGTTGTCACATATTACAAATTAAAGGCATTCAAAAGATATGGCTGTAAAACACCTGTTTTCTAGCTAGCATCCATTTTGCTAGTATTAGTCTTGTGTTTAACTCTTCATAGATATACTTGGGTGTAGTAGCTATATCCATTTAAAATAAACATTTGCAAAGTTATGCATGAATAGTCAACTCTATATAGTGCTGTGCACTAGGGAATCTCAGTGTTTTTTAGTGGAAATGTTTTCAGAAATATGTTTTCAGAGAGACAGGTAGCTACTTGTGACTAATGCATTCTGTGTCCTGTAACTATATAATGGTGGGGGAAAAAGAAGTGTAAAGAAATTAGATTGTAAAAAGCACATTTATTTGAAGAGTGGGATTGGAAGTCAGTTGTACATGAGTCCTTTAACTGAGGAGGAGACAGAAAGAGCTCCATATTTTGGAGAGAACTGCAGATGATCTATTCAACTGCATCTAACTTGTCACAAGGAAAAGGGCTTCACAAACGTAGGCAGAATAGAACAGAGGGGTAGGGCCAAGTCTCACTCTTCATTTGATAGCCTTTGGGAAGACTTTCAGTTTGCATGTTTCATAACTCCCTTTTGTGGCATTTAAGTGGTATCCAGGGATTTTTTTTGTAGTTTGTTTTGAGCCTGCACTGAAGTTTTTATGTTCTCAGGATGGTAGTACTCTACACTGAATAAATCATCAAGTAAGTCTTCCTTTTACTCTGCTCAAACAGGGGCTAGTGCTGCATTTTAGTTCTCAACTACCTTGCATCTTACAGAGTTTGCAAGCTCTGTTATTATTTTGGGTTATAATGAGTACCCTGGAAGAAGAAAAACCTGATACTCTCAGTCTGTTCTGTTCAATGCTTTCATTGAACTCAAACTTCCTGAGAATCATCCCAACAAACTCCTGGAGTTTATGAACTGAAAACAGTTTGCAAGAGCATTGAGACATGGACTTGAGGAAACTCATCAGATCGTGCCATCAATTACTGGGGCAGCATAAATGCTTTCATCACATGTGATAATACAGCTTGAAAAAATATAGCCTGAGTTATACCAATGTAGACAAAATACTGGATTAATAGCTGCAGATAATAATAATTTTAAATCAAATTATTTTAGATGAAAAGAAGTATGGTGAAAGACTCTTCTCAAGATAGCTTTTCCTTTGTTCTCATTTATCAAAAGATACTAGCTAAGCTATGCCTCTGTATCTGGTCCCTGTTTTCTGTATAAAGGAAAAATTGGCTATTCAATTCTCATTTCCTAGAAGATGTACTAGTACTTTATGCTATAAACAGCCCCAAGAGCAGTCACTTTCTATAGTACATCCCTCTCTTAGTACAGTTTCACACTAAAATCTTAAATAGCACAAACTGCAAAAGATTTGGCCATAGAAAAGTACATTATGCTAAAAAGCAAAGAAAAAACAGACTAATACCTCTTGAAATCCCACTAGCTTTGCCTTGTTTTACATAAAAAAGAGAGAACCCCATTAAAAATGGAAAAAAATCCTGAATATTTTCTTTAAGTGTGATCTCAGCAACAGTAAAATAATCGCTTTCATATCACTTTAAAGTTGAGTGCATAATAAAAATATGAGAAATATTTTACAGGAATCACTATTTGCAGAAAATGAGGTAATGTTTTACTGTGCTGAAACCCTTTGTGTCAAGGAACAATTTTATGTTTCTGTAACAGAGGTACTTTTCATAGCACTGGTATAATAAAATAAGTTGCAAAAAAAAGGAAGACAGTCTTGTTTTCCTCATAATTTGTTGCAGGAACAAAAATAGGTCTAAATAATGTATTATTGGGTGAAAATTATATGAGTAATTTAACACTGGTTTGTTGCATGTTGCCAGGAAGATGTTGCCAGGAAAAAGGCACCAGAAACTAAGTTACAGGAGAATAAACTTAATAGGGTGTCAATGCTGTAATTCTTTTAAGATCAGGAAAAACATCAGTGATATATCATGAGTAGATCAAGCTGGTAGGGGGAATTGATATTACCCAAGCCTGGGAAACAGATTCAGGGAATAAAAAAAATATTTGCTGGAATGAGATAGGAAGTGAATTCAAAGGCATTGCAATGTGTGTAGATGTACAGATCATGGTGGCAGCTTTGGCAGCTGCACACTTTATGAATGTCAGAACTGAAATCCAGAGATCATGAAGGCAAAAAGAGACATAATCCCCTGGGTGAATATTTTCACTAGTTGGATAGAGTGAAATAATTCTAAATTAATTTCAGTATGTATTTTACTCTGTGATGCTAGAGATGTAGGCTCATAAGTAGTCTAAAATGTGTGAAAGTGAACTCACACTGCACAGCACTGGAAGCAGTTCTGAAAACTAATTGTACCATCTGGTATTCCAGGACTACATATAGTCATCACATTTTTTATGGGGAGAATCAAATTTTTTCAGAGGCAGAATCAGAGACAAGAGAGAGTTGTAAACATACAGCATTTACATTAAAATGTGAGTGCAATAAGTATTTTCTGCTGTTTTGTTTTTTCTGTTAACAAATAATGAAGGACATTAAATCTCAAAATTACATATGCACTCAAGTTTTAAGGCCAGCAGAATTTTTTTAAGGTTACAGAGATGTCATCAAATGTCCATTTGGAAAATAAAGACTGCCTCAGAATTGATCATGGAAACTATGGTAACTTTTAAAGCCCCTGCATAGTTCCCTGGAAGTCTAAAATTTAGACTTATATCGGCATTTTCATCAACATGCTGTTTCTGTGCTTCCTATTTCCTTAAACACAGGCCTATGACATCAAATGATAAGACATTAAAAAATATTTTAAAAGAAAATGTTGGGGTGTTTTCCTATATTCCAGACATTTAATTTTATTTTTCCAGATATTTTCTAAATTGACCAAGCCTTTCTATATGTTATTTTTATAAAAATATGTTTAAATTGTGATTAAATTAAAAAAAAAAAGGTAATTTAAAAACTGGCAGCAGCATGAAAGCATCTGAGAGAAAAGCTGTAAAAAATTATTAGAAAGAGTTGTCTTCATCAAATGAAGTCAGTTTCTTTTTTTTAGTAGTAGCAGGTATTCATACTAACATTTCTTATACTGTGATATTCTTGGCAAACTAAAATTTCATTTGCCTTTTTGGCAAAGATATGTCCCTTTGAATTGAGGTTAGAAGCTTTTGTTCTTATTTTTCCCTTTTCCCTTTTCTATTTTTTACAGATTTTTTAATGGACAAATACTAGATATAAATAATCCAACACTAATCAGGCTGTTTAAGCATGGAGAATTTGTTCCCATATATCAGGTGTTTTATTTTTTAAAAAAGTGTTCTAGAAGGAAAAATGTGGGTGTCATAATACTTTTTTTCTGTTATCTGTTTTTGCAATGGGAAATTTATTTTTAAATCATCTGAGGAATAATATTCTCTTACAATAACTTCAGAGAGAATTTTCACTTTCAAGAACTCCTCTATCAAACTTTTGTGTGGCACTATTCAACACAGATAGCCACTTACATATTCCAGATGTTCACAGTGGTCCCACTTGCTTTGTGAAATTTTCAAGAGCTACTTCATGCTCTGATACGAGATTTATTTCCAGTGGATTACAGAACTGACTCAAGCTGAAAACAGCAAGAAAGAGAATATGTTTTAGTAAAGGCTGCTTCTGTATAGATGCTGTATAGACCACTATTAGTTTTTCTTTTATCTTTAAAAAAGATAATAGAAATTATCTTTTACCTCTGTGGGTGTTCTGAATTAATAAGGGTCAGAATTCTATGACCAGGTTCTATTAGATATTCCACATGAGGAGGGTTTAATATTTAAAACAAAATGTACTTACCTGAAGACATTTGATATTATGTGGGATTTTGATTTAGCAGAATGATATGGCAATATACTGAAATCAGTGCAAGCCATTATGTAGCCTTTGCAATATACTGTGGGATCACAGCACAAATCTCATTCTCACTATTTGCCCTCACAGGCTCGCTGTCATGATGCTGAGCATCCCCTGGTGTTGGGAAGGAATATGAGTGTTAAAGCCTGCTCAAGCCCATTGCTCTGTTCAAAGTTCATTTTGTCAGTTATTCAGTTTTTATACTCTCTTTTGAGCTGAGCTACATACGCACTTACCCCTTGCTGGGCTGGCTAACTCAAGAAGCCATTCACACTCTTTTGATTAACTCAGCCATAAACATTTCCACAAGCAGTTAATTCACTAAACTGATATAGGCATTTATCTAACACTAGCTCTCCAGTCCCTCTTGGGTTCAGTTTTCTTTGCAGCAGCAGCTGTGGTCAGTCATTCCCTACACTGAGCTTTAAGTACATCACCCTTGCCTATCACACCTCTTTTAGGTGTTTCTTACCAGAAATCAAACTGTATTTTTTTTTTTAATAAACAGATTTATTTAAGAAAACAAGTTTGAAAATGAAAAATTAAAGATGAACTAAATAAAGACCAAAGGGAAGAAACAGAAAAGTGAATATATGTATGTGCTCAGAAGCGTAGAGACAGTCAAATGAATAAGATACAGTCTTCATAGCATGTGCACCTTGCAGCACTACACAAGTGTGCGTGTCAGTCTGCAGTAGTAGTGCATGCAGTCACAAAGGTAAAGAAGTAAAAGGGAAGTGTATTCTTTGGTTTATGTATTTCCCAGTCATTGTGATAATTCATTCATAGCAGGGTCTGTGTGGGAAAGCCTGAAAGACTCACAAGCAGCATTGTCACATTGCCCACCTTCAAAGAAGATGTAATTGTAGAACAAGTTGTAAAACAGAAAACAAGTTTGAATGACTTATTAAAATTACTTCCTGTGGTATGCTGCAGTGTTCACTGACATCCATCTCACCATTTGGTAGAGAACAAAGGCATTTGTTGTTGTACATAAAGTTTTATGGTAGGAAGCAGGCCCAAACTCATTATCTGTGGCATGTGATTCAAAGTAAGCTGCGTATCTGTCATGTCTATCCAATGCATCAGTGAAAAGCATATCGTCAAGATTAACTTATTTATGCATGTGTTTGGTAAGAGCTGCTATCATGCTAAGCTTGAAACCTGTTGCTGGCTCTTTAAGTAACAAACTTTCCCTTTACTAGGTGAGCCTCATTCAGATTTGTTGCCAAATTAAGTGAGGTGTCCTCAAGGTCACCTTGATTGTATACAGCAGTTCCATGAAGGTTTCATAAGGCACTCTTATAATTTACCCAAGTAATTTAGGAACTGAAAGTCTTTATTGTGTAAGTCCTAAAAATAGACATTTCTACTTCCCTCCAAATGTTTAATTTATAAATTTAGATCAAGATTCTTATTAATTTTCTATGCCATGTAAAACAAACATCCAGAAAAGTGGCTCATGAAAATTATGCCATGAAGAAGTTAAACTGTTTCAATTTCTTAGAAGATTGAATTACTTCTTAGAAAGGTTGCCTTTGGTTTTTCTTTCATGTTCGTAGTATGACAAAATATGTAGAAAAGAAAATTTTTATTGCAGAAAACTTCATATCCAATTTTTCATATTTTCTTCTGAGTAGATCCATTTAGGACCTCCTTAACATTAATTATATACAATCTATTCAAGTTGGGTTTTTTTCTCTTTTTAGATTACAGAAAGAAGGTTAAATTAGGAGAAAAGGAAGTTGTGACTTTCTCAAATTTATGACTTTCTGCTTTTCATTTAATATGATGCAGTTTTCATTTCCATCTGTGTCTTTTCCTGTTCATGCATATTTTTATGGACATGTTTTCCACTTGGTGATGTTGTCTTTAAAAATAAAAAAGGGGGCAATTAAAAGATTTTAAAAGTATGCTAACTGTACTCAGTGACCATGTTACAGTGTGTCATGGCATTAAATATTTTCCTTTACATTTTAAAGAAATTTTTGTATGTGGCTTTTAAGTTAAAAAAGAAGACATGGGAATTATTTGGCAGTTTTTATACTAGAAGAAAGTGTCCTTGAGTTCAGAGATGCTTTGCTTCATAAATTATTTGGAATAGCGGTAGCCTGCATATGCTTTCATATACTTTGAGGCATTCTGGATAGTTCAGTAAAAAACTGACAGAAAGAATTGTTCACAGATGGCAGGATACTGAAAAGGAAGTGAAAGAGAAGATGGAAGTATAGACAGGGTAATGCACATTAAGAAAAATACTACTCTTCAGCCTATATGTGTGAAGTTGTGGGCTTTGCTGCCACTGAGGAAAGAGATCAGACAATCTTTTAGGTTTTTAGTTCTAAAGATAAGGGCCAGTTCTCCAAAAATCCCTGAATTGTTAGGGTTCGAAGGGACTTCTGGAGATCATCCAGTCCAATCCCCCCACAAAAGCAGGTTCACTCAGAGCTGGTAAGAAAGCAACACATCCATGTGGGTTTGAATATCTTCAGAGACTCCATGACCTCCCTGTGCAGCCTGTTCCCGTGCTCTGAAATCCTCAATGTAAAGAAGTTTTTCTTCATGTTGAGGTGGAATTTCTTGTGTTTTGGTTATGGCCATTGCTTCTTGTCCTGTCACTGGGCACCATAGAAAAGAATCTGGCACCATCCTCTGGCACCTGCCTTTGAGATACTTATATTCACTAATGAGATCCCCTCTAAGTTTTCTCTTCTCTGGACTAAAGAGGCTCAGCTCTGTAGTCTCTCCTTATGAAATAGATGCTTCAGATCACAAATCATCTCTGTGTCCTCCACTGGACCCTCTGCAGTGGCCCTTTGTCTTTCTTGGGGCCCAGAACTGCGCATGGCACTCAGAAGTGGCCTCATGAGAGCTGAGTAGAGGGGCAGGATCACCTCCCTCAGCCTGCTGGCAATGCTCTTCCCAATGTACCCAGGATAACATTGGTCCCCATGATCAGCTGAGTAAACTGAATGTTGGGACCCAGTAGGAAAGAAGAGGAAACCACAGAAAAATCATTTATGTTGGTCTTCTATTAACCGATGATACAGTAGTCCTTTTGACTATAAAGAAAGACTGTAGTAGTACAAGAGTAAATAAGGTATGCAGTGGGACATAAGATGTCACATACATGTAAATGGACTCTGCCAGAGGATTTGCTAAATTCACTAGATCTTCTCAGTTGATCATTGCAATTGCTGACAGAGATCTAGGACGGCATAAATGACTTTGAATAGACGAACAGAGCTTTGTATTTGAGTTGGAACACCCCCTCTGCAGTCTTCATAAAAACAGAAATATGTACTGTTGTAGGCAACTACACTCTAGAGTTATTTGCCATGACACATTATGGACCCAGGTAGATGCAGGTAAGAAGGAATACCCAAATTCAGAGAATAAGTACTTTGCTGGCTGTTAAATTTGACAGTACCAATGCAGCCAGCCTTTAGCTCAGGGCATCCCTACATCCCTTGTCAGCAAAGGCCAGGAATAGGCAGTGGGGAAAATTTACTTATTGTCTCCTCTGTGGATTCATCTTGTAAGAAATTTTTTTCCATGTTGGCTGCATTTTGGAAGACAATTAGTATCTTCCAGCACTTTTGCTATCCTATCCCTCTAATAGCATCTTGGAGGCCTGTGGACTCTTCAGATGTTCCAAGAGCAAAAAGCCTAAAACTGAATAAACACACATTCAGAATTTATTTTTGCAAATATGGTATGCATACTCACTCTCCATTTTGAGTACTTTTCCCTGCTCAAAGGATTAAAGTGTAGCAGTTTGTTTCAACATATAAGAATAAGCTTAGCAGTCTATTCTGAAACATAAAATCACACGCTTATTAGTACATAAAAATTAGTGTAGTTATTCATGTTCTCCTGAAAGCATGGATTTTCTAAGATGCACATAAACAATAAAATAACAAAAGGCATTAATAAAATTTAAGATCTATTTGGGAATAATGCAACTTAAGCTGTTTGATTTTATCCCATTATTTTTTCTGATGTCTTGCAGCGATGTGTGTTTATGAAGATAAAACACACACACCCATATAGGTATATTTTCCCTCACTGTTATATCTCTCACTTAAAAAGAGAAAAAAAAAATGTTCCTGGGTTTTGCATTTTGTATTTGAGGTTTCTGATTGTTAACTGTCTTGTTTTGAATAATGCTGTAGTAAAGAGCTGCTGATTCACAGACAACTGACAAAAGTTGTTTTTCCTGGAAGTCATCTGTGACCCTCTTCAAAACAGCTTGTGCTAATTAGACTTTGAAGTGTCCTCTTGGTGGAAAACTTTTTTCTCCTGCTTTTTAAGAAAAGCATCTGGTCTGCTAAAAAAATAATTTGTTAGATTAGTAATCAAGGACAGTTAAATAATGTTCTTCATGCTGACAAGGCCATTGATTTTCCAGTTAGTTTAAAATATTTTTTAAAGTACTTTTTACTGTAAGATATTTATTTGTGAACCAAAAGCCAGATGTACTGGGGCTTTAAATTATGCTTCTATTGTAGTGGCTTGTGAGTTTTGTGCACCACTGATATTTCAAAAGAAGATCATGCTATTGGAGGTTCTGAATAAACACATGGCTAATACCATGACAAAAAAAAAAATCTTTAATGTCTTGTGAAACCAAGGAAGTTCAGAGGAAAAGAAATGTTAAGTGGGATGACTAAGTAATTTGGGTGGTTAGAGTTCCAGAATATGAACTCTATTGTTACAGTGCTTGTTGTAAAAGGAAAAGAACCATTTGCTAGCCTTTTAGAATGCAGTACTACAGTCATACTGATGTGTTTTATGGTAACTGTAAGGAAGACCAATGTTTGTAATCTCGACAGCATGTCTCTTACTTTGATTCTGTTTGGGGTTTGTTTACTGTGGAGTTTTTATTCCTGGGAGCAATGCTGACAATTGCCTGTTTAACATAGGTAGAGGAATTTATGCTAAAGGCAGCTGGCCACGAATGAGTAGGTAAATCTAACAGACTTGTTCAGATACTTTAGCTGGTGAGGTGTTAAGTGTAACATCCCTGTCAGATCAACCAGCACTTTTCAGCAGAGAGGTTGTAGATGTGCACCTAATTTGAAAGAATAACTAGGTTGGTGATTTGATGAAGATGTTATTAACAAATAAAAAAAATTGTCATAGTTTGTAGAATGAAGTGCCCATCTCTAATGGTAGCAGGAGTAATAAACTGCTATGACTTGGGAAAAATTCCACTTTTTTGAATCAGCATTTATTTCATTTGGATATTTACACATTTGATAAGAAAATGTAGTCCCTTGTGAGCTTCTTCTCAGGCACAAAGCTACAGCTTTACTCATCTAATTGATGTGGCATGTATTTCCTTCTGAATTAACTTGAGAAAAAGTTATCCACAGAGGGGAGTAATTTGAATATATTAATATTTGACATGTATTCAATCAAGTTTTTTTTTTTTTTTTTTGTTTCAAACCATATCTTTTTAGAGATAAATAATCAGATCCTTCCCTATATTGTCAATGAGATAAAGTTACTGATTTCTGGCTAATACTTTTCAGATACTAAGTATTTTAATTTGAAACAGTGTGTTGAGGCTATGGAGTTCACTAGGAATATCTTAAATCATAACAAGGGAGCAATTTTCCAATGATTTTTTTTTGTTGTTGTTGTTTTAGGGGTTGTTTTTTGGTGTTTTTTTTTTTTCTTTTTTTTAATGTGGATTTAACCTTGGAGCAGTTCCAGCTGTGTTAATAAACCACAGGAAGCTTCAGTGAACATAAAGTATATTTAAAGAAATTCTGTCTGTTACCTAATGCACAGACAACTAAGCAAGAGCAGCTGCTTACTAAAGTCAGTTTCTTTTTCACTACATGTGAAATTCATAATCAAAAACAAGACATGAGACTAGTTCACAGCTAGTAGTTGGCTGATTTACACTCGGTAGTTGCTGTTGAATGTGGCTTGCACAAAGAAGGTTGAATTTGGTTAATAGGGGAGAAGTCATAAGGCATTAATTGCTTTTGATGCTTTCAGACATTTCTAGAATCAGCAGTCTAATTTAATCTCAATGAAATATAAATCTTATGTTTTGTCTGCCAAACTTATAAAGTTCAAACATAATCAATTTTCTTCAAAGAGCTCCAAGTATGGAAACCTGTTTGGTGATATGTGAGGCTATATATGAGCATTACTTGAGTATTGTATGAGTATTATATTATCAATATATGAGTATTATTAAAAAATTCTAATAATGCTAACTGCTTCTTTTGCAGAATAGATATGAAATTGAAACATTCATGATTCTTTGGGAGTAAGCAGGAGGGGCAATCAGAATAGTGGACAGCAACTGGTAGTACTCATGCTGTTGTATGGAAAACCTGCCACTTTAGAGGTTAGAAGAAGGTTAGGGGACTTCTTTTCTCTTGAGAAAGCTAGAGATTATTATACAGTGTTCTGTTAGTACTGAGCATCATCAGGAAGAGAGAGGTTTGGGAATTCTCTTTCTGTAGGTACCCGTAATTAAGTTTTATCCAGCTGAGAATAGCCATCAACACTGTCATGACTGAGCTCCAGATGGCAACTAAACACCACACAGCTGCTAGCTCTCTCCCCACACACAGTGAAATAGGAGGAGAGAATTGCAAGGCTAAGAGTGAAAAAGCAATGGGTTCAGCTAAAAATAGTTTCCTAATTGAAATAAAAATAACAGTAATAATGATAGCAGTAATGAGAAGGAAAATAAGAGAGATAAGTAAATGCCAAGCAAGAGAAGTGATGCTGCTGAAAACAATTGCTTACCACCAACCAACCAAAGGCTGCCCAGTTCCAGAGCATCAGCCCCTTGGCAGCCCCCTGCCTCCTCCTTTTGCTGAGCACAGTGCTACAGGGTGTGGGGTATCTGCTCAGCTGGTGTCATCTGTGCTGAGCCTCTGCCAGTGCTCTTGTCCAGCTCCAGCTCTCTTGGTGGTGAGGTGGTGTGAGGAGGAGGAGGAGAAGCCTTGAATCTGTATAACCACTGCTCAGTAACAAGCAGCACCTCCCTGTGTTACCCTCACTGTTCTCACACGAGCCCAAAAGTTCCTCACCAGCTACTGTGTAATTAACTCTATCACAACCAAAACCAGCACAGCAAGAAAGGTATTTCTGAATGTTTTGCATTATAATAAAGGATCGCTCCCGGCGCTTCAAAATGCAGTACTGGGTTCTGTCTGTGACAAGAGTGATTTTTCTATTTTGTTGGACCGATTTTTAAGTTCACGATGATGGCTGAAGTCAGGACCCTGATGTTCACTTATTCTGCTATTGTTACTAGCTGTACTGCTTCAAGCTCCAGCATTAAAAGTCTTTCTATCTTTCTTAGTTCGGTCATCAAATATTAAAAGAGGATACATATAATTGTGGAACTACAAGGCACAAGATTATTTTAGAAATATTCTTGGTTATAGTTCAATCATTGCAACATAACATATTTGAAATAAAACATTTCTTCCCTGTTTTTTCATTCAAGTTAGTATAAGTGACACCTACATTTAGCATGAGGTCTCATTTGAAGGACTACATTTTTTTTTCCTTGACCAGATTTTTCTTTTTCTTTTGTATCCCAGATGGCTATTCCCTATTTTAGAAATAAATAGTAAAAGTTGAAATATTCTGCATTATTCCAATTTAATTTGTTATTGTTTTGTTCAGTGCTGGACAGCATTTTTTGTCAAAAGTTCTGTGTCCAAAAGCTTTCAGCCAGTTCTTTTGAGGGCAATACTCAAAAGTTGGCAGAATAGTGATGGGCTTACTACTACTTGTGGGTGAAGTGTTGTGCTCATAGACTGACAGATATTTGGACTGTAAGAAGAATGGCTTATTTTATTAAATTGGAATGATAATTATGACTAAATTTCAAATACTGTCAAACATTTCAAACTTGACCTTTACATGCAAATAATCCAGCAAACATGCTGAACTGGAGGGCACCATTCTATTGAAAGGAAGTTCCTGGGAAGAAGGCCAAACACTTGAAACAGTGTTTTGATTGCTTACTCCAAATTTTCAAACGATGAACGATGACAATCGTCCCTGCTAAATGTGTTTGTGGTCTGAAAAATTTACCATTACTCAAATTAAGCTTCATGTTCCTCAAGCTTTTACAGTTACAGACACTCTACTTTTAAGAAGCTGAGCTTGAACTCAAAACCCTACCATTAAGGCTTCATGGGGTTTTTGAAAGCTAAGGTATTATGTAGTGAAGGCATTTTAGCTTCTACAGTAAATGTGTTTGACAGGCTGCAGTCTCCTATGAACTCTTCTGGGACATCTGACTCTTTTTAACATTTTTAAAACCACTAACATGCTGAACACTTTATGAGTAATTAATAGTCATAAATGTAGGGGCACAACTCTGTGCTTTGTGCTCTTCTTCTGTCAGAGGAAATACCTGTTCAAACTTGTGTTCCATTGTTGCAGACATTTATTTTCCTTTACAGCAGTACTGACATTCATACATGTGTTCTATCACATCTCATTAAGGTACTGAGCAATGCTTTTAAAGAATGCATTTTCTATACATTGCAGTCCATGTAATCATTACTGTGAGGTAATATTACCACTGGTTGCAAATTGAGTAAGTAAACCTTTTTCAGATATCTTTTTATATACTTGGATGGTTCTGACCATAACAAGGTTTCAGTCTTGTTTGGGTCTAATTATGCCATAATATATAAAGTTAGTAATGACAAAAAATAATTGAATGTGGTGGTTGTGTTTCCTAGGTATAGCATACCTGAGTGGAATGTGCAGTGAAAAACGAAAATGTATAATTGCAGAGGACAATGGTCTGAATCTGGCTTTTACAATTGCCCATGAAATGGGTCACAAGTAAGTATGTGGATATTAAAGCCTAGCACTTGTTTGCATTTGATTAAACTAATTTGATTGTGTGCTTCAGTTTTTCCTTTCTTTCTATAAGGAGGGGATTTAAATTAAATGAAAAATTTAAAAAATAGTGTTTCTGTTAATAATAATATGTATCAATATATGGTATGCAACTTAAGAAAATGTTTATGACTTGAAGTAATACAAAAAATCTTTATAGCTACAAAATAAATAAATTGACTGGAAAGACTGCCATTGTCTGGGGAAAATCAGGTACCCCAAGATGTTTGTTCTATGCTGACTGTGGTATTGTGTAACAGATCCAACTCTAACAATTGTTGCCAACAAACATTTTAATGAGATCATAAGTTGGAAGAGCCCTTATTTAATTTGGCTTTCTCAGGATAGATCCCATTATAGTGTAGAATAGTAATTGGTCATTGCAACATTAATGTTTTTCATCTTAAAAGAAGCAAAGGATAGCAAAATGAAGGTGAAGTTAGCTGTCCTTCACAATTGGGCTGGATGTTTTTACTCATTCAGTGTCAAATATTTTAACTCAAAGTAAAAAAATTAATATTTTGCAGCAATTAAATCTGTTAATTAGATTTGAACTTCATTCTTGGTTTCACTACTTGTAAAGAAAAAGAAATAGAAAATGTCTTACTTTTAACTAAAATAAAAGGGCCATATGTATTACTCTGTTTTCTGCAGTGTCTGTGCCAGGTATTTGTGTATTTGTATTATAATATCAGTCTCAGAGTGACAACAGAGAGGGATGTTTTGCTAAATGTGCCGTTAGGTATCTTAGGACAAATACTTTGAATTGAAAGTGACTTGGTTTAAATTCGGTTCAAGCTTCCTGAGAATGGAGATCCTAGCATCTAATGTTGAAAAATTAAGTTAATTGCAAGAAAAATATGGAAATTGAAATATTTTTATTGATTGCTTTTTTCTGGATGCAAAATAAGAAAATACAGAGCAATTATTTAAAGACAGACACAAGTATAAGTTGCTGAATGAAATTGGTATTTTAAAGGTTTTTTTAGCTTTTTTGAGTTTTTTTTTTTTTTTTTGCATTTTCATAGCTGCAGAAAAATATTCCTGGTTAATATAAGCCAGCCTGCTTGCATGATAGTTGCAATAAAGGAAAGACCTAAAGGGAAAAATAAGATATATACTGCTTTATGAGCAACACAATAAAAGCATTTTTAGATTATAGAAGCCTTTGCTGCAAAATTACTGTATTTGAAAAATGAGGCATCTCAATCAACAAGAAATACACCATCTTATGCTCCCTGAAAAATGGTGATAGGTAATGTTCTTGCAAAGTTATGGGTGGTGTGTTGGTTGTGCAATAGCAAATCTGTGAATGTGGGATACTGATCTTAAAAAGTTTATGTGGTTGCATAGTGGTAAGGTTTTTGTCTTGCAGAAGACAATCAAACCTATCTTTGACTTCCTAATGTCTTCTAGATGGCAAGCAGTACATTAAACAAGGTAGACAGAGAAGCTCATTATTGCTGCTAGCAGTTCTTCCATATAACCTATGTTACATTTGTTTGTGAACTTGGAATATCTTCATGGCTTTGCATTGCAGCTGGACTATGAAAGAGAAAGAATTTTCATGATCTTCCTACAGGAACATAAAACTTACATCGCTGATACATAAATCCTGGGGGAAAAAATGTTACAAGGCTACATAAGAAATTCCAGAGCTTTCAAATCCTTTTCTACTAATTCAAATAAATTTGGAAAAAACCAATTTTGATGGTATCCCAGCCATCATATTCTCACAGTAGTAATGGCATTTGGATATCCTTAGAGACAGCCTCACAATTTTCTGTGAGTAATGTAATAAGTATTTTTAAAATTAGAAATAAAGACTTAATCAAATATTATGTCAGTGTAAAAGACATGATGTTGATTGAACCAGGCATTTCTTCAAGAGATCCAGACTAATGAAGGCTTGTAACAAACCACATAGTGTATAGAAGGAAAAAAAAATAGCATCCCCCAGTGCAAAAGATGCAAAGGCATTGAGGCATACATCCCTGCTTTATGATGGAGTCAGAGTCCTTAGCTGTAGCAGACTGAAATAAAGTGATCTTGCACCAAAGAGCATAAGGTGACATTTTAGAGATATTTTTTTTTTTCTGCATGAATGTATCTGTTTGCCATCCTGGCCCTGGCAATTGCAAAGAGGATGCTAGAATCAGCTGAATCTTTGTGGATAGACAATATAAAAATGTTTGAAGACAAACATTTGAATGCAGATCCTATCGGAAAGACTTGAGCAGATTCAAATATATCTAGAGTATCTCTTACAGAGATTTGTCTTACTCATTCTTAGCTTCCTCAGAAGCAGAGATTAAATGCTCACCATAGACCAGTCACTAATAATTCCTTCGAGACATCATCTTTTCTAGAAAATTTTCACTAACTCTTTTTGAATCTTGAGGTCATTTAACTACTACCTTGGTTGTTTTGTATGTAATATCTTTAACCGTTTTAGTTGCTCTTGTGAAGAGTCTAGTTCAGCAGCATAGAACCAAAAGCTTTCTCAAAGACTTTGCTTCTTGAAGGATAAAGAAAAAACAACTCTGTTCCATTCTGTACAACAAATATTATTCTTGCCCATAAATCATCATACAAATAGAATCAAAACTTATGAAATATAGATGCTGTTGATTTTCATTTTCTGAAAGCATATAGAAAGAAAGACACTACCAGTTGTCATTGTATTAATGAATATAAAGTTCTGATAATCTTTATTCATTGAAATTTTTTTTGATATCCAACCTTAACCTCCCCAGGCACAGCTTGAGACCATGTTCTCTTGTCCTGTTGCTAGCTGCCTGGGAGAAGAGGCTCTTATATTAAATACATTCTGATATATGGATGTTTATTAAAATGTTGTGTTGTTGGCGGTTTTTTTTTTTGTTTTGTTTTTCCAATTAAAAGAGAAATATTCTCAAATATTACAATAGCAGAATAAACCTTAATTTGCAATATAGCATGTTTGTTCTAGCCCTGTGTATCTGAATGCACATCATATTTTAATGACATTAAGAATTAATGTAAGTCAACAGTTGATTTTTGAACTCTATCTGTGTAATCAGTTATTAAAATTTGTATCTCATTAATGGATTTGGGTTTTTTAAACATATTCTATTTATTAAAATAAATTTACTAAGCAAATAGGTAATTACACAATGAGGTCACATTACAAAGTAAAAACTAACAATAGTTAATTAAAAGATATTGTCTCTGTGTTAAGAACAGGGGCAAGAATGAGAATTGCTGGTATTGAGGTTAACAAGTTTCATGTGATTTTACTTAAATGATGATCCTCTATGGGCTATTATTCCTTTTGAAGGATGGAGAAATAAAGAATGGATGTAAATTTCTGCATCTTAAAATAGATTAATTTAGACTTATTAAGTGTTCTAAATGTAGTTTAGAAGTTATCTTAACCTCTTAAAAGAGAAACTGATGGAATTCTTCAGAATTAATGTTATACACATCTGCATTCTTTTTCTGACAAGCATTTTGGAAATATGAGAGGTAACTGTTATTAAAATTCAGGATATTCTATCACATATTTTGTAGTGATGAACAGGGAGTCTGTGGAATTTCTGAATCACCTATTTAGTGGTTAATAACCAAAAAGCATATATTCTTTGTGACTATATTAAAAAGCTGTATGTAATCCTCCCTCAGGTTATCAAGGGTCCCACAGTGTCAGTGGAAGTTGTGCTGGTAACCTGTCCCCAAATAATCTTACTTCCTTCTCTCTTCCATGCAACCCCATGGGCTATTAGGGTATTGGATAGAAAGTGCAGGGGAAATTCTTGTCATTGTGCCTTTATTCCAGCTGCAGAGTCTCTCATTTCTCTCTGATTGCTTCTTTCTTAATTTTTTCTGTTCTGTTTGGCTAATGGTCTAAAGCTGAGTTTCTCAGTCCAAGATACATAGATATGGATATTAATCTCTCTGTAGGTACTGTCAGAGTACCTACTGTCAGAGTTTGACTGTTTTGGTGGGTTTTTGTCACCAATGAGTTTTCTGTTCACATCAAAGTCAAGTGAAGTGTAGAGACAGGAGCCTAACTTTCCGTAAAACAGCTTGAAAAGTACAGCTACTGTTTGAAAAACTGAGCTTTGTAGTGATTTTAAAAGTAATGCACAACAGATACAGGCAATCATCTTTCCTATATAATTATTGGTGTAATGACAGATTTACAGAGAAATGGTTATAATTCCCTGCTTTTTGTGCAATGTGGTCATGCTTGGAGCAGAGAAGGCTCTGGGGGAAGCCTATGGCACCTTTCAGACAAAAAGGAGACCTGCAGTAGAGCCTGGAGAGGGGCATTTTACAAGGGCAGGACAAGGGAGAATGAGATAAACTGAACAAGTGTAGGTTTAGATTAGATAGATATTAGAAAGAATTTTTTTTACTGTGAGGGTAGTGAGGCATTAAACAGGTTGTCCAGAGTTGTGCACTCCCCATGTTGAGTTGATCAAGACCAGGCAGGGAGGAATTTTGACCACAACGTGGTATAGTGGAAGATTCCTGGTCCATGGAATTTGGAGCTCCAGGTTTGGAGCTAGATTAACGTCCCTTCCAACCCAAACCACTCTATGATTCTATGGTTCTCTTCTTTTTATTTTTGTATTGCTTTCTTTTTGTTTTTGTATTGCTTTATTATCTGTGATATTTTCTAATTTCTTTGTTAAAAAAAAATAGGCATATTTATCTATAAAGCATTGTATTTGTTTAATAAGCTACAATTTAAAAATTACTCCTAGAGAAGAAAGGTAATGTGTTTTTTATTTGATAAAAATTAGAGGAGACTTAGTTTTGTATTGCATTTCAGCATTACATATTCTCTATTTCAAACATGATTTATACAAAATCATCCTAGTAGTTTCATTACTGTATTTTTTTTTTTCCTGATAGGTCAGGAATAGTATCCATAAGGTACTAACTGTTCTAAACACTTGGAGTTAAACTGACAGTGCACTGAGTGGTCTTGAAAGGGTTTTCTTTTTTTTTTTCCTAACTACTGTAATGAAATTCAAAGTATGTATATTAGATGCTCAAGCACACAAGTCCTTGAGATTACCTTACATTCATTTTCATGCTTTAGTGGGTAAGTTTTTAAAAATTGATAGTCTCTTTTTTGCCTGTATCCATATCAATGTAGACATCTTTGTTCCACAGTCATATACTTATGCTGGCTTAAATCAGCTTAGGATCTTACTGGGCATATGGACATATAATTCCAAACTTCAGTGGCCTGAAAATTGTACAGCAAAATGTATTTAAGATTACAGATGACATAAAATAATGAAGTCTGTTACATACTTCACATTTATGTTTACTCATACTTAAAATGTTTCTGGTATTAAAAACCATGAAAAAAAATTAGTTTTGTTGATCCAGTTCTAATCACATTTGTGCATCACATCACTGCAATGCCTGGGAGAAATAAAGCATCACCACCCTTTTGCTGGTAGCAAGACAGCTGAAGAAACAGCTCAGGAAGACATGGAGCACTGAGACAGGGATGAAGAACTTCATCAGCATTTTAGTAATGTAAATATAGGATTTTTTTTTTACATGAAATTTAGATTAGTCAACTCTTTCTGTGGCAGGATATTAAGGGTTGTGTTTCTACCAGGTTATACTGTTCCAGGATGATTTTATGTTAAATTTTCCATAGGATAACATTTGTAAACTAGACAATTAGTAACTGCAAAACATCCTACAGGATGCAAAAGCTTAATTGATAGTCTGATACATTTAAAATATCTGTGAAAAAATTGACAAAAAGATCGTAACGATGTCAATGTTTTTGATAATACAAAACCTCAATTTTATAGCTCTTCACTTAGTTTATGATAGCTCAATGATGTGGCATGGGTATTGTTTCTGCCAGAAGCCAGTACTTCTGTATTATATAATCTCTGCAAAAAACCTTCAGGAAGAGGTAGTGTATATTTTCATGTTATGATGCTAAATATATCTGTCACAGCAAACCTTTAAATTATTTATATACTTCAGTCAAAGGACCATGGCTCAGTAGTTTGTCTAGATCCAGCACCATGAAGCATGGTATTAGAAGTATTGGAGTTACAGAGAAGAAAGCTGTTCTGCAAAAGCTGCCAGGTCAGCTGGACAGCAGCGCCCAGAGTATGCCAATATCCTTATAGTAATATGCGTGGTATATTTTTACCCAGTTGTTTTAAGTCTGAAAATGTAATCTGAATTTACAGCATTGTGGAGAATGTGCAATGATTCACAAAAGGGAAATAATAGCTGCATAAAGTTATTTATTTTTACTTTTTCTGATAATATAACTTTTAACAAGAAGATTGAAATTTCCTTGTTTGGTAGATTTTCCTTTAAAGAAAAATTCTTTCCAAAAGAAATCATATTTTACCTTTTACCATTAAAATTTTTCTGTAGCTGGTCAATTGCCTTTCACTTTCAGCTAAATAATTAATTTACAGTGTCTTATCCCATTTATTCAATCATCTGTGATGCCCTCATATGTTTTAAAGGACATATGAAAATCATAAAACACATAATACTTCACTAACTGGGATTTAAAAAATAACAAGCCAGAATATAACAGCTTATAAAATCCTTCTACTAGGCTGGTCTTTTTATATATTTTTCTCTATAAAGATAGCAGTGTGATAAAACATTTTGTTGAAAAAGTGCAATAAAAATACTGAGAATGTAGTGTAGCTTCTGTCTGTCTGTGATAGTGAATAAGGGGTGTTATTTTCACTTATGAAATACATCCTCATGATACTGCAGAATTTCAGATCAGACAAACTCATGTGAAAATCATTGTACTCTAAAAACTCCATATAAGCTTTTAAACCTTGTAATTTTGGGGTCCATAGTTTAAAAAGTTTCAATCGTTCTACTGTACTGTTGCACAAAATTTTAAAAATGGAAAGCAGTGGAAATAAAAAGGAAGATAACACTTTGTTATTAATAATACTTTTTAAAGTTATTTTTATTTTTAAGGTGAAAGAATTTATTATGTTAGTGACTTATTTCACAAAATGGAAAAATATCTAGGATAATGGTTGAAGAGAATTTGCAAATACTGTATAGAAATCACTTGTACCAATATGAATTTTTAACAAATCAAATGGAATGTGATCCCATCACACATCACACGTATAAACTGGCAACTGCATTCAGGGGTTTTCTTTAACAAGGGGAAAGTTTTCTAGTAATTTTCAGTCTTCCCTGAGCTCAACTAGTAGTATTATACTTGATTTGTAGTTCACACTCTTGTTCTATATATGACTTGGAATAAATAGATCCTTTAGTATTTGGGAATCTATTTATTATACAGAACGTTCTATTTATCATACTGAACATTGCTGGTTCCTTGACCCAGCACTTGCTCTTGCACTTTTCTTAATCTGCCTCTTATTCCTAATCTGTCTCACTGTTAGTGACTATGAAAATCTGACCTTTAGTTGTTCCCTTTAATTTTTTTGATTCTCTTGCTTTTTGTTTACAGATAAGCCTAAAGTTATTATCCATCTGAGCTAACCTAATTAATTACTTGTATAATAAGTTTTAGATACTATTTAATCTTTGTCCATTCTTTGCCTGTTTCTGGTTTAACAACATCATTCTTGTTCAGGTGCACTACTTGCAATTTCAAGTGTGATAGGATGGTGATGGCTATCATCTACCATTTGCAAAGCACAAACAAAATAATGAATAAATAATAAAAAGCTTTTACCTGGAAGCATGGGGCGGGGGGGGGGGGGGGGGGGTGACTGAGCAAATGCACATTTTCATGAAAGTTGCATATATAAAAGAATTTTGTGTCCTACTGTGAGAAGAAATATAAAATAGCAATGCAGACATAATTATTTCAAGAAGGTGTGTGCATAACCTTATTTAGCCTATTTAAAGGTAGTATAGTGACTGAGGATCTTCTTTTGAGGCTTAAAAGAGCTTTGATTTTGTAATTTTATTTTGTAATAAAATGAGGTCAAGTTAAATTGTAGTACTTGGTACTTGTTCAGTATGTTGACACTGCATTTTGAATGTAAGAATATAAGCTGTTCTCTAAAATGACAGGAGAGATGCTATTGCCTTTTTGATTCCAGCTCTGCACGTAGAATTCCAGCAGTAGTTCATTGTAAAAGAATTGCTTTTTAAATGAAATATTGAACTAATACTTTTCTTCTACTTTTAGTGGCCTGAGTTATTAATTCCAAATACAGAGAATTAAATGATGTTTCTTTGTACTATTTCTGCTTGCATATTAAATATTTAGCAAAAATTATTCCAGTTTTATATGTGGCATCACATTAAAAAATCCTTTAAACAAGTGTTAGAGGTTTTTTTAGATAAAAACATTTTTTTTCAGTGGACTTGATTTATACTGTTAGTGGAGTTTATTGGACCAGGTCTGTTTCTCAAAATACTTTAAAACTGAGGTAAAAGTGTTGATTGCATAGTGTGAACTTAAATGTTGCTAATATTTTATTTAGGGAAAACATTCTATAGAATACTTCCTACTTGAATATTTTATCTGCTCTATATAGCCTTTAACCAGAATGGGTTCTTATGCAACACAAAATAAGTACCATTTATTTTCTTAAAAATATAATTTATTTCTATATATAGACACGAAGTACTACTTGCTAAAATACAGCACTGTCTTCTTTGTTAATTGTGGTTTTTTCAGGCTATTACAAAGTTTTCTTATAATCCCAAACTCTTTTTTGTCTTTCTCCCATGCACGTGGTGTTGGTTTATTCTTGTATGAGGTTGGATGATCCCAGCTGTGGGAGAGAGGAGAGGGAGCACTGGGCTGAGTGCTGTCATAATACATTCATTCATAATACATTCATTCTGTAGGAAGAGACAGAACAGCACCTTACACAGACATACCTTTGTATCAGTGAAAGGATGTAGTTATGTCCTTCATATGCAGCAAGGGGGGCTAGAAAATATCATGACCACCACTGCGAGCACTGAGTAATGCTATATCCTTGATTGTTGATGGAGAAGTAGGTATACATGCTTACACTAACTCTTGTGTTGAATAAGAAGGTAGGTTGTTCAGCTTCTGTTTTTCACTACACGAGGTGATGTTAAGAATGAAATCAGAAGTCAGTTCTGCTGCACACTGATTTTTGTGTGGTCTTGTAATTGATACTAGATCAGATAAGAATATGAAGCCATTACCATGCTACAGAAGAGATCAAAAACACTCACTGAAGAAAACATTCCTGAGAATGTTTAAGAGCAGGTTCTGTTGCATCTTTAGCTTACTTCTCAGATATTGTCCTGCAATTTAGTTAATTGATGTTAAATTAAAATGTGCATTTTTGAATGCCTATTCATTCAGGTAAGCAAAGGATTCAATACTTGTGTCTACTGTCTTCTGGATTTTTTACATGTACTTAATTTGGAGGTGGAAAAGAATTGAGAAATTAATTCCATTTGATTAGTACAGATATTTTGAACTACAGTTGAATGTTAAAGCAGGATGGGAGAAGTTTTACAAAAGTATGGACAGCTAAAGTACTGGAAGATTATTGGAATTGGGTTTTTTATTAGTGCTTAATGTAGCTGATATACACATCAGTTATAAGTGGTTAAAACAACAGTTTTAACCACTTCATGCTTTTAAAATACAATGTTTTCCTTAGAATTCTTGTGTTAATAAACTTTATAGAATGCCTCTGTGTTAGTAAATTGGAAAAAGAGGGATACACTGATATATATGCAATGGTGGCTAGTGTTTTGAAACAGTCAAGATCATGGTTCAGCTTAGCACACATTTCCCTAGCTGACTTTACAGAATATTTTGTGACAGAATCTAGTTTCAAGAATTGTTTTTCAGAGTGAAGGGAAATAATAATATTTAGAAATTACAGGGGTTTTGTAATTTTTGTCTTAAAAATATTTAAAATAACATATAAATGTGTTAATTCCACTCTGCATAACTGGGAGTCATGAATTGTATAATAAAGTTTGTCAAGATTTTGTCTTGCAAATGTTTTAGTTAAAATCCTACAGTGTATATGATCCTGAAAAATGAGTATTTTTAAATTACTACTTTTGCACTAAGGAAGCTATGAGCAAAATTTTTTCTTATGTAGTCCACTAGGTTAAATATCCACAGCTTTCCTGTGTCTTCCTCTGCAGGCGGGTCAGGAAAAGACAGTCTATGATCAGAGTCAGACACATTTGCTTGCCTCATTTATATATTTACAGATAGCAGAATTATCCAATATATGCAGAAACCACTGTTTCAGTGCTCCAGAATGTGAGCTGTACACATCAGTGTAAGAGACAGAACAAGGTAGCTAAGCAAGAGATAGCAAGGTAAACCCTACATGATATTTCCATTAATTTCTTTAGTAAACACAAGGTAAAGCAAATTGCAATTTTATGTACAATTTGAATCATGAATGGATTTTGGGATAGAGTGTAGAACAAAAGTGTTTGGAGACAGACTTTTTTGCCATTTGCCACTGTGGGGTGGAGAAATAAGGGGAATCACAATGTACTCCAGTTTTTGTAGACACAGCCAACTTACTCTGTTTTCAGTCTGTAAGTGAAAGAATCAATACAAGGCATAGAGTTTTATTAAACCTGAAGTTTTGCTTTTCTGCAGGGCAGAGTAATGCTGCAAAATTCCAGCACTATTTAAAATACAATACTCTGGAGAGTAGTCTCACACCTTGTTGCAAATCTCCAAAAACAGTTGAGTGTATTTATTTCTTGTAATATCAGTCAAGCGTGATCCACTTAGCTAATTCTGAAAATCTAGTTATATTTAGGTGCTTCTTCTTCCTCTCTGTTTGCTAATTCTGAATGAGAGTGGCAGTGAGTCAGTTAAAACAGCAGCGTCAAGCAGATGTTCAGTAGAATTTTTCATTGCAGTGATTGAATGTGAGAATTAACTGGGATACATAAGGATGCTAAGTCTTAATAATCAAAGTCAATTTTATTTTTTCATCAGTGTTATTTTTAACAAGAGATTGAAAACATATTTAGGCTTTTTATCTTTAGAGACAATAATTGCACATCAAGGTAGTGATCATTTTAGTATTCTACAAAATTTCAACCAATCAGTTCCTTATAGAATGAAGATAGAATCACTGCCAAAATATTCACTGACCTTAAAACATAAGAGCACATTGCCCATTTACAAGAAAAATAGTATGCATTAAACTTGCAATTGTGCAGTTCTGAAAATTCAAAAAGTTGTCCAAAATATGCATTGAACTGATTAGAATGCAATATTTCTTATCAAATAAATGAAGCTCCCCCTTCCATCTTTAATTATAAAATTGTCATCTACACATGGTTCTGTGCACTTCTATGAAAGATGCCATGGAAAAAATAATCAAAAGAGGTTTCCCACATGTAATACATATGAACTATGAGCAATATGAGCTATTTACAGCCCTTGCTGTAAATAGTTTTAACTTACAAAAATAATGAAAACAACCTGCTTCTTTGTTTCACTTTGTTTTGTTTTTAAAAACTTCAAAATTCAGCATGGGGATAAACCACGACAATGACCACCCGTCCTGTGCAGATGGTGTCCATATCATGTCTGGGGAATGGATTAAAGGACAGAATCTTGGGGATGTTTCATGGTCTCAGTGCAGCAGAGAAGATCTGGAAAGATTTCTCAGGTATATAATTCAAGAAAAGAACTCTTACTGTATGTCATTTATAAATAGATGCAATTAATATACTGAAATACTAAGTTTTCAAACAATAAGTTTTTTTTCAGAATTCATTATAATATTTTAAGTAATCATGATCTAATATTAGATGTATTAAAATATGTTTTCAGCAGCAATTACATGGATTTTTATATTTTCATGTCTTAATGTATATGATCATATTTTTATTAACTTATATAGAAACTTTATATATGCCACTCTGTTTACTGTATATTAATATGATGTGTACTGAAATGTTTGGCCACCAAAACCTTTATCCATTAAGTAAGCTTTATGCTAAAATGTTGTCCAGCACTTTTCTGAAATGCTGATCAATTATATTGTCTTTCTGCAAATGTACAATAACAGAACATATTAACTTTAACAACCAGGCCATATAATTTTAAACCTGAGCAGCAGCCCAATGCTGATGAATAAGAAAATTGTAGCTGTCCACATACTTTGAATGTTTTATGCAAGTTTAAGTTGGCATGGCAGTCAAACCCTGGATTTCTCAGCATATGAATCTCTGCATTTTACCAGGTCAAAGGCCAGTAACTGTCTGGTACAGACGAATCCTCAGAGCCTCAATTCTGTGATTATTCCCTCTAAGCTCCCGGGAATGACGTACACTGCGGATGAGCAGTGTCAGATTCTTTTTGGACCAACTGCTTCCTTTTGCCAAGAAATGCAGGTAAGGCTGTGTCTGTACTCCAGAAAATGCATCTATCATATAATTTTTGTGTAAGAGTAGCTTTTGTACATGTGTTTGATAGAAAGAGAATATAGTGTTTTTGCAGTAAGAATTTTACACTTGCTTTCCAAAACTTAATAGCACATATTCATTGGTTTATCTTGTAAGTCTTGCTTTAGGTTTCTGAATATCCTGAAGCATGTTTTATTGATACCTCTGTTATACTTTAGAAACATGAGATATCATAGACACCTTGTTGTAGCAAGTGGAATATCTGCAATTTATTATTTAGGTTCCATTTTATTATGGCTTGGGTACTGTACATCCATTTCTGACCTTCAGAAGATTATGCTATGCCTGTGCACACTGGGAGGAGTAAGAGTGGTGTTAATTGGGCTCTTTGCACCTCTGAGCCCAGGCAGAGCTGTACAGTGCCATGACAAGAGTAGTTCCAGTACTTGAGTCAGTTTGCTGACCTTGCTTCATGCCAGTTTGAAGCAGTGCCACTGCATATTAGACTTAAAAAGACAGGTTAGCAAAATTGAACAGGTCTTCATAATTTTATGAGCTAATACTAGTAGACATCAGATTGAATAAGCAGTTTAAGAATTAGTTTTTACAGAGAAAAGTCAACCTTTTTTAGCATCAACAGGAGAGACTAAATATATTTGACGCCTTTTATACACTAACCAAGACAAGATGGAAAGATGATATACAAATATATAAAGAGCATGGAGTATGGATTGATGGAGCAGGCACTAGAGGAACTGTGAAATAAAATTTCATCAGAATCAATGGGCAGATAGCCTGAAAAGGTTAGGAATACTAAGCAGGAAAACATAAATCCTTTCTCCTTTAGTTCTTTCTCCTTTAGTTTTCTTCTGTTTTCAGTTTGGACATAGTACTATTATTTCAGAGATTTTTGCTTAAACTAGTCTTTATCTAAAAGATTCTCAAAGGAAACATTGCAGTACATGTACTACTATGGCATGCTGAGAGTGGGATAGTTGAAGAGAAAAGGAAAAAAATCCATAGTTTAATGGATTTTGTTTTAGCTGTCTTATTGGAAACATTTTTACTCTGGATATGAACAGTAAATCTCAATGTCACAATTCTACAAATATTCTTCATTACTTCAAGTGCTTTTTTTATGAATTTCAGCCTGTGTCTTGCTTTTCAGTACATTGCTTTCGGTTGAAGGATGTAACTTTCTGGTTTTCATTCTCTAGAAGCCTGTTTTGAACAAGAAGATGGTAACATGTTTAGAATTTCTTGTGCATCTTCTTTGATGATTAAATATTCTCAAAAGTAATTGAAGAAAGAGACAAATATCAAGATTTTTTTCTTACATAATACCTTTATATTGTGTTCTTTTGTCTGGATAAATCCCCTTCTTATTACCTTTGTGTTTTGTTCTGATTCATGTATTTAAATTCAGATAGTCAAGTTGTCCTATGACTGTTTTGTTTTTTTCATAGATTTAGTAAATATTCTTCCTTTGAAATCCTTACTTGGAGGCTTCTTTGGTTTACATTATTACTTTAGAAGTATTAGGAAATTAAATTCAGTGAATATTACCAGGGTAGTGTTCAACTAGTGTTTGCACAGAGATTACTCTAGGTTCTATGTGCTCATAGCTAATGGTCCATTTCTAGTCATCTTCAATCATCTTTTGACATTCTTCGTGTAAGAGGACATCTTTCAGCTAAATCAGTTCTTTTCAGATAAATAAATATGTCTGCTTTTTCCTACTGGTGGGATCATTGCTTTACATTTATATCAAATATTTATTTTTACAGTAAAATCAACAGAAATTTCTGACATTTTTACTGTAATATTAAATATTAATATTAATAGACCATTTAATATTATTAAATATTAGCATTAAATTTAGCATTGTAATTTAAATCCAAGTATAATCCAAGTTTGCCGTGAAGAAGGAATATAATAGTGATGCAAGACAACATAAAAGGCCTATGTTTGTTTCAGCTATGCTTTTTTCCTGACAAACTGCAATTTAATTTTAGTCATTGTCATGAAACCAAATGTGTTACTTAATGACTTTATGATCTTAATAGTTAAAAAAAGAGAGCCCAATAACAATTGCTGAGAAGACAGCAATGGGAAGAACCTTCTGCACTTTTTCCAAAATCCTCTGCAAAACTGGTAACCCTAAACTGAAAATTGTATAATTAAATAGTGAATTAAGAAATTACTGTAATGAATTTTTAAGAACCTTGGGTCTATTAGAAATGAATAAATGACACTAAGGACAGAATTGAGAAAACATGGTGAGAGTAGAAAATAATTTTTCCAAAACTTCCTTCCCAACCTCGGTAAAGTCACCTTGTTGGTTTTCTTCTGTGTTCTTCTATCTGGAAGCAAAATTTACACTCTTAACTTCCTTCCAACAAAAAAACCAAAAAAACCAACCAAACAAACAAAAAATTAAAAATTCAAGAAACTTGATCCTCTGTTTCTAGACATGAAGAGCTACTTACTTACAGAAAGCTTAGGCACTGTATTCAAATCTTCATTTGTTCCCTGCTGTGGATCTTAAATTTATCTCTTCTGTTATGGAAGTTTACTGCTAGTCCAATTAGATATAGAATTTCTAAATAATAGAAATAACGTTTCTATGGTGAAGGGGAAACTCAGGTGGATAGAGTACAGCCCAGATGATAAGAAAATTGTCCTTCTTTTACATGTGTTTTTCCTATGAAAACAGAAAAAAAAGTTACCAATGGAATTCGGCTAGAACAAAACCATTTAAACTTTCCAGAAATCTTTCATGAGTTCTAGTACATGGGCTGTGCAACACCAACGTCATCTAACTGTGAAGCACAGTTACTCAGTAGCTAATATTATCATCTTCTTCAGAAGTAAAAATATGTTAGATAAAAGTAACAAGTATGTTTCATCTAACCTTGCAATTAATTGCATGTTACTTAATATGAAGATGACTCAAATTTCTCTGTGCTGATTGTACAAATTATTGTGGCTGCCATTGGAGAAATCAACATTTAGAATACCTTTCTAAATTTATTGCAGTATTTCATTACATATTTCTGTATATAATAGTTACTGTATTAATTTATTACATTAATTAATTAATTATGCATAGGTAATCACTGAGTATTCCCTGATATCCAGACTACTTCCTTTTATCTCTGTATAGTCTGTCCTACTCTGCCAGTAACTGGAAGTTTATTATGGCTAGAGTCGTCCACAAGCCAGGAAATGAGAGAAACACGCTCCTTGAAGGTTCATTTAAATGACAGTATATCCAACAATTTATATCCCAGGATTTTTTGGACATGGTCTACTTGCTGAGCAGTTCATGCACTTCAGCAAAACTGTGTAAAAGATAAATTATGAACTGTGTCACAATCTTACGTTTTTTGAGACTAGAAGATTAAATTAATATGTTCCATACAGTTCTACATTAAGGAAATGTGTTTTGTATATAACAGCTATTTAACTGAGAAAACAATTCAATAATGATGAAAAATAATTTTAATTCTACAAATATCAGTGGTACAATCAATAGTGCATTTCTGCTGAGATACAATTTTCTACAATTGTTATTGCTAAGGAGTACTTTAGGACTACACAGTTGCATTACATGGCAACCTCTGAAGAATTCTACTGATGCAGAATCTTGCCATCAAGAATTCCTGTTTATTATTTAATTTAATGAATGAAGCAAAGAACTGAAGGAACCACTGTGGTCCTACTTCTACATTTTCCTAAGTGAAGCCCTTCTACTCCCCTGTCATAAATAGTGACTTTATTTTTTCCTTTTCATCTTTATTTCAAAGACATTTTTTTTCATATCCTAGGTAAAGTTTTTAGACCCTAGAATAGAACGAGTGGATCTCCAGGTTCAAGATTTATACTGTGTCTCCATGCTTACCTTGTAAGGGAGCCAAGTTTGCTTTTATGCCCATGATGTCTCATGCAAGAATCAATTAGATCATTAAATTGTTTCACATAACAGATAGTGAGATCATGGCCCAGAAGTAGTTCTTGATGATTAAACAGGATTGTAAAACTTGACAATTTAATGCAATTGTTGAACTATTAAATACTGGCTTTTAAGATTAAAGTCCAGGATGTGAATGCTATCTGGTCAGTTCCACTAAAACAGTTCTTGTCATAACACAGCTGTGATCTTTGCAAAGAAGTAAAGAAGTAGGAGACTGGTTATATTTCATGGTGATTTTTAAGGCATTTCAGGGAAAGATCACAACGAAAAGGAGGAAATGTAATGGAAATGCTACAGTCCTGGTGAAATATCTGTCCTTGTCTCAACCACCACATTTTAAACAAACTTGACTTTGCACAAATATTCCCTTTTTGTCTCTGGTCACCCCTTTTAACTGAACTTTCTTTCTGTATGCTTACATGATTGGAAATTATTCTTCTGATTCCTGCCTCACTAGACCTGTCTCACTAATTTAATTAAATAGACAGAAACAGACACAAAACCCCTGCAAAACTCCAAAACTGGAGTGACCTCTCCAGTAATGTATTGTGACTTCCATGTTCTGTTTTACAAGCTTTTGCTATTAAAAACTCATGACTAACACCTTCTTTCAAAAAAAAAGTCCTTTGTGTGTGCTTGGCAATACTTTGTTTTCCAGTGTACACACAAAGAAATGTTACAACTTGTGAGTAGGCTAATGTCACAATTATAAGTTTTTAATCTTCAATGTCTATTCCTTCCTATGGCTCATTGTGAAATCTGTGATCACTGTTGAACTATACTTATCATAGGTAACTGGTAAACCACTGTGAATGTTAGCTTAGCTATCTGTATTTTGTCTGAAGAAAGTTCAAAATTTCTGTTTGCTTTCAAATCAGTCTGGATCTGCTTCATTGCAGATTGCTAATGAAAAACCCATATTATGTGTTATGGTCCTTCCCTGGCCTTATACAGAAATCCTTAAATGTCAAAACTTAGATGCTGACAGTTATCTCCATATCTCACACCTCTGCAACAGAAATAGAGTCTGAAGAGTAACTAAAGAATCTATATGTGAAATGAAAAACCCAGGAAAAAAAAAACCTACAAGTAAACCACCAGTTTTAATAATTTTGTATCTCCTTTTTCTTGGGTTTGAGGAATATTAAAATCTGTTAATATTAAAGTACTTATTTTAGCAGTTGGTGAAGTAGATGCTTTTAGGATATAGTTCACTTAAAGCCCCAAGTAGTTTCTATCTGGGGAAGTTAGGTCATGGTTTGAAGGGGGGTGGTATACAAGTATTTATAGAAATATGTATTTTAAAAATGAAATAGAGACATCTATTTATAAATATACATATAGAAATATGTATTTATAGAAAGATGTAGAAAGTGTACCTTAGCAAGCAAAGGGTTTTGATTTGATTTTCTTGATTTAGTTTACATGTCTGAAGTATGTCTCTGTGTTTAGGTACCAAAAATACCCAAAACCCTGTAAATCAGACTTAATGCCTCTTTATATTAAGAAGAATTATTTCTAGATTTGTAAAGAACTGTTTGTTGTAAGCCATTCTCCAATCATAGACAAGTGAAATTAAGCATATGATCCTTTGATCTCTAAGCGTTTAAAGAAAAAAAAATAAGGATAATATACTTAAAACTGTGATGACACAGGAGAAAATTTGCCTGTATTTTTTGAAAACCTTGATAAATCTAGGTGGCTTTTCTACCATTATATTCACTCATAAATAAGGATTTAAAGATATGAAAAAATTAATTAGGACAATTAAATTAATATATGTTTTTGTTGAGTGCTACCAACAGTATGTCTTTGATTTCCTACTTTGTCATGAGCATGATGCTCTGCCTCATCTACTATTGTCATCATTTTAATTGTTTAAAAAATAATAAAGAGGAACAGAAATGAGACTTTGTTACTTGAAAAATGCTTCCTAAAATTACCCAGGAACAGGATAGAACTTCTGTAGTTGTTTTTCAGAGATAGACATAAGCTGGTTGTTGTGTGATAGCTCAGCTTCAGCAAAAAACTGTTACAGGATGAATCAGAAATGAGCCTGACTGATGCCATCCTGTCTCTTGTTTCTGTACAATGCTTCAGACCTCTACAATTTTTGACATTTTTTCTTTTTTTGATAACTGATGTTACAGACATTTTTAGATGTAAGACTCCCGATGGAACTGCCCTGTTCCTTGTTTCAAACACAGTCTTTTGTTGAATTGTGTTTTGTCTGCTTTTAGTCTTTTTTTGAGGTAGCATATAAGATTTATGACAAGTTTTTCATGCATATTGTAAAAGGCACAGAGACTCTTACTGGGTGTACCAATATAACAAATCATTTCGCTCAGAAAAAGCAGGTCTTCTGGCAGGCCTGGTTTAAAGAACCCAGCTGTTCTTTATCTTTTATCCTGCTTGCATTACCTCTCCCTCTCCTGTTCCTTCTTGCCCCTCTTTGGGCAATGTCCATTGTGGAGGATCCCATATTACTGATCACATAATTACTGCATATGCTGTAATTAATACTCAGGCCACAGCTCAGCCCCACGTGTCCTCTCTTCACTACCACTTGGTTTATTGTTAAGGGGGAACAGTCAGCAGGGAGAATGCAGTTCTGACAGAAAACCATGGGATAAGGAGGACTTTTCAGACAAAAAATAGGGAAAGCTGCCAGGGAAATCTGAGAAATGTGAGCCAGCATCCTGCAAGGCTTGGCTTTCTTTTGAGTAAAGTAAAAATTCTTTTGTTCTGATACTTCAGAGGGCTTTTCTTTCCATCTCTAAAATTCATTGCTGACTTGCACCCCTGTCATCTCCCTCCTCTTCTTTCCAGCAAAAATATTTCATTTGTCAGGTAACTTTGTGTCTTCTTTGTGAAGATCAAGTCTGATGGCTTTTGGAAGTTTTTTTTTCCTACAGTAATAAATGAATTCTAGAGGAATTATGAATTATTAAAGAGCATGACAGCAGCAGTCATTGGGGTAGCACAAACAAGGAGGGATCTAGAAGTCCTACAGAAGAAGAATTTATAGAAGTCTAAGCAGACTCTGCCTACTTGGGTTTTTTTTGCATGTTTAATATGTTTTAAAATGTGTTTCAATACCATCAAACTAGTAAATTTAGACAACATTAGTGGACTGCATGCAGAAAGTAATTTTGCATAAGATAGATTTTGTGCTTATTCTTTGTTTGGTTTTCAGCATGTCATTTGCACTGGGTTGTGGTGTAAGGTGGAAAGTGAGAAGGAATGCAAAACTAAACTGGATCCACCAATGGATGGAACAGACTGTGACACTGGAAAGGTATGCCTCTGGTGGAAAAGCAGTATCAATTATACCAAACATCTAACATTTAAGGAAACAAATTGAATCTGTTCTTTAAAGTTCCTATTTACCTCAATTATCATAAAAATAAGCTATGTACAATTGAATGTGTTATATATATTTTATAATATACATATGAAAAAAGAACCATTGAATTAAATCAAGGTTAGCCAAAGAGACAGATGTTTTAATATTTGCACTGTTTTTTTTCAAATTCCTCACATTTTGTGTCATATTTATGAATCAAATGCAATTGTTGCTCTTCCAACTCTAAGTACGAACTTAAGCTTTCAAAGATACATACTTCTCAACTATGATTTAAGATTTAGAAAGTGTCTTTGAAGGAACTGATACAGATTGTTACTAAAACTCTTCAGGATAAGTTTTATCAAGAAATATGATGTAAAAGAGTGCAATCCCATGCATGTAAAAGACTGACAAATCCCATTAAAAGCAAGCCATCACAGACAAATAAACTGATCACCCAATCAGACTTTGATAAATTGTCCTTCTAGAGCTTTCCAAAGTTATTTGTACTCTTTGTATATATCTGTAAATGAATATAAATAGACTCAAACAGAAAACAGAGAAAGAACATACGTATGTCTTGGGATTTTCAAGATACTATGCTGACAGCCATTTCCCACAAGAGTGATTTGCTCTTTGAGTCATACTGCATTCACCAGGACTCTCATCATTCTCCTAAAATCAAATCAATCCATTAAAATAAAATGTTCACATAATATGCTAATAACATGCTAAAGGAAAACTGTCCTGATTTCTGATCATATCTTTAAAATAATGACAATTTCTTCAATATCTTAATTCTGACAAAGTTTGTAGTTGATACTGTCTGAAGTCAATACCTGGAAAGTAAGAGACATGAGTTTTGTTTGATATCACAATTTCTACATTGAGACTGGCCTGCCCATGCTATGAAATAAGGAAGCATAACATCTTCCAATGATTACACGCAATTACTGATTGTAATTAAAATGTCTCATTGAGCCAGGTGCAGAGATAACTTATTTATGTATAGCAATAGAAAACTAAGCATACATCACCAAAACATCACCAAAACATCACCAAAACATCACAGAGGATAGGAAATAATTATTCCTCTTGTTTGCTTTATGATCTGTCCAGGATAGGGTTTAGGTTACACAAATCACTGGCTTTGGGGTTCTTTTATTGGTATTGTGGAGATAAGTACTGTTGTCTTGTGCTCTTCTTAGAATCTCAGGGAGTGATGGAAATATCATTTCCATAGCAACCCTATTTGGATGGGGTTTAAATCAAGAATTTTAAAAAATCCCTTAGGCTACACAGAGGGCAGATGCTACCTTGATAGAAAAATCTGTATTTTTTCTGAAGCAGTAACTTTAAATGTATATGAGCATTTCTGGTTTGAAATATCCAAGAGCGTTACAAAATTTATATTTTCTAGTTGTAAATGTAATATAAAGATGGAGCCACCCTACATGAAGACTTTCAAAAAGTGGAATAATGATGCCTTTATTGTAATGTGATGATTAAAGAGAGAAAATGAACATCAGTTGATCAGTAAAGACCAGTTTCAAATTGTAGGCAAAAAGGTTACCAGATAAGGATTTAGCACAGATATTAAAAGGTGCAGAAGTGTATTCTAAAAGAAGCAGAAGTCTCTATTGACTGCATTAGTGTCACTTTTTATTTTCTATTAATACAAGACTTGTTTGTGAAGTCTGTTATCCTTTGGTAACAGTGATTCATCAAGAGTTCAGAAGGTAAAAATATATGAGTTAAATTACTGATGTTAATGGCATTAAATGATCATTGTCTGCTTTGTAATTACTGAATCATAGAATCATTGAGATTTCTAAGGCTGGAAGATATCTCTGCTTCTTAATACATAGGACATATATTAAGTTGGTATAGTCTGATAAAGTACTAATTTCTGCAGTTTATCTTTTGTACAAGATATGAACATAGGTTACAAAGCATAACAATAGTGATTGGATAGTTTTTGAGTCAGAAATTGCAGTTTTCCTGGCAAATGATATATGCATGCAGCATCATTGAATTTATTATTACTATTTTAATAAGTGCCAGAAATTCTGTGGACTTTCTCAACACCAGCTTTTTGAAGCTTCCATTTTATCTTTGAATACAAGTGGTGAATAAAATCTCATTTTCCCTATTACTTGCAATATATTTTTCTATTTAAATTGTCGCTGGATAATGAGGGATAGTGAAGTTCCTGCTGGTGGGAACGGTCATGCTGAACCAAGCAAGTCCTGAGAACAGCCCTGGACATTGTGCTGTAATCATCTGCACAGTTCAGCTGGACAGTGATCCCTACAGTAGGTTTGGACTGGACCCTAAAATACTTTCTTAGGCAATGCCTGGTCTAAAATGGAGACAGCAAAGTACGGGTATCTCCAATGAAGGAGGTATCCTTCATTGGAAATGAACCTGCTTTTGCAGTTGTGGACCTGCTCCTTGGCCACTGAAACAGAGAAGCTGCTGCATTTACTAGGGCAGATAAAAAAAAGCTTTGGAGAGGGTTAGGCAAAAATATATATCTGACAGATCCGAAAACAGTGTATTGAACCAAATGTTTATGTTGTGCTTCCTGTGTGCTCGTGGAGAAGTGAATTGTTTTGCATATGCCTTGATTTATTTACCTAAGAGGTGGATTTTTACGTAGTGGTGCAAGGCTGGAGACTGCATCAATCGGACCTCTTTCTCGGAGCATTCGGAGGGCGAGTGGAGCGCGTGGAGCGCTTGTAGCCGGACTTGCAACACTGGAATCAGCAGCCGACAGCGCAAATGCCCTGGGTAAAAATGAGTTCAGGTTTCTGTTCGTCAGAATTTCTGAACAAAATTTACATCCACACAGGACTCCATGAAGATACAGTTGACCATTATCTAAGCAATTAATACTTTATGAATACTGAAAAACACTTAGAAGAATAGGTATTTCAGGTATTTTATTGCATGGCAACACTATTTTTTCATTTTTTTCTGCTTCTGTAAAGACCCTAGATAATATTAATAGAAGAATAAGACTTTCTTCTTAAGCTTAACCTGAAGAAGCAACAGAAACTTAAATTTAAAATTTCTGACTTGCAGATTGTTAGTGTGTAATTCTAGTGTTTAAACTTTTCAGCTAGAGAAGATTGACTTCTGCTTCTCATATGGATAACCAAGGAACTGAAAGTTTGACAAGGAGATCTTTCTACCAGTTTCTCAGACATTTGGATAGATTGTCTGAAAATAGAATTTAGATTCCCTGTCTTGTGAAAATGAAAACATTCTGCCTTTGGGGATAAAGGCTTTTACTTTTCACTTGAAGGAAATTTGTTTCACTATATCTCAGTGAGCAGTTAAAAGGTGTTTTCCTTTTAATTACTCAGTACCAATTTGGGTTTCTTTTGTCATATATACACCAAGTAAAAAAGAAAAGAAAATATAGGCATAGGAGTGGGAACAGAGTGGAGTAATGACAAGTATAGGGAAAACTAATCCAGAGTGGATAAGACTCGAGTGAATGGTTTTAAAAAAATATTACAAGGCAGGAAATGATGAATTATAGAAGACTATTTAGCAGTTGCTGCTGTAAAATAGGCAGAGGTTTTTGAAAATATATATTTGCATAAAGAATTTTGAGGAAAAGTTGTATATGGCTATAAAAAACATGGGGATTTAACAGAAATTTTGATATGCAGAATTCTTTCATAATTCATGCCATCTAAACACTACTTTCAGCTGTATACCTTAAAGCTATTTCTAGAATTTATGCATGTCTTAATTTCATGCTCATTGATTCATTTTTCCAGGCAAGGTTCCAAATAATGAGCTCCAGTTTCTGCAGTTCTCTCTTGTTTTGCATTTGTTCATTAGCACCTGCAAGCACAAATGGAGCGACCAAAGAGAAACAAAGCATTTGTCTAAATCCTGTAATACCCCACTTCTAGAAAAAGGAGAGGTAGAAAATCTGCAGTGTTGCTGCCTTTCAGGAAACCCTTTGGCTCAGCCCAGATAGAGAAAAATCTCAATTATATCAAAACTGCACCTGAATCTCTCCTGGCTGAACTCCTACCAGTCCTAGTGCTTTCCTGGGACTAAGTGTAAATTATGGCTTAGCACCCATCACTCCTTATATTTAATGTAACCAGTACAAAGAGAAGGCAAACAAGTTTTGTTCTGTGACTTAATTTTTCATGGGCGATTTCTGAATGCTAAGTATCAACAGAAAAGCCTGCTATTTTAAATTTGTGTCTACCATATGTAAATTATACTGTAAGTTTGACAAAATATTGCCAACAGTAAAGGGTTGTATTTATGCCATCTTTTCTAGTTCAGGCCTTGAAGGACAGTGTCATGGGCCCACAATGCAGTATAGGGTATGTGAAAATCCTTCTTGTCCTGCTGGTGTGCCTGCCTTTAGGGACTGGCAGTGCCAAGCTTTCAGTGTCAGATCTTCATATCAGAAGCATGTGCACCAGTGGCAAGCTGTCATTGATGATGGTAAGTATAAAGCATCTCCCTTGTTCTCATAATCTGTATATATGGCTTATAGCTTGTTGATATTGTTGTTAATCAAGAAAGATAGTAGTTAGAACTAAAACAAACAAACCTCAAACCCTATATTTCTGGTAAGTTATTCTAATTTCATAGATAAGATATGGTCTAACATATTTTGTCTTTTATTCCTATTGAATTTGTCCTTAATAGGTAATAACTACATTTGAATGAAAATCCGGTCAGCTTTTCCCTTTTTAATCAGAATTGTAGTATGAAGTGACTCAGAAATACAGCTTTCTGGAGTAATGATGCACCATTAAACATGCCTGTAGCAGTTATATTTTTTACCTACAAAGCCAAAGAGACAATGCAGATGTTGTGAGTCTTTGTTTTTGATGAAGGATAACACTTCTAGCTTAAAATTGGATGTATTTCACATATCAGTGTTTGATTTGGCAGTAGATAATGTATGCTCTGAACTTAGGTAAGATTTCTATAAATCCTAATACCTATGGCATACAAGGTCCTGGCATATTGTATGCATTCTACCATGCAAAAAAGTTGCTTACATACTATACCATTAGGAAATGGTCAAGTGGGAGTATAGTAAGACCAGACTTACATTATCTGCAACAATAATGTAAAGCATCAGTGACTAGAAGACAAATTCCTTGCTAGAAAAGTGAACAGTAATTTCCACCCCACTGAATTTTCTGTAAATACTTGTGGTTCAATTTATTGAAATTAGAAGCAAACAAAGAAAAAAAGTACAACAAAAACACATCAATTATGAAAACAGTTGACTTGAGAACTTCACAGAGTCATAGTAAGCATAGTAATAAAGAAAACCTGAGAATGACACAGGAGTACTGTAAGCATGTGTTACCGAATTTTAAGGAGTTCGTTACTGTAAATTGTTTTTACTCTTGAAACAATTTATCAGAAAACATTAGAAAGTATTGAAGACTGGTTTTGCTATCAACGCATTATAATATATGCCTAACTTAAGAAGGTGATATTCTTTTCTTCTAAGCCTTTTCTCAAGGTGCCAAAGGAAAACTTTTGGTGCTATTTTCATGAGGCTTGTGTGTTAACTCATTTAATTGTAAAAAGAATTCTCTCCAACTGTTACAAATGTACTTACCAAGTACATTAGTTTTGGATTGTTCTACTAATTTCATTTTAACACAGGAATGTAACATTTATATCCTAAAGGATTTAAATGTTTAAATTTGGCTTTGAATAATATTTCATTCAAATGAAAAAATCTTGACCATCTCCAGTGCCATGTTAATGAGTACAGATCTAATTTTGTTCTGAGTGATCCTCTTATCTTGAGATGTCCCTTAGGAAAAACAAAAGTGGATCAGCCAGAGAATGCCAGTATCCCAGTATACATTATTCTCAAATCCTTAATTTTTGCTCTCTTACTTAACACTAACTGTGCACCATGTCCAAAACAGTTGCTGTATGTGATCTCCTGTAGTCTGTTGAAATTTTCTGGTATTGTTTAGTTGCTGTCTCTTTGAGTTCAGTGCTTTTAAAATAATGTTTAGGTCATCAATCTTGTATTCTTTAAAAAATAATCATACCTGCCTGAAGCCCCCAGGGAACTTTGAGGTTACTGTTTAAGGAGGATAACTGGAATGCAGAGGGCACAAACTCAGGCTGCTTTTTAGCTGGAGATGGCTTGTGTCTGACTAGCTTCACATGCTGGCAGAAGAGATCACATCTGTTTGTACCAGTCCTCTAGTGATACCCTGAGGCTCTGTCAATTTTAGTAATTTAAATGTGCCCAAACCACTTTGTGTTGTGTAAGTCAGCTGGCACAAAACTCCTCTGTCTGTACTTTTCTGCTACTTTGCATGCTAAAGCTGCTTTTTTGAAAAAGTCCTTTGCAGATGGCAATTTCCAGTCTAGACTGAGCTGGTGCTAGTTAGCAAATGCAAAAAAATGTGGCATAGACTGTTTTACAGTTCAGCTGTATAGACAGTAGAATTCCAGTGCCCCTGAATGTTTCCTGGAACTGTTTAATTTACTTATAAAAATGCAATCCAGGAATCTAGAAGTCAGTATGAAGTCAGAGTGGCATAGATTGTGTCCAAGTGAAATCAGTTTCTGGTTCAGGATTGATTTTTTATTCATTTAAAAATCTACAACAGATTTAGGAACAAGTTCTGAGTCAGTGCATTTGCTAACAAAGATATGAAAAAATACTATCATTCTGTACATAGTTGACCACTGAGAAGAGACTTAGTTTTTTTTATTTGCTGTTATTTTCACAGTGGTGAAATGAACTTCATTGTTTATGATGTGGCCATTAGGAATACATTGATACATAGGATATAACTACATTTTTATGCTCTTTCATAATCAGAAATTATTTACAGAATGTTTTAGAAATTTATTGGAAAATTGCTTGAACTTTGTAAAAATGTTAGGAATGATATTTCCAGGGTTTTTATGTGAGTTTTTTTTGTTTGGTTTTTTTGTGGGTTTTTTTTTGTTTGCTTTTGTTTTTTGTTGGGGGGGTTTGTTGTTGTTTTTTTAATGTGAACTTTGTAAATTCACATGTTTTTCTTCCCAGGGTGTATCAGTTGTTTCATTTTTTTTCTCCATGACCTGCACAGTTAGGAAGTCTGGAAAGTGTTAAGTTTCTGTTTAAACCAGTATTTATAATCTGCCAGAAATACAGGAGAATGAAATTATAGATTACAACCAAAATATTCCAACAGCTGTAATGTGTATATTCTTAATTGCAACAATGAGCATGACATGCGTACTGTGTAGGCCAAGTTTATAGCAACAGCATGCTCGAGGATGAAAAAAGTTTTTCGAACAGCTAAGAAATGGATCCAAATCTTTTTTGTTTTCCCTGTATCTAAAATAACTTCTTACGCTAATGTGGCTGCATGCTACACAAAAGCATCAGTTTTAACAAGAGTGTTGATGATAATTCTGCATTTCTATAGTTCCCTTTTCCCAGTAATGTACATTTTTCTGTCCACTGCTGCTACAGAAAAGCCGTGTGCTTTATTCTGTTCACCGGCTGGGAAGGATCAACCTGTTCTTCTGACAGAAAAGGTGATGGATGGGACGTCCTGTGGCCAGCATGGGCTAGATGTCTGTGCAGATGGTAGATGCCAGGTATGAGTTACTTGTTTTGAACATAGATATACAGGTACACACCAAGAATACATGTATGTTAAGACTTTAGAATGTTTTTATTTCATATCAGGCCCAAATATATTAACTTTATTGCTGTTGTCAAACTACCCCTGATATTAATTCATAGAAATGTGTCTGACAGTAATGTGGAGATGCTTGAGTAAACTTGTGTTTAACTGAATACTTTTTAGCAAAAAATGGGTATAATCTATATTTACATTTTCTAGAGCTGCTTATGTCCTATTCAGAAAAAGTCCTTAGGCTGACATTAATGGCACTTTGCCATTGTGGCATAGCAAAGAACTGTCCTTATTTTGAGGTGAAAGCAGGAGAGGCACATTGTGTTCTCTTAGTGGGAAGACCTGTGGGGTGTGTGTTGCACAGTGGGTTTGATGTGCCACAGGTCCCACCAGGAGATGAGACTGCAGCTGTGTTTCTCTTGGAGAGCAGCTGGTAGGCTTAGCCAACCACATAGGAAGAATGAATGCAGAATTTTACATTAAGTCACAGAGGAGTTTTCTATGGGACAGGTCTCTGCCATGAGCTAGTGCAATCCTCATTCTCCGCAGGGCTGGGTCACGCTGGCTAGGCATCTTGAGGAAGGGTGAAATATCTGATACTAAAAGCAACTTTATGAAAAACATGTCCAGTGTCTCAATAGCTTTTATTTTCTTCTCCCACAGAAATTTGGCTGTGATGGCATATTAGGATCTCTGGCTCGTGAAGATCATTGTGGTATATGCAATGGTAATGGAAAGTCATGCAAAGTTATTAAAGGTGATTTTAACCATACCAGAGGAGCAGGTAATATCTGTTTATTTATCTCAAATACTAAAGAAAAAAGTGGCTTTTTGATTACTTGGAGCATTGGGGAATTTAAAAAGCTATATGCAGATCCTCATAAGAACTTTAGATCTAGCTTTTTAAAGATGATAAGACATTGAGGGTAAGAATGGAGAAGTATTTTCAAATTCATTGCACAGTTATTTCACATTATTTCAATCGCAAAATGAAGAAAATATCTTAGATTCTATTTCATAGGAGAGACCGATGAGAAATTAGGTTTATATTTTTAGCAAATAAAGTGTTGTAAGTTCTTTTAGTGTTTAGCTTCATTTAGTGTTCTTCAAAATAAATATCCAAATTATGATTTTTTATCTAGAGTAATGCTGCCAAACTAAGCCAGGCAATGAAAAATCATAATGCCAAATGCATGAAGAAGTCTAATACCTCTTTATTAATTATTATTTTATTCTAATAACAACATATCATAACAAGCCAATCAATTTTCTAATGCAAAATAAACATCAGGTATCCAAATGATGCTGTGATCTGTCCTGTGAATGGGAATAGCTTACTGTCTCCTGCACAATAATTTTGACAGAGCAGAGAATTGAAATCCTAATAATGTGCATCTTCCACCATGTATACAAGTCTTGTAGTTGAAACAGCATTTTACCAATTATCAGCATTTGCTTGCCCATTACACTTTCAGTTTCCTGAGTAGAAAATGTGTAGAATTTAGAGATGGCAAGTAAATCACACCAAAAATACTTTAATTAGAAGCAGACAGCATATTTTTGAAAAATAAAGGACTTCTATGGATTTTAGACTGAAGTATAGTACTTTAGGCAAGAGAGAGTTAGTCTTCAAATGTTTATGGCTGACCCTCTCAAGCAGAATGTAAGGCAAATCAAGGATCCCCAACCCCAGATGAGTCTGGAGGACTACAAGATATAAAAATCAGCAAAGAAGGTTCCTGCTAATAAAATCATATTATGTCAGCTCTCTTCAATTGCTAAAGTGAATATCCACACACTTTCAAGCTTTTTTGGGGGGCTGTGTCAGCCCTTAATATTGTGGCATTGCCATCTTAACACTTGTGTAAGTTGTTTTGCTTCTCAAAAAGCTGCAAACAAAATTTAAAAAGCATTATTAACTCTTACAGAAATGAAAAATGCTGCTTTAATTTTCACGTTTCAGGATTATTAAAAAATAATCTAAGTATTATTAAAAAGTAATCTAAGTATTATAATAATGCTAAGTATTTTGTTGTAGAATATCACATTGCTACACATAATAATAGATTAGTCTATTTTTTCCCTTTGGGAAGTTTACCTGGATAATCTAGAATACAGGGTTTATTATTAATCATGTTCCTGCCTGTATGGTGGTTTCCACCTTTGTTACCTTTTCACTGTGTTTTACTTAAAGCAAATTGTTCAGCATCCTCGCTTAGTCCTACTCTATCAAGATAAAATCTCAGTTTGAAGGAAATATGTAGATTTCAAAACCAAAGCCTATCATAACAGGGTTTGAGTGTGTTAAATCAAGAAGGAGAGGAGCAAAAGATACATAAAACAAGCTAAAAGTGAGAGGATGCTTAGATTTTAGTGTCATACCATTTGACTTTACATGCTGAGTGAAGTCGGAATTATTTTACAGTCATCTAGTGGTCATGATGACACTGAACTACTTAGCCAGAAATAACTTCACCTGCTCCAGCCCCCATCTCCAATCCCCTCTATTTATTGTTATGTTTTACTGTGCCATACTCTTTTAATTATGTAGCATTGTATATCTATTATGTATAATGCACAATTCCATATCTTTTCTTCAGTTTTGCAAGAATCTTCAAAATTGCTATATAAATTATTTCTTGCTATGCTTAAAAAGCAAAATAGGGGAGAACAAATGAGAAAGCATACAAGATGTAGTTTTCTATGCTTTTCTGGTTTTCTACTTAACTTGGGACATCTGGTCTCATGTTTAGGTTATGTGGAAGCTTTGGTGATACCTGCAGGAGCAAGGAGAATCAAAGTTGTGGAAGAAAAACCAGCTCACAGTTATTTAGGTAAATATTATATGTGTTTTAGTGTTAATGTCCTGATCTGCTCAACATTGAAAAGTACAAGTTAAATATGCCTTTGTAATTGAAAAAAGCTCTGAGTAGAAAAATAGATCTGTGAAGGAACTGAACAAATTATTACAGAACTATTTTTCATATAGGTCTTCTTTCGGACTTTTGTCTCATGATTTTTAGAGAATATTACAAACCCTGTATTTAGATTATGTAAAAAAATGTCTGTGTATACTTGCACATTTTCAGTTTTTCATATGGAACGTACATTAAAGCTACTGAAAAAAAAAAGTGCTCAAACATAAAATAATTTGTACTCAGAAAACAAGAAAACACTGGGCATCATGTAGCAGTACACTAACGAAGTCAAATAAGTTCTAAAATTATCCTGAAAAACCAGAAAAGTATTTCTTTGCACTATTTTGAATTGTCTGAATCTTCTAATAGACAAACTTAATCACAGTGATTTTTTTCTTTTAGTTTTTCCATTTAAGTGAAATTGTCTTTCATTGATTTAAAAAAAAAGTTTATCTTTTAATGAAGTCTAAAGAAGTCGTGTAAGAGAATACACTTTGTTATCATTATTGTTACAGGGATTAAGCAAATATATGAAATGTCATAATTGCTATTGTTTTGTGCAGTGCTCAAATTGAAGAGAGAGAGATAGTATAAGAAATACTATTTCTCTCTCTTAACATAGTATAAGAATTGAGACACTGAAAAATTCCCTGGTTTGGTCACTGTTCTTAGTTACATTCATGAGAAATATTTACATTTTAAGAAGTGTTTGAGTATTCTCAGTGCTTCAAGTGAGAGAATGTTGAATATAGTGAATCTTAATTATAATGGTTTAGGTTATCAATGGGTGACTGCTGGTTTCCCTTGAGGCCTGCACCTTCCCAAGAGGATTAGAGATCTGGAATATTTAATTGCTCCCCAAGGAAGTGCAGACATGGATATGTAATAGTGTTAAAGCAATAACTGAAGTTTGTTTTTCTATTGACATATGCGGAGAATAGAAATGCTATTATTTTTTATTTTATTAATAATGTATAAATAAATAAATAAATAAATGCTGGCATTGTGTTTAGTGAAATTTATTCCTTCTTCATAAGTAGCAAATTGATTTAAGCCTTACCCCACAAAAGGCAAAACGCATTAAATTGTTTTTATACCCATGAAATAATGTCAGTCATGATGCTCATTTGTGAAAGTTGCAAATTAGCTCCTAGTTGTTTGTTACTTTAATTTTGTTTTCATTAATTTCACTGGTTTATATCTGAATGAAGATCTGTCAATATTTCTGTGCAATATCTTTTGTTGAGCCTTATACGTTATTTTTTTATTTTTTAAAGCCTTTTTGGGGACCCAGTAACAGGTCTGTTGCCATATCTTGAATTAAAACCCTTGTTGCTGCACCTTTTTTGCTACTAGTGCATGGCATTTAAACTTTCTTCATTTATAGGTTATTTTGAAAGCATCAGAATTTGAATTGCAAAGGAATAGTTTTTGACTAGGCATAGCATAATCAAAATTTTGGGGTGAGACCTTAAGTACTGATTTACAAAGTGGAAGACCAGAACCACAGCACTGCTGCTCCCAACTGAGAAATGGGAGATGCAATAGCTGAATTGTGATTTGTTGTATCTGTCTGGCTGTGTAGCCTCTCACACTCATTAAAATTAGATGGGTGTATAGTCCTGGCACAGTAATCAAAAAACACATTGCACTCATCACCATCATTAAATGTCATCATTGTTATGATGGCTGTTTTATGCTGTACAGAGATACAGATGTAATTAGTCCCCTTGGTTTAGAACTGAAATTGTGGTTGTGGTTAGGCTTTCTCAGTCCAAGATTTCTTTGGTTGCCTTTCCAAGTGTAGGTGTATTTTTCTAATTACCTGAGAGGGTATCTTGTGTTCTGAGTGTTCTTCCTATTTTGGGTTACCTTGTACAGAGCAAACTCCTCTGTCAAAAGTTAAGAAGAATGGGAATATATGTGCAGTGTGGAATAAAACTCGGTGAACTTGCTTACAGAATGGGGAGTGACAGAGTCAAGAACAGAAGCTGCTCTGCCTGAATCCAAGTCCACATTTAAGGCTTGAGGACACACTTTCTGACTTTGTCTAAGACCAGTGACTCTTATGAGGAATCTGAAAGCAGAAGATGCAAGATCTGGCATATTTCTGTGTTCTGAGCTGGGGTTCCAGTTTCCTGCACATGTCTGCAAGCTGTGGCACACACATTCATTTCAAAGACCAGACAGAATGATTTCTGTTGCTCTCTGGGGAGAGGATGCTGCTCCATCTGAGCAGCATGACCCGGCTGGACCTTGGCATGCTTGAGTGTATTTTTTAAATTTCTCCACTGAGAAGAGGATTAGCCCCAACAGTTTGAACACTAAATAGAACTTAATTACCATTAGCAATTGAATACTTAAACTTAAAATACCAGTTTTTAAATCTTGTAGAATCACTGGTGGTTTTTAGTACAAGACTGTTATACAGTGTTAATGGATTTTATAGTCTTAACATCTATTACACAGTGCTACAGTTGTACACATCAGTGGTGTCTTATTCAATTGGATTCCTGCCAGTCCATAGGCCTGGTGCCATTGTTTCCCATAGAAACAAAACATAACAGCATAAATATGAGTAGAAGAGGACATGATTACAGGAGTGACTCACATTAACTTACAACTTTAAAAAGGGAAAATTTGGAAGAAGTGGAGGTTTTCTTACAACAGTCTGATGCCAAACATGCAATTTCAATGAAGTCAAACGTGTAAAACTTCTTGTACAGAAGGTGTCTTCAAGTGTACTTCACATGATTATTCAAAACAAATTGGAACAAGATAAAAAAAAAAAATAAAATTACAAATCCATTTACTATAAAAAATGGATTCCATTTACTATAAAAAATGGATTCCATTTACTATATAAAATGTAAATTTTACTAATGTAGAATTCTTTGTTCTCAATGTATGGAATATCTTACCTGGCTTGATCACATTTTTAAATATAAATTAGATCACCATGAGAAATTATTCAGCGAAAAAGAACAAGCTTTCCCTATTAATTAGAAGCATGCAATTATATGTTGAAACTTTATAAAGTCTTACCAAATTCTAAGGTGCAGGAGAGGCAAGTGCAGTTATTAGAGAGGAGAAAAAATTGAACTAGAATTCTTTTGTTAAAAAAGTTTTAGCTTACTTCCACAAATCTTGAATAGTCTCTTGTGAAAATTGTGTTTCCCATGCTTTTATGGATTATAGAAACTATAATCCATAAAACTCTGGGAACAGAGAATAGTTTCTTTTGCCTTAAAGTAATTCACTGTTCAAATTATTAGTTATGCTAGAGCCTATCAGTCTTCTCAGGCACTAAAATGCCAATGTTAACTTCAAGTAATGTTAAATACACACAATTTTGCCAGGCATTCCTTCCAGAAGGTGTTTCTGAAGCACATACCAACTGAAGTTCATGTAAAGTAGGATCTATAAATATCTTTGCAATCTGAGTTAGGTGAATTTCACCTACTTTTTAAATTTTCCAAACAGGAAGTGAGAGGAGAATAAAATCAGTATTGAACAGGCACCTTTTATATTATGCTTTTTTCATGTGTTTTGCAGCTCTTAGGGATGCTGGAAAACAGTCAATCAATAGTGATTGGAAGATAGAGCATTCTGGAACATTCAATATTGCTGGGACAACAGTCCATTATGTTCGGAGAGGTCTCTGGGAGAAAATATCAGCCAAAGGTCCCACAACATCACCCTTACATTTACTGGTATGATAATTCAGGTTTTTAATTGATTCCTGTGATATAGCATGGTAACTAATATTTTTTTCAGACTCCTCAAGAGAATGAGATCTATGTAAGATATACCTGCTTTTGTGTTCACATATATATCTACAAAAGTGGGAAGGAGGCGGTGAGGAGAGAGAACTGTCAGCCTGCTTGTAAAAAAATTGCATTTAAATCCAAGACAAATCTTTATGTTGTTGGGGCAGGATTGAAGGTCTCAGTATTCCTACAAATGTCATAAAAAGATGATATGCCAAGTAAGGAGAGAAATTCAAATTAATTTCAGGTGGTTTTCTGATATTTCTGTCTGACTACAGCACAGCATCGCCATTCCAGAATTGCAATCACCAAGCACTCTGTGAAAACGTTGAATTTTGATGCATCGCAGTGTAGGAGAGGAAAAGTTAATAGCCACCATAAAAAAAAAAAAAATGGAAGAGATGATAGTGAGGTACTTCACAATTCAAATCCTTTAAATTAAAGGAATTTTCTTAATAAAGCAAATTTTTTTTTTTCCATTGGCTTGATTTGGATACTCTAATTAATTTCTTCTAGCAAATCCATTAGGAGGGCTTAAAGGCAATAGTCATTGCCTTGCAATTTAAATCTGATGGGCTTTTCAAGAAGATCTACTTGCAGCTTGGAGTTTGTCTTCCATAGTGTCTATTTATGTAGGAAAGTTTTCTTTCTTTGTGTCTTGCAGGTGCTGCTCTTCCACGATCAGAGCTATGGTTTACACTATGAATACACAATCCCACTGGATCCTCTCCCTGAAAATCAGAGCTCTAAAGTACCAGAGCCCCTTTTCATGTGGACACATTCTACCTGGGAAGACTGTGATGCTGTATGTGGAGGAGGTAAAACAAAAGAAAAAAGTACTAACACACACACACCCACACCCCCCCACACACACATACACATATATATATAAATGAATATGTATACAATATGCATGTATATACGCAGAGCAATGCGTGTATACCATATGCACCTATATGTATAAACACTGCATGTTTACATATAATTAGAATTCTGATGGTCAGTGTTGTATATTTAATGCTAATATCCTCATTGTGGTTTGTATGTTTCCATACCATGTAGACATATGTCAATTTTATGCTTTCCGATTGCATTAAAAATACTGTGATAGCTCTAGGAAAAGATTCAAACTAAATAGTAGCAAAATATGGTAATGAAGGAACAAAATCTAGACTAAAAAGCAAATTCAGGACACAGTTTCCAAGAAGAAATACAAGTGCAAGAGCTAGAACAAGAATATAAAGTGCATTCCACTCTGTATTTGGAACTACTGAAGATAAATGATCTGTAAGAGACATTTCAAACCACTGAAAAGCTGAATCCCAGTCTCAGATCAAATAAGTACAGTTAGTAACATGAGTTGAGGATGATCCAGAAACATATGGAACAAATATTACAACAGCCGATGCTGATGTGATATTTTTTCTAAGTTTATTAGACATACAAAAGAGATTTTGGAAGAACAAAATATGACTCTGAAAACAAATATTGGAATATGAACAGTATTGATGTAAGGAAAGTATTTCAAACTGCTTTCTAGATGTTATTTATAATGAAACTTACACTTAAAAAACACTTCAGAGAAGGCTTTTTTTAAATAAATGTGGTGTACAGCGATGTGTTCATACCTTGTGCACTTGGTCAGTCTGTAAACACTGTATTGATTTTTGATACCTGTCTTTCATGCTGACAACCTTGACGGTCGTGGTTGCTCTGATCAACAGTTCTGAAAACTGCCATGCACCTTGTGATTGAATAGGAAAGCCTGGAAATGCTTTTCCTTCTCATAACATCAGCATAAAGAACACAGTGTTCTAGCTCCTCTGACTGTGTGAACAATCCTGGTGTCATGAAAGATTGCTGTAGTTTCCATAAACATGCTTTTTGTGGTTTGGTAGGAAAGCTTCTTCCCTAGAAGGGGTTTTGTTCATGGTGCTAGTAGCATCCTCTGATTCTTAATTGTGCATCCCAGTTTACTTGTGAATTCACACTTTTTACAGTTTCCTAAGGTATTTTTAGAATCATTTTAATGCTACTGCAATCTGTCATTATTGCACCAGATATTTCTACATATTTCTATCATCTGCAGAAATCTTAAAATGCAGTATGTCAGTAAATTATTCTACATTAATGCTTAAATAAATATTTAAATGCTTTACTCTAATGTTTATAATTTTTTTCTGTTGTAACTGGTCTTCATTTTATGTTATTGTCTTAAATAGCTGAGTTATTCCTTAGAGTTCCCTAGAAGGTAAATATTCTGAAATACTACTGAAAATTTTTCTTACGTTAGACAAAACTATTCTCACTTTTCTTTTACTTTCTGGTTTAAATATCAAGCAGTAATGAAATCAAAATACTGCAGCTTTTACCCTCTCTATTTATGATTAAAATTTAACATAAATATTTTCATTAATCTGAATAAATAATAACACAATTATCAATAGTTTTGCTTAAATGCTCAAAGCATGTGTCAGGATAAAACTATTTGTGAAGCCATGTGGTTTTGTGTATGTTTGTATATGTTACTGGTCTGTGACCTCCTGTGTTGCAGAAAAGCTTTCCTTGCGTGGGAGAGAATATGAATACATAGATGTATATATAAGTGCAGAAAGAATTGTCAAACATTTCAAACGCTGTGATATGATAGATTAGTTGCATGTGCTCTCACGTACACAAGCACTGTGTAAAAATGTCAGCAGTGGTCATGCACATAATATGCATTTATAACATAACTGCTCCATCCACAGGCTCATTTTTCACCTCTGGTGAATGTTCATGCTTAAGCCTGCCCTGCTCCTGCACACAGCCCCTTTGCCAGAAAACTTCCAGACAGAGTAAAAGTAGCTGTAAGAACAAATGGCTCTAACTGAAATCCTGAATGCAAAGATTGCTGGTTTTCTAAAATTACGGCTAATTGCAAGTTACTGCTTGTGGTCAGTATTACATTAAATTCTAATTTCTAATGCTTCCCTATTCAGAAGACACCAGGCTCCAGGCCACCATCAGGACAAGGACTCTGTACAGAGCATGCACTCCATCTCTGCAGCAGCACCCAGCTTCCTATATGGTTTTCCTGCAGATCAGGGTCAGATCTGGCCTCTTTAGCTCATGGGAAATCATGCAGGCTCCCTGCTGAAGGATGCATGTGCTGATTCCCTTTATCTGAATGCCAGCCACAATTTGTCATTTTTTTCCTCATTTTATGTAGTAATTAACAACTGTATTTGTGATTTTCTGCAAGCATTGCTTAGTTGTGGAGTTGCAGTGGTTGAGAAAGAAAATTCATCCAGTAAGAGTGAGGGTTTGGCCTATAACTAGTTGCAGGAATAAAGCAGAAAAACTCTTGATGGTGGTGTGCAAAGACTAGTTAAGAAACTCACAATGTTCCCTACAAACTGTAGGATTTCTCTCAGATTCCCTGCTAGCTTTGAATTTCTTACACTGGTTTTTCAGTTCTTTTAGCCAAACTGTATATGAAATAGCTGTATCTGTGTCCTTAACAATTTGCATATTCTTGGTTTCGTCACAAACCTCTTCTTTTATTTTCTAGGTGAAAGAAAGACAACGGTCTCTTGCACGAAGATTATGAACAAGAATATCAGTCTTGTGGACAACAAGAAGTGCAAATATTTAACAAAACCTGAACCACAGATCCGCAAGTGCAATGAACAGCCCTGCCAGACAAGGTAATAGTGATTTGGTTAAATTATAATATCTAGATGTAAAAGCCATGTAAAAGCAGTGGACTGCTTCTCGCAATGAACGGGCAGTAAATAATTCATTCAAAATGTATAATGCAAAATAAAGGGAAAACAGGAAGTCTGGAAAGTGTTTCTCAGAGTCCATAAGCACCCTGCCTGAATAAATTCTTATCCAGTAAAGCTGTTAATTCCCCTCCTCAGGAAGTATTCTCACAGACTGATCTGTGCTACAAAACTGAAATTTAAATGCTGTTTCTATAAAGACATATATGGGATTTAATCCCATATTCTTAAATAATTTTTTTTTTTTTATTTTATTTTTTTTTTTCGAAGCAAGGCTTTGTGTCTTTAAAGCTCTTGATAAACTCTGGGTACCCTAAATAGTAAATAAATAAAGAAATCAGTCCCTGTTAATCACTATTTTTACGCTAATTCAACTTGAAGTTTAGTGAGCTTCTCTTGCTCCTCTCTTTCATCTCTCCCCATGAGAGGAAAGTCCTTGTTTGTGGATCAACAAATAGGCTGAACTATACTCTGGTGGTTGAAAAGTACCCATCACCCCTGGTGTTCTAGCAGCTGAGCTGGCAGCCTGCTCCTTGCACTGGTTGACCAGGTCAGCACAGTGGCCCATTTCAGAGCCATATAGCTTAAAATTATGCATTAATTATGCAAAATTATTTGGCAGCTTAAAATTATGTGTTAAGGAGGTCCTCAAGAATTGCGTGTACTTTTAAAGCAAGTTTGAGCAAGTCCACGCCTTTCAAGGGAGGGGAAAGCAACTAGCAAGAGCTGGCTAGCATCCCCAGGAGTAAGCACTAGGATCAGCCTGCTGCAGTCATCTGGAGGACAGGTAGATGGCATTTTTAAACAAAATAATGCAAAATAAATTAAATGCAAATACACAAAATAATGCAAAATAAATTAAATGCAAATACTGTTGAAGAAAGTATGTAAAGTGAACTAGAAGACATAGCTTTCTTGGGAAGGATGAAGTACTGAAATTGATAAAATGTGAAGTATGATACATTTTAAGTAAGACAAAATCACTGACCTTTGGTCTTCCCCAAAATAGGGCATTATTTATACTTCATTATATGTATATTTGAGCAGAATTTTATTTTGTTTTATTAACACCTCTCTTCATTTAGTGGATAGAAATGGAATAATCTGATAATTTTTCAGAGGCATTGTCTACCATAAATTTTCAGTATTCTGTTTTTTTTCCAGCTTATTAAGTGAAAATTTTAAAACTTTGATAATTGATACACAGAGATGATGTGCTGAGAAATGTAGAAAGATTTAATGATCCAATTTTTTAAACACTGTAAATGATGATTACAAAATATTATTATCTTTCAACCAAAATGTTACCAAAGCATACACTTGCATAAATACTTATTTGCTATTGGCCTGTGAAGAAATATTTTAAAGTCTATTTCATCATCTTGACAGGTCATGATTTGTAAATTATACATCTGGACAGATAACAAAAAATCCTTAGTTAAGTTTAGGATTTTTTTTTTTTTTTTTCTACAAATGAATGACAGAAGGTTGAAAAAAATGTATTAAATCTGAATTTCCAAAAAACTCTCATTGCAAACTAAGTGTCCCGAAAAACTCTTGTGTTTTCAGGAGACAAAACTGTTTGATTTTGTAAGGGCACATGGCCATAATCTGGATCTACAGAACATCTGGGGAAAATTATGTTCTAGAACAATTGCTCTCTAGGTATGTGGTCTGTGCCAAACTGCATCAGCCTTCCTTGCTGTTGTGATTTAAACCATGCATCCTCTTAGGCCTTACTCTTAAGAACATGAAGAATTTTGGGCTTTTGTGCTTTTTCTGGGGCATTGAGTCTTTCACACTTGAGTGATTCTTTCTTGCAACAGAGTATTTTTTCAAGGAATGCTGGACTTTACATGCTTGGCATGTACTTGACACAGACAGACATACAGAGAATAACAGGCAGGCTGATCAGGGATCTGTCATCTTTAAAATGTATGTATATTTTGGAAGTTTTCTAATTGAAATAATTAGAGGAAAGTACTGTGAAAACATTGGTTAGTGGACTGGGGAAGGAATTTATATGTATATTAATACAATATAAAATGTAATAGATGTTAGATTCATAAATACTCCATTAGCAAAATGACAGTAAAAAGAGGCTGAAAATATGCAAGTGTGTCTTGGGTGTACAGACTTAGAATAGTATACAAGAGAATAAGATGTGATGGTATTTTTTCCCATCCCGATTTCATATTACTACATTGCCTGTGTTTCTTTGCAGATGGATGATGACAGAATGGACACCATGCTCGAGGACATGTGGAAAAGGAACCCAGAACAGACAAGTAGCCTGCACACAGCAGCTCAGGAATGGGACCCTGATCAGAGCCAGGGAGAGGGATTGTCTGGGGCCAAAGCCTGCTTCTGCACAGCGCTGTGAAGGCCAGGACTGCATGACAGTGTGGGAGGCAGGAGTCTGGTCTGAGGTGCTGCATTTATTTATACTCCATATACTCCAAATACTCATCGTCGTTATTTGTGCCTTGGTATTTTTTGGAAATCAGGGGTTTTTTTCAGCATCAAGTGGCACAGCTCAGCCTAATGATTTTCACAGTCCTCTTGCAATGTTTTGGCAAAGGGTTCAAGGGCTAGGAAAACCAGCTGTGTAGAGCTACTGCATTTTGCCTAGTTAATGTTGTGCAACAGTCTCTTCTGGCCAGTTCTCAAGCACGTATAATCAAGTATGTCCTGCCTGTAGTATTGAGTAACTAGGGGGAAATAGAATTAAGGAACCACTTATCACCTACAAGTCCTTGGGATGAGAGTGGAAACATTTGGGATGTACTTTTGTACCAAGGGATGTTGATCAGCAGATGGGTGATGCCATCCTGTTTCAGAGAGGCTTTGAGGGGAGCCTTTGGCAAAAAAAGTACATCTTCTTCCCTTCCTCTTTCTTATCTGCTCTTTTTCCAAAGCAACAGCAATAGGCAAATGGGCTTGTAAATAATACAATTTCACATATGTTGCACGTGAAGTATTGCTGTAAAATGTAATCATTGTTTAAAAAGCTTTATTTTTTTTTATAAATACATCTTTATATGTACTTGTCCATTTGGCTTTCTTCATAGTTGATTTTTTATTAAAATTAACTGGCCGTGGAGGAAGAAGAGTATTGTTCTCACTGCCATCTGGACAAGATGAAAGGATTATTTGGAACTTCTCCTTTCATTGAAAGAGTAAAGGCAATTCTGATTACCTCCCATACTAGAAGCTGTGCTGTGGATCCTTCTATGTTCAAAATACAAATAGCAGCTTCTGCATGTGGGTGCAGTCCCTTCTTTGAATAACTACTCAGCAGAACTACTTGATCCCCAAGCAAGAAAGAGCTAAAAAATAAAAAATTTTTCAAAGATGAAAAGCACATGGTAAGGTAGAGATAGGAGATATAAATACTAGCAGTTTCTGGTGTGGTACAGCAGTTTTATGATGCCAGACCTGGTTGTGAGAAGAAAGAGATGAGTAAAAGAAATACACTGATTGTTTAGTCAGTTTATTTTACTTCAGAGATGAGAAATGAGAGAGCATGTTTTTGTTGGAAGCAATAAATAGTTTTTGAAGAGCGAGGTATTTCCCATGACCATTCCTACTATCACCATTATGTAGGAAGCTAGCCATTACTGCTTCCTGTGGTTATAATCAGCTTGGCAGAGGAGAGTTTTGAACTGCAAGCAGTGGGATGATCAAAAGCAGTGATATTGTTTTGAGAAGGAAATGGCATCATTTTTGGCTGTGTAAATGGGAATGGTGGAAAAAACCCTTAGATTAGGACCTTCTGAGCAACTTGAAAAGAGCTTTCACATACTGACTATATTGTGACTTTGAATTTTCAAGTTCAGTCTGGATTCTTGCATAGTTTTGGAATATTTACTTTTTCCATTCTACATTTTTTTCCTCCTCCCAAAAAAGGCTGTTGGACACTAACAGAACTTTTCTTATTCCTATTAACATTATTTTGAGTTTCTTTCATTGTATTTCCTTTCTTTGGAAGAAGAAAGATTGCCTAATGCTTTTAGTGTAACATTTTGCATTCATTTATCATAACTTCTCAGATATTTTCTTATTCAAAAGCATATTTTGTCCTTAAGCAAGTGAGTTTTTATCTAATGTTAGGTAAAAATGAAACAATTATCCTTCTGTCCCATAAGGAATTTTTTGTTCAGTTTTTCTTTTTTAATAATCTAGTGCTGATGCTATTGAAGGTTGGAAGTTAAGAGATCAGTGAAGCTGTGAAATATTTATGCTGACCTGGGAGAAGTCATATGGAAGGGGATTAAATGGGGTAAGTGAATTTTGTAGAAATCTGAAAATACATTTTTTCCAACAGTGCTCTGTGAAGTGTGGTAAGGGAGTACGGCATCGGACTGTGAGGTGCACCAATCCACGCAAAAAATGTGTTTTGTCCACAAGACCTAAAGAAGCAGAGGACTGTGAGGACTATTCCAAATGCTATGTCTGGAGAATGGGAGACTGGTCTAAGGTGAGTCATCCTGGATACTAGTGCCTCCCAGCACCACACATTTTGCAAGTTGAGTTCTTAATAAGAATTACTCTTATCAAAAGTGTACAGATGTCCCAGCTGAGGGAACAAAAAGGCTATAAAAAAGAAAAACCTAAACTAGTAGTCACAGTGAGCCTACAATATAAATTAAAATCAGGAATATGAAGCAAATGTGAGATAAATCTTCAATATAATGCAAATTTGTATTATATTACTGTGTCAGTAGGCAGTCAGGCAGCTTCAGAAACTGCTGCCAGCTCCAACCTTACCATTCACATATTATGTTAATTTGTGTTTGCACATTTTATTTGTGGCTCCAATAAAGTACACCGTCCAGTCTTATACAGTAGCACCTTTAGCCTATTAAATCTCCACATAAACCATTTAGCATCTGGGAAGCATCAATTACTATTTCTCTTTTTTTTTATTATTGTTAGTATGGACACTCAACATAACTGTCATTGCATTTTTCCTTGGCATATGTGTTCTGAGAGGTGGACAAGCATAGGCTAAACAGTAACAAAAAATAGTGGTTAGATCTGAGATTGGCCTTCAATATCTGATACAATTTTGTAAATCTCCAAAGATGCTGAAATTCTGAAATTGAATCTTGTCAATGTTTTCTCAGACCACACTTTAGCAGAAAGATTGTAATCCTTTTTTATTTCCTCTGTTTCTCTTCATAACTTTGTGCACAACACTTTTACTTTCAGCACCTAACATTATTGCAGCATTTTTTTAACTTGCTTGTATGGAGAAGTATTTAATGTATTTTTAGTTGTCTTTCATGTGATGCAGGAGCTGGAAACAAGAACTAAAGCCAGCAGTGTATGGCTAGCCAGCCTTCCAAGAATTAGCTGCAAGTACTCTGTGAGTAACTAGCTACTTCAAAAGCACATAGTATAACTATTAATTTTTTTAAACAACAGAAGCAACTAACTTTCAGTAGCAGTATTACTTTTACAAGAAGATATGTTTGGCAATAACATTTAGTATTTCCATTTCTCTACTACATAACTACGGTTAAAACCTGCCTCGTTTAGCACTAGCACCAGTAGGAAGTAAACCATGGAGAAATGACCATCTGCTTTCTTAATTGAAGCAGTCATTCAAATTGGGATTGCTGAGGCTGTGTGGGTATGCTGAGACAGTTACACTGTGTTCCCAGTGCCCTCTGTAGCAAAGAACTTTATCCTCTCAGTACTTTTCACAAACAACCATGTCATAGATGAGTGTACAAAAACTTATATCTTCCTGTTTAAAATTTACTGGAAATTTTGTATTTCCTGCTCTCCTCCTAGAGTGAAAGTTGTAACACTCTCACCTAAACTGCACTTTGAACTTCAAAATTAGGACACGAGGAATTATGGAATTGGCAGAATCTTTTGCACAGTTAACATACAGTCTGACTGTGACTTGTGCAGCAGAGATTTTCCAAGATTTATACTAAAAAATAGATACCTTGATTTCTCTACAGAGACACAAGTTTAATTCAAAATATATTTCAAATGTCATTTTTTTTTTTCTCTGTTACTCTTCTGTTCTACTGAAGGAGTACATAGCAACATGAAGTCATGGCATACATGTTAATATGTCTGCAGTGGTGAGAGCAAATGAAAAGCTCAGATAAATGTTAATCTTTGCTGTGTTTTTTTCTAACCCAGAGGTTCAATGCAGCCTTCTGTGTTTGCAGCTTTTAGGATTGTTCTTGACATTGAAAGAAGTCTACTCCTTTGAGCTGAGCCAAGCTCTCTCTAGCTAATGCCAAGACTTGAAAAATTTAGATGACACTTCTCACACATTGAAACAAGAAGCCTAATGTCTTTACTAGCTTTACTCTTTCCTTTGAACTGCTAAGACATAATTTTAAATTAACCTTAAATTGCACTTCTACTGAAAAGATAACATGATTAATAATTATGGAGTGCTGTAATAAAGTTAATTTGTTTTATTGCTATGGTCACATAAAGATCAAATAATTTTTGAGCTCTATGTTTTAACAATACCAAGATCAAAGAAAATTTGACCAAAATTCCAAGCTCCAATAGATCAAGATCATGCTTAAAGGGCATGTCTATGGTACATTATGTAAGAAAATGTATATATTTTTTTCTGCTACTATCATACTCTTGAGACCACTGTCAGAATAAATGAAGCATGAGGAGCAGGATGAATTTTGGAACAGGGAATAATTTAGAAAGTGAGTATTGAGAATGGTAATTTAAAACTTTTATATAATATTATATCATTCACCAAAGAAAAATAGGATCAAAAATCTGGACAACAAACTAAAATTTAGGAGCAGCAATTTGTAAGATGAAGAAATATATAGTATGTGTCTATAGGAGATCAGAGAAGATAATGTGGCATAACTTGTAAAAAGATTGGAAAGAAGATATATTCTGTAGAAACAAAAGATGGAGCAGCATCAGAATTTCTAAATAGTGTCTATGGGATGCTGAGGAGTCAAATACGACATCTGGGGTAGTGGTCCCAATGGTTGTCATACAGTTCACTTTGTCTATACCCTGAAGAGGCAAAAATATGAAGTAAAGGTTAATCTCCTACTTTTTTTTTTTTCCACTGAGTCTGGAAGGGCATCTGAGGCAACTGCTTAGTTTTTACACCAATGAGTCCCAGAATTCGTGGCCTATTCCAAATTATTTATTTCAGAAAGTATATGCAGTTCACCCTAGAAAGTCTGTGTGTGTGTGTGTGTGTGTGTGTAGTCAGAGGAAGTCAAGTCTCCAGCTGTTACGGGGAGAGAGATTCACAGAGAGATCTACTGAGGGGTACAGAATGCAGATGTCAGTGATAAAGATTGTTTGCCTTCTGCTCCAATCAAAGAACATGTGTAAATGGAGAGAGGTAAATGCCCACAAAATTTTTATTAACTATTCAAGAGCACAGGATGTTCAACCTTAATTTTGTGTGCTTAAATATTTAAAAATACTCTAAATTTCCACAGCAAACAAACTCAGCTACTCTCCTCCAATTTAAAAAAAGGGATGATATTAATGTTATGATTTTACTGACAAGGGAATTATCCTTCCTTTTTTTTCCTTGGATCCCCATACAAAATTATTAAGCTCTTCTAGATTGTTGGAATGAAATAGTGCTGGCCATGAGTCAAAATATAACACTATCAGTAGTTTTATGGACAAAGCAATTATGCAATGTGAAATAATAGAAGTTAAAATGTAATCAAGTGAACTTTCATATTGACTTAAATATAATTAATTTGCAGCAAATGAGGTATGTCTTTGTTTCAGAAATGAAGCATGAGCAAATAATATGGAAGATGTCAATATAATGAAATTACATTCAGGGATTTTATACATTTCTAACCAGTTCTGTAATATTAACAATAGTAACAACTTATCTTTCATATAAAAGGTTTTTTTAGACCAATATACTGCAGAATTTTGGCTGGAATAAATATAATGTCATGTTAGTTTCTAGAAAAACAGAATGAGACCACCTTTCATAATAGAAGAAAACACTAATAAGACTGGAAAGGATTTTAAAAGTAGATATCACCTATTTTGCATGCACAGAAAATCAAATGTAAATCTGAAATTCTAGTATCTGTTTCACACTTAGAACTACTAAGATATCTTTGTTTGTTTTCTGCTTCAGACATCTTTAGGGTAAGAAGTTTGAGTCCAAATTGGATTAAAAATGTAATTATGAGTGTTTTGTTGTCTCTCAAGTTGCATTGTCTATAAGTGTGGTTACATTAGAAAATAATTAAGCTGTGGTATATCTTAATAGTTCCCATCAGGACTGAACCTTCCTAGGCTCAGAGAAAAACAAAGCACAAATGAACAAGAAACAAGAGAAGCAAACAGCTCCTGCCATCTTACTTGATGAGTAACATGATGGGAGAACTATATAATCAAATAAATAATGAAAGGGAAAAGAAAGAAAGAAAAAAAATTGAGCCAACTCATAATACATACTCTGTTTTTCCCTATGTGTCCTAGGAGAGGGTCTTAAGCAGAAGTTACCACCATTATGCATTACCTTTTATGTTTCCACCACAAAGTGAACAAGTTTGTTTCCAAAATGACCTTAACATGTAGTACAAGAGAAGGTTTAGTGCAGAAAGAAGGGTGCGTGTGCAGAAACCCAACCCCCATGGCCAGAGGAGGCTGCCTGGAAGATGGCAGCACGTAGTGAAGGCAAATGCTGCTCCGTGTTTAAATGTGTCTGCGCAACCACAGCCTTGCCACACAGCGTAGAGATGCTGCACAGTGCCACTTGAAGGAGCAGCACAGGGAAGAAGGAGCCTCACTTACACAACCACAGCTGGGAGACACTCTTGTGTCTCTGACACTGCCTGACAGAGAAAGAAAAGGGTAACACTCATGCCATGCATTCAGCAACTGAACAAAATTGTTTCGGACTCTGATGATTTTAAAAAGTGGTATCCAGGGAAGAAGGTTGAGATGTCTTCTATAGAGACACGAATCCGTAGTGAAAATATATATTTCTAAGTCATCTTCATAAACCTGAACAGTTAGAGAAAGTCTAGGAAAGTCCAAAAGAAATGAGATCTGAAATATCCTTGAACAAGCTAGGGTTTTTACTCCCTGGTAGTAGAAGTAAAATGATAAAAATGCTGCTAAAATAGGTAATTGATAACATTATAAATAAGTTTTGTTTTCTTTTACTTTTTAGCAATATTTCAGAATCAAATATTGTTGCTATTAGTATGCAGCCATTGACTTTGAATCTTTAGGCAGCTGTATAAATTTTCTGTGTGCTCCTTCCCACCAAATATTCTGTTGTTCTACCATCAGACTGAAACCTTCGCTATAAGCAAAGCAGCGAGGCTGCTATCTCTTGTACCAGATGTTGGCACTCTTTGAAATTGATAAGTGTGATTGACTGTGTGTAGTGACCCCTCAGAAGGCCAGATGAAGGAGAAAAGCTATGTCATGCACCACATGTCGTATTCCACAAATGCAGAAGTTACAGAGATTAGCATTTGCAGTTTTCCATCACTTCCTTTACTGCTAATGTCTTCCAAGTCGTTATAGTACAGTCTATACCTACATAGATACAAAATTCCAATTTTTTTCTGCTTTTGAGTTTTACAGTGCTAGGCTATGCATAACTGCTGCAGGGGATTCACATATGCACACATGTGCATAAAATATAGGTAATAAGTGAAGGAAGCCATTCTTGGGAATTGCTGAAGAGAAGTAATGTCCTTTATATGCTATGTGCTTTCCCAGAAATGCCTGCCAGTCTTTGTTGAAGACTCTGGGATCTTTGAACAGTGGATCTTCTGTAAGGCTGGTGTATATTTTCAGCAGATAGATAAATGGTCTGGTGCTCAGACTTGGTGGATTAGACATTCTTTTGCCTGGTGTATCTACATATCTAAGGTCATCTCTCTCTTTCCAAATTTTTTCTCAATGTCTCTGTTATCTACGAATGCATAACTCTTACAGCTGATTCCCTTGGGTTCTGTTACATTTATGTAATCCATTTTTGATTCTGGATCTAGCTGATTTTTGTTGGATTTTTTATTATTTCATGTTTCTTTTAGCTGTATTTCATGCAGCTTAAGAAAATACTGCCTCATCTATTCATTCTTGTGATAAACTTGATATTCTGTGAAATTCTTATGTTATCTCAAAATATTTAAAGTTTGGTTTTCATTATTTTATTTTAATCTATGAGGTTGTCACTTTTTTGGTGTTTTCTGATAGTTTATGATAAGGCAAAGGATGAAAATACTTTAAAAATATAAAAAATAACTGAACCTTGAAAAATTCATTTTAAATAATTGTTTCAGAGGCAAGCTTGAGCACAGTGACAACAAAATTATGGAGTTTTCAGTTTTAAAAGCAGTAAGGAGAGGGGGCAACAGAACTGCCACCTTGTACTTCCAGAGGGCAAACTTTGGCATGTTTAGAAGACTGACTGAGTCCCTTGAGATGTATTCTGGAATGACAGTGGAGTCCAGGAAAGCTAGACATTCTTCAAGAAAGAAATCTTAAAGGTGCAAGAATTGTCTGTCCCCTTGTGCTGAAAGATGTGCTGACTGTCTTGTTTGAACAGAGAGCTTTGGCTGTAACTTGGGTGGAAAAAAAGAGTTTATGACCTTTGGAAGAAGGGGCAGAAAATTCAGAAGCACTACAAGGATGTTGTGAGCTTATGCAGGAAGAAAATTAGAAGTCAAGGCGTAGCTAGAATTTAATCATCCTACTGCCATAAAAGACAACAAAAACCATGTTTATAAATATATGTCCAACAAAAGCGGAGAGCTAAGGAGACTCTCCATCCTTTATTGGATGCAAAGGAAAACATAGTGACAAAGGGTGAATAAAAGGCTGAGGTGCTTTTTATATCTTTACTTCAGTCTTTAGTATTAAGACCAGTTGTTCTGCAGGTGCCCGACCCCCTGAGCTGAAAGACAGGGATGGAAAATAGAACCAAACCCTCATAATGGAAAGGAAAAATGATCAGCGACCTGCTCCATCACTTAGATAACTCTGTGAGGGTAGATAGGATCCACAGGAGGATAGTGAGGAAGCTGGAAGCAGGATCCAGGGAACTTCTGGCCTGTCAGCTTGACCTCAGTGCTAGGGAAGGTCAGGAGCTGATCATCCTTTGTGATTTCGTATGGACGTGCTGAGCCTGCATGATCAGACCCAGTTAGCATGTGGGTTTATTAGAAGCAGTCCTTGGCTAACCTGATCTCCTTCTAAGACAGGGTTATCCACCTAGTGGATAAAGAAAACACTGTGGATGTTGTTCACCCAAGCCTAAGCCTTTGACACCGTCTCCCACAGCATTCTCCTGGAAAAGCTGGCAGCCCATGGCTTGGACATGTGGTCTCTTTGCTGAGTTAAGAAACTGAGTTAGAAACTTAACTCTTGCTGAGTTAAGAATTATCTGTATGGCTGGACACAGAGAGGAGTGGTGAATGAAATTGCATCCAGTTGGCAATTGGCCACTAAGAGTGGGCACTAGGGCTTAGTGTGGGACCAGTCCTGTTTGACATCTTGGTGATCTGGACAGGGGGATCAAGTGCACTCTCAGTGAGTTCACAGACAACATCAGTTTTAATGGGGATGTTGACTTGCTGAAGATAGAAAAGCTGTGCAAAGGGATCAGGACATGCTGAATTGGTGGGCTGAGGCCAGTGGTAAGAGCTTCCACAAGGCCAAGTGGTGGATTGTGTACTTGGATCACAACAACCCCAGGCAGTGCTCCAGGCTGGGGCAGAGTGTCTGGGAAGCTGTCTGGCTGAAAAGGACCAAAGGAGCTGGGGATGGTGGTCTACAGTGACTGAACACAAGCCAGCTGTGCTCAGGTGGCCAAGGAGGCCGATGGCATCCTGGTCTGTGGCAGCAATAGAGTGGCCAACAGGACCAGGGCAGGGATCATCCTCCTGTGCTTGGCACTGGTTAGACTGTTGAGTTTTGAGCCACTCACTGTAAGAAAGATATTGAAGAGTTGGAGCATGTCTAGAAAAGGGCAACAGAGATGGAGTCTAGAGTACAAGTCCTGTGAAGGGTAGCTGAGGGAGCTGGGGCTGTTTAGCCTGGAGGAAAGGAGGCACAGGGTAGACATTTTCTCTCTCTGCAACTCCCTCTGAGTTTGTAGTGAGGTGGATTCTGTCTCCTCTCCCATGTAACAAGTGATGGAATGTCAGGGAATGGCCTCAAGATGAGCCAGCAGAGGCTCAGATTGAATATTAGGGAAAAGTTCCTCAGCAAAAGGGTTATCAAGCATTAGAACAGACTGCCCAGGCAAATAGTGGAGTTGCCATGTACTTGCCTTACTTAGGGACGTGGTTTAGCTATGGACTTGGCAGTGTTGAGTTAATGATTTGCCTCAATGATCTTAAAGGTCTTTTCCAGCTTAATTGATTCTATGGTTTTATTGTTGTATTTCAGCTAAATAAAAGCCCTATGAGTTCAGTTTCATTGTAAACTCATAGGTTTCCTTATGTTTTGGTTTTTTAATATCTTTCATAGCGATTTAGATTAGTCACCTGCTATTTCAGATCTTCATTATTTAAACTTGGTAGATACAGTGAATGGCAGTAAAGTCATAATCAGGAAAGAACTCTTTAATTTATTTAACCTACTGGAAAAACTTGAAAGTGCTACATATTTAAAGGCCAGTGCTTAGTTCTATGTTGTACAGAAGAGCTTTTTGACATACGTTTCTTTGATTTCTGAAAAATAAATAGATAAAATAGAAATTTTTAAAAGAAAGTATTTTCTTGGAGGTTTCATTTTCCCTCATTTGAAATTTCCTTTGTGCCCTTAGTGGGTTCTGTGACCTGTCTTTTCATTAGAAATACTGTAATCCTTTAATTACTTCTTTGTGCTGTTGACTGTGCTTTTCCATGCAAGATTTTCTACTGAGCATCAGGCTAGCATTGTCATGTATGGTAATATAATTATATATTCAAAGGCTAATATTTCAATTTAATTTTAAGAATTTGTTTTCATCATTTCAGAATAACATCCTCAACTAATTTAATCAGAAGGATAAAGTAATTATATAATGAAATCTAACTGTTCCCAGATTCTTGTTTGGATTTATGATAGTCGTAATGAATGGATGGTCATCTCCTGCCAAAATACCATGCAATGATATCTCAGATATCAAAGTTTGAAATGTAAAAATGTTTTGTTCATTGCTAAGCACTAGTGCCAGTAATATATCCATGTGTGAGTCAGCACAGGCAGGCATCTGGGACAACCACAAATCCACAGCTAAAATTTATTTCTGTTTCCTCGCTAACAGGGGATCCCTACAGCAGTGCCCAGGAAGAGGTGCACAAACAAGGTTAAAACTTTTAAAATCCACCAGTATATCAAATACTATTTAGCAGTGTGTCTAAAGACCTAAATGAGAATAAATAACTATTTAATGCATACTTAAATTGCCTTAAAATTTGAATGTGTTTTGGTATTAAATTTAGATCTATAGAAGGTGTAACTACAAAATTTAAAATGGTGTGTACATACATTTGGGCACATAGAGGAACTTGGCTTTCTAGATCTGTTATGGTACTACAGGATTTGTCCATGCTTTGATATAGGTCATGAATGATGAGAGAAAAATGCTGATACCTTCCATGATATCAAGGGGAAATGTCAGGCTGTAGTAGAGCCTGAGATTTTTCATGGATTTGGACTCCAGGTTGTCTATAACAGAAAAAACTGTTATTTTGTCATTGGAATAATCCCGGTTTTTAAACCATTAAGTGGGTGATTGTGTTTTATTAATTCTCCCAAGAAAAAAAATTGGGCAGTGGAACCTGAGTTTCACATGGAGACAAAGAATTTTCCACTTCCAAGCTAAGTCCAGAGAGCCCATTCAAATTCAAGCCTATCCAACTCCACTATTGATTCAGAGTAGATAGGCAATAATATTCTGAAGAATAGATACATATATACTGGCCTAGAAAAAATAAATTTCCTTTTTTCTAATCTGCTCAGAAACTTGCAGTTGCTTCTTGTCTTCATACCAAATGTAGTTTTGTCTCCCCTGCCAAACAACCAAATTGTTCTACATGGGGCCTTAAAAAGTATTCAGGGAAAAAAAAATACAAGAAAAAAAAAAAAGAGAAAACAAAAGTTCAAATTCTTGAGATGAGATGATGAGGATTTCTTCTATGGGAACCCTATCTCTAGTTTATCAAGGGAACTGGACCTCTATCTGTCCTAATTTAAAATCTTTTTTTTTTTTTTAATCTTGTATCTTCTTACCCTGGAAATAAGAGCTATAAACAAAAAAATGGAGGGGCGGCAGGCAGAAGGAGAAAAAAGAAGAAAGAATACAAAATAAAATAAATAGGCATAACTCAAACTTGCTAAGCTTAGAAGAGACCAACAGCAGATACTTTTCTAGCTCAACTTAGCACAAGTTCTGAATTTTAAATTTGGCATACTGAGGTGTTGGGTGTGTCAGAAATGAGAGAGGCAGAAAGACCTTCCTGGAAATGATGCATGTGAGAACTCAGACTCCATCTTATGCTTGTATCTGTCAGTCCCTCTTTTTGCTGCACTATTCAGAAGTGCCTTTATGAACAAAACGAAGCAAAACAAAACAAAATAAACCAAATAAAAACATAACAAAAAAACCCTCACAAACTTAAATAAGCTGCAGATTATTTGCTTGATTTAGGTAATCTTTAAGAATATTGCCAAACTCAGGAAGAAGACTTTACTCAAAAAAAATGCTCCACATTATCTACTGCCTGCCTTCAAATGCAAGCTTCATAAAAGACAAAACAGAAGAAGATTTTGCAAGTATGTTAGCAAATATGAATCCTGTTGCTAAAGTCTGATTGCTTGCTATTCTTGTTTCACACTCACTTCATGAAAAGGTTGAAACCTCTTAAAAGCTGGAACTGATGATCCTATACATAAATGATTAGGAATGCTCTGCTAATAATTTCCAGTAAAACTCATCACTGAGTTTCCTTAGAGGCACGTCAGCCTGCTTTGGATGCTACTTAGACTTGTAAAACCTTTTATTGAGCAGTCCACTTATTCTCAAAAATAAATTGTCCAAGTCAATTCTGTTAATACTGTCACAGATTGGCTTTTTCATTGTGGATTGTATCAGCCTCTTCAGTGATTGCCTGTTGTCTTGGCAAAAAGACACATTTTGACCGTTACTGTCTGCCAGTGACAATTTTTCCCTTAATTTAGGAATTCCTACTTCTCATGAAGGCCAGCTGGAAGCAGCTAACATATTACAGCAACTTCCTCAGCTGTTGGCCTTGGGAATATGTATTCTCTCCAGAATATACATCTTTGGCAGGGAACAGAAAGAAGGAATCTTGGGTAGCGGGTGTGCATGCCAAGTGCAAGAATTGTTATATTTAACACCTAGGTTTCTGTCCTTGAAATTATATCTAAAAGAAGTTCAAAAGTTGGACAAATGTCAAACAGGGTGGTAGGATTTTTTTTTTTTTTAAGGAAAAAAGGATTAAAAAAAATAGTTAACTGTCTTTACACAGGAATTTTTTTGTAATCTTTAACAAGAATGTTTTACATGTCTTGCTGCTTGAATGGTTTTACAGTACCTTTAGGACTGTGTCCAAGATGCACAGATTAACAGCCATATAAAAAAACCCCTCTGGCTGTGTACTGGAACATTTAGTCTAAATCTACAAATACAGTTGTCCTACAGGAATTTTTTGCTAATCAGCTACATGGCCTTAAAGTATAGGTCATCTGAAAGGGAAAAGTAAAATGTAATCAACCTCTACAAAAATAAAGTACTGCATGTGCAAGACTGACATGGGAGATAGAGTGTGTGGGAATAAGAACTATATAAATGTATTCTTCATTCACTAATAATAAAAGCTGTGGGTTTAAATTAACATGAAACCTGTTGAATTAATGAAATTGCTACATATTGGTTGGGAGTGGGCATTTTCTGTAAATCATATATATATATATATATATATATATATATACAACAGTTTTGACAGTTAAATTTATTTATGATTAAATTTACTGATTAATGTGTAAAAATGAAAATATTTTTTATTTCTTTGAAATTGAAAGCTTTGTTAGAATTTTAAACATGTGAAGTCTGGAAATACACAGAACCTATACAGCTCCAACTACATTCCATAAACACTACCTAAAACGTGACAGGTATTTACCTCAGACTGAATATTTGCAGTGAGAGAAATCCAAAGGTGAGGCAGGTTTGGGAGGCAGTTTTGGAAGAGTCTGCTTCAGCTTGAATGTACACGTGCATATACAGTAAAATGAGTTTCAAGATGAGGGTCAGAGATGTTGCTCTGAAGGTGCATCTAGCTGATCTGCAGAACTGAGGTGTCTCCTAATGAAGTTAGAACAGGATAAACAAGAAAAATATGAGTTACTTTTACTCTCCAATATTCAGTGGCTCCTCTCAGTTACAGCAGCAGTTGGCTGATGTGTCTGCAAGACAAACTCACATTTAAGACATGGACATCAGGGATACAGAAACCTCACTGTTTGTCTGTGTAGCTAGCAAGTGCACTGCTAAATGCCCGAAGCTTTCCCTATTTCATGCTATTTTAAATATAAACTAACATAGCTAATAGCTAATATGAGATTTTATGGTAAAAAGATTTTTTTTCTGGCTTCCAGTTGGTAGGCTTCTTAATATAAAACTCAGACACCACTGCTGCTGCTGCTGCTATGTGAACATAGAAGAGCACAGCATGCTTATCGGATACCTAATTGATATTAAAACCCTAGGTGTTTGGGAAAATCTTGCTTTACTTGCATGTTGGGTTTAAAAGTTTTGGCTTGCAAATCACTGAGGTAGCCCTGTTTCTTCCCAATGTTCCACAAGCATCTTACAAGACTGAGTAAGTTCCCATTTTTTTTTAAATAAAAATAAATGCAATGTTAAAATTTAGTACATTTCTGTAAAAATAAAAGAACATAGAGCACAAATGGCTCTATTCCCTGCCTTGCCACATATGAACTGAGACATTTCATTTAATCATCCTTTGATGTCAGTTTCTAAAATTGTGATATTAGTAAGTAGGTCAAGACTAAAATCATTTGTTTGCAAAATCTCTACATCTTGGGATGGAAAACTAAATTGTATTGCTTCATAACACTGGAATATCTCACCAAGGCCAGTGGAGGCTAAGTTATTTAAAGGATATTAATTAACCATACTAAAATCTTGACAGATTCTACATAGAAATTCAGACCTAAACACTGATTAGCTGAGAGATTTGTCTGCTTGTTGCTTGTTGTGTCAGTTGTAGTCACAAAACTTTCAAGCCAGAGCTCATTTAAATGTAGAGAAGATGTGACTGCTGCCGGAGTACTCTTCACAGAGGCACCTGCCTACATGAATTGTTTGGCATTACCAATTAGCAGATAAACCATTGGAGCCCATTTTGTTAGGAAAAGACTAGTGTTTTTCAAATCCCATTCTCCCCTCCAGTATTCCAGGTGGCTCGATTGCACCCACTCACTCTAGAATGACCAAAGGACAGAGAAATGATCTTTGGAGATCATACATATTTATTAATATTAGCTTCATCATATCACCTGCATTTTCCTTTTACTCTCACATTTGTTTTCTCTTTATGTTTTGTTGTTTTAGTTTTGTCGCTTTTTTTCACCTTTTTAAATTTTGCTTCTCCATTGTCTCAATTTTAACTTCATCAAAATATTGAAAAATTAGTATCTCTGAAACTATGATGAGAAGAATTTAAGGAGTGGTCAGAATTTTGTCAAAATTAAAATCTATGTTCCATCTGCTATTGGAGATAAAATGCATGTAGGTATATGTGTGTTTTTACATGTTTACCATGTGCATAATGTTGGCTATTGTAGGAATTCAGATTCTTTTTAGCTGCACAGAGATAAGGCAGAGAATTCAAAAAGTGAGTTCTGTTGAGAAACTTCTCATCTAATTATACAGCAGCATGCTAGATTTGATAGCATACTTTGAAAATAATTCAGTAGTAACTCATTTACCTCCTATAAACCATGTATTTGTTCACAGTGCTAAACTGTGGTTGATATCTCTACATGCCTTGGCTCATGGAGGCTGCATCTGATTAATTCGGCAAGATAGAGTTCTCTATCGGCTTATTGAGAACAGAAGCAAAATCAAGTCCACTTGCTGCCTTTATAAAATACCAGTGTTTGATTTCATGTGGTTACAAGTTCAGTCCCTTGTGAAAACATCCAAGCGTATATCCTAATCTCTTGCACCTCTCATGGAGTTTTATGGATACCAAAGGAATCTCCCTTCTCTTGATGCACATACTGGGGGCACAAGCCCTCTATTTCCCATTCAACACATGTAAATCTTTCTTCCAGGTTAAATGGTTAAAATGTCACTTAAATGCACATAGATAACCAAACCAAAGAGTAAAAGTTTGTTTAGTGTTTCATATAGTCAAGGTTTATTCATCATTTGAAGAAAGCTATATTTCTTCATCTCCATCTTGAGACAGGATGGTGGGGAAACATTTTTTGTTATAGCACCTTCTCCTTGTCTTTCTTATTTCAGTTTTTTTTCCAGCTGCTTCTTGAAGCCTCCCAAGGAAATATATTCTCAGTATTTATGTAATAAAAATTATTTGGAAAAACATTTTTTGGGATTATGTGGCAAAATTTGCAGCCTGAGCTCTTACATTATTCATTACAAGAAACTAATCAATATTGAAGATGTTCTATACGGAAAATTTCTGTAAAACTTGGTGAAATTTCTGGTATTTGAGTCAAAGTCATTAGAGTCTAGGAGAAAATTCCAAGATGTAATTTTTAATAGATTTGGAGTTAAAGCAATAGCATGTGTGTGAAATGGACAGAAAAGTAATTCACGTCCTATGAAATTCTGTTCACAAAAAGTCAGAAAATGCTAAAGCATTTTTTGGTTTGTTTTTTTTTGTTTGTTTTTTTGTTTGGAATAGGTTTTGTAAGCATCTGTGCAGCACTGTCCAAGTTTTCACTCTAATATATTATGGTACTGTGATAGAAGTAAAAATTTACCATTGTTACAGTGCTCAGTTGTTTTAGTTTCTTACCCTATTCTCTGTGGCAACAAGATGTCAAGACTAATTAAAGGCCAGGCATCATGTTTCACACTGTGTGTTTTATTTGTGAGACACGTGAAAACATGAAGATGTGATGCAAAGACAGGAGGCATGAACTGTGCTCAGCAGAAAGAGCACTTTTGCTGTGGTTAACTAATAGCTTTATTAAAAATTATTCTCTCTGCTAGTATCTGTGAATGTCTTTACCATCACTTTAACTTCTAATAAGAGTAAATTTGTATATAGATACAAGAGAGTAAACTTTGCTTTATCCAGGCACATTTCTGTATTTGAGTTTCATCACAGGCTCTGTAAAATGGACTTGGACAGCAGTAGGATGCTGGAGTGAGTCCTCCAATTAATACTATTAATTAATTTGTGCTTTTAAAATTGATTTTCATTTAGCTAATGGAATAGAATTCAGGAATTTTGGAATGCTGACATCTGAAGAAGCAGCCACCCACTTCACATGGACTGGCATTTCATGTTCCTGATTACCAGCAAAAATACCTTTCCAATCAATGTTTCTTCTGTGTGTTCCAGTGCTCTGTCACCTGTGGCAAAGGAATGCAATCTCGAGTCATCCAGTGCATGCACAAGATCACGGGAAGGCATGGCAATGAATGCTTTTCTTCAGAAAAGCCTGCAGCCTACAGACCCTGTCATCTCCATCCCTGCAATGAGAAAATTAATGTTAATACAATAACATCACCCAGGTTGGGTAAGCAGTCAAAGATGACAAATCGCTTTTCAGATATTTCTCTCCATACAGTTATGATGACCCCAGTTTAGAAACAGTAGTCAGGAGGTATTCAGGAGATTTAAATTCTATGCAGAAACTGGTCTTCCTGCCTCAGGTTTTGAGTATATACATCAGAGACTATAACTAAGAATGGTGAAGGGTTTTGTTATCCAAGGAAGGACCTTATTATGAGACTGTTTCTATTTAAAAATGTTGCAAACTGTGTTCTCTTGGTATTTGTGAGATTTGTGCTTTAAATACTAACAGCTCTTTCCACTTGTCTTTAGTTCAAATTAACATCTATGTCTGATGTATTAGGATGTGTGAAGGAAAATTACTTTGAATGAAGAGATTTTCTGTACCTGGCAGAACTCAGGTCTCTTCTGTTCTTAAAGAAATTATGTTATTTTGTAACTACAGAACTGTTAATTCTGGTAGTTTTTCTTTAATAGTGCATTGTTGATGATGATTACCATTAGTTGCCCTAATCATTCATATGCATCTTGAGGATGATGGGACTATTCAAAGGCTTGCTGTAAGACAGCACACTCTTTCCAGCTGATTTTCCAGAGCCCTTGTTAAGATAAACCCTCCTGTCCAATAGATTACTTCCACATGGAAAACAAGACTGGCATTTCAGATTGTGTGCAATACTTCTTTTAAGGCAGTGAAGTATATTTCTCTTTTAGGTTTTTAACCTTTGAACATTCCTGCGCAGTAGTCATCATTGCAATTTGCTGTTGCTTATGGTCCTTGACTTGCTATTTCACTGTTTGAATGTTCCTTCCCTTTGTAATTTATCTTTCTTTGTCCAGCTGGTCTCTCAGAAGCAAGATGCCATCTCCCCAAAATTGATGATTTTCCTCTGGTGAGGTTACATAAGAGGCTTTTTGTCACGGAATAAAGTGAATCAGAAAGAGTCACACAAAAAATACAGTGTCAATTAAAATTCGACAATGTGAAGTGCAAAAAAAAAAGATGGGGCTATGTTGTCCTCATGGCATGGATTATGTAGGACTGATATTATTAATCTACAAGTCAGTGTCATCCAGCATGGAGTCAGAATCCAATCCAGTAGAAACTTTTACATCTCTGAAATACATAATGCAATGCTTCTCTTCAATATATTGATAATTTTGTCCTCCAATTCCATTCATATCATGCAGCAGAGATTTTTTTGATTTGGGAGTAGGGCTGGTGAAAGCTGATGGGGATTGTGCCATCAGCGCTTTTACAAATTTCTCTTCTGTTAGCATAGGAGATTAACTCAAATCTGAGAATTACTTCTTTTGTCAGTGTTTTTGATGGGTTTTGGACAGTATCTTGTTCTTGTGCCCTGTTTTTGACTGGGTTCCCATTTTAATTCCATGTACATACTACATACTAGATATGGAAGTACCTAGTTATACTTGATGTGTACAACTAAATGTGAAAAGCTCCAACTTCAGTAGCACGGTCCTTCCATAAGCTGTGTAAAGAGGCTTTCATAAGTGAAACAAGGCAGAAAGGTGAGCTCCACTTACTCATGAGACGACAGCTGCATGACATTAAAATAATTAAGTTTGATGCAACTTAATCCAATTTGTAAATAAAGCTGGCCTTAAAAATGTTTGATGTTGAATATGTTGACAGCAGGAGGACAAGGGGAATTCCTTCTTTTGTTGAATATCTACATCTCTAAAGCTTTCTCTTTCCCAGATACACTTTTTATGTCCTTGTCTCTTTTGGTACATGATTCTTCACTAGTAAAGGCAGCAGTAATGTATATTTGATTTTGCTGTTGTTGTTTCACAGCTGCTTTGACATTCAAGTGCCTAGGAGACCAGTGGCCTGTGTACTGCAGAGTGATAAGAGAGAAGAACCTCTGTCAAGACATGAGGTGGTATCAGCGATGCTGTGAGACGTGCAGGGACTTTTACGCGCAAAAAATGCAACAGAAGAGCTGACCTCAGTCAGACTGGCTGGCTCTCAGCTCTTTGCAATCTTATTATTTATAAACACACACACACACACACACACACACACACAGGCTTTTCCAGACCAAATATTATCAGATTACATATAATTTAATCAAATTAATTTATTTTTGCCTGCAGACATCATTAATGGTTTTGGTTAAACAGCCAATGTTTTTTATCTTCTGACATTTTCATAATTAATTTTTATATGAACACTTTTGGATACATTTATCAGAATTTTTAAAAAATAGTAACTAGTATTTTAAATGTTTATTTTCAGTAAGGCCATCTGTTGCAAAAAAAAAAGTCATGTTATCTTGAATTTATTTTAATTTAGCTGAATAGTTTTGTTGTATATGGAAATAAAGTTCTTTTTAATTTTATTATATTTTTGGCATTTGGAGTCAGAATGAGCTTGTGTTTTTTGCAACAGATGTCAAAGTGAACAAGCTAACATTATTAAACAGGTTATTACAGAATGTATTGTGAAATTAGTTCATTTGATTTAGAAACATACTGAAGGGGATATTCTACTGTAACTTATATTATAAACAAGAAAATTAAAATAGCTAAGTAGAGATTTTGATCATTCTCATGGACACATACTTGAACACAAGTATTAAATCAATGAAACACTGTAGAGATTTACACTGAATCACTGTTGCACTGTTTGAGGTAGTGTAGAGAAATGCAGTCCTAGAACTTGTACCATCCTATGAATCCACGTCTGTAGTGTTTTAATATGTCACTTAATTTTTTAAAGTTTTGAAACAAAAAACCCATGCCCCTCTATACCTTTGTGTGTCCTTTTTCAGATTTACAAATGGAAGTGTCCTTTCTCCTGCCACTTGTATGGCTTAAACATTCTCAGTTCTCTGTTGATAATTTAGAAAATAGCTTTGTAATACTACTTTAGTTTTATCTTTGACTAATGAAAAAGTCTTTATAAAATTAAATGTTTTACAGTTTTGTGAAACATTATGAAAACAGCTAAGATTTTCCTTATGAGAAAATACTGTACATGATTCACATGATTTTTACGTTTTCAATAAAAAGTAAAGCTCCTTTTGCTCTTTGCTTTTTTCTTTTTTTGTGTGTGTGTCTGGGTCTGGTAGTTTAATCCATCGAGCCCTGCATGGCAGCAGGTACAGCTAGAGTACAAGTGCCTTCTGCCTCTTGACTTAGGCACCACTCTGCAGCTGCAGACAGACATGTCACTCTGTGAGCCTCGATATAGATATGGAAAGTTGAGAATAACAAATTAGCATTTTGTGGAGAGGCAGGTGTTTATCTCAGGTGAGTCCTGTAACTGCTGAACTTGGCACGTGCGCAGCAGTGGGTCTTCTGCCCGCATTTTGTGATGCAAGTCTTTAAGTGTGTTCTTAAAATATGTAGGAGAGCAATCCTGAAGGCAAGACAGCTGGAGAAATAAGCCAGAAAAGCATATTTACTACTCGAAGCAAAAAAGGAAATGCAGCTTTATTTAAGTGAGCGTTGCTTTTCCTTCTCTGCAAAGAGACTAGTGTATAGATGTGACACACACTCTCCACAGATAACCACAGATACCCACAGACACCCACAGACAATAAACTGAGGCCCCCAGTTAGGACTGTGATTCTGTCCAGGAAAAATACTTAGATGCACTCTTAACTACCATTGAAATCAACATCTGTACTAGCAAAATCTTTAGTTTGGCCTCTTACTGCTCTGTATTTGAAAACTGCAACTTTAATGAGGTGCTAGGTGATTTTAAATAAAATACCTTCTGGTTTGGAAAAGTAAAAAAAAAAGAAAGAAAAATAATGCTGACATCATGGAATGTTATATTTTGTATAATTAAAAAGTTTCAATGCACAGAAAATTCAGTTGCTTTGGGGCATAATTACTTAAAGTCACAGAGGCACGTTTAAAAGTCTAATAGAATTATTGTAGTTGTCAGGCAAAAGAAGCAATTATTATTTTAAATTTTCTTCATACTTAGCACCAGATCTTGGCAATACTCCTGCACACACTTGAATCACAATTGAAAATGAAGCAAAGGAAAAGATGCCTCCAGACTCGGGGTCAGAGGAAAATTTTTATCAGCCTGTGATATCACCCTTACAGTTCTAAATGTTTATGCTCTGAGGATTTTGAATATTTCACTAACAAGAATGTCATCTTAATTACAAAATTTTAAAAGTGTGTTTTAACTTTGGCTGTATCTGTCAAAAACAAATCAGTGACTGCTGCTGAAATCATCTTCCCATCACCTCTATAAGAAGATCATAAAAAGGAAGTACTTTTCATTGGGAGATAGGGATGGATTTAGACAGCTGTGGTCTAAAATGACCTTTTTTTTAAATGTAATTAGTGAAATCAGGAAGTTATAGGATGTTATACTTTGGTCAGGATGTTATAGTGCTGATAAGTCTGGTTCTGATTCCTTTCGCATCTGTAGTACAAAACTACTAGTTAAATGTGTGTGAATAATTTTTTGTCTAAATAGCAAATATACCTGTGAATTTGAAAGCAAGTTCATTTTACTGCTTCAGTATATTCTATCATCATTCAGAGGAGCAGTGCAGACTGAAATACCCTTTTGGTCAGAAAATACGCCCAGCCTATGGCCTGAGCTGCAGCATGCTGTGGGGAGGGCAGAGTTTTCCATAAACCTGGGTGGCAGCAGACAACCCTTTCCAGCTGTCTTCAGGCAAGCCATAGCCTTATGCAGGCATAGATAGTCCAGAGTTTACTTTTTTTTTTTTAATTTGTTATTTCTTCTTCAAGAACAATCCCTCTGCATTAACATATTTTCCTTCCAGCCTGATTAATATGCAACATTTCAACAAATGAGTGTCAAATCAATCAAGTTCAGCTGCCATGTAAAGGTGAAATTCTCTCTTGGCTCCTAAGGGCTAGAGTTGGCCTCTCTGCTAATTACCACATATACCCTATTTTGTTGGATTAAGTGGGATTTAAGTGGTACACAGGGATTGTATTAGGCTAGTGCACAGCAGGTTTACTTCCTCCTTCCTCACACATATGTGCTGACTAGCTAGAGCAGTGATCAAAAGTTACAATAGCTACCACTTCTCATAACTCTTAAAGAAATACCTGAATTTTAATAGGATTGTCATTTATTCTGAAGGGAAATTGCTGCTTTTTTCTGGAGGAAGTGGGTTACATTTTGGGTTGTTTCAGGTTTTTTCCATTCAGTTTTCATTATCTTCTTCAGTGACAGGAAAACAGCCATTTGCATGTTCCAAAAATACACTGAAAATAGAAAGCTTGCCTGCATCGTGAGACCAATGGAGGCCCTAAAACCTAACAGATCGATTACAAAAAGAAACTTAGAATCACTCTGAAATAATTTTTAAAAGTTTGTAAAAAAGATGTACAAACTAATAGAAAGGGAACTTGAAATATATCCAAACCAGGAAGCTGAAAGGGGAGATGGTGGGACCATCTGATAGCACAAGTGTGAAAGGGACACTCAGGAGTGATAAAGCAGTGAAAGAGAAACTCAATTAATTACTTGTGTTGGCTTTTCCAGATGAAATGTTGCAAGGTTCCTTTTAGCAGAGATGTCAGATAAGTTGGATCAAGGTGAAGGAAATGTACAGGAAAGTAAGACTAAATAAATATGTTCAATGCAAGCAACATCTAGCGTTGTAGTCACCTGAGAATATTGGAATAACACAACTGGGAAATTGCCATGGTGCCCAAGCTGTCATTGCAAAGATTCAGTCTGTCAGGCTGTAGTATAATTTCTGCCTGTGGAAAAGGGAACCCCTTGAGCTGCAGATTGCCATAATAGCCAGTGAAAAAAGTAAGATCCTTGAGCACCTGGATAAGCATGTGCTCTTGGGTGAGAGTCAGCATGGCTGCAATTGTGAATGGAGCAAAGAGGATCTGCTGGACACACAAATCTCTGACAAAGTTCAGTATTACAGGATATTCAAGAAACTGCATTCAGGACTACAGGAGCAATCTTTATGACATGAAAGGTGATTAAAGGGTTGGAAGCAAAATGGTCATCTTTCAGGATGAAGTCAGCAGTATGGTTCCCTAAGGAGTTAGGTTTTTTGGCATTTTCATCTGTGGGATGAAGAAGAGTAAAAACTGAGATCTTTGTCTATGCAGGTGACATAAAGCTCTCCTGGTTAACTCCTGCCTCAGTTGGCAAGAAACACAAAACTAAGTGATTAGACAATCACTCAAGACATTAACTGAAAAACTTTGATGTAGGTAAATGTCAAGTATTATAGCTATGAAAATAGCCTGAACCATTCCTATGAGACACTGAATTTGCAACTGGCAGTCACAGAAGTGAAGTTATTAGCCCTGTGAGAGTTACTGCTGCTATGAGAATAGCAGGGAAAGAGGCAGCAAAAACGGATGGATGTTTTCAGAAGGGAAGACATAATTTTTCCTATTTTTGGAATTGGTGTAACCACAACATGAGCATTGTATTCCTTTATGGTTGCTGTATTCTTATAAACAATGTTGTGGAATTACAGTGCAACACATAGAAAATGGAAAATAAATTAGCAAGGAGATAGATAGGTGGCTTACAAGATGAGAATTAAAAAGTTGATAATTCAGATCGAAAAGAAACTGAGACAGTTTAAAAAATCCTGAAGGTGATGGATAAGCTGTGTGGGGAGCTTCATCAAAATGAAATATGATGAAATTTTCATTTCATCAAAATGAAATATATCCTAGAAAACATACATATTTTAAGGAAAGGTTCAAATAAGAATGGAGAGGCTACATTTGCTAGTCATACATAGAGGCCATAATGAAAAGGGGAATTTCATTTGCTGAAATTCAAAAGGACTTACGACTCATAAAATTATGATGAAAATGTCAAATCTCAAAATAAAATAATAAAGGTGATGGGGCTGAGACCGTATCATTCAAACCAGTTACAGTGAATTTTTTGCATTTGAATGGGAGCAGAATCAATTCCCTGAAAACTTCTGTTATCAATTACTTGAAACAATCTAATATTTCCCAGGGTCAAGAAGAATTTACTATGAAAGAAATCCCTGACCCTAAAAAAAATGCATGTCATAGCTCTTGTGGTAAATGGTACCAACCCACACAGCACAATGGAGCCTCTTGGTGCTGCTGCAGAAAAGGAAGACTTGCTTTGACGGGAAGCTGCTTCTAATTTTCTCGGGGGAAAAAAATGTTACTTTGAAGTATTGTAGGCTTGACATTTTTGGCAGATAACTCGAGGAAGTGCTGGTATGCATTTAAGTGTCTTATGCATCTCTTCACTGTTACTCAGTTAGTTTTAATGAGCACATATGTATCTATCAAAATAGATCTTGAACCTGAAAACTTAAGCCAGGCACTTACAGAAACTTCTCCTGTCTGCTCTGCCACTTCTAAACAATCTTTTATCATTGGTAGATGTTATAAGTGAGCCTGATACCAAACAGGGGTCAGATACAGTTTCAGGAAACTGTCGTATCCTTCTTCACATCATTAATAATAGAAAGAGCATGCACAGCCAGGAAGCAGAAGCTGGGGCTGTTTTCATTATTACTCTACAGCACAAAGACATGGACCTCTCCGTTTTGCCAAACAACAACCATCCTGATAAATTTCTGCAACTGGAGGTTAAATCTTTAGTGAAAAACTCTGCCTTTCTACCAGCCAACTGGGCAAAATTCCCAGAAGCAGCTTTTCCTGGAGTGCAGCGGTGGCACAACAGGGTCTATTTACAGGTAAGGTCTAAAAGAGGCTGATATTTTCCTGATTTTTCTACCTTGTTTTAAGGATCAGGAGAAAAATTATATGGTGGTGACAGGTCAGCTGTGGTTTCAGCTTCCTGCATCTCTTTAATTGGCATTGTTAATATTCCTGTGTATTTTCCCATGGACATCAGTGAGGATCAGGCTCCATGAGAAGAGTTAGTCTCTTCAGGGAGGTCTACTGACTTTATTTCAGTGCATTAGGATTTCTTCTGTTCTTTGTAACATTTTCGTTGCATTTTCTAGAATGTCTACTGAAGTCAAATACCAATTAATTGTACTAAAGATGTGTGTGGAATATACTCTCTGAAGTAAGAAAAGCCCCAGATTTGAAACTGAAAGTAAAGCCATATCCCTTAAACTTTATGAAAAGGCACATTAGAGGGACATTAGAGATTCTTGCTACAAATGAATGTATCTACATAGCTCCCCATAACTTCCTTTTTATTTTCCTTATTTTTTTTTCCCTCATTCAACTTTGTCCTTCCTGGTATACTGAAAGACAACTATTGAAAGTGTGAAACATGATGACTGCATCAATCCAGGTTATTATATAGAGGTAGCAGCAGTTTCTTGGTAAAAACGTGAATGTGCACTGCCTAGCAGAGGCCCTGGAGCTGGCGGAGGAGAAGTTCATGTCTGGATCAGCAGCAGTACAGCTGCATCAGCTCACACCCCTCTGGGCCCCACTTGCTGCTCCACAGTGCTCCTTTCCTGCTGCCCGGGGAGCCCCTCGCCTTTCCCCACCCCTAGCACGAGCAAAAGCTCCAAGGTCTGGTTCTTGTCAAGGGATGGAGACATACATAAGTGGCTGGGGGTGAGGGGAGTGATGGAGAAGGGTCTACATTCTCAGGATCCTTAGTGTAGGGGTCTGATTCCCCAGGGGAATGAGGAGTAAGAGCCAAAAAAATTTGAAAGTGGGGGAAGGGAGAATGATGCTGAAAGTCTCCCACAGCTACTTCCTATTGCGCTTCTCCCCGTTCAGACATTTCTCCCCATCACCTCTCTAAACCCCTTTGCTCCCTCCCAGAGCCCATCCCAGTCCTCTTCCAACTGCAGAAGTCTGACACCCGCTTCCATGCTCCCCCTTTACTTTCCCTAGCTCCTTCCCTACGCTATCCACCCTTCCCTGTGCCTGTCCACCGCCTCCAGCCGCTCCGCTCGTGTTGTATAATCCCTGCTGGCGGCTCCCCAAGGAGCGCCGGGGCGGGGAACGCGCGGCCGCCCGTGATGCTCCATGCAGCCGGCCGCAGCCAAGAGCCTGCAGCATCCCCAGCTATGGGCTATGGTGCAATGCTGGCCTCACCCCCTCCCCCGTCTAAGCCCCCCTTTTTGTGCGGGAGGGAGGCAGCCACACACAGAGCCTCCTCCGCAGCAGGGATCCTTCTCCCCATTGTTGTCAATCAGGACGCGCTGTCACCGAGCCAGGGCTGCAGAGCTGCGGGAGGATTCAAAATGTGTATGTAGGGAGCCCTGCGCTTTTTGACTTTGTGCTCTGCGTTTTTGCCACCAGCGAGAAGGTTTTCCTGGAACTCTGTGTCCCATCCCGGGATGGCTGTTACAAAGGAAATGTCTGTACTCTCCATGACTCCAAAAATGGAGTTTGAAAAGTGGTATATTGTATAAGTGTTAAACCTAGGATACAGTCTATAGTTTTTAGTGTAGTCATTAGTGAATTCAAGCTGTCCAGATAAAATTCATTGTGCCATTCTCTCTCCCTTAGGAGCTTGCCTTCTTTTTCTCCTTTTGCTGACAATCAAATAAAGGGAAAAGTACTGATGAGTTCCAGACATTAGACAAAAACATGATCGCACAGTGGACAACTAATGGTGCAGGAATAACATATTCCACATCAAGATGAGAGAGATAATGGGGTCAAGGGTTAGTTAATTCAGAAATAGAAAAAGGGGGAATGGGAGGAGGAGAGAGAGAATTAATTTCACAACATGTGTGCATGATGTAAAGATTCCTAAAGTCATTAAACCTTGAGAGTAGCCTAAATTCCCTCTTTAGAAGTTAATATTCTCTGAAGAAACTAATGCTACTCAAGTCTCCCTATGCAAAGTGTTTGCTTAGTGGTATATTTGTCTCTCCCAAACTTTTATTATGAGATTGTTTATATTCAAAAGCACTGAAATGCTTTTGTGTTTTCTCAACCTTTAAGTTTTAAAATCTGTTTCCATTAAAAAAGCAGCTTCATGTAATGACAAAAAACTGCTGTCTTTCTCCTCACTTTCGTCTTTGGTATCAGGCAAACTAAACAGCTTCTCCTCTTAGCATGTACTTTCATAGTCTACTTTGACTAAAACAAACCATAAAGCAGTCCAGGAATTTTGGCCCTTTCTTGTGAAAAGCAGCATAAAAGTACAGACTTTCTCCTGCAAATGTATCACTGCTGACTGCATTCTGCTCACCCTGACAATTTCCAGTCCTGCTGGACTCTCTGCCCCACAATATGTTTTAATGCCCAGCACACACCAGATGATTAATCCTCCATATCTGTTTCTCATGCATGTCTCCCCTGTAGTCAGCCTGGTAGTTTTGTGCAATTCTCAGACTTCTCTTTCTTGTTCATATTTCCCTTTTGCCCCCCTATTTTTGGAAGACAGAAGAGAGCATTCAGTCTTAGCAGCATGCTACTTCTTGGCATGGTGTTTTTTGAGCCTTACATATGAGCTAATGCCTGTGTCCCATCCTTGCTTTTATATTAAGTATACCAAGACAAGAGGGTTTTTAAAAATCTGTAAGTTAGGTGCTGAGTTAGAATCACTTATTTGCCCCCTGGCTCAAATGTGAATTACATATTTCCACTCTCTCCCTTATTCTTCCCTAGACAACTGCCAATGGCCACAATAAGAGCCAGCAGCAAGGTTTGCAGGAGCCTTGGTCTGTGACTGTAGAAAAGTTTTTATATAATGCACAGCCCTGCAGAGCTGCATTGCCAATGACAGATAAAAAAACTTTTTAAACTAAACAATTCATTACAAGAAGTATTCTCAATATTGTGCAATTAAAATAGTCCATATGAATATTCACTTTTGTCTAAATGTCTCTGTCACTTTGGCTGAAATGTTTGTAACCATCTCTTTCCTGCCCATGTCAGGTGGCTTTTCAGTTTTGAGGCTAAGTTTAAGGCAACCTGAGTCTGCCTTAGTGTCTCTGACAAGGAATCCAGATCTCCTTCATTTCCTTCCTTAAGTTTCATTTCTAGAATCATAGAATTTGAGTTGGAAGGGGCCTTACAGGTCATCTGGTGCCAACTCCCGTGCCATACACAGAGATGTCTTCCACTTGAGCAGGTGTCTTCAAAGCCCCAGACAGCCTGGCTTTGAATACTGTCAGGGATGGGCATTCACAACTTCTCTGGGCAACCTGTTCAAGTGTTTCAGCATCCTCACAGAGACAAATGTCATCCTTATAACTAATCTAAACTCACCCTCTTTCAGTTTAAAGCCATTTCCCTTGTCTTATTTTTGTAAAAATTCTCTCTTCAGCTTTCTTGTCAGATATCTGTATATATTAGAAAGGTGCTACTTGGTCTCCCTGTAGCCTTCTCTTCCCCAGACTGAACAAGTAGAGATGCTTCAATCCTCTAATCACCTTTGCAGCCTTGTCTGGACCTGCTCAGGCTTCTCAGGAACCTTTGATGTGAGCTGTCTGCCCTACTGTATTCCTTATCTCCTTATGTACCTTTGGTTAATCCTTGCCTTCCCGACTGCTTTTCCACTGCATCTCCTATGAGATGTGATTTGTTGAATGAAGCTCTCAAGTGCTAATATTCTCCATAACAAAAGAGCTTTTAATTTTCCAAATGCAGCAAATGTAGTAATACCTACACAGTTGATACACCTACCACAGAGATTCTTAGCTACACCCTAGAAGTTTTGTCTGTCAGACCTTTTGTTTGCTTTCAAAATAGTTCTCTACATCAGAAGAATGTCCTCACTAGTACAGGGAGGGCCCTCCACAATCTGTTACATGGTTTTTGCACAACAGAGGGTTATAGTATTAAACAAACTACTGTCAAATATAATGACCATCCTTCTAGTCATTAGGATTGAGAATGCTGTTATGAAACAAATCCTGTAGTATTTGGTGTCTGTAAATTTCTGTAGGACTGCCTTGGTTAAAATTTCTAGTTGTAGCTGCCCATCAACAGCATTTCTTACTTTCCCTGAGCATCATTGCCAACATCAGGTGGAAACTGGGGCTGCCCACAGGAACAGAGAAACTGATTCCGTCTGGGGGGAAAGGAAAGAAAAGCTTGAGTTCCAGGGAGCATATTTCCTTAATTTTTTAATCTGCCTCTTGTTTTCTTTCAGGTAGATGGGCTTGAAACCAAGGTCTAGCCTTAACTGTTGATGTCCAGGGCTTGATGAGTGATACCTCGTATCACAGGCTGCAATAATAATGGTTAGGCTCTTGGGTTGTTTCAGTGCTATCAACAACAACAGAAGTGGGGAGAGAAGGATGAAGTCAAGATAAAAATATTTCCTAGTAATAAAGACTAAATTATAATTTTAGTTGTATGTATTGTAAGGTATGCATAATTTGCATTATGAAATAATCAGCAAGAAAAAAACATGGAGTAGGCACATGTTCAGTAATGGAACTAACATCAACCTTCTATAGATCTCTGAGCTTTTGACAGAATACTAGTACTTGTATGTGACAGCTTTCTGGGTCTGTCAAAGAGGAACATCTTTTTCTCAGTGAAAAATGAGTTATTAACCAGTTATAACAATTCTCTTGCTCATGAGTTATGTAGACGAAACACAGTTATGTGTTTGTAGAGTTGAGCACTTTTCAGCTTGTTAAATAAGTATTTCACAAACTTATTTCATCTGCAATTTTCAGTATTCTTCCTAATTACTGCTTCTTTGAGTATTGGCTGTTCTCTTCTTCCATTCGGTGAATAATAACATGAACTGATAACATGAATTGATTTGTTCTGTTCCAGCCTCATTCACACTGTCTTCTTATATTCAGTGTATATAGTATGAATCCTGTAATGGTTATTGATACCTAAATTTACAATACTTTTCTCTTTCTTTGAACATTTGCTGCATGAGTCAGAGTCTGTGACAAAGACTGGGATATGTTTTGAATCTTAAAAGAAAATGTAAAAAAGTAGCTTTTTCGATAATTAATACTAGCAAGCATATTTTTGTTATCTAACCTTATGTTTCTCTGCTTCTAGAAGTGCATATGTTTAATGCAATGTTGTTCATATTTCTTTGTATGATATCTTTGTCTTAAACCTTTTGCGATCTGATGTCATTCCAGCTTTTGTCCTTACTTTTAACAAACTAGTCTGTAGTACATATCCAATGCAGAAATTTCACAAGCAAGCATCTGCTGTACTCAAGTACATTCACCCAATTAGTTTGTCACTTGAATGTCTGTTCTCTAACATTTCTGCAAACTATATCCTACCCCAAATTCTGGTCTCGCTCTCATGATAAAACCTGGTTGCTCCTCCCAGTTGATTCCCTCTCTATATCTGCTCCAAGCCACCACACTTTCCTCATGCCTATGAAAAGAAAGGTACTTCAGACAGTAGGTGAAAAAATTTTGCTACAAAGCACTGTTTATGAACAGATTTTTGCATCATGCCATCTATTCCAAGTTTTGGAGTATTTTATGTAAAACAGCTTTAAAAATTTATGTCAAGTCACATTCTTTTCACAACATTTTAGCCTAGGGAGACCAATCAACCCCTGGTGAGACAGTTCGCGTTCTTCAACAAAATGTTCTCCAACTTCAACTATTTTACAAGCCTGAGGGAAGAGGCATTAAGGTCATGACAAATCTTAAATAAGAAATAAAGTAAATAAAATGCAGTCAGAAAGAAAAGGCAGTTAAAAACACCAGCTCAGCTGAAATCTGGCCAGTACAGCCCAGAGGGCTTCAGTGCCAGCTGTAACTGCAATGCAGAGAGTAAAATTATCAGGGGATGTGTGGAGGCTAACAAATGACATGTGGAAATGATGAACTAACAGAAGGATGGGAGGTCACTGAGGATCCACCCGCCTACTAATGGCAGTTATTGATGGGAAACATGCTTAGTCACTTCTGCAGGATTTAGTGATAGGAATGCCAGCATGATGCTTCCTCCTAGAGTTTCTTAGACAAAGTCTGCTGTTTTCTCTTTTCCACCTTCACTTTCTGAAGGAAATCAGTTTTTATGCTTCCTTCTACAACTGCCTGGCTCAGAGTAATGTATACAAATCTATACATGCCCACAGACACTGCAGTCATGAAGTAGGTGATGGTACACAGCAGCTGACTTCCACTGAAAATGGATTTACTAGCTCACCAAGTGGACAGAAAATTATTCAAGCAGAAGAAGCCAACAGTTTGCTTTCATCTTAGGGACTTTCATGGACTTGATGAGGTGTCCAAGCAGTTCTCAAAGTCAGTGTGCAGGAGATCAGCTGCCCTGAGCTCCCACCAGAAAGGTGGAAGAAAAAGCAGTACATGCCCCTAGCCCTTTTGCAGCTGAAGTCCATCCAGCCTGCAGTAGCTTAACATCTGGAGATCTCAGTAAAAGTAAAAAATTCAGGGAAAGTCATCCTTAAATGAAAATAAGTTTCTCAGGACCCAGCTTCTACACTGGCTATTTACTATGTGCACTTTACCTTATGGACCTCATGCAGCAGGTGCTGCACACACCTTTGTGATTCCTGAGAGTAGGAGGGAGGTGGGTATTGTCCCCTCCCAGCATACCTGACACAGGGCCACTGGGTTAAGCCAAGGCTCTCCTTGACTCAACATAAAATTCCTGAGGATAAAAGTACTCGTGCGGAGGGATGAATATGCTCTGTGTTGGTTCTAAAATCCTAAAAGATGGGCGAGGTGTCAGTGTAAGGCAAAGGCTCAGCAAAAATCAGGTCCAGCTGATACACTGTGATACCAAAGATCAGTGACAGGTTAATTGAAAGTATTGTGACAGAAGATTGGGACAAATCTTGAATAACTTGGACTAGAGAGTCTGATTGCATTCATCCAGGCAATTACAGATTGAAAAGTATGGTGACTACTATTTTACAGATCCCTAAAGAGGCCCTTAGTGCTGTTTTAGGAGGCAGCTGGTGACTTCTCAAAAAATATGATCCCACCAGGGCTGTTATTCTTCTTCTTCCTCCCTTGACACACACATGTTCTAAAAGGTCTTATTTAACAGCTTTTGTTATTGGGAAAGTGCTCAGATATTTAATTACCTGTGAATTGTGACAGTTGAATGAAGACCCTCTTTGACCTGACATGGATCTAGAATTCAAGAGTGTGAACAGAATTGTGCCACACCCCTGCTATCAGTGATGCATTTCCAGTTGAATATTATTTACACACCATTGCCTCTGTGATCATTCTGCTTTGTCCTTACATCTTTGCTCCTGCATCACATATCCATGACTTCCACCAGAAGTATAATGTTCTACTGCAGCTCTCCATAGCACTGTTTCACCAAAGCAGAGGCCTTTTTCCAGCAGGCATTATAATGTCAGTTCACATTTGCAAAAGAACTTAATGTTCAGATTGTACCCACCTGATGTCTTCCTTTCACTAGAAGAAAGAAATCTGTCCAGTGAGCAGTCAAGCTCCCTCACTGTAGAAGTTTGCCAGAAGGAGAAAAATGGTTGCATGCTCAGTTTTAAAATGATTCTGTTGCATTACAAGTGATAATTCTGGAAGGGGGCCTGTATTGTAGGTAATGCAAGTGAAAGCCAGGTTCTGATCTAACTTGTGTCTTACAGAGAGAAAAGAGAGCTGCCACTGAGCTGCCAGGCTTAGACTTGAACAGGGTCAGTCAAGAAATAATAGACAAATCCCTGGGGAAACACATTACTCCCATCACCCTGAAATCCACAATCAAGAGCAACCCATTGTACAGCGATATCCATGTGGATGATGACTGGGAGGAGAAGAAAAAGACTCCTTCCTGGACTGTGCAAGAGTATGACAGACAGTCCTTGCACTCTAACCTGGCCAGCCACATAAAGGTAATTGGCTGTTGTGCTGAGTTTGAGCAAGTGAATTTCTGTGAGTTGTGTGGTGTGTGCAGAAACCACTGTGCAGCTCTCTTGGATCTTTTGGTGGGATTACAGAAATAAATGTAGAGGTATTTTCTGCTACAGACATGACACTAACATGAGTCTGATCAGTAAAGAAGTCCACATATCTGCTGAGATTGCAGGAATTTCAATTTTACAGTACATGACCTCTGATTAGAGAAACTCTTAAACCACAGCATTGTACAATTCAAATTATGTAGGGAAGAGCTACAAATGTGGCACTTAAATACTATAGAATCACTTTATAAATTTTTGTAGCAAAATTCTGTTATTAAATTACATACGTTTTTCTCAGTCTCATCCACACTATACAGGATTCTGCCTCCCTGTGAGTTGGCACAAATCACATCTAAGATTACTTTTTTTTTTTTTTGGTGTTCCATTTTCTTAAAGGGGACCCAGAACTGTGTTTATACAGCATGACATCTCTTCTTGAGAAGGCAACATAGCTTGTTCTGGGTTTTAAAATACATTTCAATGGCTGCTGTCCTACTTACTTTTGGTTCCTGGATGAAAAGTGTGGTTTTAATTTTCCCTGGTGGAACATTTGCAGCATCTGGAAAGTAGCACAACCTACATTCAAGTGAAAGTGTCTTGCATATGTGTTGTGATGTCTTAAATTCATTAATCAGTGTCTGATGATAGCCAAAATACTTCTGGGTATATTCTAATGACTTTGTGTATAAAAGAGAGAAACTAATTTAATTTTTCTGACTTTTCTTCTAGGAAAATCCTAATGATCTGCAGTTCTGGATGGGGGATATTTATACTCCTGGATATGATACCTTGTTAAAAAAGAAGGAGCGAGAAAAAAAACATTCAAAATATTGCCGAATCGTTCTGCTCATGGTACTAGCCATTTGCATCCTAATTACTGTAATCATACTTAGCATTTTACTTACTTAGCTTAGCCAAATGATGATGAAATTTTTTTTCAATAAATATTTTTATTAAATTATTTCCTTCTCTGGTTTTATTTGAATTCCATTTCTTTTGGTCACAAGCACAATTTGACACCACTTCTTCAAAATATTCCCGTACAGCACAAGGAATTGACCCAGAAAAAAGACAAATATTCTGTGCATAGCTGAGTGTCTCCTTACAGGTATAATTTAAAAACAAAACTATTCTCTATATTTTTTAGTGCCTTCTTTAGTCTAGTGATTTAAGTCAGTATGTGGTATGTTGCATATAGCATGTATAGAGAACCAGCTGACTATTTGTTCTAATAAACACTTACCATCCTCTTTGTCTTTTTATGATAGCTATTTTTAGAATATAGAAAAGCATTATAAATCATAATTCAAGAGATTGCAAAGAATTATAAAACAAAAATTAACACATTATTTAGTCACTGAGTGCATTGCAGCAATGATGCAGCACATAGTAAAAGCCAGCCTAAACACATAAATATTTTCTTACACTTTTTCAGAGAAGAAAAACAGAAAATCAATCACTGAGTTTCTATAAAAAAATATTCCATAACCTGTGATAAAGTTCTTCCATCACTAGGTCATATTCTTTCAAGATATTTCTATCATCCCAAAAGATGGAGTGACATTAATTTTTTTTTCAACAAAATCTGTGGAGTGCAAGAGTATATACTGGAATTAATACACCTTAAAAATATTGCAGTTATACAACCAGGCTGTGAAAAGGGATCTTTGTAAATTAAAGGAACAAAATTAAATGTTTAGAGCACATGGACCATTAAATTAATATGCCTCAGAATAGTTCGGGAGAATCAAACCATGAGATAAAATTACATGAATAGGGAGACAAGAACTTCAAGTAATTATTTTCTTCCTGAAAAGATACTCTGGATGCTGCAAATCCTTTATACCTCTGTATTTGGTATTTAAGGAGCTATGAATACTATTGAGATAGGGATTTCCCTTTTGAACAGGAATCTCACAGATGCACATAATCTGGAAAGCTGAAGTTATACCAGGTCTACTTTTTGTCCCCCAGAAAATACTTTTTTATTAGTCACGAGTAGAACTAAGGTAGAAGGTTTATACTAACCCCTCAGAATTCTAGAATGTGCCCTACCTACAGCAGGTTTACCCTGCTTTAACTCATGTCAAGATGAATTCATCTTCAGACAAGTGTATTTCATTCCTTCCTTCTCGTCTAGTCCATGACTGATTGTTTTGTGTGCTGTAACTTCTTGGATCTTACTCTAGCTTGTACTGTAACTAGTTTGAAGATTCAGACTGAAAAAATTCAAGCTAAAAAAGCTTACTGCTTTAATCTGGTCTGCAGACAACAGTAAAAGAGTAGCAGCATTTAAACGCACATGCATAAAATGTGTATCCCTGTTAGAAAATTGGACGTTGGTGTAAATATACAAGGGAACTCAGTCTCCTGCCTTGCTGCAGTTTCAGTGCAGATGGGGGTTCTTGTCTGAAAGATCAGGCTCGTTCAGTTTACAAAAGTAAGAACTTGGGAGTATTTTACAAGACTAATAGCTGACATTATGAAGTAACTACTAACATTAAACCAACAATACTTGACTTTTTTCCAGCCCAAGTACATTTGCTTTAAGTGCATTGCATCCAATGCAGAGCCGTACTTTTGTAAATTATTGAGGCCTGCAGGCTGGAAGCCTAAAAGCAAAGAGCTCTGTAATTTCCAGGAAAACTGCCAATAATGCGAGTTTCTCAACTACATTACTCTGTGAGGGCTTAGCTGAAAGGATAAAGCCGTTTTCTCCACAAGCTGGACTACGGGATGTTTTACTCCGATTTCACTGCTGTCACCTAGCGGAGAGCCAGCAAGGAGGAAAAACGTGTCAGGGGAGAAGATGCAGCTTGGAAATATATATATATGTATGTATGTATGTATGTATGTATGTATGTATAGTGTATATATATGTATGTATGTATAGTTTATATATATATATAGTGTGTGTGTATATATATAGTCTATATATAGTGTGTATATATATATAGTGTGTGTATATATATTTATTTGTATTTGTATTTATATTTATATTTATATTTATTTTTATTTTTATTTTTATTTTTATTTTTATTTTTATTTTTATTTTTATTTTTATTTTTATATTTATATTTATATTTATATTTATATTTATATTTATATTTATTTTTATTTTTATTTCTATTTTTTTTATTTTTATTTTTATTTTTATTTTTATTTTTATTTTTATTTTTATATTTATATTTATATATATTTTTATTTTATTTTTATTTTATTTTTATTTTTATTTTTATTTTTATTTTTATTTTTATTTTTATTTTTATTTTTATTTTTATTTTTTTTTTATTTTTATTTTTATTTTTATTTTTATTTTTACTTTTACTTTTATTTTTACTTTTATTTTTATTTTTATTTTTATTTTTTAACATCGTGTCATGTTTCTCTTGGATGTGGGGGAAGGGCTGCTGGTTTTTTTGCGATCCTCGGGAGCCGTCGCGATGCGGGCTCCTTTGGTGACCCCTCGCGGCGGAGCGTGTTCCCGGAGGGAATCCGCAGCTCCAGCGCCTTCCCGGGAAAGTGCGCAGGGTGCGGAGCGCCGGCAGGGAAGGGAAGGCTCCTCCGTGCCCTGCGGGAGCGTCTTCCTTCCCACCCGTGTACTCTGAGAGGAACCAGCCAGCTCAACAGACTGAGACAAACACTTTTCACCAGGGGAGAGCAGTGGAAGCTCAAGATCCTTTGTACCATCTCGTAACTCTAAATTAGACACCCCTCCTTTAACCATTTGTTGCAGTATTACTTTACATATCTTGTAGGGGAAAAAAAAAATGGTTGATGGACATTGCTTTGTGTTGTTTCTTTTGTCATGTGAGTTTTTTGCTTTGGTTGGTTTGGGTAGTTTGGGGTTCTTTTAATTTGTTAGTGAGAGAGACTGAAGAAAACCATGATGCAAGTTTATTATGAATATTGTGTGATGGCTCATTGTTGGAACTCAAAATGTCTCTCAGACATTTTTAGAGGTTCCAGGCCTTGGTCAGAAGCATTTTAGATCTTGGCAGGCAGCTGGAAACAGCTGTGATTTTGAGTTTGAGCCATGGAATGAGTTACCAACTTTAGAGGTAGAACAAGCAGTCACAAAGTTAGATAGTGTAGTAAAAGTAGTTACAAAGTAGAAACAAAAATTTTTTAATATTGTACAGGGGGGTTATAGCACCTATGCAGGGGGGTTTTTACTTTGTACATAGGGGTCAGAAGTTCTAAGATAGAGAAAAGTGGGCTGATCCTGTTCTTCCTCCTTCTCCTCCCTTGCCTCCATGTTCTTGGTGATGTTAGCACTCACAGATTAATTTAGAGTAAAAAAGCACTTTGTAATATAAATAATAAGTATTAAGAAAAAACTATAAACATGTAATACATAATATATCATATAAAAGATAGCAACAGCCCTAATAAAAAAAAAATATACAGCAAACAGAAAAGATGTCAAAGTATGTGTGTGTCTCTGCCTAAGCCACTAACCAAACAACCACAACCCAAAAAGACAATCTTTTAAATAACTTACAATAAATTGCCTTAAAACCTAACAACAAGAAGCTACAGAATTTTTCTTTAGAAGCACAAGTTAAAAGACTTTACCACCACACAATACCCCAAATCAAGGCCAAAGTTCTCACAGCTCATCACACAGTATTCATAATAAACTTGCATCAGTATTGATGGTTAGAGAACAAAAGGTTTACTATATTCCAAAAGTGCTTAAAACACTGTAAGAAAAGGAGACTCAGGGGGACCTTGTCACTGTCTACAACTACACAGAAAGAGTTTGTAGTCATGGGGGTGTCAGCCCCTTTCTCCACGTAGCAAGAGGAAATGGCCTCAAGTTTGTGCCAGGGAAGACTGGAAATGGATAGTATAAGAAAATGCTTCACTGAAATGGTTGCCATGAACTGGAGCAGGTTGCCCAGAGAAGTGGTGGAGTCACCACCTATGGAAGTGTTCAAGAAACATATGGACATGCTTTGTATGCACACAGTTTAGTGGTCATTACAGTGATGCTGGTTTAGAGTTGGTACTGATTAGCTTAGAGTTGTTTTCCAACTTTAATCATTATATGATTCCATGAATGAAACAACTCTACTAGGTAAGTTTCCTGTAAGTAATCTCTATGATTTACATTCATTGGTCTCTTCCTACTGTGAGAACACACTAACACATATAATTTCACACTTTCATAGAATCATAGAATATACTGAACTGGAAGGGACCTTCAGGATCATCAAGTCCCACTCCTTGCCCTGCACAGGACATCCCAAGAATCTCACCCCAACAATGCCTGAGAGCATTGTCCAAATACTTTATGAACTCTGTCAGGCTTGGTGTTGTGACCAAATCCCTGGCACATTCCAGGGCACAACCACCCTCCAGAGTGAAAATCCTTCTCTTGGCATCCCGCCTAAACCTCCCCTCACTTAGCTTCATTCTATTTCTTCAAGTCCTGTCACTGATCACAAGTGAAGGGTTGGTGCCTGTTCCTCTGTTTTGCTTGTGTGGATGGTGAAGACCTCAGTGAGGTTTCCCCTCAGTCTCCTCCGGGCTGAAGAGACCAAATCACCTCAGCCACTCCTCACACAGCTTCCCCTCCAGACCCTTCACCATCCTCACAACCCTCCTTCAGATGCTCTCCAATAGCTTAATTTCTTTTTATATTGTGACATCCAGAACAGCCCCCAGCACTCGAGGTGAGGCTGCCCCAGCTCAGAGCAGAGCAGGACAATCTCCTCCCTTGCCCAGCTGGTGATGCTGTGCCTGATGCACCCCAGGACAGAGCTGGCCCTCCTGGCTCCCAGGGCACTGCTGATCATGTTCAACTTGCCCTTGACAAGGACCCCAAGGTCACCTTCCTGTAGCCCTGCAGAAAACTCAACTTCAATAAGACTTTAAGCAAATGCTTAAGAATAAGAAAGAAGTCAAGTTTGCATCAGAACATAGATAAATCTTGGCCTGGTTAAAAAATTTCTATTCCAATACTAATCAACTAAAATAGCAGCAAAGACTCCTATGTAGTCAGTGAAACTTCTTAACGTACTACACCAAGTTGATAGATCAATATCTTACCAGCACCTCTAAAAAGATGTAGGACAATGGTACAACCGTGGTAGAACACTGCCTTTTGCTGGGAAAACTGGCATTTGCAGTAACATGCAGTAACTGCAGGAATTTTCTCTTATAAACTGCACAGCAGCAACCTGGAAGCAAATGAGAGTTCTGCAGATTGTGCCCACTAATAATTGCATTGGCAATTACTATATTTCACAAATTATTTTAGAGAAATTACCTATTCTCCAGTAAATGAGGATTAGCTGTTTAAACTACCTAATTGATTGAAGTTTTTATACTGGTATTCAGTACAACCACTCTCCCAAGTCACTAGAATATATTGTAAGACTGCTGAGGAAATTCTCAGCCTTTCTCTTCCTTTGCTTCATTTTTCTCACCCCAAAAGTGTCCAGAAATATGCAACTATGTTCACATTAAATTTGTTTTGGCAAGCAAAGTTGCTGAAAAAAGAATCCTGCACAGTTCTGGCAGCTCAACAGGCACAATTCGGGAAAATTACAGCTACCACTCCCCTTCAGTAAAGCACAGACCTGGTCCATGAAAAGATCTCACAGGGCTTGTTGCTTTAGCAGGGTACATCTTTTCATCTTCCAACCTATTTTTTTTTCCTCTGCCAATGCAGAAGGCAAGGTCTATAACAAAAAAAAAAAAAAAAAAAAAAGTGCGGGAAGGAGACATTTTTGAGTTTGCCATGAGTAAAATTAGCTGGTCACATCAGGATTTAAAAAGAAAGAAGCAATGTAAGTTGTGAATTGCAATATACTATAACGATCTCTGGGTAGAGCAGAAGTTATTCCTTTAATTATGATATTTTGTTGTGTGAATGGTAAATGAGTAACAGTGGAATCTGCATAGAAACAGTATCTCTGCTATCTATCGCTGAAAGATCAGGAAGGTCTGCCACAAATTTCCCTACCCAGGTTCCACTGATTAGTTCAGAGATATTTTGAAGCAGATCAGACTGCCGAATACACGCCAAGGATCTATTCTATGTGGTTATGCTCCTGAAAGTTGAGTAATTCACTGAAATACAACTTTATGAGTGATCTAGTCAGCCATCAGACAGGCACAACAAATACAATGCTTCTGCCAACTATTATCTCGTGTGGTTTTACTGGCTAGAATATGCATCTAGATTTGAGAAGTTAAAGTAGCAATTACCTTCTGTGACAGGTGTAAGATAAAGTGTATCATCTCTTTGTCACACAAGATAAATTTCAAAAGTTATTAGCACCTAGTATGTTAAGTGGATTACACTTTTTGATTTAACAACAGCACTTCCTCCCTATATAGCTTCCTTCATGAAAGGTGCCTTTAGAATTATCTACTTTTTAATAAAATATATTATAATTTTTCTAATTAGTCTTACTTTGTGGGTGAAGAAGCATACAAATTTCTGTGGATTGATAGTTCTGCTGGGGCCTGGACAGCCATAACGTGCTTATTTGCGAACATGATTATTTTCATTCTGGAGAAATGCATTACTGAATGCAGGAAAGGCTCTTCTGCCTGTGAGATTCTGCTTGTATTGAAAGCTTTTCTCTGCTCCAACTCTTATTTCCCATTATATTTGTTTGGACTCAAGATGCTGCTATACCCCTATTCAAGTACATAGGGTACCATATATTCATAGGAACATGGCATGTGCCATGGTTCAATTAATTTCTCAGCAACCTGGTAGCACTGCAAACTCAGAGTTTTAAGTCAAGTTTGATAGGCCTGTGCCCACTTACAGTTCATTGTCTGAAAGGAGGAGAACAGAAAAATGGTGGAGAAGAATAAATTTATTCATGTAATAGTCATCTGTAAATCCATGAATCAAAATCTGTATAAGATTTAACTTGCAAGATTTGGGATTTGTGGGAGCACTGCCCCTCCCCTCCTCAACAAAGAAAACCACATTCCAGGCAGATTTCTGTTGAAGAACATATGTAATTCAAGTCTGAGCTGAGATGGAGTCTAAATGAACATGTGCTTTAGGTAAGGAGCTTTTGACCAGATTGCTCTATCCCTCTTGATTTCTTCAATTTATAGCTGTTTCTAAGCAAGCTTCTCCATTGGAGCAGCCTACCTGGTCAGGGATGGCAGTGCATCCTGACAGGCAACCCTCTTCCTGACAGAGGTACTTGGCAGGATTTTCTAATCATGGAAGCTGAGTGTGAATCTTTGCAACTGGAAACTTGTTGTAATGATCCTGATATGGTGAAATGCTGATCATGAGACATTGAATCCAAGACTCAGAATATTCTGTTACAAATTACATATTGTTAAGGGTTTTTTCCCTCACCAGAGCTATTGTAAGTCATCTGGTTGTGGAAAAAAATGCTGGACACTCTGATATATTACATTCTATTAAGGCAACCCAGCAACAAAAATCCTGTACACAATTATATTTTCAATGGATTATTGTAACCAGTTGGCCAGTAATTTTTAGGCTGAGAGAGAAGAATGGTTAATTTATAGCAGCATGACTAGCTATGTCATTTTCACGTAAACACACAGATCCTGAGTTGTGCATTATTTTTTCCATCCATGTCTTTAACTTCACAGACAACCCAGAATATGAATCAGTCTCCCTGAAGAGGACTTGTTTCTCTGGGGTTTCGCCTGTGTAGATTGTGTTCTTTTTGGAAATTCTCCAACAAGCCACTCTCAGCTCAGAAATCAATTTGCTGCAGCTGCTGTAGTAAATTGAACCTCTTGTAGCTGTAAGTGGGTTCATCTGTGGGAATTCTTGTTGCTTGTGGTAAGGTTAGTCTTCTTGGATGAAGTATTGTGGAGTTAAGGTGGAAGGCAGAAAGTTTTATGGCAGCATAGTTATTGTTCAACACACAGCACAAATCTACTGAGTGTTTGGCTTATTTGCTTCAAATTTGGCAGACTGCTGTTCTTAATACCTGTGGGTGCGTGTGCCTGTTCAGCCTTTAAAGCTGCTTTTCTCTAGGCACAAATGAATACTGAAAATACACACATCAGTATGCATGCTGAAGCAGTTTTTTTGTTGTTGTTTTTGAGATGTTTGGGTCTCTCTTCTAGATATCTTGATCCTGCCTCAGAAAGGGAAGTGATAGAAGATAGTGGAAATAACAGGGGATGGTTTTGCTGTGGGAGGTGCTTGCTTTTGTTCATAGTCTGATTCCTCTTTCCTATACATATGCATTTTTTACATTCTGAACTGTGAGAATTATGATGTTTTTAAACTGCTTGGTGTATAAAATAATTTGGGTACAGAAGCCATTAGTAAATAATTTCTGTGTCTGACTAGCCCTGCTGGTGAATTGCTAAAGGAGAGACTGTGTGCCTCATAAAAGTAATTCTTAGGCTAAAATAAACACAGGGCATTCAATCTTTAAATTTGTATTAGTTCTCTGGCTTTTTTAATGAGCAATGCCATAAATATTGTCTCAGCTCATTGAGATGGGAGCTGAACCAAGTGTTAGTAAACTGGCATATTGGTAATTTGCATAGTTGAGGGCCTAAATTTTTATTTTTATTTTCATTTTTTAAATATCTCTTTCTTAATATTAATTACATCAAGTTTTATTAACTGAATAATCTGTGGGGAAAAAAATTTAAGTAAGGAATCTGAAAGCTCTGTTTTGTTTGAAATGGTCTGTATTGCTCTAAAGGTTTGACAAGTTATTGCACCCCATAAACACTTCTGAAATGCCTGCAATATTAGGCTACCATAGAGCACAGTTTATAGAGACTGTTTAAAAATAAAATAATGAAAAATGGAATGGAAAACCTCCTAATTTGTTAAGATTAAGCCGAGGATAAAGAGAAAGCTATGACATTAAATCAGGCTTTGTCCCTGATTGAAATGTGACATAGAAAGTATACTTAGGACATAGAATAAATCCCGGGCAAGGCATTTAGAATTGAATGAGCTGACACAACAGTATCTCTGACTTTTTACATATGGGTTAAAATATTAAATATTAGAAACAATTAAGCTGGAAGTATAAGTTTATGCAAAGCTCAAAGCTAGAGGAAAATGGGTTCTCCTTGCAAATGGAATAGTCATATTGTTTGCAGCCTGGAAGGCAGTGTGTTAAACTGGCAAGTTGTCAAGTCCTGAGGCAGTAGAAAACAAGTGCATAGAAAGGTTTATAGCAGTAATGTTGTGTGGAGATGAATGTTGCAATACACTGCAAACTGCTGAGGGAGAGAACTCAGGGCCTAAATGCATGTCTGACCTTGAAGTGAGAAATCAGCTTCTTTGGGTATTTTTTGACAAAAATAAAGGTAGGATCTGTATAGTGAAATCCATTGAATTTCACCTTAGTGACTACATTTAAGAGTATGTGCCTTGGTCAGATACTTTCCCCAGTGTTGTGTTCATACCCTCATGACAACCAAGGAGTGAGTGACCTTGTTTTCAGAAGGCAATTCTACAATCAGAAAATCTGCTTCTATTCCAAGAGAGATCTCCTTCCATTATAGTAGATTATTCCTTGCACCCCTGGGTTTGGACACAACAATTGTGATGATGGCTCAGTCAGATGCTGCCAAAGTGCCTGGCCTTCCTCCCTCTGCATCCTGGCAGCAGGCAGCTGTCCTGGATCTTCAGTCATACACCTCTTGCTCCAGGCATGCTCTTCAGTGTATTTTCAGTCCTGAATTCTGTCCACTATTTTTTCATGTGATTTTACTGGTTAGAATACACATCTGGATTTCAAAAGTTAAGAGTAGCAGTTACCTTCTGTAACAAGTGACAGGTGTAAAATGAAGTGTATCATCTCTTTTTTGCACAAGATAAATTTCAAAAGCTTTTAGCACCTAGTAGAGGTGCAGAGGTCTGTAAAACTGCATTTCTCATACAGCTATGAGCTGAGGCAGTGGAGGGCATGCAGGGCACCCTGCCTATCAGACAGGCAGTTCAGACAGGAGCTGGACACTGAAGCAGCTCAGCAGGCTGTGTCCTGCAGCTGGGGCAAACCAGGCAGGCAGCATTGGTCACCTCTGCTGGCTCCCACTGAAACTTCTTGTGGGATCAGCTCACTCCAGAGAGATTACCCGGTCTTTTAATGAAAAACATCCTCCCCACTTTCTCCCCTGCAAATGTTTTAACATGTTATGGCTGGGGGCTGAAAACTTGCTGAAAATAAAACAACTTTTTGCTGATGTTTTCTTAATCCATTTTAACTTCATTATTCAGCATGGCGATATGGACTGTGTGAGATACAATGACAGCTCACCAAAACCAAAATTATATGTATTTATGTGGATTATCAGGAGCTTGGTGTCCAAAATCAGTTTCAAACCTAGTAATTAAGTAAACTGCTGCTGCACGCTTATGAAGTGTTAAGGAATAAGCTGTTACTGATGATTTCAGCTGACTCAATTGCAGAAACGTATTGATAATTGAGATTATGAGGAAGACATCCATTATAAAGTTCTGCAAACTAAATTCTAGTAGCACAGTGGTATACTGCACTTTTGATTGACAAGTACTACAGTCCAGGGGGCTTTCCCTGCCTGCCATCTGTTGGCAGATGTGCTTCCAGCTATACCTTTAAAACTTGATAACAATAAGGGGCATTTCTTGACAATTCATTCTAAGGATTCTGAGTAATATCCTCCTCAAAAAAAATGTTCAGTGGCTTAAGATTTTGTAATTTTTTTCCTTTCATACATGGCATTCAGAGAGGATGTCAGGATCCCTTGGAAGTTGTTCTTTGTAACATCAGCAGCATTGTTAGATTCTCCTTTTACAGTATACTTATGAGATTCTTCTCAAGTTTCTTTTCTGACACAAAGGTAACTCTTGCTATCTGGTTAAATATGTTTATACCAACATCATATTTGGTTTTCTGACACGGTTCAAGCCTATGGAGCCAGCTACAGCCACTGCTTGCTTATTGCCAGTTTCCATTCATGCAGCTCATTGACAGTATGCAAGTTTGGCAAGCACATTTAATCTTCAATATAAATCAGTTTATATTTGCAGCTCCCTCTGACATATTTTTCAGTGCATCATTTACACCGCAGGTGACGTAATATTCTCTGGAGACTGGCTTGCCACACTGAGATCTCTCATCCAGTGCTATACCATCGGCAGGAAAGATGCACCACCACCTATATCAGAGTCATGCTTTGCGTAAGGGCCAGGGACCTCAAAAAGTGGCCACTATACATTTAAATAAGCAGATTTCAAAATGCATGGGTAAAGACTGATGAAAACAGGTAGAGTCTGGAATATGATGCTTTCAGGGTCAGGATGCAGGTGATCAGGTGCTGTTAAGCCACAGCGCCAGGGTGCTGGCTGCTTTAAGAAGTGAGAAGCTGAGAGCTCCTGGGGAGTTGGTGGCTGTCACTAAACCATCACCCAGTTCCTGGGTGCACAGATCCTACTTCTAAGGAACATGGCAGGAGCACAGAGCTGCCTGGCACAGAGACACTGCCTAAATTATCACCAGGATACTTCTGACAAAATAGCAGTAACTGGTTTTTATATATAAAAAAAAAAATTCCTTGCTCTCTGTAAAGAGGTGAGTAATTTTGACTCATCTTGCTCATCATTTCTTCAATGTGGCAATGTTAAGACACAAAATGAGTTAATATCTATTCCAGAGAAAAAAAGAAGAAAGTTCTCAGTAAATGTTGCTAATAAAAAAGGATTTTGTTCTATTTTAATTATGCTGGCAGAATTTGCCCAAAACCTAAATATTTCTCTTTTTTTTTTTTTCCTCAGGAAGTAAAGCAGATGGCTTTGACTTTTAACCTGGTTCTGTCTTCTAAGTTCTCCTGTTTTGGAATTTCAAATGAAATTAAAATAAAGAAAAGAAAAGACCATTCATGTTTGTTTTATAAGGTAAATTATCATAACTACTATGCAATATAATTGCAGGGTTGAGGTCTAGTTCACAAACACTTCTTTTCTTCCAGAGAATACTAACACACTAAAGCAGTCAATAAGCTCTATTGTGAAAGTGTACTTTTTATTATGGAATATAAATTTGTTTTCCACTTAGTGTAACCTCTCCATCTACAGCTACAATGCTCTGATGAAAATTTACATTAAAAAAAAAAAAAAAAAAGGTCTTCAGCAAACATCTACTCCCGTGATAAAAATACTGGCATCAAACAAGGGAACAGAAGTGTGACTACTGCTGTGTTGCATATGCCTTAAGGATGTATTAAATTATGTTTAAAAACTTATGTTTTCCTTCAAAGTTTAATTTAATCAGAACTATAGCAGAAGGTTTTTGAAGTACAGATATCTGTACAGATTCCTAGTTTTCAATGCCAATCTCAGCATTGGACCTGAAAAATCTGAAAAGAGTTAAAGTATTGGTACTAAGTATAATCTATGAATTTTTCCTGCTCCAAATTTGGGCATCATGCTCAAAAATCTAGAATTTTTTAGATACTGAACCTGAGTCATTTAATCAAATGCTGATTTGATTCTGTAAACATGTTGAAGCCTGAAGACATATTTTTGTTCTCAAAGATGGAGACTGGCCAAGCACAGCCTCCTGTGCTCAGGAAAGCCCCAAGTTCAGGAGGACTTTCTGCTCTCAGCTCTTCTTAGGCTTTTACATAATAGGAAGTTGCTGGATTTGTTTCAGGTAATTCTCTCTGGAGAATAGTTAAGCAAATGATGAGATTTTAAACACTGAAGTTTGAACTTTAAACCAGTTTAACACTGGTACTGTTTTGTTTGTGTAGAACCTCGCCAAACTCTGTATTATGAGATGTAACTTCTGGTTTTACAGCAGCAACCCAGTTCTTGAAGCATCCTAAACTTCACCTTTGCAATATCTAATTTCCCTAAGGGTTCTCACTGGTGTCTTCCTGCCCTACTCTATATTGAATTCTTATGTCTTTGGTACTGTGTTATCAACCAGTTCAAAAATAGCCTTGGTTAAAATTAATGAAAAATATAAGTATGAAGGCATTTTAAAGGCAAGAAAGATATAATGAGTACTCACATATCTGCCCTCTGGCCTGCACATCATCACTGCTATTTCTGTACCTACGCAAGAAGTTCTTGTCATCTCTGATACCTACTGTTATCCTGCATAATTTTAGTCTCTGGATACTTTATTAAATTTTCAGACTTATTTTCAGTACTTATTTTTCACATTCTGCGTATTTCTTTCTTTTATTTGAGGCACTAAAAAATGTAAAATTAAGTCAGGTTTGTTCAGTTGTTGTACTTACAAATGGGTGCACTGTAAAAGCACACAATGGGAATTTCTTTTAGTGCTGGCACTGTTTCTTTGAGAAACCACTTTTTTTGCTTCTTTTAAAACCCAAGGGATTTTTGCATGGCAACTTATTCATGCCTGCCCATTCTCTAATGTATTATTCTGCTGAAAACTGGTGTCAGTGATGAGTTCTCTTCTAAGAATATGCCCCCATGCTAGCCTCAGTTTCATTGAAAATGAGGCATTGAAAAGGAGACTCTTTTCTTGTGTAGGATCTATCAGCTGCTGTTTAAGCATAAAGCAGCATGCTGAGCACTCTTCAGTGTGAAATGGATTTCAAATACAACCCTGAAAACAGAAAAGATGAATCACTGAGTGTACTGAAGGTGAAGATAAGACTTTTTTCCCTGTGTCCCTGGTTTAAAAGAGTGAAGCTAAATAAATGGAAGAGAATGGCAAATTTGAGATCTTCAATAAAATCTATGATTTCCTGCCTGACACTGCAAGAGACAGATAAGGGATATTCTGACTCCCTTCTGCTCAGGAAATCACACTTTGGGAAAAGGCAAAGATATGAGAAGAGTTGAGGTCTGAACTTTTCCATCAGAATAGGAAAGTCAGTAGAAAATGTAGAAAATGTTCTCCAGCAAATAAATTCTGCAGCCTTATGCTGCTGGGGAAATGCTACTTTCAGGGTAGTAGCAGGGATCTTGATGTGTCCTTGACAGAAAAAATACTTATAAGCTGTATTTACCAAATAACACTGGTTTAGCATATTAATCACCTTTTGTACCATGGCAGAAGAGAAATGCTGCAAAGACAGGGCATGGTTTTATTTTATATGCTCTTATATTGCACTAGGTGCTTGATAGTTGAAATCTGTTTAAAATGTTATTGAGAGAAAATAATTAGTTAGCTGAAAAATAAAAGTTCTAGTGTTAAAATTCCTAGTGGTAATTACTTGAATAAAAGGAGCCAGAGACAAGGATTAGTCATATACACACAGCAAGGACTAATAAATGCAGATTTCTTGCTTTCTCATTTACAATTACTGGTGAAATAAAGACAAATATAGCTAATAATAGACTTGAACCACTAATTTAATATAAAAATATCTTTCTGTAACGATATCAAATGTTGTTTACTGTCATGTCCCAGGAATAGGGAGGAATGATGTTGTCTCCCCTCCTGAAATGTTTTTGTATTGTGCTGCACAGCTATGCCTTCAGGTTTATCTCCAGCTTTTCAAAGTTTGGTTTAGTTGGTTGCTGGCATCTTCTTTCCTTATTTCCTGTTTTGCAAAAGATTATAGCCAGAAAAATGACAGAGGGTAAGTTTTGATGGCCAGAGCAGTCAGTCTTACCAGTCCAGCCAAAAGGAGCAGTGCATGCCCTCCTGCTAAACTCTTTGTGGCTGTTTCCTTTGGGTGATGTGATGGTACCTCTCCATATCAGCCCTGCTTGTATCAGCCATCTGGGAAGAACTATACATAATGGAAGTGGTGGAATATACTACTTGAGGAATTCCTAGGTCCTTTGTTTATTAATTAAGAATAATTGGCAATTTATCCTCCTTGCCCCAGTGGAACTTTCACATCTTTGTCCACAGAGCACTCAGAAAATCTTAACAGCCCCTTCTTCTATGGCTGCCACATATGCCATGGCAGCTTGGAGGCACAAGGCATATAAAAGTGTTCCCTAATATAAATTAAATGAGAATTAATACGGATCAGCCTGCTGTCATCAACCTTGCATCTTACAGCCTGGAAGGATGGGTTCCCACATGGGACAGGAGCCTGACTAACTAGTCTAACTTTAAAATCCAAAGCCTTTTTTACTTCAGCTAGATTTTGCATTGACACAGTTCTTGGAGACAACTATAGTTAGGATTATACAAAAAAAGAGTAAGACATACATGCTTATTTTATCATCAGAGAAATTAATCAGTATTTTTCTTATGATTATCTGAAATTTCAGAAGCTTACCCATGAGAAAATTTCTCTTAGAAACTTGTGGCATGAGACTAAATTTGTAAATTTTCTTCATTCTTACCTCAAGGCCACAATCTAAATTGATAAACAGTCCTAAATCCTGGATATTTTCTGCAATTTGTTACATGCTGATGCTCATCATTGTTGTAAATGCCAGTTCCCCACCAAGCAAACTTTTCCTTTGCAAATGTTGCATGAAATACAAGCAGCTATGTAAGCAGTGGGATTTTGCAAAGCAAATTTGCCAGAGTTCATGCTTGATGCCAGTGCCCTGAGAATATTAAGTTTCTAAATGCACATGAGTCACAAATATAATCTCATAGTTTCTCTCTTCACTATGGCCAATTTTAAGAGTAAAAATACATTAATTTTTTTTTAATTTAAAGCACTCTATTTCTATAATCACAAGAAGCTTTAATTCCCACATTACGGATTTGAGGATATTGCATTTAAATACAAACCTGTACTTTTCTTTCATAGCATCTCTTAAAATATAGCCATTCTAAATAAAAATATTGTGGTGTTGTCTTTATTTTATGTACAAAGTTAACCTTTTATAGTTTTGTTTTGAAACTTCTAGTTTTAACTGTCCTAGTTCCATCAAGATAGCTTTCATGCTAAAAAGAATATATTCCACTGAATTTGGGCCACCATGTACTGGGTAACTGAGTAGAGAAAATATGCCAAAAACTGCTCAATGAACAACTGAAATGATAGAATGGAAATCAGGGATGATTCCTTCTTCAGCTGTGGGGCTCTCTTCAGTCAAGTGTAGGTTTGCAACATTACTAATTAAATCTCCTATTTGTATTATAAGTACAAAAGCTAATAAAAATTATGATGTATATATTTTTTATGATGTATTTTTAAAACAGAGCAACTGTGTTCTTGTAGAATTTGTTGAATGGATTACATGATTGATATTTAATGCATGCATTTTTACAGAAATATATTTTAAACCTAAAAAGTGTTTTCTTTCACTTGTTCTAATTTTTTAAAAAATTTTGAATGCAATCATAGAAAGATAAAACAAAAAATCCAACTTTACCTTGGGAAATACCTTATGCCTCTTAGAAGATTTATTTTTTGTTTGTTGGCTTGCTTGCTTGCTTGTATGTGTTTCCCCTCAAAATTCTAGATTCTCTGAATAAAATACATTATACAAATTAGTTATTACTTTTGACAAAGATAGAATTATTTGGGAAGAACTACTATTAAGAGATATCTACTCTTTGTGCAAAGTATTGCAGCTACATAGGGCAGAAATGACCAGGTAAAAGATAATTTTTTCAAAACTGTGATAGCATTTTCATCAAATAAATCAGAATGCAAGTAGAAAAATTGGGGTTTTTTTGAATGTTTTTCTAATAAAAGGTAGAAAACAAAATAGTGTAATAATAACTTGGTTCTGAAGACATGTAATGGTTTGAATTGCAATTAAATGCTGCCAGAGACCATCTGACTGCAACCACGGTGTTGTTTCACAAGGTGGCACAACTCTCTTCCTATTGTGCACGTATATTTTCATCATCCGACGTCTATTCAGGCTCCCAGTGTAGCTGTTAAAGAACCTACCTGTATTCAAATCAAGAAAGCATAAGAAAGATCTCAGGCATAAACGAGATTTCAGGTCCATTCCAAAGCTAGTTGAAATCAATAAGCAGCTTTCCAAAGTCTTTGATAAGAATTTAATAGTTTATCCATGGCATCTTTAAACTCTCCTGCCAGGCTTTCTAATCCTGTGTGTGATCAGCTACAGCAGACAACATATTAAACTTCTCAGGCAAAATAATCTCATAATGCTTAGCTCTTGTCTGGCTTTTTAGAAATGGTGAGTATGATTACTAATACACTAATCTAGTAATAAGAACAAGAAGCTGACACATCCATAATCCTACCAAATTCAATGGGACAGCTTCTACATAAATTCAAAATACTGACAGCCTGAAAGACTGGATTCCAATAAAAATTCTTTATATTTTGCTCTCTTAATATTAAGTATAATTATTTATATTCTTTATTCGGACTTTGGAAATTTGTCTCTATAATCAAATGGGAAAAGTGACATAATATAAAAAAGAATTTTTTTCTCTGGCTTTATATAATAGTTGCAAAATAATATTATTGCAGTTTTTTATAAAGAGGATGAGTCTTGTAAGTATCACTATTTGTCCTTCATCCAGGCATTTCAAATTACAGACTAGAAGGATATTCCATTAGGTGACTTTGATGTCAAATCTGAGTAAAAGTCATATTTGAGTACAATTCCTAAAAAAACTTGGAAAAAATGTTGTTTGTTATCAACTTGTTTATAACTGTTGGAATCTGTGGTTTATAATGAAAGATAACTATTCAGTTCTTTCTCTGGAAGCAATAGCTGTTCATGTCTGTAGACATCCTGCTATTATCTTTCCAGTTCTCTTTTGAGTGGAATTTTTTTTTAATTCAGTTTAAATTTTTATTTACTTTTCCAGATTTTTCATTTCAGATTGCTTGAGCAGCCTTAAAACAGTGACCTCTACCTTTCCCAAACAACAAAACAAAGTATATCACAGAGTTTCCTGGTATGCATTACTGCAGTCTGCAGATTAACCAGTAAGGCATTTGTGTATGTAGGATACTGCCATTGCTATTAGAAATTACTCCACTATTTTACCCTCTCTTTTTTTCCAGGTGGAAAATGAAAAAAGGCTTTTTGTGGCCAGGTTAATCAAATGGTGCTATTACCTTTGGTAGTAGAACAATTAATAACAGCTATTAGAACTAAAACTTTCTAGTCTTATGAACATACTTTAAAATTTTGAAAAAAAACACTATACAGTTTATTTTCCTAATGAAGAAATTGCAGGTAAGTTATGTAAAACAAGAAAGGTTTTTAGTTTCAATCTTGATATTCCTCTATACACGCTGTTCTCAGAGTGCATGGAGAATGTGTTTGCTGAGGTCTTTAAAAGAGAAATTTTCTGTTGTGTTCCTTACAGCTGTAGTCACCTCTTTACCAGGATTGAGGTACAGTGGATTTCTGTCCATCCTAAGTATTTGGAAACACAACATTTTGCTGACTTTCCTTCAAATGGCAACTTTACTAATTTTCTTTTAATTCTTTCATCTCTCATTAGAGTAGTAGGCAATAATGCGTGACAAAAGTGTTAAGACAAATCTGTTTAAACCACTTGAGACTATGTCTTCCATTCTAGTCCATGGCTATAGGGGTACCTGAGAAGGAAGAGAGTAAACACTGCTGTCAACCACTTAGAACCTTTTAGTGTATCCCAAGTAGGGGTGGGAGCTATGTATGGAGGTCTTCTATTTGTAAAAGACAGTGATTTAGTCTCATTTATTTCTCTTCTAAAAAGAGAGGGAAAACAACTACAAATACAGTCAAGATAAAGAGTTTGAAATAGAGTTTAAAATAAAGCAGGTTAAACAAATTTACATATGAATTGCCCATGTAAACTTTTGTGTAATGATATTTCTTCATAAATAATGGAGAAAAACATTAAATCTAAATGGATTTTCAGAAGTATGGATTTCCCAGCATAGTCTATCATAGTATTTAAATTTTGTTTTTATTTAAATTTGAGTAAGAAGCTCCACACTTTAATTAAATTGCAGATCGTGTAGTTTGTTTGTTTTACAGTAATAAAAGATGGGTTTACTAATAATTGATGTTGCAAAATCATCTTGAATCAAAAATTTTAATTACTGATGGATTTTCAGAATGCAAATAATTCTAGACAATACAAAGTTTTGTTTTTAGTAATACCTGTTGTACTTCTGGGCTCATGAACACTTTATGTCACCCCATTATAGTTTTATTAATTTTGGTTACTATAAGTTTAATGATGTCTATTTTAACACTCATGTGGAATTGGAGTATGTTACAATGTGTGACCATTCTGACTTCACTCTCTAGAAATCATGGAATCCTGCTGAAAGAGAAATGTCATAGTAGTAGGCCAGAATTTAGACCAGGATCCACTGATCTCAGCCTGGAACAGGACTCAATAAATGAGCATCAGAATTGGCTCTGTGGACAGTAGTGAAGGAGCAAGATATTGCAGTTGGCTTCCTGCTGCACTAGGTGCAATTTCTCTGCAAGGAAATTCTGGTAAGACTGTGTTGGGGGTTAGGGTTACTCCTTTTGTTTCTTTCTCTCATGGAATTTTGTCCCATCTGCTGCTTAGAAATAATAATGACCGATACTTAAGAGGAAAAAAAGATGTAGCTGGGAGGAAGAGGAGGAGGAGGGGGAAGGGTGCAGCTGGCTGCTCTCTTTACCTGGGTTGGGATGCCCGACCCTCTCCCCCTCAGAGGGATGGTCCCTGTGGCACTGGCAGGTGGGAATCAATTTCCAAGAGCTGCTTCACAGAAAAAGAGTTTGCATGAGATGTTTAGCCCTAACTCCAACCTACCAATTTTAGTTTGAAACCCCAGGATTTCCGATAAATTGCACCTGCCTTGTATAAACACAGATAGTGAGGTATACTGATCAAGGGTTTCCACAGGTACAAGGGAGGGCGCTTCCAACTGGGATGTCACTTTCCCTGGTCCCACCAAAACCCACCTCCTGCCAGACAGACTAGCAAGAAGGGGAAAAAAAGTCAACAAATTTCCTCAGAGGTGCTTTGATCTTCTGGTTCTTGTTGTCGCTTCCGTTGTTTGTTTGCCTTGTTACATATACGTAAACTAGTAAAGAACTGTTATTTCTTTTCCCATATCTGCCTGAAGGCCCCTTAATTTCAAAGTTATAGTAATTCAGACAGAAGGGGGTAATTTTTTTTCCATTCCAAGGGAGGTTCCTGCCTTCCATGGCAGGCACCTGTTTTTCAAACTAAGACAGTTGGTAAGGACATAAGCAGCTGATCTCTCTTGAAAGAAAGGGGTATATTCATCTGAGATCTGGCTGTGTCCAGTGCCCAGTAAAATCAATTGAAAAGATCAATTGAAAAGGCTTTAACCATATTTAGTCGGATGTCTGTGAGGGTTAATGGATTGAACATATAATAACCTTCCAAAATAAAACGGTACATAGAAATGCAAATGGTTATAGAGCCAGATGTTGCAATAATGCAACACAATGTAGAAATACCAAGCTCGGCCATAAACCCTGAAGAGTTTGTAATAAAAACTAAAGACTATTTTTTTGTTAAGATACAATTACCCAGGTGTATCAATGAATAAATATATGCCTACAAAAATGTTATAGGATAGTTGGCAGTTACAACTACTGCTCTGTAAATGATGTCTGTATAACTCCATAATGAAACCAAATGCCCAACTCAAGCTTAGAGTTCCTTTAAGTTTGCTTTTCAAATACCATTGATATTTTTTTATATTTTTCACGTGGCTGTGCTAGCTCTGATATGAGCTATTTTTGTGGGCTGGGCACATTGTTTTCCATCACTTAGAGCCAAATGCTCTAATTAGTTTTTAATCTCACACACCTAAAAGGAAGTTATTCACTGATTTGTGGTGATACTTTAAAGAATGAAAGAGAAAAAGTAGTGAAAAAGGTTTTGTTTCAGATTTGAACACTGCCACCCTATTGTAAATTTTTCAGAATTGTCTGATTACTGATAGAAATAGCTTCAGTCTTTTTAATAATTAATAAATTCCAGTCTTAAATTTCCCCTTTCTTGCATCAAGCATATCCACTTCCCACTGCTTTTTCAGGCTTTTTTTGTTGTTGTTATTTTGAAAATGGCATACACAGCCATTACTCTTTCTTAACTTTCTAACAGAACACCTAAAGGACAGCTAGATTTAGTCATTGCTTTCCACCTATGGCTGCTATGAATATATATGGTGTTTTATATGCTCTTTACGTGGTTTTTAAAGGCATTCTGAACACAGGTACAGGACTGTTATTGTTAACCACTAGATGCCACCATTACTCTTATAAAAGTGGTCCAGTCTACGTCTGTGTCCGTTAAATCCCACAAACCTTCTACAGATTTCTCTTTTTTCCAAAACAGTGTAACAGTATTGAACTAAAAATACAAATGCAGGTAGATACACACTTTATATTAAACTTATTTATGAATTATTTTGATAATTTAAAAATAAACACAACACCTGGGGGTCCATTTTCAACTCAGAATTGTGTAAAGGGCTTTATAATCGCCTCTCATGGGTTTACCTGTTCTTTTTGTGACAAAAGTAAGAGCTGTCAGATCTGAGGAGCTGCTGCAGCTGACACTGACTGGAGTAATTTCAGTATATGCATAAGCAAGGGAAGTGGCTTAGTGTACCACTGCAACCCAAGGGCAGTAAATTGTCTGAAAATTTAGGACACCATTATGATTGGGCTGTGAAGGTCCCAGGGAGGTTGTACTGCACATGACTCACCATGGCCCAGCAACGCCAACTGTTGGCAAGGAGATGGGGGAAAGGGATGTGAGATAGTATTTTAAAGTGCAAGGCTCATGCAGAAAGCTGAGACTCTCGTAACACTGGTAATTCCCAATGCCATTGTAAAGCCTTTCTGGAGGACGTCCTTTCCACTGAGCTTGTCTGTTAGTAGGACACAAGACTTGGGCTGATGTTTTTAGTGGTGGCAGCTGGAATGAATGCCTAGTGCCTTACGGATTGGTGTTACAAACGAGCTAGCCTGTGTGCACATGGGGAGGAAATTAACCATGGTCTCTTTGGAAAGGACATTCAGTCCTGGTAAAACCACAGGAGTATGCTTCCTGAGCCTGATGCTTCCACATCTCAGAAACACAAAGAGCAGGCAGCCTGCTCACTGCATGTATCTGCTGTCACGTGTTAAAACTGCAAATTACTTCAGTAAGTGACCACAGCTAAAGACTGCGCAGAGTGGACTTGCTTTGTTAGGTGGGTAAAGCGGCATCATTTTCCAAAAAGGCTTGATATTTTTCTCTCACTATTCACATACTTTTGCTAACATCACAGACCACCAGCCTCCATACTCCTCCTCCCACATTGACATGTGTCTGACAATTGATTAAATCACAAGAAGTGATAGACAACGCCATAGATTAGCCACAAAAATGGATGGTTTTGCTGAGAACTATTAAATATATGCTACTGGATCTGTTGTATTGATGTATTTCAGTGAAAAGATGTATGGATATGAGGAGCAATTTATAGCTCTTGTTGGAGATAGACATCTTGCACAATTAAATAAGGGATTCATATAAATATGGACGATATGCAGGCAATCTTAAGCTTCAGAATTAAAACCGTCCCTGTAGGCACAGTGTCCTTAACGTTATATTGTTGCTGTCAGTTATCCTGGACTGCAGAGGTTACCCAGAGGTCAGGGGGATGAGGAAGCCCAGGATCTTGGAGCTCATGAGAACCAAATCAATATTAACAACACAAATAACAATACAAATTTCTAACACTAATGATATACTCAGGCCGTGGGAATCCACGCCACAGGAAAAGGCACTTTTAGCTGGGGAGTTGTCAACTGTCGAGGGCAGAAGGCAGAGGCCAGAGCGGAGGCAGCGGAGAGGGCATCTCTCCATGTCTCCTCTCGACAGGACACCCGGACCTGCCTCTCACAACCACCCCTCTGGAGGAGACGAGCGGGCCGAACGATGCCGTCCGGCGCCCCGGATGGTGCCGAGCCGCGGCCGCTGGTGAGACCCCGGCCTCGCCCGCTGCTACAGCGGGTCCGGGACGCACCGGAGGCTCCAGCGCTGAGCGAGGCTGCCGGGGGCAGCCCACCGCGCCCCACCCTTCCCCACTGCCCGGCGGCCGGCCCCGGCCCCGGCGGGCAGGAGGGTCGCCGGCGGACGGCGGGGCCGGTTCGGGTGCCGAGGCACCTAAAAAAATCGTTTCCTTCCGGAGCGGCGGCGACGGCCGCCACTTCTCCGGCGCAGCTCGGGCGCCGGCGGCGCCCTCCGGGGTGAGGCGCTCGGCAGCCGCGGAGGAAGGCGGCGGCGCTGCGCGGGGCCGGGCGGGGAGCCCGAGCGGTGGGAGGGGCAGGGAGGGACCGGCCGCGGCGGGGACGAGGTGCCAGCGGAGCGGAGGCGCCGCCGCTCCCGCTCTGCCGCGCTCCCGCCCGCAGAAGTTTGGTCGGGAGCAGCGCAGCCGCCCGGGCCGCCGCGGCGGGGCCGGGACCCGCGGGCAGGAGACGCCGCGCCCGAGGCCGCCGCGGGACGGTGGTCGCCTCTGCTCCGGGAGCCGCCCCGCCCGCGACATGGCAGCGCGGTCCCGGAGACCCTGGCTGAGCGTGGTGCTGGGGTTGGTGCTGGGTTTCACCGCCGCCTCCTGGCTCATCGCCCCCAGAGTGGCCGAGCTCAGCGAGAAGAAGCGGCGCGGCGCCAGCCTCTGCTCCTACTACGGCCGCGCGGCGGGGCCGGGGGCGGCCCGGGGCGCGGCGGCGGCGGGCGGGCAGCAGGCGCCGCCGGGGGCAGCGGCGGTGCTGGGCGGCACGAGTTTCAGGAGCAGCCCCTGGGAGCTGCCGCCCGCCGCGGCGGAGGGCACGGTCTCCAGCCCCGCTGCCGGCGGGGAAGGGGAGCCGGAGGAGGAGGACGAAGGCGGCGAGAAGCGGAGCGGCCGGCCTGGCGGCAGCCACAACGGGAGCGGGGACTGGGGGGGCGCCCAGGGCTGCGCCAAGCCCCGCAACTTTCTCTACGTGGGCGTGATGACGGCCCAGAAGTACCTGGGCAGCCGGGCGGTGGCGGCGCAGCGGACGTGGGCGCCCTCGGTGCCGGGCCGCGTGGAGTTCTTCTCCAGCCAGGGCTCCGCCGCGCCCCCCGGGATGCCCCCGCTGCCCGTCGTCGCCCTGCCAGGAGTGGACGACTCTTACCCGCCGCAAAAGAAGTCCTTCATGATGATCAAGTACATGCACGACCACTACCTGGACAAGTACGAGTGGTTCATGCGGGCGGACGACGACGTCTACATAAAAGGTGACAGGGGAGCATCCCGCCGGGGGGAGTCAGGGAGGAAGGGGAGCGCTGTCTGGGAGCCCGTCGGAGTCTCCCCGGGGGTCGGGGAGAGATTCGGTTCCCGCCTGGGGCGGGGAAGAGCATGGGGAGCCTCGACCTGCCACCACCCCGCCGGCGTTTGCTTCCAGCCCCAGTGTGCGGGGTACGGGAGCCTCCCCATCCCTGAGAGAACCCCGGCGTGTCCGGGGCGCGCCGGTCTGCGGAGCCAAAACTGCGGCTTGGACCACGCCGGGCACATTGAGCGTGGATGGGCGTGTGGTCCAGGTGCTGCCGTCCCCGCCCTCGCTTCCGTGGCGATGCTGCGGACGAGCCTCCGCTGTGTTCCGGAGGATCGGGTCCGGGCGCGGCGGGCTGCGGGGCAGTGCAGGGCTCACGATCCGATTGCGGGGTGTCTGGCGGTCGTGCCTCTCCCCGGCTCTCCAGTGGACTCTCTCAGGTGCGGGACTCCCGGTGAGCGGTGCTGCTGTCACCGCTACCGGCTCCCCGCTGCCTCCACCCTGGGCTGGGCGAGCGCATCCGATAAAGATGCTGTTCAGTGCAGCGGGCGCCTCCGGGAAGCAGCAGCTCCCGTGCGGGTTTCATAGCACCCTTAAGACGTGGTGTTCTGCAGCCTGCTTCCTTTTGAACTGCGCTTGAGGCTGGTATTGTTTGTTCCGTGTCCCGCGCTTAGGAAAGAGAAGCTGAAGTTGAAAGCATAAGGCAAGGTTGTGAGTTTGCTTGCTTACACTGTTGTAAATTCATTGGTGGTAGCTGTACCCTTCCCTATTTGTCGCTTAATTTTGAGTCGTTTAATAGGCTGCCTGCTCATCCGCTGTCATTCACCTGTCAAATACCTGCAGATGTACACTCGTATATATGTATATTCATTCAGTTGCAGGCATAAAGTTGTGTTTTCTTTGAGCTCATTCCGAAGTTGTACCGAACCTATCTTTAATTGATTACATTAAGATTCTGCCTTAATGGTACCACATTAAACCTATCAAGAAACTTTTAATTTCAAATAGATACTAAAGTTTCCCAAAATAACTAGCTAAGTGATGATAAACACTGTAGCACTGGAACAGTTTGAAATTAACAAGAGTCTTTCTTTCTTTCCAAGAATTAGTCTATAATCAAACCTGATTTTCTTAGTTAATTTAGATTTGCTTTGGTATTTTCAAAAATTAATCCTATTAAATCTTACCTATTTCCCATCCACTTCCTTTCCTCCCCAGCCTGGAACTATATTGTCTAAATTGTCCAGCTTTAGGGACTTCTATACTAGCAAGTGCTTTCCATCAGTATTGTTTGAACAGAAAAGTCCACTGTCAAAAATTAAGTTTTGACGATATTCCAGCTTGTGGCTGGAAGGAAAATGTCATTGTAATGCTGATTTTAAAAAACCTGTTAACTTGTCTAAGGATGTTTTCTCTAGGTCTAGGATTTCCTCTTGACAGTCTCAGGTACCTGTTACATTTTTCTAAAAGCTTGGAGTACAGGGAAAGAGATGGCTGGCAGAATAGTCAGAGAAATAACAGTAATCTTGTCTTTTTGTCAGGTGAAAAACTGGAGGAGTTTCTTCGCTCACTGAACAGCAGTAAACCTCTCTATTTGGGGCAGACTGGTCTGGGTAATATTGAAGAACTCGGAAAACTGGGGCTGGAGCCTGGAGAAAATTTCTGTATGGGAGGGCCAGGAATGATCTTCAGCCGGGAGGTTCTCCGGAGGATGGTGCCACATATAGGTGAATGCCTTCGAGAAATGTACACCACTCACGAGGATGTGGAAGTGGGCAGGTGTGTCCGGAGGTTTGGAGGAACTCAGTGCGTTTGGTCCTATGAGGTGAGTGACAGTACAGATTGCAGTGTGCTATTTGTTTACAGAGTTTTTCATCTTGCAAGGTAAGTAGCTGTATCTGCAATCTCTTTCCACTTTAATTGTCTTCCAGTGCTTGCATCAGGATGTGAACTGCAGACTGTAAGGAAAAATGAGAGGAAAGCATTCAGAGCATATTGCTGTAATCATATTTATTCCTACTTGCGTCTTACAGTTTTCATTGGTAACAATTTACTGCAGCCATGTTATAAGTGTTGCTATGCTGTAAGTTGTTAAAGCATTACCTAGAGGGTTTCAAAACAATCCTTGACAGGGAGCTCTTGCATTTGATATATATGCTGTTCAGGACAGATTGTTTTAAGCAGATCTTTTCAAGTTTAGTTAAGCACAAAGCATATCTGTTTGCTCTGTATCACAGTCTCTTAAAATACATTGTAGCATTTAAAGAATGGGATGCATTTTCTTAATTACTCACATGTATTTTATTGATAAAAGCAGAAATAGGTGTTGTTTGGCTGGGTTTGTTTCTTTTTGTACAGAAATGAATTTTTTTACACTGCCTTTCTATGATACAACTTTGCTAGTGTTTTTCTTAGCATAGAACAGTATTAAAGTGGATTAAGTATATATACAGTGTAATAAATTTTCCCATGCCGAAGTAATTTTAGAAACAAATTACTTCATTTAGTAGTGGCATTTTCTAAAGTAATAAGGGTCTTTGCAGTACCAAAAAAGTTTATCTGCAATGCCATAACTAAATTTCATGCTGGTTTCTCTGGAATTATTGTACTTATTTGCAAGACTATTTTCATAGATAAAAAGAGGCTGAGCATACAACTACAAGAAAGGATAAAGGGTGAAACCTAATATGTTGAATATTATTTCACTTATTTGGATCAGTTATTTAATATTAATATGATATGTTCTTGCTCTTGTGGCACTCCCTTATTAATCAGGAAAAAACCATTTAAATGGGCCACAGAAAGAGGCTATGTGGGATTTAGTGTCAACAAGTCAGAAAAAAAATTAATTTTGTGTAATAAAAAAAAAAAATTCTGAATGTCCCAGGCAAAGGTGACCATTTATAATTGTGTTTAGTAGGCTACAGTGTATGTAAACAGAACAAAAGAAAATACTGGATGCTTGTTACTAATTAGGTAGAAATCTTAGAGGGACAAATCTACTTCACAATAGAAATATGCTTTTTTGAGGCTATTTCATTATGTGTTGTAAATGCTGCTGTGAAATAATATGCCCGTTGCTCTGGCAGAGAAGGGAAGGCATTTATGGTGTTGATGGAAATCCATGTAGGACTATATAGGACCAGTGGTTCCTAATCAGACATTCGAATTGCATGGTGCATCTGCAGCCTAATAATACACTCTGATGTATGATCATACACTGATCACACACTCTGACTCTGATCATACACTCTGTTTGGGCTGTGCCTGTACAAAGCTATTTTCCAGTCCTTATGGACATGGTGATGCTTGCTGTATCAGGTGGCAAAATTAAGTTCTTGACAGTTGTATCATGGAAGGGGTTTTGGTTTTGTTTTTATGGCTTGAGTTGGGGAGAAATCAGTGGAAGAAAACTGATAATATTGTCACCATAGTTACAATTTGTTTTGATGTTGAATGTCAGGAAATGTTAGCTCCAGCCACTGATCTTAGGGGAGATGGAATAAAAAAAATACAGTTTTCGAGACTGGTTTATATGACTGCCCAGAAACTCAGCTATTCATGGTAGGATTGAGGCCTGAAAACAGACTTTATGAAAAAAACTTAGGCTTGTACGCTGGAATAGAGTGACACCAGACTTAGTTGTCAATTGCTCTTGAAGGACCTAGGTCTATGTAATAAAGAATGTAGTAAACAAGAAAAAATGTGTTGGGCATTGCAATAGTTACTACTAATTTCTGACCAGTATTTCTGTCTGATTCTGAAGAATCTTTGACTGTTTCCAGTGCAGAAGCTGCTTGGGAAAATGCAGATGATTAAGGCAAAGCTGCTTAGGATGTTATCCCAGAATTAAACCTATTTAGATGGGAAGGAGTGAAATGGGTTGTCTGGAAAGAGAAGCTGCATTTGTGCTTTGGCATAATTTGTGCTGTGCAACAGTATGATACTCCACCTGAGGAGATCAATGTGGTGCAGATTGCTAGATTATTTGGTGAAAAGAATGATTTTGTTCCCCTGGGGCACTGAAAATATTTCTGTGTGCTTTTTTATTCCTGTATTAAATCAGAAATGCTCTCGATGTGATTGAAGGGGAATATTCCTTCAGATACATGTGCACAAAATCTAAGATTGGGGCCAGGACTTCCTGTATAGCCAGTTGCACTTTTGTCCTCTTGCTCTATGTAAGTAATAAACTGAGTCTTCTTGAGTTGCAAGATTATGATTAACTTAGTTGATTTTAGTAAGATCAATAATTGGTCTTTTGTGTGTATTTGTGAAGACCAATGTAAGCTGGAAACAATGACATTAAAATTCATAGGACCTTTTTAGCTCCAGAAGAATTGAATCACTGTTGCCTCATTTTTTTACTAGATTTCTTTTTGAAGAACTGGATTGGAAAGTCAAAGAGTTGCTGAGAAAACCTGAAATGTTTGATCTCTGCTGGATGGTTTAGATGGTGTAGTTGACTGGCTGCCTGTCAGAGTTTGTTCTGCTGCTATTTAGGGCTAGCCAGAAGCATATGGTAGCTTATATGCATAATATGCTTGCTGACAAGAAGAGGGTAACAACTTTGGTGTGTTTTTAAAAAAAAAAATAAACAATTTTTTTTTGTTGTAAGAATAAATAAGAAAAGAAGATATTTATGGACCTGCAGTGAGCCACTCATGTTTTGAGCTTTCTAGAGTTAAATTCTAGTTCTGCCAGATTTGAAGGCAGGTCTAAAGATTGGGACTCCTACGTACCAAGTGACTCATGGCTGAGGTGATGAGCCTCTCTCTGTGTCTGCTGATGGAGCTCCTCTACTCTAAATAAAGAATTAGTCATTAGATTGCTGAGAGAGGGAATCTAATGACAATGTTTTTAGGGTCCTTATGAAAAATGGAGGACAGAAAGAGGAGGAGATTCAGGTTAGTGTCTCTTTTTAGTTGTTGTCCTGTTCTGCTGGACTTGGGCAGCCTGTGGTGAGCTGGAACAGGGGAGAATCCACTTTGCTGAGCATGAGCATCAGGAGAAAAAGAGGTGGTCATAGCCAGCAATAAAGGACCAGCAAAGTGTCAAACTACTGTCAATACAGCAGCTTGGATTCAAATTGTCTGGAAGCAACAGTTGAACTGTAGCCTAAATCTAGTCCATTTCCTTGCTTCATGAGAAGGTATCTGCTGGAAGTGTATTTTGGATGGATCTTTTTTTTTTTTTTTTTTTTTTTTACAGAAGATCCACCCTTGTTCTGCTATATTTTTTCAATTATGCTTTAATTTACTCTTAGTTTTGATGATGCTGTGATGATTGAGGTATAAAAAACCTGACAAATTTGTCCAAAGCATCTCTGTAAAAAGTTGTTCATTTTTGTAAGGTCATAACATCTTCTGCTTCCCCAAATCAGAAACTAAAGATTAAAAGGGCTTTTTGATTTGTTTTCAGAATCCATATTTCAAGCGATCACTCTCTTCCACTATTTTTGAAGCTTTAAAATATTTTTATTTTAAAGGAATTAAGAAATTATCTTGATTTTAATGAGCCATATGTTTTGTATTCTTTTGAAAACAAAAATATAATTAAAAAGCTGAGATGCCCTGTACTTCCTCGTTTTGCTGTTTAAGAGGAATTTGAGTATAGAGGATGATTTGAAATAAAAGTCTGATCATTTTATCCCTCTTCTCTTCCCCCTTTCTTTTAAGAGTACATTTTGGGTTTCAGAAGACCATTTTGTAATTTATAACCTGAGATTTGAACAGAGCAAATAGTGTAGTTCCATAAAATGACTAAAAGAAATGCTGTGTATGAAATAAGTAGCTATAACAATTGAAGAAAACAGCGTCAGAGTGTAAATACTATCAGAGAATGTGTTTTATTAGAAAATAAAAAATGTCAAATGTAGCATAAAACATCTAAAGACAATTCATTGGTGTATTTCTAACACATATTCAAATGCTTGCAAAGCTTTTCTTTTTGTACCCCTTTTTCCCTTTTTATGGATGAAAATCATGTAGAGTATCTTAAGGTAGAAGAGACTCATAAGGACTATCAAGTCCAGTGCTTGCTATGTTCACTTTAGAGTTAAAAACTACATTCCTCCAAAGCATCCAATACAGTATTGTTCCTTTGGTATTGTGTAGGTTGATGTTGAAAGAAGATGTGGTACTTTTTACATACAAGTAGTCAACATAGATAATATATCTATTTTTACCATTATTTTTTTTCCCTTTGTTTTCAAAGTTCAAGGACAACCATAGAATACAGTCTCATTACTGCAACATTCTTTTAGTAAAAAAGATCTCTATTATCCTATTTGTTGTTGATTCCCAGTAGTTACAGTAAATATTGCAGTAAGTGTCATGGGAAACTGCCTCTTTGGATCAAGCTGTGTACTCAGAAACTTTTCCTTTACAGTGCATTGGTATTTTGACTGTCTCTGGTGGCACTAGAATTTTGTAAACCATTTTATGTAACTTCTAAAAATACTTTATATTTCCTGTTTTAATTTAAGATTTCCTTCCTGATGTATTTTAATCTCTCATTTGAGGCTTTATCTCTCACTTTGTTGAAGATAGGTACTAAGCTTTGAGTTCAACCCTGGACCAAACAGAAACATTAGAGGTGTGGGTGCCTTTGATGATAGGATGGTATTTTGCTCATTTTGGGTACTGGAATGATCAGTCTTGAAGCAGCAGTGCCCCACCCTCACTTAAGTTGTTGAATTTGGACAGCATCATTAGGCAGTTACATAAATGCAGCCAATACTTAAAAAAAATCAGTGATCCTAGAATAAAAATGCATAGAAGAGTGGACCCTTGCAGTAGGGGCATCTGAGTGTATAGGAAGATAAATCACATGATCCCAGAGGCCTTTGAATTTTTGCATAAATGGACATTTTTTGGTGCAAAATTGCTTGTGTGCTGTCTTAACTGTTTAATACCAACATCTATCCTATTAGTGATGTTAACTGTACATACCAAATTTCTTTCCTTTATGTGAGTCTCACCTGGTCACAAATCATACTATTGTAGTATCGTGTTTCTGTGTGTACATGATACAAATAACTGTAAATCCTTAAATGCATATCCTGTTGCTTTGACCATGATGCTAAGTTGGGTCATTACTCTTGCCCTGTGTGGCTCTGCCTGATCCTCACTTGAGCTGCCAGCCCTAACTGTGCTGTGCAGATTTCCTGCTTTTTTTTTTCCCCTTATGGCTTTCTGCATAACCTCCTGTCATTTGTTTTCTCTTTTATGTGGGGAATCTGGGGATCTGCCTGAGGGCCCTGCCTCCCTTGGGTTCATGAATCCTGGGGATTCCTTGTCTTCTAAGCTCTTCTTGATCCTGTCATGATTGGCTTGGTTGGGAAGTTGAGGAACGTCATGGTGAGAAAGCAGAGTCATTCCTGGTACTTGCATGTTTCCTCATGTGGCTGAGCACAGCAGCAAGAGCTGGGAATACCTTTTCTGGCATCCTTATTGTGATGGATAGCATTCCCATAGCTACCATGGAGATGTGCAGAAGGACAAACATGCCTGTGGCTGTGGGTCAGGGTATAAGGGCATCTGGAGCCATTTCTCACCTGGTTGAGTGCTAAGGTCTCTTACATTCCTGATTTGGTTTCAGGTTTAGTGTCCTGTGTTTTCTGCCCTGCCCTAAGAGGAGATATTGTGTGATTTTGGAGTTTTACAGCTGTGTGACACCTGGTGCTGAGTTACCAAGTTCATGAAATACTCTGGGGCATATTTTCATGTCCCTGGTATTGAAGGGATGAATTAATGGCTACACCTTCCTTCCAGTGTGTTTTTGTCTAGCAGCAGCCCTTTGTTTGGAGGACTGAGTGGCTAGCTAACAGCTTTTGAGTCAGTTGCAAATGTTTGAATGTTCTTAAAACAAGTATTTCAAAGTTTTTCCTCTAAGAATAAGCTCTTGTTTGACTTACCAAAGGATCCCACAGACAAGAAGAAAAAAAGTTCCTAAACTATTATAAATGTGTCTTTAGTTCTGCATATGGGTATCCTGACCCATGTCTCAGTGTGTCTGAATGTTTAAAGCTAACCATGTTAGATTTTTTTCCCTCAAGTTTGCTGTCATTTTGTTGGAAATATTTTCTTAAGACTTGTGCTATTGTATATATCTAGGTGGCACTTCCCCAGATATCTAGTGCAGAAGTAGGTGTACAAGAGTTTAAAAGAGTGCTTGTCATGAGCTGATGCAATTGTGGCACAATATTGTAAGACATATCTTGTTTTATCCCATCAGATCATAAGTTTTTACAGCACCCTATTACTGTGGACGGAATAAGCTTGATTTTAAGAGTGAGAGTAACAGATGAATAACTGCATTATTGCCAACTTTAAGTGAATTTATGAAGAAAAGCAAGTTTTAACTCTTACATTTACTTTTTTTCCTGAAATAGTTTTCTAGTTTTTAGCTTAAAATTAAGTAAACCTAACCACACAGGAAGCATTCGTTTCTGTAGGTATTTCCAGAATTACCTATGCTTTCAAAGTTTTGTCTTCCCTACAAGTTCTAAAATAACCGTATTTCACATGTACAGATTGATTGTGGTAATTGGTCATACTTTGGCTAACTGTTTTGTTAGACTGTCCTACTTCAGCCTTTCTGAGGTGCATGGTTGGTTGAAATGGGATAGTAGAGAGTTCCTGAAAGTGTGTTTGGTTTTCTCGAAGACACAGATAGTCCACAAGTTATTTCCTCTTTCTCCCTCCTGACCCCCAGTGTAGATGGGTTTTGTTACTTGTTCTGGACTATTCCTTGTATCTCTTATCCCAACTTAGAAAAATCTCACAGAAATAACTTTTTCCTGACTTTGACTTTCCAACTTCACATCTTTTGAAATCAAAAGACATATTTCTACTGAAGTAGAAAATGCTCGCAAAAGAGAGAGGCTGGAAGTTGTAAACAGAGGGAGTTAAAAAAACTATTTGAAATAAAAACCTAGTAAATGTCCTCTTGAAACCTAGTGGAATACTACAGTAGGATATGTCTTTTTTTGGAAGAGTAAGCTTTCTAGATACTCTTCCAGATTGTATTTTTCTTGTTAGTTTTCTTCACATAGACAGCTAGGCATAAAATGTAGCTGGATCATTTAAGTCTTCTTGCTTTATTTTATGATTCTCATTACCAAAGAGCTTGCCAGCTCTTTTCAGTTCTTATGTGAGAAGGCATATATTAACTTATCATCAGCATACACTGCTGTACCATATTCTCTGCAATATGTTTTAATGTAGTTATTTCATTGCATGGAATAATACAAAATATTTGAAGAATACCTCATGTATTAAAATTGCAGCAAGAATTGACAGCTTTGAGGAGTTTATTCCATCAGACCAGTGCTGGGTACTGCTTTAAGCTCAAGATGAGTGCCAGGTTAGTCACTTTTTTGTACATGTTTGGAACTGGGGAGCAAATAAATGTGTAGTTCCACCCCTGCTGCAATATTTTTAGCTTCTGGGTATTACTCTAAGCAAAAAATTTTGATGTACCTGTAAGAAATCTTTTAAAGCACTCATATACTTTCAAAAATAAAGAACATCTTGAACTAGAGGTATAATTTTAGGAAATTCTGGAGGAGGATAAGCAGCCTGGTAGCTGATACAGGCTTCTTGAATACTGTTTTATGTATGATTTAGTCTTAAAATGAACATAGGAAAGGAGTTAGCTTTTTTTTAAATGTAGTAGTGTTGAGTTACATTTCCATTATCTTTTATGTAGTACTCTTGAGATGCACTTCCAACATGTTGGTTGAAGTTTTACCTTTAGTAAGATGAATACTTAAAAATATTTTTAAAAAGGCTTAAAATAAGTCTTCTGTAGTATGTTGGTTTAACCATACAGTTGAATACTGAAAGCTGAAACCTGAAGTTCTGACTGGACAGATTGTCTGTTCAGTTCTAATTTTTGGTTTGTGATACTTTATTTAGAAACTTGAAACTAAAACTATTTAGTTTAGTTTAAAATAAAGTTTAAAATAGGATGGTAGGCTTCTTGTTTGCTTGGTTTGGGTTTTTCTTCGTGTGTGTGTGCTTGTTACTTTGAAGGACTTTAATACTTTCAGGAGTGTTTTCAAGTGTTTTGCCATGCTTTTGAAACATTTTCCTTTATTTTTTTTTTCTTCAATTATTATTATTATTTACAGTCATTTCAGGGACAAGTTAACATCTGAAGGACAAAAATCTGATCACCAGGGACACTGCTTTTGACTCTGCATTTGCTGGTGTAAGAGAAGTGCTTGTTCATGGGGTCTTTTCTGATTGCAGCATCTCTGAATGAGCTGCTCATGGTGTACAAACAAACGCATTGAAGAAATGCAGCATTTCTTTAGTAGTATATGTGGCTGCAGTATAGTGGAAATGCATGTGGGCTTTGGTGCTGCATGAGTCATACACTGTAACTCTGCATGCATGGAAATGTGCATGTATATGTGCATATGTTTAAGGCTTGTGCCTAGGTGATAACCAAGCTTCCCAGGGCATCAGTGAAAATTCTTTGGAGAAAAAGCTGTGCTTCTAAGTAGTTACTGCAGTCTCTCTACTAAGAATTTAGCTTTTAGTTTGTTTTACATTTATCTTTCCAGTTAGATCTTTATCCTTCTGTTCTGTTTGTATGTATGTATTTTTTTTTTGCCTTCAATTTAAAATAGCTTTTTTTAGCCTTCCTTGAAAGCTTTTTCTTTACTGCTGCAGACTGTAGTACACCTATTTGCATAACGACTTTTCATCACAAAAAGGCCCATCTTATGGAGCTCTTATCCTACTGGAATTGCAAAAGTTCCTATTGTTGATCATGACAAAACACACTGACTTTTTATGCCATTTTTTATCAGTTTGGGAAGAATTTTCTGAAGTGCAGTGAGTTCCAGAAGTCAGGGAATTTAGCTTCAAAAATGTAACTGGTGGCTGAGCTTATAGGAAAGTGCCTAACTCAGCAAATGAAACAGTTTTGTTATGTACTTTTGATATATTTAATTGTTGTTTTTAAATAATCTGTTAGGTATGAATCTGGCCTGCAAGATGGAATGAAAGCAGATGGTAGTATTCTGCATCCTTTTCTTCTGTACTGTATTTTTATAATTTCTTTTTTCTTCATTTGGTGGGGAGAAAATCTGCTCCTGAGGGTAGTTGACTACCATAGAAAATGTGGTGAAATAGTACAAAATATTTTTGAAAAATATAGTACTGAGGGGTCCAAGAGGGGCATGTAAATGTATATGTATTTCTTTTGTGGGATTTAATGTTTGAGGTTTGCTTAGAGTTATGGAGTGTGTTTGTTACATCCTTGCGAAAATTGATTATTGTTTTTACTTTCAAAAAAGAATTCTGTACCAAAACTATGCACTGGGAGTTGCTCTGTCCTTGCCATAGGAAGTTGGTGCTCATGTCCCCTCTTCCAAATCTGTTACCCTTAGTTTTTAGACTATTAAGTCCAAGAATAAACACCTTTCTGTTCTTAAATTTTTAGCCGTGCTGTGGGGCTGACATGTATGCTTGAAGATGGCAACTCTATCATGGGAGTGAGATAGAAAAGATATACAGTCCTTGTGGGGCAGAGAGCCTTGAATGAGCTAATATTCTTTTTGCAGTATGCTTAACAATTTGCCCAGCCCGAGCGTCGTAACTCAGGGCTGGAAAAATGTTTTGAACAGCAGTGGCTTTATTATTTTATCTGTACTCCTCCTAGACAAACTGACTGCCCATATCTTGGATGGGTGGACTGTTTAATGGGTAAAACACTGGATGGCTGGGCCCAGACTGTTGTGGTGAGTGGAGGTAAATCCAGGTGGTGGCTGATCATTAGAACTGTTTGCCTGGGCTTGATTGTGGTGCCAGTCCTATTTAACTTCTTCATTGATGGTCTGGACATGAGGATTGAGGGCGCCCTCAGTAAATTTGTAGACAGTGCAAAGCTGGGTGGGGGTGTTGATCCTTTTGAGGGAAGGAAGGCTCTAGAGAGGTCTGGACAGACTCAGTGGGCCAAGGACATCGGCATGAGGCTCAATAAGGCAAGCTGCTGGGTTCTGCACTTTAGTCTCAGCAATCCCGTGCAGCACTACAAGCTGGGGCAGAATTGGCTTAAGAGCTGCTTTGAAAAAAGGGACTTTGGGGGTGCTTGTTGAGAGCCAGCCTAGTGTAAGCCACTGTGTGCCCAGGTGGCCAAGAAGGCCAATGACATCTTGCTTGGCCTGAACCAAGAACAGTGTGACCAGCAGGACGAGGGGTGTGATCATCCTCCTGTACTTGGGGTTGCTGAGGCCACACCTCAAGTCCAGTTTTGGCCCCCTCACACCTCCAGGACATTGAGGTGCTGGAGCTTGTCCAGCTAAAATCAACAAGGAAGGACTTATGGAAGGACTAGCAAACATGTCTTATGAGGAATGCTGGGGAGTTGGGTTTGTTTAGTCATGAGAAGAGCAGGCTCAGGGGAGACCTCACTGCTCCCCACGACTCCCTGAAAAGAGGCTGTAGTGAGGTGGGGGTTGGTCTGTTCTACTGGCCCTGCAATGATAAGACCAGAGGAAATGTCCTTCAACTGAGATAGGAGAATCAGATTGGATATTAGAAAAAAGTTATCACTGTTAGGGTTCAGGCATTGAAATAGATTTTTTGGAGGAAAAGATGTCCTGGAGGTGGTGCAGTTGCTGTCCCTGGAGGTGTTTAAGAGGCATCTGGATCTGATGCTGAGTGATGTGGTTTATGGGTTACAGTGATAGTGTTGGGTGGATGGTAGGACTTGATCTTGAAGGTCTCTTCCAACCTTGAAAATTCTATGATTTTGTGAATGCTCAAAGTAGGAGAAGGAAAAACTGGAAGGAGGTGGGTTAGAGTAATAAACTGACTTGCCTTTGAGTTTGGCAAGGTAGAAAACAGCTCCTATGAATCAGCTGCTTGTTGCTGGGTTTCATCCACACAAGTAGGACTTCTTTCATGAGTTTTTGCCTGGAAATAGGATGTGGTGTTGAAGTGCTCTCTGTGTGTGCAGTCATGTGTATATACATATGTGTGTGTGGAAGTATTTATTTATAAGTATAATGGAGTTTATATTTTTAAGTATAATGCAGTTAAGTTGCAGTTAAGTTGGCATTTGCCTTTTTACTCCACTCTGGGGAGCAAATAATAATAAAGACCAGTAAATACTTGTCAATTTGTTACTTTTTCTGGAGACTGTTGGTTACTATAGCAATTGTTATGTCTAGAATTAGCTGATCACGTAGACCAATCATCCCCATGTGAGAATCCAGCATTAGAATGTTGTCATGTTTCTGTTAAATATGCCAGTAATATAGTATTCACTACTGTGTTTTGCTAGTCTATTGAGTGATGTGAAAGTGCTTACTCATCCACATTGATCAGAATGGCATTTCATCAGCTATGTATAGTGTTGATAAAATGCTGATTAGATTTCCTGAGCTCAGAAGGCAAAAGATCTAACTGAGGGCTTCAGAACAATCATGTTAAAATATGTTCCTGAATGTAGGAACAGTCAAATTTTTCATAGTTCTGAATGCTGGTGGTACCTTCTTTTTTATCTGAAAATACGTTTCAGAAGTAGCTTTCCTGCAGAGTAAGTCCAGAACTGCAGGAACTTCCTGCTCATCTCAGTTTAAAAGAACTTTGCTTATTGGAATGTTTAGTTTAGTACTAAACTCATAATTTTAGTAAAAAACTTTGTTGTTAATTTTTCATTGCTAAACATCATTTGGGGACCTAATGCTTTCCTTGGAAATGGCCTCCAAAAGGATTTTTTTGAGGGTTCTGTCGTAAATCCATGATGTGGCCAACAAAAACAAGTGAGCTGGTGTTTATACTAGTTTTAATAGCCATGTTACCTTCAGTGTAAGTATACTCTGTATTGTTTCCAACTTGAAATAAAGAAAAAAAGTGATGCCCTGAACTGGGGGGAGGAAGGGATTTGTTCTTTTCTTGATGAGTTTTATTTAGTTATTTCTCTTTGACCATAATTATATTGGTCAGTTTGGTCCAACATCCTCTGCAGAGTAGATAGTAGCCCGTACAAATGAAATAACTTTTTGCCCTTATCATATCCATAACAACCATGTAGATAGGTAACAAAAATAGTTGCTGGGTTAAGTATTTCAGTTATATAGGAAAATAAGCTGTGTGATCAGTATAAAAAAAGAATTGTAAAGAGTTGCTCTGTTTTTATAAACAGTTTAAAGAATTTTGTGTTATGTTTTGTGGTATACTTACTACTCTTTGTGCACCAGGGAGAAATACATAATAATGAGAGATGTTAAATAGAGTTTTGGGTATCTGTTAATCAATACAGATAATAAACCAGCAATTCTCTTGTATTTAACAGGTTGCTACTGTGGCTCTTGATTCCATTTATCATTTTTAGGGCTTTGTCACTCTGTAAATTCATCACCAGTTTTCAGTTGATTAGTACTGCCAGGTCAGTGTCATCTTGGGCTGTTTCCAGCTACTGAACTTTCAGCTGTGCTAAAATTTGCTAGTATAGTAGTTGTGTTGTTTAATCCTGTTGCTGTTGGAAAACTGTGCCATCCTAAACATCATGTCTCAATATCAGCCAATAAATGGGTTTTTCTTGTGTAAAGGGAATGTTCTTGTTTCTCACTGTGACCTTCACAGCAAAGGCAGATGCTATGGTATGGAGGAATGGATAGTAATGTATGTATATAATATAATGTATGTGGAAAATGCAGCCACATTTGTGTCCAGTCTACTTGTACCTCATGGCAGGAAAATGGTTAGTGAATAAGAAGGGTTTCATTTTACAAAGACCTATAAATTATTGTACATGTTGAGGACTTTAATTCCAACTAAAGGAAGCAATTCAGTGCATCTTAGAAGGAAGTCAGCTTTTGGTTTTTCAACTTTATGCTCCATCATTTGCCATTTTCTGCTGTTCATGTTAGTTAAATGACTGCAAATAAATGTGGAGATGATCAGAAACCCCCAAAGATTTGTCTTTTAACACTGGACTTTTTTTGAAATCTAAATCTCACTTGTTATGTGTCTCTAAAGCTGAACATCTATGAAAGACAAGCATACATTAGTCTCCCATTTTGCTCTGAACCCTTCATAGCAAGGACAAATAACAAATGGATGTTGGAATCTGCTGGCAGAGCTGATGTTTCTGGTTAAAGCATGTTGACAGTGTAATACAGGTCCTTTTGTGCTACAAATTCATACCTAATTTAGGAAAAAAATCCTCTGCATACTGTTCATGAATGTTTTAATTCGTGAAGAATTGAAGTGGCAGATTCCTATTAATTGTTTAAGGAAATAAAGGTTGAAGAAGTATGTACGTATATGTGTGCACACACATGTCTGTATGTATGTAGATAAGTACATATGTGTGACAAATGCTGGAAGAGCATGCCACTGCTTTTCAATGTGACAACTTGAGGCAATTTCCTTGAAATATCTAAAATAATATACAACATTTTAAAAGAGGTTTTTGGCTAGGTTGGCAGTCATGCTCTTGTGAAAACAAGACTTGCATAAATGCATGGATTTTTTCCATGATGCTTCTTCAGAGCTTTTAAACTTCAGTAATAAGTAGTAAATATATCTGTGTTAAATCTTATGTATGCCTATATTCCTTAGGCAGTTTAGTTCGTGTCAGTGTGTTCAGGTTGGCACCAGTCCTGCAACTGATAGCAAACAAATGGCTCAGTCATTGCAGTGTAGAAGCAGCCTGTTCCTGCCAGCTCTGGCAGCTCTCTTGGAAGAGAGATGTCAAATTTTGCAGAACTTAGCTTTTCCTAAGTAAATAAATGAATGCAAGTTGTAGACCTAAAACTGCCTTTGGAATCTGCTTGCAGTGATCTGTGTTGCATATTGATATATCCTTTGGTATAAAAAGATACGTTTTCAGTGCCTATTTGGCATTCAAAGGATGAGAAGAGCCATAAAACTCTTGAGGAAGCTCTGAGGGCCCTTGGTACGTGCAGGCGTTAAAGCTACTGCCCATGAAGGGTGTTCTGGGCTGCAAACTCTTTGCTTCTCTCTCTTTTATAAGATCATCTCTTTTTGCTCTGATAAAAATCACTCTTGGTCCTTCACTTACAGGGGAGTAGCAGGGAAACTGTGGCATGTAGGAGAGATGTGGCCCTTGGATTTGTCAAAGTCTGCAGCAGCTTTTTGGTGTTCTGCTTTTGGGTGATACAAAACCATGTGGGAGCAGGAATCTCACTGAAGTGTTAGGTTTAAGATGAGTAATTTCTCCCCTAAGGAAAGTTTGTCTCCTCTCCTACCTTGATGCAGTTGCTCTCTGTATACATCTCTTTAGCCTACTTTGTGGGAAGTCTCTTCAATTTAAAGTTCAATTAAATGTATGTCACATACTGAATATAATGACTTATTTTCTACCATAAAATTGCTTCCTTGTTCAGAGCTTACATTCCCTTCATCCTCTGTCTCTTTCTGCGGCTTTGCCCTTTGTGTTCTGTTGCCACTTTGTCTCATTTGCAATAAAATTTTTACTCTGACTATTGCCTCTGCTTTTGAAGTGACACGAAAGCCTATAAAACCATACAGAATTGCTCAGTGTTACTGTGGAAGTGAAACTGTTTCAATAAAAACTGTGATCTGTCTATGAAAAGAAAAAAAAATCTTGCTAATGAAATAGATATGCAAGGCAAACATATGAAACGATTGATACGGCTGTTAATGTTTCCTTCAGTGGTTTGAACACACATAGAAAGGGGAGATGTCATTTTCAGTGCATGAAACATTAATCACTTTTAAAGGTTATTAATGAGGAAGTATGTTTATTCTGTAGTTTTTGAGCTTTTTTTTTCCCTATCAAGGTCCCAAAAAAGTAGCTTTTAAGTAAGCTGCTTGCGTCAATTAAGAAATATGTCCATAGACACTTCTCAGCTATATTCTCTTCCTCAAGTCTTCAAATTTTTTAATTAATATATGTATTTTCTTAAGAATACTGTCTCTATAGTCTTATGTTTCCAGAGAAAGTTGTATGATTTTTTAAAAGGTTTTTTAGCTTTGTAGGAAGGCAACAACTGGAAGGTATTTCTCGCAGGTTGGATGGAGTATAGGTTATTGCTGTGGCAGTCTGGGGTGCCCTCTATACTGAAATGAAAAGGTGTGAGACACCAGGTTGTTTTTCCTCACAGTGATGATGGCATTGAAGATGGTTGTACCTTCTTTCTGTGTTACCCCATAGTGCTGAGCAGCTGAATGCCATTGCCTGAAGTGCTGCTTTGACACCAGACAGATTTTAAGATAAACTCAATTTTCTTGGGGCTTCCTATACACCTCTGTGTCTTGAGTATTTTTTATTGTTTTTTTTATTATTTGTTTTGTATCTTCAGTACCTTTTTAAAGTAGCAAAAGGTCATATAAACTGCTGCGGCATTTATAAGACCACATACCCTCTTTGTTCACTCATAATCCATAGTTCTTCAGCTCTTAAATATTAATTACACGTAGTATTCTTTGTTACATATTTTCAAAACCTGAACAATGTAATTTTCATGGGACATATCTTCAAGGTTTTCCCTAATAATAGGCCAGTAATAGCTTTTAGAAAGCATTTTTAATGTTTAATAATTTCATACACGTTAATACCATAATGTCCTCCAGATGGTGAAATCACAAAGCAATAAAAATGTTTTCACCCTAGTAATGTGTGTCTCCCTAAATGCCTGCAGCCATGTTCTCTGTTCTAAATCTTTCAGATATAATCAGTTAAATGTGGTTAGTTCTCAAAATCAGTTGGATGGGAGACTTATGGAAGACATTAGGTAATTGAAAGAAATTATCTTGGCAGTACCTTGTGCATTTCTCACTTTCCTTAATCCACACTTGGGGAATGCCAGCAGACCAGAGTGAATAGTGGAGCTCTTGGGGTACTGCTTGCTGAGGCACTTTCTCTAGAAGAGGTATCAATTGTGGTTCTGGCAACTAGTGATCCAAAGAAATCCCATATTAATCTGCTTGACAATCTTCGTCTAACTTCTTTTGTTCTATGGTCAGCCTACATAAAGCTCTTTAAAAATTGTTACAGTAATGCCACGCATTATTAACCAACTCAGCAATGTTAATTTTCTTAGCTAGACAGATTCTTGCCCTGTTTGAGAGCTGAACTATTTGGACTTCTGCACAAGTGATTAGAAAATATTCCAGTGTGCGAATGGTTTATGATCTTAATCGAGGTGACTTTTTACTATGTGTGTGCATTTTAAGTGATCAGCAGTAGGCAAAGCCTAATTGGTTGTTTGGATTGTGACTTGCTAGAGCATACTGGCTTGGCTGCAGAGTTTCTCTAACAGGACTGTGAAGTGTTTCTGAAATATAGGTACAGAAAAAAATACGTCCTTTAAGAGGGTCCTCAAGGTGAGGTGCTAGCCCTGCAGTGCTGAGGGGTTGGAGGGGGTGGGAGCATCACATGCATGGCTTGGACATCTGCACGATTGTCGATTTCTCTGAGGGTTCCTAAGTCGGGGTGACCCCAAGAGATCGAAGAGAATCCTTGAGATAGTGAGAATCCTTGTTCCTCTAGGCCGAATGCAGCCAAAGAAGGAATCTGGAATACGTCCAATTGCACTTTCAAGGTTGTTTATTTCTTCTTATCTAAACGTTCTTTCTCTGACCTGCTGAGTTCTGGCTAGCAAGGAGGCCACAACATTCTGACCTTGAGCCCTGGGTGGCTCCCACCTTGTATACTCAAAACTACATGTCTATGTTTACAATTTCTTTACCAATTGCCATCATCTATGTTAGATAGTGAATCTCTGTTTTAAGCAAATAGAAAAGTGCCACCATTACACCAAGACATGGAGGATAAGACAAAGAAGAAGGCTAGGATACGCCCAAATTGTACACTCTTGAACCCCATTCTAAAGATCCCAAAATTCTACTTTTTCACCCTGTGTTAGTTCAAATATGGCACTACTAAAACCCTTGTGGCTTGTAATTCCTCGTCCAGAGTTGGCTGTTTTCCACGGGCTAAAATCAAAGCCACAGCTGTTTTTGACTTCTTGCCAAGGTCTCCGAGCCCCCTGCCAGGATCTCGAGACAGCCAGGGCAGCCAGAAGGATGTCCTGGACTCCGACACACGATCATCCCTGGAGATGGAAGGCAAGATTGAGAGATGTTTTTATTAGGCAAAATGAGGATACCTGCACAGATCCTCAACTGAATAGTTTTCTATGAACTCTGAAGAGACAAAAAAGTGAACAATGTGCAAGTGTCACCATTGTGTCCTATGTAGGGGGAGATGGATGTGACAAAGTAAGAGTGAAAGAGTAAAGTGGAGTGAAAGGAAAAAATATGCTTATCTAGGAAGGGATAAAACCAAGTATCTCCAGTCTGGGGTAACATGTACAGCCTTGTGATAGGGTCTTAAAGTTGAGGACTTTGAGCCAAGTGCTGTTAGAGCTGAGAACAGAGGGAGGCTTTCTGTGGTCATGAATTATTTGTTTCCAGCTAAGGAGATAGGTCAAAATATAGTGGTAGTGGTGATGGGATGTTCCAAGCAAAATTAAAGCTGCACTAGTTAAGATGTGATATATATTTGATGGAAGTAGCCAGTTCATTAAGGGTTCATGCTTAACATAAAGGACACTTGAATCAACTGCAGTTTTAATAACAAAAAGTCCTCTCCTTGAGCAGCCTTAAACAACTAGATTTTTTTTTATGGCTCTCCTGGTTTAGTTTCCTTTAATAATTTAGGAATTAAATTAGGCACCCAGATCAACACAAAATTATAAAGATTTACAAAAACCCAATGATTCATACATGCAAGAGTGAGTAAGCTTTAATGTATGAAGCTATATTTTATAGGGATTTGCTATATACTATTGCTGTTTTGGTTTTTGTTGTTGGGGTTTTGCTGGAGCTTTTTTTTTTTATTTCCTTTTATTGTTTTTTTTTGTTTTTTTTTTTTTTTTGTGTTGTTTCCCCCCCACCCCTCCCAGTTTAATGGCTTAGTGCCAGCACTCAGGCATCCTTGGTCTGTAATTTCTTGGAACAGTAAGTCTGCAGCCTTTCATGATTATCTACACTACCAACAAGAAGTCACATCAGAGTGCAGTAGGCTGATGATGTTGTTCAACACCTCCACTTTCACAATGTGCATGTGTATCTTGCTTCCTAGGTGAGTGATGGACTGAAACGCCCAATTCTAACACCCAGTTACCTCATGAGCTAAGTCAGACAGCTAGGTCTAGGTCTGCTAGGTCTACACCTGGTTAGGTTAATTTTCTGTAAAAGTTTTGGAATGGGTCTAGTCTAAGTGGGCAGCAGGGGAAAAAAAAGTATAAAATTGCAGCTTTTTTGATTCCCTATGAACTTATTGTAATCATTTAACTTCCACATAAGTGGAAGTTATCCCATGTTAAATACCTGTCAGGCTCATGTTTTCCTTCAGGTGTTGCTTTTCAGGCTTTAGATAAAACTGGATGTCTTCTTTCAATGTCCAAATGCATAATCCAAGTCAAGAGCACCTCTGTGCAGAGGCTCTGGTACCTAATGTTTCAAACAAGCTTTTCAGATCATGGGGAGCAATATGGTATTTGAATCCAGAATTTTCAAATTAATGGGATTTTTTTTACTCTCTACTTATTGAATGATTCCCATCTTGTATGTAATATTTTTTGTCAGTATATTCTCTTCCTGTGAAAAATGTCAATAGAAAAAGAAAAAAGTATTGAAAATATATTCCTGTTTATTTTGTTAGACTTACTGTTTTGCACCCTTGGTAGTCTCATCATCAAATTTCAGTCACCTTTTGATTCAACTGATTTTTTTTGACAGATCTTATTTTTAAACCAGGATATATGTTATGCTGCATACTGTTGTTTTCATACAGGCTTTCAGCTGAAAAATTGTACTTAATTTCTATCAACATTTATTCTTCAGTAAACTTACTGTAAAGCAGCTCAGTTTTTAATATGCTACATTGCAGAACAAGTTCAGCAAGTGTGAGCTAAAGGTGAAATTCTGATGCTTGGCAGATGTGGTTTTTGCAGACTGTTGTGTCTGAACGAAACAAAAGAAAAGCAAACCTGTTGCATTTGACCATTGGTGATCTCTCTGACCCTGCTAGCAGCAGAGTGGCTGGAGAAGGGCTGGCAACAAAACTCTGAAGGATCTGTGGAGCCCACGGGAAAGCCTCTGGTCTCAGGAGCTCGATGATGCTGTGGGCACACAGCACAGCAACAAGGAAGGGACGAGTCCAATGGAAGTGCCAAAACTGAAGATATTTATTAAATAAATAAAAGGGTGCAAAACAAAACATAAAGAGGCTGCTTCAGAAGACTCCAAGGTGGGGCTGACACACATATAGCTAGGCTCTCATAGAATGTTCTGGAAGCCTTCTGGCTACTCACAGGTTGTTGATCTGCATGGCCACTCCCAGTTGGTCCCAGACGCCGTTGCAAGCCCTTTGCTCCTCACCATATGCTGCCTGGATGTCATTAGTTGTGGCTTCTTATTTCTTTAGGCATGATGTTGGTTGTCTGTGATGTGGCTGTGTGCCGACTCTCTCTGTGTGCTTGACAAGCTCCCACACAAACTGACTTCAGACTTTAGACAAACTGAGCTGTTGCTCAGAAGCCTATAGTTTAAAGACTTGTGGGGTTCTTAGTAGTTCACCTAAAGATGGTAGCTTACAGTTAAGAAAATGTAATTTTAAATGTTTTCTAGACTGTTCATTTATCTGTTTTCCATCCCAAAATTTCAAGAGTGTTATAATGGAGATAGCAATCCAACATGAAAGCAAATGATCATCTCATTAAAAAAAAAAAAAGTCTATAAAGCCAAGTGGAGATAATGAGTTGTGAATGTTCTGATTTTTCCATAGTGTCATAGTCCACAACTCTTCAATTATGCCTGTCATCTATCATGAAAAGCTTTTTGGGAGGAAGCACTGTGAGGAAACTCCATCAGCACATCTGTTCGCTTTAGGAAGTGTTAGGATACATCATCAGCTGGCTGAGGAATGCAGAGGAAAAGGCAGGAGCCTACCTTTTGTCAGCCAGAGAGGGACTGGAAGGTCTTTTCCCTTTCTAGGTGCAACCAACTACCAGCCAGGTAGTTTTTCCTCCCTTTAGCCTATATGTGAGCATCCTCCAAGACCCTCTCTAGGCACAGCAGAGTCACAATCTGGGCAGTCCTTCACTTGCTGTAACACAGGAGGAAAATTGTATGTTTCTTTGTGAATGAACTGGGGAGGAATTGAAGAAATAGGGGTTTTTCTGAATGCATTTTTCTTTATTCTCTGACATTGCAACTTCCAGGCTTTGTCCCATAAAAAAAAGGAAAAAAGAAAAAAAGCAGGCATGATTTGTCATACAAATTGTCAGCTCCATAAGTATTAGGGTTTTTTGTTGGGGTTTTTTTTTTTTTTTGGTTCAAAATTATAGTATCTGAAGATTTTAAAGTATCTAGGATGTATATGATGCAACGTGGCATTTCTGTCCCTGTCTGACTTTCAATAGAATATTTTGCAGACATTCATTGTGCCATTTTGTTGCACAAAGTGTAGGAGAATCAGGATATTCTTTAAGGGCAGAGCATATGTATTTCCCTTTCCTGGGTTTTTTGTGTAAATCTGCCTGAGAGGCACAGAAAAAAAGAAGCCCCCACAGTTGTAGATTATGATTTCAAACTTAATACTCTTGAGAACTTTCCTGCTGGATGATTACTTTATCAAAATTGATTAATTCAAGGCTTTATACTTTATCAAAACTGATTAATTCAAGGTTTTATTTCCACCTTTTATTTATAGTCTATACTAATGGTAACCCTGTGTTATCAGCATACTTCCTCTGATGTGCAACCTGATATAATTTAAAAGATGCAGGGTTTCTCTGTCATGAGGTGACAGCTATTTTATTCTGTCCAGGGGCAAAAGGAACATATATGTATATATAATGAACTTGCTATTTATGGAAAAGTACTTCTGGGACTGTGTGTAAATAACGATTTTGTCATTTTTTTAATGCAACTTTTTGTTCCAAAAATCTCTTCCATAGATTTTATATTTGCCATGACACTTTGTTCTTCCTGAAAAAGTTGTAGTCCAACACTTTCTCCCGGAGATAGTGAGACCCTGTAAAAAAACCTCTGTATGGATGACAAACAGCACTGAAGAGTTTGTTGCCACTCTTGTTTGTGAGTAGTGTCTTGCTTTCAGCAGCTTTGCTGATAGACTGAGCTTTACTATGTGACTATGTGCTCCTTTTGCAGAGAGAAATCCTTTTTTAGTAAAAGCTAAACCATAATATACTTTATTCAAAGACAAGCAGCGTGTGTTAATTCACTATCTCAAACTTGTAGTATTCATGAGCTGTACTACTGTGGAATGACAGCTTATGCTTTGCATGCTAATCTTTATTATTTCTTCTGATCCCTGGGATAATGTGTTGTAATATTTCCCATCTGTTGTTGTGTTTCTTTTGGTTCTTAGATTCTAAATGTTCTTCCAGTGTGCCTAACACTTTTCATAGTTATCCAGCAGTTTCCCAGGACCTTTAGATATGTGATACAGAATTTGCTATTGTAACAATAATTAAACAGGAATTAATTTATCAGGTTTCTCTGTACGATTTATCAGGTTTCCCTTTTTGCTAGGTATTCTGAGGATTTACCTTGTTTTTTTTTTTTCAGATGCTGGGTTTTTTTTTAACTTGGTCAAAAGTTGTGTGTTAAGTTTATGATTAAAATTAAAATACAGATTGACTAAAAGCAGTAGTTAGCTATTACAGAGTTGAAGGATACATTGCTTCACTTTAGCTTTGTGGGAAAGAGCCTATATAGTTTTAAGTTTTCAACTTATCTCTTAATAAACCTTCTCTTTTGGCTAGTAAGTGATGGAGAAATAGTAAACTCCATTGAACAGTTAGCAGAGATGGATAGACATTGTCTTTGATGATACATCTTCAGTGATGGAATCTTTTAGTTTCTAAGAGATTTCCATAATTGATCAAAATCATTCACTGGCAGTGGTTTCACTGTTGTAATTAGATTAGTTTGGTTTTGGTGCTCTCAGTTCATAATTAGTAAGTATCATGTGCTTCTTTTCTTGTGGCATCTCTGAAGGAGTTGACATTATGATGGTGTTCTCTAAGAAGGTTGCTAAAATGACTATTCTCATACTACTTTGACTTGCAGAATCAAATGCAATTGAATTAAAAAAGACTGACAGAAATTAAAAACCTATTTAAGAAACACTTTCTATATCATTCTATCTGTTCTCAGCTTTTCACCTTCTGATACTTTCCTCACTCATGTTTTGAAGTTTACTTTCTCTATCCATACTTATGTTCTTATGTTGTAAGAACTCTGCTGCTTCTTCATAGTTGTTATGTTTCAGGGTATAAAGAAACTTATTTTTTAATGGTTTATAAAGTAGAGGAATACATAGATCTGACTACTTAGTTTGTTTACATTGTTGCTGGAGAAGATGGAAATAACTTTATTTAGCAAATTCAAAAGTGTTAAAAAAAAATGGAAATTTTTCCTGTGAAGACTGAAGGTGATCTTTATGTCAGTATTCTTTGTGTTCAAAAAGTAATTACAAGTGCAAATAATTTGCTTTCTCTACATGGAAAAAAAGGGAAGATCAAAGTTGGAGAGACACCCTCTTTCTTCCCAAAAAGCAGTTAATATTTAAATTGGTTTAAAGGCATGTTATTTACAGTGTCTTTTTAGCTCTTTGCTATAACAGTTATGTTTTTGTTGCTTTAATTTGCATACACAAAGTGAGTTTTATTTCTGTCCATTAGTATGCCATAAGGGTAGGATATATTGGGAAAAAAACCACACTTCAAATATTTGGTTTCAAATGAGTCAGTTATTATTTATTGCACGAAATACAGTGAAGCTACATGGCAAAAACAATAGCAAGGATAATATGTTTATTATGTGTTTTCTCTCAGTGATTAAATAGTTTCAGGCAATCCTAATTGCAAAAGCTGCTTTTCAGTGTTGAGTTTTAAAAAAAAGGCATTAAGATAAGGTGTTTTCTGTAATTTTATTAATTTCTCCATTTGCAAATTTATTTTTCTCAATACTTTGTCAATATTTGTGCTAACAAATATTTTTAATAAACCCCTTCTTAATTCTGCATTTCTCTCAGTATTAAAATAATATTTGTTGATACCAGTTTGAAATTAAACTTCAGGTTCATAACAGGTGTGGAAGTAAGACAACAGAATGTGAACTGGTAATGATAATTTTTAGGTTCTACGAATTTTCCAGTTTTTTTCTTTTTATTATTCAAGCTGACTTCAAAAATTACTCTTGTCAGTGCTTGACAAAATCTACGTTTGATATTTTCTCTGAGGTCTCAACTATCTAATTAATTGTGAGTATTTTTAGAATATGTTTTTGTGTTATTATCATGCTGGATTTGTACATCATTAGCTGTCATATTACAGATTATATAGGTCTCGTGGAGGCATGATGATAGTTTATAGTTTATAATCCTGGAATAAGGATTTTAATGTTTGTATTTGATATGGATAATGCAGTGCCATTTTTTTTTACATTTCCAGGAAGATTATTTCTTCTGACATCTGTTTTAAAAATTAGTTTGATACTGTAATGGAAATTTCCAGTTTCCAACAAGTACCTAAAGGAAGATGGATCAATTATTTGTCCAGTGCATTTCAATTTAAGTTTGTATGAAGAAGGCAATTAGTCCAATGCACTCTCTGTTAATTTCCTTGACCACAAAATCACAGTAAAATACTGCTGTGGTTAGTCAGAGGACCATGGCTTGGTGAGAGCTCTGCAGGTCTGGTTGATTGTCAGAGGTAAAATATTGGAAAGGGAAAAATAAGTGTTATACTTCTCAGCTTGTATCATGAGTAGTGATATGACAGTAGGGAGTAAATTAATCTGCTAAAAAGTGGTTTTACCTGTACGTGAAAGCAGGCTTACTTCATCTGCCTGGGGTAGATGAATGGGGAGAACAATAAAATAGTAATAAATAAATAAATAAATAAATAAAGGGAGGCTTGGATTTTAATCCTGTTTGAATGGACATACTCAGGATTAAGGAATATGTGGATAAAGTAGATAAGAAATATGTACTTTTTTTTCTCCTTACCTGAAAATATACAGTAATCAGTAGAGGTGTGTTTTGTCTACTACAAGTGCAGGCCTGTTATTTACTGTTTAACAAGAGAAGGAAATTAGAATATTTTTAGTTGTAGCATTTTTTTATTAATCCAATTTAGTAATGTAAATTTTAAAATAAGAAATACATAACAAAATGCATACTGTAAAGATTTGATGTTATGTTAGTTTTCAGTTTTATAATGTGTTGGGTTATAGTGACTGGACAGTAGGTAGTACATAGGAACTAATTTTGATTTATACACAAAAGACACTAAGATGCTGAACTGTCAGTGACTAATCAATGATGCTGCCTGATGCTAGGGAGATCGGTACAAATGCTGCCTTGTTTGAGTGAAATGTCGTGACACCAGTTCTAGCCTTTCAAGTTTATATGAGTCTACTGTAAAATGTAACATTGATATACAAATATTTGTACATTAATAGGCTTTTTTTTAAAGTACATTTACCCTTGCTAAAGATAGCTATGGACCAGCACAGGGAATTAATTTGAAGAACAAAAAGTAGGAAAAGAATGTGTTATCTTAATAATTTCAAATATTCATAGCATTAAAGTTATGGCATTAGAATTTCCCAGGATATTTTAAAAAATTGAAGTTTCAGCAGTCTTAAATCCTAAGCAGATAGAAAATAAATGACTTAGGCTTGAAAAAGGTAGAATGATAAAAATCAGTAGCTTAAATACTGTTCAGAGTGGAGTCTTGTAAAAATACACAACAACGTCTAATTTTCTGTAATGGTTTTAAATGGCATACATTATTTGGTTATATTAATTGGCTATTTCATTATCGTTTTCATAAATTTCATTCAAGCCATAAGACAGGATTATAGTATTTTTCCAGTGCTTTTATGCCTGACAGACTCACTGCTTCATATTTTTATCTCAAATTTTGTTAATGTTCTGTAAGTAAAAAGCAGTGTCTGTTGTATAAACTCTTTGACTTGGCAGCTTTTAATGATATCAAATTGCAGCAATATTTTGTCTTTAAGAAATTGGTCAGACTTCTTTTAGTCGGGTTGGACCAAAATCATGGATGCAGAGCTACTTTTCTTTCCCTTTTGTAGTCTTTTTTATTTCTCACTGTAGGGAAACACTTAATTCATGAGACTATTAGGATGTACCACTAGCAAAAATCATTGTCACTATATGCAGCAAACTCAAGTGTTTTAAAATATGACAATGTGCAGTTGTCATCAGAATGAAAGATTTCCTGTGAGATCCATACGCTTCCTGTCAGTAACATATTGACAGTTTATGGTCTTACAGTATTGTTATGCATTATTGATGATCAGAAATCAGATCTGTGACTATTCTTTCTGTTTTGAAGACATGTGAGCTTTTCTTGCCTGCTGGTTGCACTGCAGTTGTGGTTACTCAAAGGAAGTGACCCAGAGGACTTGGCAGCATTTGATACAAAAAAAGAAAAAGCAAACTTGGTTTTATTATGTTAAGAAAATCAATAGAAATTCCTTCCTTCCTTCCTTCCTTCCTTCCTTCCTTCCTTCCTTCCTTCCTTCCTTCCTTCCTTCCTTCCTTCCTTCCTTCCTTCCTTCCTTCCTTCCTTCCTTCCTTCCTTCCTTCCTTCCGTCCTTCCTTCCGTCCTTCCCTTTCTCCTTCCTGACTTCTGTAGGAATTTTTCCTTGATTCCCAAGGGAAGTGTCTGCTGTGTGCTTCTGTCAAGGCTTCACACTTTCTTACTCAGAAATAACAGTGTTGTTTATATATATGATAAAAGATTTAAGAAAGATGTCTCCATATTTATAGTCCTATGTAGTGAGTACAATGAAAAAAAAAGTGTGAACAGGACAATTCATAAGAACATTTTTCTTCTTACAGGAGCAAAATCTCCATCACTCAAATAACGCGTGTACTTTGATTTATGACACATGCAGAAAAACCTCACTTGACTAGAGTGGTGCTCCGAAGGTAGTTCTTTTTCCTCTCTGAAGGAGAAGAAAAAAACATGCTACGCTACTAGGAAACAAATTTTCAGGCATAATTTACCAACTAATGCACTACACAGGCTGAAATTCGTTGCAGCTTGATTTCAGAGACTTAAAAGCCTGGTGAAGAGTGAGCAAGCAAGCTGACTCTGTAGATGAGTCACATCGCCTCTTTATGGAAATTTTTGTGTTACTTAAATTTCTGTATGCATTTTACAAATTAGTCTGAGGAAGTGAAGAATAAGAAGGGCTTTAAATACAGAAAACAGGAATTTTGCTCAAAATATGAGTTGTGTGCATTTAATACATTGCTATAAAGTATTAATTAGTTGAAATTGAGTTACCACAAAAGCTTATGTTTGAAGCTCTTTCAGTGAGCACATCAAGAGGTTTCTCTTTTTCAGAGCTAAGCCCCTCTTAAATTGTTCAAAAGAGCTTATCTGTTGTTGACATCAGTAGATATTGTAAATGCCAACTGTTGCATTTTTAAGAACAGATGGCTGATTCAACTTTATCCTTATTGAATACTTTAAGTAATAAATTCTCTAGTTGTTTTTTTCCACATTGTCCTCTGTTGTCTTTCAGTGACTGGTTAGCTGTTAGAGATGGCAAATGTCTGTATATGTATTGATTATAATTCCTGTCTGCATGATACTTACAGTAAGTAATCTTGTTTAACTGTATACATACAAAGCAGCAGGAATGAGATTCTTGTACTAAATGCTGCCATGAGTTTCAGACTTAAATTTTAAATCACACAAATGTTGAGCACACAAATGTTTTAAGACCTGACTCTACTGGAGCGGTTTACTTAATATGTTTTTTCAAACCTTCTTGCAAATTGGAAAGTTATTGAAAAGTGTCCTATCCATTCAGATCACTTTCTGATAAGAAAATAAAAAATATATTAAAATTAAAATTAATAATAATTGGAAAAGGATGGAGTGATCTGTTACAACCCCCCTCTTGATTAAATATAGCCTAGTTACGGAGGATTACTTGGGTTAATTCCGTTTTTGTTAGATCTGCTGTACAACAGGGATATAGGTCATCTCTTGAAACAAAGCAGAAGCTACAATAGCTGTACAAATTATTGTAGCTATAGCAGCAACCTCCCTCTAGAGTGTGTTGAGACAGAAGAATGAAATTGAGACACTGCTGTGCAACAATACACTTCTGAGATCAATATAAAACTTAGGAGATTTATCTCCCTTTTTATGGATTGTTTCTCCTTGTATATAACTGTTAAAATAATCCTTCAGCATAAAAAGACCATTTAATTAAATGTGGTCAGGTAATATGGCTTATAATAAATGTCTGATGTCAAAACATAAAAAAAAAAGTAAAAATGTTTCAAAACCCAATGGAGCTGATTATTGCTTTTGTGTATTATATAATAAAATCTGGAACCTTTTTAGGAAAGCTGTGTTGTCAAGTATGCTTGTTTAAAAAACTGCCATTTGCTATTAAGCAGCTTATGTACTTTTATAGGCCTGGAAGAGTAATAGAGTGAGGTGACTGGAAAAGTAATGAAGAGACTGTGCAATATGTTATTATAGGAATTTATAATTAAATTTCTGATATGTCTTACCACCATATTCTGCTCAAGGCTAGATATTTACATCACCTGCTGCCCAGTCTAGAGATTACTTCCAATATGGGGTGTTGCTCCCTAGTGGAAATCTTTGGTGTCTACCAAATTCTGGGACAAATTACTGTGACAAGGCTCATGTGCTCTGGGCATTTTTAAGCCCTGCACTAGATTCAGTTATCATGGTGTGTTACTAAATTACTATCAGTAGGGCAGAAGGAAGCAACTTAGTGTACTTAATTAAAAATCCTTCTCAAACTGCTCTTTGAAACTTAGTTCTGTAAGCTGCTGAATTTGCTTTCTAAAATGATTCTTCATTTGGCAGTGAATTAAAAGCATATATACAAAGCAAATTAAACCTATCTGTTAAAAACAATTCAGGTTGCTTTGTCAAGTATTTAAAACTTGAAGCATCAGGATGTAATTTCAATGCATATTGCTTGTGTTAAAATAGAATTTCTAATTATAGACTTGCATGTAGGTGTTTTTATTTCAGAGGAAAAATGAAAAATTTGCCTTTAAAGGATTTTCATAAAATCATCACAAGCTGGTGGAGCATTCATTGCTGAACAGTAACATACAGTGACCTTGGTAAGACAGCAGATCATGATTTATTTCGTCTCTATTAGGCAGTTCATCCCAAATGACAACAGTCTTGTAAATGGGGGTAATATAATAAATAATGAGTTCTTCTTTCTAAAGCATATTTATATTCCTTAATAATGTGTTATGTAGACTACAAAAACAGGCTTTAATAACATGCCTTCTGAATAGGTTTGGGTAACTTAAAAATTAATTCACTAATTGTGTAGCATTTATTGATGTTTGAAATTAAGAAATATAGACCTATCAGCCATGGTTTGTGGACTATTGGTTATTTTGTAGTCAGCTGCATCTTTGAATAAAATAGAGAATTTGTGTAGCATCATCTAAAGTTGTTCTCTTAATTGCTTCTTCACTTCATGTATCATGTGAAGAATCATTACATATTTCTTGGCTTTAAACTTTTGAACACAATTTAGCTTTGACAGCTCATAAATGTAAAGTTACTTTTACAGAAGTATAACAGGCACTCTTCTTTTGGCAGTGTAAAATTGAAGTGCTGCAGGTCTCTGCATCTCAAAGATAACTGACTACAATCTGCTTTGTCATTTCTGTTTGCTTTCAATTTTATTGAGTTGCCCTTCAGCTAATGCTTTACAAGTTAGAGGAAACTGAGTATTGGTTATAACAGGAGAGTATTCTGAAAAGGCTGGAACTATTCCTTCATAAAACAGTATCTTCAGACATGTAGAAATTAATTTTATTTCATTTCATGGCTTTGTGCCTAAAAGTGTAAAAACAACATTTTTGGATGTTGTTATAAGTGAAGTGTTCAATGAGTTGAAAATATATTGTAAATGCAGGTGAACCTGGTGGGAAGAAATGATGATGTCTGACTCCAGTTCAGAAGGCTGAACGATTTCTTTATTATAACTATGCTATAATACATTAATACACTATTTAAAAGGGGTAGTAAAACTTCATAGCTACTTTTTTTTAATGACCATATCTAACTCCTCACAACTTGTGACCCTTCTATCAAGAGTCCAGCCCCAGGTGGGTTGGATTGGCATCAGGCTGAAACAATCCTCACCAGAATCCAATCAAGCAATCACCCCAGGTAAACAATTCTCAAACACAGTCCAGGTGGGAAAACAAGGAGCAGAAATAGAAAGTCTTCTCTTTCATTTCTCTCTGTGCTCCTCTATGAAAAATCATGAGAGAGAGGAATGTGCCTGCCACAAAAATACATTCTCTTGTTTCTTTGCATTAAAAATAATTTAAATTAGAGGTTTAATTTTGTCCTGCTTTTAAGAAATAATCCCAGAAAACTTTAAAAACATGCAATCTAAAGGAGAAAATTGTTCTTTTTCACAAGGTTCTGTGGAGGACAGTGAAATAGCTTTTCCAGCTGGATGATGTGACATGTGTTGCACTGTTAGAACAAGTTAGAACAGAGAGCCAGTGAATAAGATATTTTTGAGGAGTTAACAATTTCTGTGGTACTGGATTAAAGTTTAGGTATGGATCTTCCATTTAAGTGGGTGTCGTGTTCAGTACAGCTGAAATACTTGCTTTTGGTTGCTTTAGTAAAAATGAGTTAAAGTTTTACAGACTAACACTACTACTGAAGAAGTGAAAAGGCATGTATATCTTTTATAGTTTTATAATTTTCAGTGTATAACTTATACCTTTTTTAAAAAGTCTATATGCTGAACTGGAATTAATGCATTTTTAAGATGTTTGTTTTAGCAGTTACTTAAGACATTAGTCTCTGTTTCTAAGCATCAAATTTCAGCATTACAGTCCCCTAATCTTTTGCTTGCTAAACCAGTAGGCAGTAATCACCTTGGGAATACTTCATGTTCTTATGAGAAGGTTGTATGTCTGTTTTATTACTTCACATACTTGTTTTCCTTCATGATCTCACTGTGATGCAGCTTTTTAAAGGATTACTTTGGCTACTGTTAAGAATTCAATTTTTCTAAGTCTTGCACAAATCCAAGTGACTTTATTATAGAATTGCAGAAGACTTTATATTGAAAAGGAGCTCTAAAGACAATCTACTCCAACTTCCCTGCAATAAGGGACATCTCCAACTAGGTCAAGAGCCTGATCCAGACTGATGTGGCATGTTTCATGGGAGGGGGCATTTACCATGTCTCTGGGCAGTATCCTCCAGTTTTTCACCACCCTTATTTGGACAAACACTTTCCCTACATGTAGCCTAAATTTACCTTCTTTTAGTTTAAAACTATTGCTTTTTGTCCTATCTCAACAAGGTCTGCTTAAAAAGTCTGTGCCCATCTTTCTTGTAAACCCGTTTTAGGTACTGGAAGGCCACAGTGAGGTCTTCCTAGAGCCCTTTTTTCTCCAGGCTGAGCAACCCCAGCTTTCTCAGCCTTTATTTATTAGAAAGGTATTCTCTCAGGTTGTTTCTTTGTCTCTCCTCTGGGCTGCAGCAGGTCTGTGTCTTCCCTTTGCTGGGAGCCCACAGCTGAATGCAGGGTTCCAGGTGGGCTCTCAGCAGAGCAGAGCAGAGGGGCAGAATCCCCTCCCTCCCCTGCTGCCCATGCTGCTCTGGATGCAGCCCAGGACACCTTTGGCTTTCTGGGCTGGGAGTGCCCATGGCTGGGTCATGTCCAGCCTCTCACCCACCAGCTGGTCAGGCAGGACTTGCCCTTGGTGAAGCCATGCTGGCTGTCTCAAGTCACCTGCCTGTCCTCCGTGTGCCTTAGCACAGTTTCTAAAAGGATCATCCCAGACACAGAGAGAAGGCTGACAGGTTGGTAGTTCCCTGAATCTTGCTTACTACCTTTTCTAAAAATGGGTTCAGTTTTTTCTGATTTTGTTCACCAGAGTCTCCATCTGATTGCCATGGCTTTTTAGATATCATAGAGAGGGGATTGGCAACTGTGTGGAATCACAGGTTGGAGAAGACCCATAAGATTGTTGAGACCAACCATAAACCCAGCCAGTGCTGGGTCCACCATAATTATACACCTTCTCTATACTGTTCCTTGAAAGTCTGTTCTTGCTTTCACCATGTCTGCATTTGCTTTGTGCTCTTTAGTTTGACCAGCTGGTTTGTGCTCATCCATGCTGGTCTCTTGCCTTGTTTGCCTGATTTCTTGCTCCTGGGGATTGTGCTCTATGGAATGTGTTCTTTAAGATCTGCCAGGCCTTCTCAGCTTCCTTGTCTCCAAGGGCAAATCCCCTGGGACCCTATTGACTAGCCACTTTAGGTGGTGGAAATTTGCTTTCATGTGGTTCAAGACTTTATTTCCTTTTTACCTCACCCTCAAGGTCTGCAAACTCCACCACTGTATCTCCACTGCACTCCAGGCTTGCCTCCAATCTTGGTGATCCCAAATGGCTCACTTGTACTGGTGACCACTAGTACTAGCCTTTCTTGCCCTCTGGTAGGGGAATCTTGGGTAGAAGTAGGCATATCTTAAGAAGTTGTCCTCCATCCTCCATGCGTTCCAGGAGTCTCCTGGGTTGCTCACCATGCAACCTCTACAGGAGATGTCAGGGTGGTCGAAACACCCCAGCAGGATGAGAGCCTGCAAACCTTTGATCTAGATTTATTTCCACATTAATTATTGTTTTTTTAAGAATTAGATTGCAATCTACAAATAATATGTTGATTTATTACTAACATGTTACTAATAAAGACAACAAGCCTGGATTTTTTGCCATTTGAAGTAACGGACTATGCCTTATGATCAGCTCTACCTTTTCATTGTTCTCTGTTATTTGATGTCTATCTTGGGTATTCAAATGAAACAGTTCTTTAATTAAAAAAACCAAAAATGTGGTAGGGAACTTCTAGATTTCAGTGATTTATCACTAAAATTGATTTAATTTTTGGGAATCTGAATGTTGGAAACATGAGACAGTTATTCTGTAAGTGTTCAGTGCACTCTTACCACCATTTTGAAATTAAGGACTCAAAGGAAACAGATTGTGAATTTTGAAGGAAAAATAGCCTTAAACCAAGCAATTTTGGCAGGAAAATTCAGGAAAGTAAATGCCTACTTCCTATGTATTTAACCATCTTAGGTACTTAATCCATCCATCTATCTATCTATCTATCTATCTGTCTATCTATCTATCTATCTATCTAACTATCTATGTGTGTGTATGTCTCTATATGCATGAGCTGTGGCTCTTATCACTAATAAATGATTTTACACTAGAGGTCCTAAAAGCTTCTGCTATAAAAAAAATATAGCAGCAAAATATATATTTTAATGTATCTCCAAATTGTAAAGCAGGTTTTCTAATTTTTCTAGACTTCTGTGGAGAAGAATATATTTTGAAATTGTGATTAGGAGTACTTAGGTATCTAAAGATAGGGATAATGTCTTCTACATGTCTAATATGTGTTGATGCCAAGTACTAATATACACTTCCTTCTAGGTCAGTATTTCCTAGCTTCACTGAAATCAAGACAACCATAATATTTTCCTGATTTTTTTTTTTCCTGGAATTTCTTTGAAACAAGTAACCGAAAAAAAACCCAACCTAAAAAACAAAAAACAAACAAAAACAAAAAACCCAAACAAACAAACAAAAGAACCTCCCCAAAAAACAACATCAACAAAAAACCAAATAAATCCACCAAATAAAAGCCCCCAAAAAGCAACAAAAACCACAAACAAACAAACAAACCAAAACAAACAAACATACAAAAACCCCCGAAAAAGATCCAGCTTCTGTTCTGCAGAAAAGGTGAGATTTTTTTTTCTTGGAGGCTAATCTCTAAGATTTCTTTGTGTCACCTTGTTGTTTCAGAAAGCTGACAGCAATGCATTACAGTGATTGGGTTCTTCTGTTGGCACATTCTGACTCACCTACATTTTTGGCAAGACAAATACTGTTATGTTAAATTGGAAAGAAGATACCTGATGTCTCATTTACAAAACCTCTTGCATATCTATCCTGGTATGAGCACTGTGGAATTCTTTCCATTCTTTCACAAACTGCTTGCATTGAAATTCTCTGGACATCTCATTGTTTTAAACAATATTTTTAGAAGAATTATGTAAAATGGATATTCATGTCAAATGAAGTGCAAGTTAGTAACATGCTGGCATTTTATACTGTTTGTTGAAAAGTGTGTCCAGATACACTTCATTCTTAATAGAGGGCAAAAATCTTGACATCTGAATATTCATTGAGCTGAAAAGAGTATCCCAACAAGTTTATTTTGGGTAATGGCTGAATCACTGAGCTAATTTGACAAATATTTCCTGGACTGTGGAGATAACTAAACTGGCTGTAGTATCTAACTTAAACAATCTCAGCATAGTCCTAGGGCTTTTGTGATATACAAATCCTTTTTTGTATGTGCATAATTGCCATCGGTGATTTTAAGAATTATGTGTCAGCAATACAACAGTGTTTTCAGAACTTTAGTTATGTTGGCTTCTGTGCTGGGAATCCTGAAGTTATTCATCATCAGCAAAGATCATGCTTCAGCTATTTCTTGTCTTCACCAGAGGCAAACATGGTGACAGTTGTGGTGAGACATATACTTTGATAAGTAGACTTCCTGAGGAGGACAGACAATTTCCCAAACAGTGAAAATTGGTATTTATAACAACAGGGTTTTTTTTTCCACTGTCTTCCTCCTTGATCAAATCAAGCCTTCATTTGTGTTGTGGAAGGTGTGAAACATACTGGTATTTCAGCCAATACAAGTAGCTGATAACCCATCGTTGCATTTGAAAATAGGTGTGAGTGGCACGGAGGGCAAAAACTGGTCGTACGGAAACACAGCCATCACTTTCCCCTTTGTCTTCACCTTTTAAGAACTGATGTCTTTGGCAAGTTCTAAATAAATCCTATTCATGTATTTGTAATTAATTAAAAACATGCTGCAGGCAGCGCATGGGAGCAGATGTTCATCTCCAAGAAAAAACTGGGAGAAACCCTGAGATGTCTGGGGGCCTGTCTCCCAGGCAGAAGTGCCAGGGGAGGAATGCAGGGTGGCCCTGAGGTTGTGGTGAGTGTCCAGGCTTCGCTGGTGAGGCACAAGCAAGTATCTGTGGGAGGTGTAGGCTGAGGGCCACACCAGCTGGCTGAGTTTCAGGAGCCTGTGTGGTGCTGGACAGGCTGAAGAAGACACCGAGGAGGGCTTTTGTAACCAGTCCCTATGGTTGATGCTACTCTGAGTAATGTGACCCACAAGAGCAGAACTGGTGCACTCTCCACTCTCCTGCATAGAAACCAGGATGAGATGAGAATCAAACCAGAGTGGCCAGCAGGTCAAGGGAGATGATTCTCCTGGAACCCTCTGTCCAGCTCTGGGGTCCCAGCACAGAAAGGACATGGACCTGTTGACTGAGTCCAGAGGAGGCCAGCAAGATGATTAGGAGGATGGACCACCTTTACCAGGTAAGAATTGGGGTTGTTCAGCCTGGAGAAGAGAAGGTTTCAGGGCATCAGGTCAAGGGAGTCTACAAGAAACATGGAAAGAGATGATTTGCAAAGGCATGTAGCAGTAACAGAACAGAGGGGAATAGTTTTAGACTATTTAGAAGAGAGGGCAGGTTTAGATTAGATATTAAGAATTCTTTACTGTAGGGGTGGTGAGGCACTCTGGCCCAGGTTACTCAGAAAAGTTGAAGAAGTCCCATCCTTGGGACTATTCTAGGCCAGGTTGGATGGGGCTTTGAGCAACCTGGCCTAGAGGAAGGTGTTCCTGATCATGACAGGGAGATTGGAACTGGGTGGTCTTCAAGGTACCTTCCAACCCAAAACATTCTTTGATACTAGGATATCTTAACACTTAAAAGACACCAATGAGCAAGCTCTGGGGGGAGAAACCATACCCACAGCACATATCAGAAACCACAAAAAGAAATTATGAGTCCACATTGTGAGTATCTGTTTGCAAAGGAGTACTGACTCATTTGTCAGCCTGAAGTTTGCTTCTTTCCAGGTGCTATGGCCTGGGATGTCACAGATACCACAGCCTAGTAGAAATAGGGATTATTATGCCTTGTTCTTCTCTTAGGTAGGCATGAATAACACAGCAACCAGAAATTGGGCAGAATCAACCAAGATGGCAAAGTTCTGGGTGTGTGATTGAAAGGGATTAGTGCTTAGGTGACCTGATGCTCTCGTTACCAGTAAGATTGTAGGCAGAAAACATTGGAGCAGCAGCAGGACCATGTGGGACTTGACTGTGCTTGCTGTGGTTGGTTACCAGGAAGCACTTTTCCAGACTCGCTTTTCTCCCCCATGACAGACTTTGTAAAGCAAACCAAAGGTCCTCTTGGAGCCTGCATAGAACCATGAACAAATTGCATTAGGCAGAGGCTTTGGCTGCTGGGACACCACCTGTTACTTATCTCCATTTCAATATTGAGCCATTGTCTGCAGTATTTTCTCTTTGGCTGCTGCTGTCCAGCCAATTGTCCATGGAATAGTTCATACAGAAAATCCATGTCTCTCCAGTTTATTGGCAAGGGTGTTGTGTGTAACTAAATCAAAGGTCTGCAGAAGTCTAGGGAGATACTGTTGCCTTGCCCTGGAACACAAGTCACTCTTGCAGATGGTAACCAGATCAGTCCAGCAGAGTTTTCCACTGGTGAAGCCAAGTTGGCTGACTCTTACCACCTCCCTGTCTACCATATGCCTTGGCACAGCTTCCAAGAGGATGTGTTCCATGATCTTACTGGGCTTAGGATGTTTCTGAGGACTTCCATTTTACCCCTTTTAAAAATTTGTGCAATGTTTATCTGTTTTTGAGTCACAAGGCTGCCAGGGCTGCTCAAATAATGCTTGAGAATGGCTAAGCAACTGCATCAGCCATTTCCTTCAAGGACCTGAGGTGCATCTATTGGATTCTGTAGTCTTCCATATATTTGAATTCCTGCAATGATCCTACAATGATGGAAAGGAATTTACTCCCCCAGTCCCTGCCTTAAGCTTCAGGAACTTGAGAGTGTAGGAAAAGTACCAAAGTAAATGGAGGCTCTTGCTCTGTATTTGCAACATTTGTATTTGTTTTCTCTTTCCCCTTCTTCCTGCTCCCTACTCTGCTTGGTTAGCATCTGGTAATCTGGATTGATTCAGGACACAAATCCTTTTAATTTTTTTTTTTTCTATTTCTCTCCATTCCGCTACTTCCCATGCCCCCTATTAAATTTTATGAGCTAGCCTTATCCTTTAACTTTTTTCAGATCTGCTTGGTTACAAACTGCTTTTAATCCTGGATTTGGGATAAGTAAATCCTGGATTTAACTAACATTACATCATGCTGCTGAACACCTCAGTGATGCACAGTCTTTGTCTGCAGCAGTGCTGCCAGCTTTTGAAGCCTGGTTTGGCAGAATTTGCAAAAATGTTATAAAGATGTTAACACATTTTTGATGTGATATCCAGTAACAGATTGGAGATAGAAGTTCTTAGTGCATTAGAATTTCAAAAATAAATTTTGCCCCCTTCCAGTTTTAGACTCTTGTTCATTTCTGTGATTCACAGTGGAATATTTTCTGCAGTATATCAGTATTGGCATTATTATTGGTCTATAAATTTTCAAAGCAAATCTTCATGCTCTAAGTGTATCCATCATTTCTTAAATGCTGCTGATAATGACTAAATAAGATATAAACTCACTCTTGAAAGATTTCATCTTGAATTTATAAACTGGAGTCATTTTATGATGCTTACTTTCTGCCACCTGCTACCACTTTACAATTGATGTAAAATCATCCTATTTATTAGGACAAGCCAAATATATCAGGATATCCTTAGCAAAATGATGTGTGTTGGTTTTTCATTGTGGAAGTGATGTTTTGGGAGCGGTGTCCCAAAAAGTGTCAAAAAGACAATTACAGTAGAGAGCTTTAAGCCTTTATCTGCATATCTTTAACAGGCTTGTGATTTTTGTGGAGTGGCTGTTAATCATACACTAGACACAAGGTGGATGTATAAAGAATAATACAAAGACACACTGTCTAGACAGCTGTTTTTGTCCTTAAGCATTGTACCTTTTCACTGAGAGGTTTTAATTAAGCAGAAAGTTTAGATTTTTCTGTGATAAAGTCTTGAAGGGTCACAGCCAAAATTATTATTTATATTTGGAATCCTTTTAATTTAGTCTGTAGTGAAGTAATTTATCTCAAAGTATTTGTTATAGGCATCTGATAGATGAAAAGCAGCAAATAAGAATTCAAGATGAATAAAACCTGACAAAAAGAGAGATGCCTCTTAATGTGAAATCCTATTCAAGCTGTAATTGATGCTAAAAGGCTGTTAAAAATTCCCACTGTGAGTTATACTGTAATATTTTACTGTGTTTTAAAGGCATGCAGTTCAAGATATAATTACACATTTTATAAAGATGTGTCAATGAGTGTGCTGTGCCTGGTTAGCCACATCATTTGTGAGAAATTTCCTATTTTGTACTTGCCATGGTTATATATTTAAACTTAGTTATGCTGCATACTTTTAGAAAGAAATGGGTGTATTTTGAACGACCTAATAATAAATAATTTAAAAATTAAGTGGTATTAATCTGAAATTTTGAGGAGCCATGTATTAAAGGCAGTGTATTCTTTGCATGAGGATGTACTGACTGATAGGATCATCACACTGCAAATCTCTTGGAAGGCTCAAGACTTCAGGTGGCACATCATAAGGAGAGTTAGGTGGAAAGTTTAAAGCAGAGGCAAAGATAGCTTCTTACTGGTTGGAAACCATAAAAAATATACTTATTAAGATCTTGATATGATCATTCTATATCACTTGATGTGTTTGAGTGGACTTGGCAGTGTACAGGTAACAGTTTAACTTGATCATCTGAAATGTCTTTTCCAACTAAATTTTGTGATTTTATGAAATACTATGGATATGATATGCAGTAGTTATGAATTAATTACTTTAAATTTTAGGCAAACTAGTTACGTTGCAAAGACAAATGAAACAGCAGTGTGGTCTGCTGGAGGAATACAATCCTAGTGAGTTAGATTGTATTGTGTTATAACAAAAGTTTGAGAAGATACTAAAATGTGGGTGATATGGTGCCTTTGAGCTTGAAACAATATTTGCTAATGTTCTTTTTAAATATGCTCTTGCATTAGGGAAAAAAGTAAAGAATAAAAAAGTGCTCCTTACTCTCCTTTATTTTTTTAAAATGAATTGTGGGGTGGATAGAAGAACTCTCTATCCATCTTTATTTCCACATTATAAATCAGTAATAATTGTAATCCAGTAATAATAACATAATAATTTATATTGCCTAAAAAAAGGAAATAGTTTGTAGCAAGGAAAGAAATACTGATGATAACCTTAAGTAAAGTTCTCTTAAAAAAGTCTTATTCTGTTTAAATCTGAAGAGCATCATGGCTCTTTGTGTACAATCAAACATGTTGTTTGTATTTGGCAGTTATCCTAAAGTTCTGCAGAACAAATATCACTCAAAACTTGGAGTTGTAAATAGCCTCCCAGTTACATTTCTGAGGAATGATGTTGTGACCATGTGTTACTTTTGGTTTGCACATGATTTTCTAGGTTCACTGTTTTTCTGCTTTGAATCAGGACAGAAACTCAGAGGTGATGAAGAGGGAACTAGATTCAGAAGGGTAAAGCTTGAGAACTAGATTCAGTAACACCAGCACTCTCAGTAATGGAGATGCTCTGTTTGCCTGAAAGGGTGAAGAATGTGGCCTGGAAACCTAGTGGAAAACTCTGAATACAATGTCAGGATTGAAAAATGGAAACCTGATTTTAAAGGCCTTTGCTGGAAGAAATAAATTTTTGATTCAACAGATTTGAGAGAATCTAATAAATGCTGCAGAGTGAAGATCATTTTGTTTTTCATGATAATTCCTGAGATGGATAATGCCTATCTTGGCTCTCAGCCTAGACTAAATTTACAATACTTCCAGCTAGAAAAGCTTTTGGTCTACCACCTGGGCAGCTTTTGCATGGAATCTGTGAGAAAAGATACAGTGAACAACCAAATGCTTTTTCTGAGTCATATCACTCAAGCACCAAATCAAAGCACCAAATGCTTTTGAGTCACACTTAATGGTATTTTTTTTCTGAGGCATGTGTTTCTAAAGGACTGTGAGTTAAAGTAATTTCTTCATATAATCAATATAATCCTGATCCCCATGGTCTTCAATTGGAAAATTCAATACTAGGTTTAAGGGGTTACATCTGAAATACTGCAAAAATTATTTCAGTGCGCTAAATTTTGTAATGTTTGAGGATTCAGTTCTTGTGTGTAGCTCATTCATACCCATGAATAGAAAGGAAAAAAAAAATCAAGTGATCTCTTTACAACTGAGGAATGAATACCTACATAGGAAGTATAACTGATGAAAACAATGGAACACAGCATTGACTCACAGTTACAATCTGAAAACAGCAGCTCTGTGAAATCAGATTCAATACAAGTTCTAATATCATTATTAGAATGAGGAAACTCAAAGCATTTTAACCACTTGCAGCTAAGATGTAGAGAGGCTTATAATACTCAAGTAGACATTGTCATTTTCCAGTCATGGACTTCTCTCAAGGTTTTCCCTCTCTCTGAGTTTTGGAAGTTGTGACTCCTGAGTCAATGAAGTTTCTTAACAGAAAAAATCAGAAAAATTAAATTCCCCCTGTGAAGCAGCATGTAGAGTTGGGAGAGCTTTTTGTTTTTTGTTTTGTTTTCCAACAAGTACAATTCTGCAATTTTAATATTTTGATACAATATGTGTCTATTTTAAGCAAGTCTCAATTTGGTCAACTGGAAGTGTGTGTGGGAAATTGAGAGTAGCATACTTTTGTTATCTAGAGTCACAGTGATTGTTGGCTGACTAGACAGTGCTTTTTCCAGCTACATTGATCAACTGGTATTTCCTTAGCACTTGGTGGGGAGAGTTTTCATCTTTTATGTTAGACCACAGTGATGGGATTTAAAGCAAAGTCATGTTTTCAGTGCAGTAGTGGGTGTTTGGGAGGTTTGTATTTTAGACTCATGAAGAAAAATCAATTTGCAGCAACTTGGATCATTATGACTTAAAAACTTCAGTAGATCTTTCCTACCATGTTTAAAAGGAGTGCACAGCATACTCTGAAGAACTGAAAAGTACTTAAATATATTTAGTGGGCCAGAATAGGGCATGTGTTGTGGTTTTTTTTTTTCCAGTCAAGTAGCTTAACCACAGGTATGTAGACTCTGGTATATAGGGTGGGGTTTTCTTTTTTAGGTGAATTCACATCATTTTCACTAAGTTAATTGAGCTAGTGGTAGAGGCATCTTCGGCTCCAAAATCAGAAAGTTGTGACATTTTTGTTTCTCAAGTTCCCAAATGAATTGGCATTTGGAAACTTAATTTCAGTTTTATGTAAAAATGTGCCAGTGTGCCAAAATAAGCTTTCAGTTGAACAAGGTATATCATTCAGTCTGAAACTAAATACAGCCATGGTCTGCATTTGACATTTTCCTGTGGGGAAAATGAAAAGAAAGCTCTCATGTCAGACCATGGAAAGTTGATGGGATGGCTTTCACTGTGGATGGCTCATCCTGGAGGCCATCTCTGAGTATGTGGAAGACAAGAAGGTGATTAGGAGTTGTCAGCAGGGATTTGTTAAAGCAACCTGATTGCCTTCTGTGCTGGGAAAAATGATAAATGGAGGAGCAATGTTGTTGCCTACCTAGACTTTGGCAAGGCTTTTGGCACTGTCTCCCACGATGGCCTCGTAAGGAAACTCAGGAAGTACTGGCTGGACCAGTGAACAGTGGGTTGATAAATCACTGAATGGCATAGCTCAGAGAGTAATGATCAGTGGCACAGAGTCTAGTTGGAGGCATGTCACTAGTGGTGTACTTCAAAGGTTGGAGCTTAGTCAAATATTATGACATCTTTCAAGAGTCTGTAGCAGTGTTGGGATGCCAGAGGATCTGGTTATTTTAATTGAGGTGGTAGGAAATTATTTTACTTGTGCATGAAAATAAGAGATTAAAACAGCTACATTTGTAAGACTTTGAAGAACTATTACAATTTTATGTAGCCCTTCATGTGTAAGGTTTTGTAAATTGTCTTTAATCTCTAGTCTAGTCACTCTGATGATGAGACATACATTATGGAATCAATAAGAATTGGATATTAAAAAATCCACCTACTGTAACGTACTTTGAAACACTGCAAGTATTTGTGATACTAGAATTCTGTTCTGACAACCTTGAGGTGGTAATTATTGAAAAACTGAGCAGTGCCTAACTTTACTCCTACTGATTGTTAGTGGTTTGCTTCTGTGCACTTGAGAACTGAATTTTATGGTTACTTCTTTGAAGCAGTTCCACATTCTGATAGCAGACTCTGCTTTGGCAGGAAGAGAAAGAGTGATTGCCCCAGATAGGATTAGTAAAACCTCAGGATTATACAGATAGAGATGGAAGGAGCTATGTTGTAGAATTTTTAGCTTGATTTGTAGTATGATTAGGTTTCGAGCTTACTTTCAGCTCTTAAAACTCTTGGGCTTTCTTTCCCCAGTTAGCCACAGCCTCTCCTGCTCTTATGTGGAATGATCTATGCTCACTGGTCCCTAAATAATTTGAAAATCCATTGTAGTCTGGGAAGTACAATTATTTTACCACTTAAGCAATTTGGATATATTCAGGAGAGGTATCAAGTAAAGATCTCTAATTCTTCATGGATCTTTGAGTGATGCAGTCTTAATTGTGTGAATCATCCATAGAGCACTAGAGCACTTTAAATGCAGATGTACTATAAAAATTGGCCACTCAAAGACAAGTTTAAAAATTACTGCTTCACCATCAGTCTTTTGGGAACCACATCCTGCAATTTTCTGTGGGCTTTTGTGAAGTTATTCTGTAGTTTCTTGACAATATGCACCTTAAAACACAAGTTTGGCCAAGTTATATGGAAAATTGGAAGTCAGTCTACTTTAATCCAAAAATTTGAATTAGCATATGCTCTTTCCTCCTATTCAAGCCATGTCACAGGTCACTGTGTACTGAAAAAAGAATATGGATTATAGCAATCAGAACACAACTTGAATATTTTAACTGGAATATTTAGCTTTGACATCATGACGTGGGTTAATAAGAGGTCAGTATTTTGAAACACTAAGACCTGATTAAAGCAAATCTATGACCTGAAGTATGGGGAAAAATAGTCAGGTGGTCATGTGATTCTCGGAATCTTGTCAAACCACAATAGCTTTTCAATTATAATTTCAGAATATTTTAATTTGTTTATTTATTTCTTAGTTTTGAATTTTATGCTTTACTTGTGTATATGCAGCATAAAACTGCAGTGTATTCTTCTTTGTTACAGTACAGCTTTTTATAGAAACATCCAGAATATCTACACATATAGTAGAGACTTTTTTCTGGTGATCTCTGCCCAGGAGAAAAAAAAACCCAGTGTTTTTATTTTTAAATCTGGAGCCTTCTACAGTTACTCAAGGCTTGTCTGACAACAGATACTTCACAGCTGTTGGTGTCTTTCTCGGACATCTCTATGCTAAACATCAACTATCTGATGTTCAGCACATAAAAGTTAAGGTCCAGATCCTCTGTGGGCCAAACTTAAATGCTGAAGGCTGAGATGTGAATTCTTACCTATGCTTCTAGGTCAGCAAAGTACCCTAATAAACTGATGTTGAGTGCTTGCTTTATTACTGTTCATATCTGAGGACATTTACATTGGCAGACCTTAGAAGCTGTCATTCATTTTTGAGGCTGTATGGATTTAATGGTGTGTTTTAATGTTGCAGATTTTTTCATTACTTCAAATGCCAAACCTGTCACTGTAAGATTTCAGGCATATCAGTCTCTTAAGTGTTTTATCTGACTGGCTTAGCATATGGAGACAGGGAGATAGCAGGAAAATTTTCATTGGTGCAGTTTTTATTTTATTTTTCTTAAGCTTTTGTCCTTTTGATGGATTGTGCCGTGAAATTAACAGTGTAAATTGGGAAAACTTGTGCTTTATAATGGTGGAAGTCCAAGAGAGTCACTTCTACAATCAGTACCACTGCTATTTTTTTAAATGGGATTCTGAAAGTGTCTTTCTGGAAACCTTGGGACTAAAGTCTGATGTGAAAACAATAACTTGGAGTAGAGCCCTCATCTTTCTTGAGTATATCATTAGCTGGAATGGACCTCTAAATAGTTATTGTGGCCAAGGGTAAGCAGTCACTGGGATCAAAGGTGACAGCTTTGGTATTGGAATGCAAGTCCCAAAATATGGAAAAGAGGAAGAAGAAAGGTAGGAAACAGAGTAACAGTCTTCTGCAAGGTATGAGGCAGAAAACTTTTTAGAAGTTTTCCAGCAGGGTAAGGAAGAGAAGAAAGTATTCAAAATAATAGGATGACTGTGCAAGTTCAGCATGCCATATGGACTTTTAAACCTGGCCTTTGATACCTGTCCTCAAGTGTTGAAGGAGTGACATTTCTTATCATGTACTTGTTTTTCTTGCAAAACTCAATGTTTTCATTCTTCTAGCAGTTTATTTCTCTGTTGCTTATTACCTAGGTTATATTTGTTAATATTATAAAAAGTTTTTGAATCTGAAACTTCACTCAAGAGTGTGAAACACACACCTTAGGTTTTCTATATTTACAGATACTGCTATTGGTATTTAAGCAATTATTCCTGTATTTTGTTGGGAAGTCATTTCTCATTTGAATCTCTTCCATGGTGCATTTTATGAAGTTCTTAATAACTGGCTCTATCAAGCAGTTACAGCTTTTTAGATAAGCAGACTATAAAGCAATTACTTTTTTAATTGTCAGCCTTACAGCTGTGTCTTGTGACATGTGTCTGTTAATTGCTTTGGTGATACTAAGAAAGTGGTATTTGTATATCAGAAGTGCAGGAAAAGCTGGTGGAAAAAAAAAAGAGAAAGAACATTGAATTTTGTTCATTATGCATGAAGGCAATAATTGAGTAACAGTGAGTGAAAACTAGCAAATTTGAGTTGTTCTGAAATTGTAAGTGTAAAAACACTAATTTGGGGAAGGAGGATCAAATAGAAGCAGTTTTCTCTAGCTGAATAGCAATTTCCTGGATGTGATTTCTTGATTTTACTCTGAAATATTCAAAATTACTGTATTAAATGAGAAAAAAAACCCTTTTTTACTCAAATTAATTTTTTACTGCTGCGTGATTTTTTTGTCCTTGAAACATCATGCTTGTAGAGGATAAATCTCTTGTTAACACATCTTGCACTTTCACTTACTGGATGACATTAGATACCCCTAAATAGTGCAAAGCTTCTGCCAGGAAAAGACCATGAAATTTGTCCAAAAAACACAGATCCAAAGCAGGCTGTTTTCCAAAAGCCTGTGACATTTTTGCATAAAAAACAGGAAATCCACATAGGCCAAAATTATTCTGATCTTGAAAACTGAAGGCACTTTTAACTGGAGGAGACACTTCAAATTGGTAAATAGTATATTTTGTCTTTTGCTGAGTAACATTTTCCTTGATGTTACAGTAAAAATATTTCAAATGTGATTCCATAATCACAGTAAGTTCAGCACAGTGCATAGCCACTACTGTTAATTTAATTTGATCAGATTTTTTTTTGGTTTCACCATGGAACAGAATTTAGAAATGTGGCTTTTTCTATCACTTTTAATTTTAGTACATTCTAGAGAGTGAGATATTAGAGCACACAAATTTTAAATCCAGCTGAGGACATTGGCAAATTACTATATTGTAAAAGCAGATGGAAAATTAATCTTTCATGCAAATCAATAAAATAAAAAGTTAAACCTTAATTATAATCTTGCCAGCTGCTGCTGTTGTAACAAAAATTATGGTACAGCTATGGCTATGGCATTTTTCTTGGAGTACTCTGTCAGTGACTTCTAGCCAATGATAAATTGTCCTTACTTCAATCTTATAGAGATACTTCTCTAGAAATAAAGATTTTAATTTTTATTAGGCATTTTCTTGCTTGGAAGCATTTTCCTTTTATTGTAATTAGTCATTACATTCATTGAGGGATTGCTTTGAACTTTTAACAAGTGTTAGTAGCATTTGTAAGAAATTTTATTACTAAAAGTTTTGGGAAAGATTGCACTATTTATTATAAATATGGAAAATTGCATCTTTTTAGAAGGCATAAACCATATTACTAATGGGTTCCATTATTTGATTTAATTGATTTGGATGAATAATATCTTTACAGAGGTGATTTTTTTACTAGATTTAAGCTTATTTAGAATTTCTGCAATTGAAAAGGAAAAAGGGAAATTGATGGGACTGAAGACTAATCAAAATTAGTTCCTTTCCACAATCTTAATGTTTCCAGTTGGCCACTGGATTTTGATTTTCAGTTGTCCCATGGATGAAATGGTTCTGCAGAAGAGCAGTCTTTTCTTAAAGAGCAATAAGATTTTTTTCCATTCTTTTAAATTTGTTAGCCTTTCCTCCCTTTTTTTTTTTTTTTTTTTTTTTTTAATCCCAGGGACTGGCCCAGCACCTGGAGTACCTGATTTGACTCTCTAAAATTTGATGAGATGTCTTTTGGTTCTGGGAGTGTGAGAGGGTGCTATATGAATAGTCTTCATACTTACTTGATTAGATGCATACATTATGTTTCTTTTGTGGCTCCATTGTTTATACTTGGTTCAGATACTTGGGCTTTGCAAACTCTGCCAGTTTCATTTGCAGGAATCTTACACACATCTGCTGTCATTCATCTGAGATGTGAGCATCTTTTTCTGCTGCAAAAATGGTATTTTCCTTTCTCTGTAATTCCTCTGTTTTTGTTAAGTGTGGTCCTTGTGTCTTCAGAGTTATTCCACTTTAAATTATTTCAAGGTAACCTGGTGTCTCATGTGTTTTCTAGATAAGGATATAGATGTTTTATAATTAGTATAGTAGCTATTATATGTTGTTTCTCAGTTGGGGTTTTCCCTTCTTTTAAAATTTCTTTTGCATGTTCCCTGACTGCATTAAAGTATCTGATTATTTTAGCTGAATTAGAAAATAATTTAATCTTAATGATGTTTCATAACTTTCAAATACTGTTTCTTGAATATTAGTGGCTTAATTCCTATTTGGCTAACTCCTCAGTAAGGAGAAGATTTTGCAGAAAAATATGTGAAAACATTGTTAAGTATAACTCAGTAATCCTCTTATCTAATCTTGCTGCAGCTTAACTATAGGGTAGAGTTTCCTTCTGACACAATTGTATAATTACTAATTTTTGAGCAATCCTTTCTGAGGATTTAGATCAATGCAAAACTGTGTTTCTTTCAGAGCAATAAAATATATGTGTGAAAACTATAATGACATTCCAATTCCTTTCAAATACCTTGCTATATGAGTTCTTCAGTACTGCAGAATTCAGGATAGTAGAGAAGAAGCTAGGATAACAGAGGTGCAGGAAGCATGACAATGTGGAGTTTGTGTGCAGTAATGTAGCCTGCATCTCATGAGTTTTGGTAAGTTACTGGAGGGTATCATATAGTGCACTGTAATTGTAAGCCAAAAATTTCCAGTTATGTTTGGGGCTGGTGCAAAATAAAACCAGGATTGTAATAAAGCAGGGCAAGAACCTGAGCAGTTGAGAAAAAAATAGAATAACCATTTACATTCTTTATTTCTGTGATGTATAGTAATTAGCTCCAATCATCTTCTTTCACAATGAATTTCAGCACAGGGAGAAGGATCTGAGAGCTTTCTTCTTTCCCCTTTGTTGCCAGCACTAGTGAAAGGTGCAGGAGATTGCTTTACAAGCAGTTGTACCTGTAATTATGCTGGTCCATCTACAGTGAAGGCATGAAAATAAATGTGTTCACATCCAGCTTAATAACAGTCCTGGTAAATCTTATGAACTATCAAGTGTTCCCCTCAAAGCTTCCTTTTGCTTCAGGGCATGCAGCTGCAGTTGCAGAGACATCCATATCCATGATCCACAACTGTTTTAGATCCAAGGCATGATTAGAATTCATTAGTTTACTATAAGGAACAAGAAGTTTTAATATTGGTAACAAGTTCCTGAGGTTTAATTTTATTGTTCAGAATACAAGCATAATGTTTAAGTTTGCCTTTAATCACTTAAGTCCCTTTGTCCTCTACAAGATGCTGATACTGGTCGCCTCTAAACTGTGCTAAACGTTTTCTTCAAAAGCCTCATGTTGGAAAGGGGGTATTGCATCATTCAGGCATTTTCTTTTCCTTTAAGATGGCTAAAGTGAGGCATGTTTTAGTAGCACACTGTTTCCTTTTTCCTTGGGCTATTTTTAAAAGGTTTTCACCTCAGTGAACTCTTTTGTCATTTCCTAAGTTCTCAGTTCAATGCAATGTTTTTGGAAGAAGACTTCAGAGATAGTATTAATTAACTGGCAGTCTGATCTGTTTCTTCTTCCTCTAAAAATGCATATCAGGCACTGGAGCTTCTGCATCTGGAACTGATTATTAGATCCATAAATTCTGTAATTGCTGAGTGACATTTAAAACTGCTATGAGTGTCTTCTTCAATGCATTTTACTGACTGGCTGGAATTTAGTAATTTTAAGTGTGTACTATCAGTACAACCCAATAGTATTTTCTGCTTAGATTCTGTAACAATTGGCTCTCGGAGCTTTACTCATGGTTGTATAAACAATATAATTTTAAACATAACTAACTGGAAGTTTAGATTGCTATCACGGAAAATCAGTTTTTCTATGTTACATTTCTCTGCTGATTATCTAAGATGTCTGTATTTATTCCAAATGTGTTGCACTCTGAAGGGAAAAGCATTTAGTAGCATTACTTTGCCCCCTTTTGGGACCAAGTTCCAGTATAAAGGAAATAAGGAGTATCTTCTTTCAGGATAAACATAAACTTTCTGAAAACATCTTAACTTTTTATTGTTATTACCTTTACTATTATTTTATGGTAGTCAGTCTCATTTTCCATCCAAGCACCCATGTTAAGTTTTCCCTGAAACCACACAATCTGTTAATAGACATGTTTAGATTGGGAATCCTGTATGTGCCTTTTCAAATAACAGTGTTTTGGGGCTCTGTTCTCATCACAAATATGTCTCTATCAGGAATAGCAGTTCTGTGATAGTGGAAGGGGATCTACTGCTACAGGCACCCATCTACTCTAATGACCATACAATGACACATTTTATTTATTCAATAAGTTACACTGTGCTGTGAAGAGTCAGTTATGAGTCCTGAGAGCAACAAGTACAAAATCAGGCTCCTGAAATGAACTAAGCTCTAGGTCTGAAGAGGAAAAATAAAATATTTGTGGCTTTGAAGGTGTATTTAAGGAGGAAGGAATTGATGGGAAAAGAGGTGGCAGCTAGGAAACATGTAACATGAAAATCAAGACTAGAAAAGGCTTTTAGTGAAGCATAAAACTATGAACAATATTGTTCAGCCTTTTCAAGCAAGTATTTCTACTTAGTCATATAAATTTGTATGGACTTTGGAGGTAGAATATACTTCAAAGTAAATGAAATAGTTTCTTGTTTTGTAGTTGTGTCATTTTTTAATTAACTGTGTGAAAAAATATATATGTGTATACGTTCATGTACAAGGCAAATATGAAGTATAGGCTTCATATATGGTGTTGTATTCTTCAGTTAGATTTGATACCTTTTGTATCCTTCATGAGATGTAATGTAGTCTATAAGATGCTAATTTACTGTTTGAGAGCAGAGGTAGTGAGAGTCATAATTTTTCCCCTGGAGCTGAAAGTATTTTTAATTTTTTTTTTTTTTAATATGACAAATCTAGGGAATTTTTTTCTGTTCTGTACATTACCTTGATGCAGATTTTATTGTTCAAATTACTTTTAAATTGTTTGCCTGTGTAAGTTCTTTTTTTAACAAAAAAGCTTTTGGAACTAGTAAATTGTGTGTCTGCAGGCTTACTATGAAATGTAGTTCATAACAGCTGAGTAAGGATGCTCTTTTTAGCAATTTCATACAGACTCTTTCTTGTTCAAGGGAAGGAAAACCAGTTTGCAGAAGCATTTGAAGGGACCATTTCACAGTTAGCAATGAAGCACTTCAGAGTATTCCTGAGAATTCATGTTTGACAGGGATCTTGGGCATTAGGGATGTTGTTAGCATTTTAGTGTACTTCTTTGTGGCACAAACTTTGTCTTGTGGAAGAGGTTTGGAAGATAAATGTATCTTACTGAAAAGCCTAAAGAGCCATTAATTTTATTATTTATTTAGTAATGTGTATTACTAAAAAAGTCAAATTTCATTCTAGAGAAACAGTTAAGAATAAAATACATCTGGGTACCTGTGGCATGATGTAAATATTTCTGTTTGCATGGCAATATTAGTATTGCCATGGCATCTAGTCACCCAGTACAGAATCATAGAGTGGTCTGGGATGGAAAAGACCTTAAAGATCTTCTAGTTCCAACCCTTCCTGTCATGGGCAGGGATGCCATTCACTGGATCAGGTTGCTCAGAGCCACATGCAGTCTAGCCTAGAACACTTCCCAGGGATGGGGCATCCCTAGATTCTCCAGGCAAGTTGTGCCTCACCACCCTCACAGTAAGGAATATCTTCCTAATATCTAATCTAAATCTCCCACTTTAGTTTAAAACCATTTCCTCTTGTCCTATCACTCTGCTTGTGTAAAAAGCTACTCTCCCTTTTCCTTTATAAAGAAAGGGAAATACTTTAAGTACTGTAACTACCTTGCAGTAAGGTCTCCCTTGACCTTCTCTTCACCATGCTGAACCACCACAGCTGTCTCCGCCTGTGCTTGTAGGAGAGGTGCTCCAGCCCTGTGTCATCCTCATAGCCTCCTCTGGACCCCCTCAATGTCTTTCTTGTGCTGGTGGCCCCTGTGCTAAACACCATACTCCAGGTGAGGTCCACAAGGGCAGAGCAGAGGGGAAGGATCACCTTGCTAGGCTGCAAGTGCATCCTATTGGCTTATCTCCAGGTTTTCATCCAGAAGAACCTCAAGTCCTTCTCCACAGGACTGCTCTCAGTTCTATTTCCAGTCTGTACTCATGTCTCTGATTGCCCTGAACCAGGTGGAAAACCTTGAACCTATGAAATTTGTTGAATTTCATGAGGTTGTCATAGGCCTGTTTCTCAAGTTTTTCCAGATCCCAGTGGATGACATTCCATCATTCTGTCAGCATCACTCATCTTCATGTCATCTGCAAACCTGCTGAGTATGCACTTAATCCCACTGTCTTGTTTCATTGATGAAGATATTGAAGGGCATCCATCCCAAAAAAGAGCCCTGAGGAACATTGTTGCCCTGATTTTTAGAAGTGTTAGGTTTTCTTTTATAGTTCTTTTGAAAGTTTTAAAGTTCTCATAAAACTTCTTCAGCCTTCTGATCTGTTTACATATTTCTACTGGAGTTCTCACACACTGTTCATGTAAATAATGATTGTTTTGCATTCTTCTTGGTGGGAGGAGAGAATTGGTGACTGTTGGTCTGACCAGTGTGGTTGGAGGGGTGGTAATTCTATCCTCCAGTCCATGGTCACCTCTGGAATTCTATAAATATCAGATGCTTGAATAAAACACTCTCTTTTTTGGTCTTTGAACTTAGCAAGCATTTGTGTACTTACTTTATGTCCAGTAGCAATAGAACATCACTTCCACTGGCCTGCATCTGGACTTGGAGCTTTATACCAGAGCTCTGTCCATCCAGCCAATTCCTTAGCCTCCAAATAGTCCACCCAAATGTATGTCAAAAGATTTAAAGAAATCTAGGTAGATTATGTTAGTCAGTCTTGCCTTTGTTGACTGCTGCAGTGCCTCAGTCACTGAAGGCCCCTACATCAGAAGTTGGTCAGGCAAAATTTGGACTTAGTAAAATCTTTTTGGCTGTCTTGGATCACTTCCTTATCTTGTATGTACCTTAACAGGCTTCTGTGAAAATCTACCTCATGATCTTCCCAGGGTCAGAGGTAAGGCTCACCAGTCTGTAGTCCCTGAGTCTCCCTTTATGTTTTTTAAAAGTAGAAGTGATGCTTCCCTTTTGTCCTGCAACAGTGGACTTTGTCTGACTGCCATTACTTTTCAGATATGATTGAGAGATGTTGCAGATTTAGCAACAACCTTAGCCAGGACCCTGAGATGCATCTCATCAGGCCTCATAGACTGCTGGTTGTTCAGTTTTATCACATGCTCCTAAACCTGCTCTTTGTTTACAGTGAGAGAGATTTCAACACCCACTTAGAGGTTCATGGACTGTTGAGGAGTGAGAAACCCAAAGTGCTTTAAGTGAACCCAGTGAAGACTGAGGTAAATCCCAGCCTTCTCCATATCCTTTGTCACCAGTTCTACCTTCACATTTACTGAAATTCGATATTCTCCTTGGGCTTTCTTTTCTGACCAGAAAAGACCACTTACAGAATCCCCACTTGGTGTTCTTCACATCTCTTGCCAAGTCCCATTATATCTGTGCCTTAGCTTTTGTTACCCCATCCCTACACATCTGAACCATATCCCTCTACTTTTCCAGGCCACAAGTACCTGCTTCTGCTGGCTATGCATTTTTTTCTTATTCTTCAGTTTGGGGAGCAGACCTTGCTTCTCAAACCTTACAGGTTTATTTCCTAAACATCAGAATGGAGGGTTCTTGTGCTCTAAGAAAAGTGTCCTTAAAGAGTTGCCAGCTCTTATCAGCTGTTTTGTCCCTGAGGATAATTTGTCATGGGATCTCGCCCACTAATTCCTTGAGCAGCTGGAATTCTACTCTTCCAAAATTCAGGGTCTTGACTTTGATCTTTGCTGGGCCTGTGTTCCTCAGGATCTTGAGCTCAACACAGGTGTGGTCACCACAGCCCAGACTGCTCCGCCTTAAGCCCTCTAATGAGCTCATCATGTATGAAGAAGTGAAGAAAAGTGAAAATTAAAAGCTAGTATTTCTACTAGGTGATCATGTTTCAGGGTGCAATTTCTACATTTAATATATAGTTCTTTGTAAATCTTAGAAAGAGATTGCCCCATGACTGAAATAAGGGACAAAATCATACCTATAAATTAATGAAAAGTATTTGAATTATGTAGTTCCTTGTAGATTTTTTTAACCTAGGTTTGGGCATAAATTTAATTTGCGGATCAAAAAATGGACTATTCCTAGTGCCTCAGCATTGCCTAAACCTAGCATCTTGAGTGTAATTGGTTGCTGTAAAAAGACACACTCTCATATCACAGATTCTGCCATTACAAATATCTAGCCAGTTTTTAGTATTTTAGGCAAAAAAGGGATTTTCTTGGTGGGAAAAGGCCAGCCTATCTTTTAACATTATGTCTAAATGCACAATCTATTTTTCTAAAACAAAAATAATTGAAGTGCAAAATCAGTCTAACTCTAGTATGTTAGTTGTGGCTGCTGAATCTAACATTGCTTTAGCATTAGCACAGTGATTTCTATATTTAATCATTTGTAAATTAAATCTACAGTTCTCAAACTATAAATTCAGAGCCAGTGCATCCTTAGGATCTTAATTGGTTTTTATTCCTTCACTTGTTAAAGTGGAAAAATTTATGGGTTTACTGTGAGAAGGAGAAAGGTATTAATGTGTGTCAGGTGTTCTTTTAGCTATAATCATTGCAGAAGAGCATAGGAAAAACTAATCATTGTTAATTCAGAATAACTTATGGAGTACACAGTGAAATGTTTGGATAAAAAAAAAGTAGTATTTTTTCATTGTATTTTTTCAGCAACCACAATACATTTTGTGCCTCTATTAAAGTGTCAGCCCTTTTAGAGAAATGTATACCCAGGATTGTATTCTGTGGATACCTGTGACCCAAATTAAGGAACCTGCATACTGTTATTTCTGAGTGCTCTTATGAAATGTTGGGCTTCACAACTGCAGTCCTTAAAATATTGTATAAAAACTCTTTTAAGAGGTATGGTTGGTGCAGTAATTCTTCCTAGAGGATAGCAGAAAGTAACATCCCTTTCACTCAGTTTTTTCCAGATTTCAAGTATCTGTTTTCTGCTTTCAGCTTTGCTGAAACAGTTCTCAAGCATTTTGCTGTGATCAAACAGTGGTTTGTCTAGTTGGCATGACCTTTCCCTTGCCTGGCTTCCCTCCTTCTACACAAAACAACATTTATTCTGAGGTAGACACTCGCAATTTCCATGCTGAAACTTAGGAATTAAGAGTTTGCTAAAGTTATATTCCAAGGGAGGAAGGGGTGAGCTAAGGGTTCCTTATTATGGTTTTATGGTAATACACACCACTGTGCAAGTGGCATGACAGCAGCCAGGTGGCTGTATTGGCCTTTTATCCACAGCAAAACAGCATCAATCCCAATGTGCAAATCACAGATTTCTGAAGTATTGTGTGGCCTGAGCCTGCAGACAACATCCGTGGTGTGTATTTTTGTACTTTTCTTTCCAGGTTTTTCTGTCCAGCTAATACGATGTTGGAAATGGAAGTGGTCCAGATACAAGACAAAATCAAGCTGATTTGTGTGATTCTTTACGGAGGATTAGTTAGTCTTTTAATAACTAAAGAGTAGAGGAAGTTAGTATATCAGCATATAATATTTAAGATAGTAAACATAATGTTATCTATTAAGTAGCTGGTTTATATTTTCTTCTTATCAGTAGAGCACATTAAGTGATATATTTAGTAGCTGCTACACTGACGTATCTTACTTTTCACTTGACTTTGATTTCCTGCACATTGCTATTAATATGATATTTCTCTTTACATTCTATATTGAAGAAATAACAGTAAAATTCTAGCATTTTTAGTAAATAGTTTTACAGTACTGTAAGTATTTAAATGAGTATGCTTCCTAAAAATCTTAACATTTTGAAATGTTAAAAATGTTAGCAGCTTAGGCTATTTTTTAAATCCATAATTAACAGCTTTCCTGTCAGGGATTGGTGTGTGTTTGAGCTGCTTCTTTTACCTCAGCTCTTAGTTGGATTGCTTAATTGTATAGGATCAAAGCAGCCAACATATTAATGGTAAGTGATATTGAAGTATTTGAGACATGTAACAAAGCCTGTTGTAAGAAACCTGGCAATTCAGCCTCTCCCCCATGCCCTTCACTATCTGCTTATGCAGCCCAACAGCTTTTCTCTGAGGATCTTTTATGAGACAGTGTCAAAAGCTTTTCTAAGGTTAAGGTAGACAATATCAATTGCTATTCTGTTGTATGGCACTATCAGTGGTAGCTGCTTCCTGACAGAAGATGAAGTTTGTAAGAGAAGAACTTCCGTCAGTATTTTTTGAAAATAATGCAAAGTAAGAAATGATAGAGTGTAAGAGTCGCTGTTGCGGTGGGCTATTGAGAGAACTGGTAGACTATAGCTAGCAGATAGGCTTTTCTCCCTGGGAAATAAAAACTGGAATGTCAGAAGCTCAGTCTGGTAAAAAGGAACAAATCAATTAAGATGGAATAAATAAATACTTAAGAGGAACTTTGAGAAGAATTGCCTCTAAGATTATTAATGTGCTCTATGAGTGACTTTTTTTTCTCAGCCAGACAGCACAGAGGAATGAGCTGCATTCAGAATCCCAGAAAGGTCAATGCATCTGATGTCAGCATGCTGTTTAAACAGGGGATCTGTTTTCCTGGGACCACACTGAGATTGCAAGGTTGAGGATTCCACCACCTCCTTGGGTACCTTGCTCAGGTGTTCAGTCACTCTCACAGTAAAGAGTGTTTTCCGAGTTCATACAGCATCTTCTTTATTTCAGGTTGGACCCACTTTGGTCCTGTGACTGGGCACCAGTGAAAACACCTGGTCATATTTTTTATTACCCCTTTATTTCAAGTATACCTTCACCACCATCATGCCTTCAGGTATTCACATTAAAAATAGCCTTATGCCATTACATACTGTAGTTGCACATTTGCATAATTTGAGTGGTCAACAAATGTTACTGTAGTAGGACAGCAGTCCCATCCTGTCCTGGTCCAGTTTGTTCCTCTGAGTCTGAATCTACACCTGTTCCCTGGAAGCATCAAAGTATTATAATTTCATATATTTCAAACATTGAAATGTTAATTTTATGAAATGGCTTAATGGAACTCAGTTGGCTTACCTTCTGCTTGGAAAGACATCAGAATTAGGCAAAACTAAGTAGTGGGTACACAGTCACAGGTGAATGAGTTGTGGAGGGGAAAGGAGAGAAAGAACCTTTATGTTTGATGGTAAAAAACTATTAATTGAGTTAAGCAGGACAGAAAAATTATTCTCTGATAAATGATTCTGAACAGTGACAGAATCAAAACTTGTTAAATTTAGGAAGAAGAGTATGTAATGATTAGAGAAGAAACACAAGTTTTAAAATATGGAAGCTAATTCCAGTGTCAGTTTATTGGATAACTTGTGATTTATGTTGTAATAAAATATGATAAATAAGCTATGTGAGTTTAAATGTAGTTATAGTTTCAGGTACATTGCAGTTAGTTTTCCTGGTAAGTCTGTATTTTTAACAAGGGTTTCAATATTACTGAAGTATATTACAGCAGCATAATTTACTACTGAATAAAAATTAAATTACCTTCTTTTTAATTTAAGCCACTTTTCATTATTGCGGCTTTGGATGAGCAAATCTTCATGGCTGTTCTTATATTTACATCAGAAGTAGTGGCTCTCTTGCAAGTATTCTGATTTTGTAATGAGGCCTTGGCTCATTTTGTTGTATTTCAGCTCTACAGAGCCAGACTTTGTTCATTCAGCAATTTAGTCTCTTGCCTGCCAAGAAGATCCTGATGAGTTCCAGTTTTCCTTTTGAAGAACAGAAGCACTTGAATACTGCAAAACAAATGTGCTTTCAAATTGATTATCACTAACTGCTGCCAGGGTGGCTGTTTTCCTTTGTCTGTTCATAGCAAAAAAAGTGTATTTATGCATAAGGCTTTCTTTGGTTACTTACTTAGATACAGGTAATGTTTAAGAAAAGGCTTCTCCGTTTCACCACACCTGTGCAACTCTGTTTTGAAGAGGAGTGCTTATTTCTATCCAAGTAATGTCACTTCAGACAATATTTCAGGCAAGTTTTGGATCTCACAAAGCACATAAAAAACCCCAGGAATTCTTGGTTCTGTCAATCCAAAATCATTGTATTGGTTGGTAGTTGTGCAGATTTCACACTTTCCATGTGTTGTAGTGTTGCTGGGAAGGACTTTGTAAATCAGTGAGATTTGTAGCTATATCTATTGTGAAACTTGAATTTTGGCAATTTTAATGCAACATAGCATTTTAACACTGCTTTATCACATAGTGTAGTTTTATATAAATGAGTAGCAAAACCAGAATTTTGTATTAGTAAAGTAAATGCAAGTATTGGGTGAATATATAGAGATCAGTGTGAATGAATATTAATTTAAATGAACCTTATCTTCCAGCCCTTTAGGTTATCTGAGCAAGTACATGTACTTCCTAAATCATGCATTATTCAGTCACATTTTTATTTATAAATTATTTTAATGCTTTGATTATACTAGATACACTTGAATTCTTTTGTGTATATTGTCAAAATGAGCTGGCAGTAGATATGAAATAAACAGAACAGCTAAAATTATTAAAACAATGGTGTGCTTTTTCCCCCTATTTCTCTGAACCAAAACTGTAGGGAGTTTTTAACATCAGATTATGGTGACTTGCTTGATCCATGCTTCCAGCCATTCCACTAGAAAGGAATTTGTAAATCACTTAGTCTCAAGTACAGTAATCACTAACACAGGGAGCTTTCTCCATGATATCACAAACAGAAATATGGCTTTATTCCCAGAAGCAGCATTGTATTTTGAAAATAAAATACTTCCTTCCCTTGGAGAAAAATGCATTTGTTTATTAAATAATTATGACAATTATATTGAAGTTCATTTTCAGTATCAAGTTTCTTGGTAATGCTGTTTTTCATACTATCTCTAGAAGTATATATCATGCCTTAGATTTCATCACCATGGGATGACATTTCCACAAGGGAAAAAAACCCCACACCTTTTAATTTAAGTAATTTTTATTGTGTTTTTTTCTTATAAATGGTACTTAGGAATAATCATATTTTTAAGACTAGAATATATAATCATCTTTTACTTAGGAATAATCATATTTTTAAGACTAGAATATATAATAATATTTTAAATAATAGAATTCTGGTAGGTTTGCAGTTTCATAATTCCGAGATTATAGGTGGTAGGTGATCAGATGTATTTAAAATGGTAGTTGATCTGATTTAACTGATAATGCTTTCTCTTTTGAAGCCATGCTAATGCTCTAGTTTTTTGCATGCTGTCTATTTCTATCTGCTAATTTATTACATTTCTGCCCAAGAGAGTGGCTAATAACTCTTGTTTCTATAGAATATGTGTACATTCTCTCATGTAAATGCAGGGCATTTCTCATACCTAATAACATTTTCTAATACTTTCCTTTTTTTAGTCTGTGTTCAGCTGCAGTATAATAACTGTGTCTACACTGACTTCCAATACTGTTATTTATGTTTAGCATATTTGAAAGTCTTTAAGTCCTCCATACAGCCTCCTTTATGTTCCAATTCTATGGGCTGCTTTGGGACTTCATACCCCTCTCTGTTTTTGCTCTCAGTCTGGTAAATCAAGTCATACTTCCTATCCATCTCTAAATTATCCTTATTGTCTATTGTTTTTTGACATTTGGTTGTTTTTATTTGTCTCTGCTTTCCCATATATGAAAAGAAAGACTTTTTTTCCTCTGGACCTTGTTCTTTTGAAGGTGATTCTTTATTGTAGTGCGCAATACTTTGAGCACATTTGGTGTTGGAGTTGTCACACTCTATTTCTTCTGTCAGAGACTGATGTCTGGGAAGTGCTTTATGAAGGACTTTTTTAAGTTCTCTTTTTCCATTCATTTTCATATTTAAAATGGGTATTACTTCCTCTATTACTCTGTGTTTATTCTGATGTCCTACTGTTGTCTTTTCTGTGATTTTGTTTTACTTATTCTTTCATATTTCTGCCAGCCTATAGGACCTTGTCAGTATTCAGTGTCTTCTGGCTTCTCCTCTCCTCTTTATCTTGTGGTTTGGCATATTTTCTTTTTAGCTTTTTTAAAAAAATAGCCAGTTTATGTTACTGTTTCTGGTGATCTGCATCAATTTAACATTATTTTCAATATGTCAGTCTTCTCTGATGCTGTTCATACGTACACTTAAAATTCTGAACTGAGTAGCAAAACTAAAAGAAAAGATCTTTCCATTGACAGTCTTCTTCCTGTCTTTTTTCCCTGCCATTTCATATAGGGAGAGGAAGTTTTCCTGTAGCTATTAAACAGTTTCTCATTCTCTATGCTGACTTCGCCTATATTCTTAGGCTGTTTTTTGTTCAATGTTTGCCTAAATTCTATGTACTCAACAATCTCATTTAATTTAATGTCATACTATTTGCCAAAATCTATTCTAATTGTGGCTTTTTATCCTTCTATCAAGTTTTTTATTCCTACCTACAATTTCTGTGATTGAAGAGAATGAAGACATTGAAGGCTTTTCTGGAACCAGGAGCTATCTGGTCTTCCCTCTGTAATGTTCTGAAATGTATTAATTTCCTTTTGAGGACTGTTTTTTAATAAGTGTATTTAAGTGTTTTTCTGAGTTGCTACCTTTAGGAAGACAGAAGACTGTTATTTATGTCTGTTTTATTGTTGTTATTGTTTGGGGAATTTTGTTAGGTTTTTTGTTGTTGTTTCCTGGGAGAATAACATTTTAGCTAAATCTGCTTCTATGGTTTTTCCACTCCACTAATAGTCCTCCAACCAGGAAGTGATTGTAGATTTTTTGCACATCTTTTGTGTATCTCTGACATTTTATGTGTTACGTAACATTGAGGTTTGCTAATGTGTTGAACCTAAATTCTAGTCACTGTTTATTCACCTGCTTGTTTCAACAGGAACTGGAATTTCAGCAAGAGTCTATAGTAGGTTATTGTAGGGCTGCTTCTTTGGGGGGTTAATTTATTTTTCTGATTTATTTTTTTGATGGCTCACCATCCACAATAATACATTTGGAACAAGTGTTAAAAGTTTTCATTTGTGCTACTTCCCTTGTAGTTATTATCAGTGTAGGTTGCAAACACTATATTATAATCTCTCAAATGTTTATTTGCTGTAAAGTTTAAATTGCAGTGAAATGGTACTTCTACCATTACAATATATTTTGATTTTTAAAAAATCCTACAGTTCACACTAGTAGCTATTCAGGTGTTTTGGGTAGTGTTAATTTTTTTTTTTTTTTTCCCAGTCCTAGCTCGACTCATCAAAAAATATTTTCTGGATTGGTTGTTTCTGTGAAAATGTAGGTATGAGAGTATTCACAGTGCTGAGCCTATGTGAGAGACAGAGAGGGATTTGTTTTTTGGCTGCCTCATTAAGCATTTCATTCCACCCCTTCTGAGTTGTCCCTTTAATCAGCTCTAGCACACTACTGCTATTGGAACAGAAGCATAAAAATACTGGCTTTTTTTCTTCCAATGTCTTAATCAGGGGTTCATTCTTTCCAACTAGAAACAAGTAATGAAATAATAAAGACCAGACTCAAAGTTGGTTTTCCAGATACTAACAGAAAAGGACCAATCTTGAGGATTTTAAAGGAGCAGTGAAAAGGATAATAAACTGATCTAGTTTATTATCCTGTGCAAGAGAATATAACCTGTGGCTAAGCCAGAGACAACTAAAAATATACAAGCCATACAAACTGAATACGTTACTAATGATGTGTGGTTTATTGAGAACTGTAGCAAATTAGAATGCTTAAAATGTTGTAGATGTAAGCAGAAAGCAAAAATCTCCTACTGTTTCATCTCCTATTCTCTCTTGGACATTTGGATTGTTGAAATATTTTGATACTTAATGCACAATACAATGTTATATTGCACAGATACTGTTTAGAAAAAATTTGTTGGAATTTGAAAGATGTCTTTGAGATATCTTTAATTAGAAATGAATGTATAAAAATGTGCAGATTCCACTGAAATGTTTTGAATTTGACTTGATAAAATTTAGGGAAAGCTATATAATTACATGGAGATTTAACAGTTTTTTAACTTTTAACAGGTTTTGTAACTTTTTTGAAGGTTTTTTTTTCCCCAAATTGCTATTATCCTCATGTTTTAGTAGAAAGTGCTTTAGATGCTTTATATGCTGAAGCTTTTATTGAATGTAAAAAATTCTCGTAGCATGTATTTAAGGAAACTTTTTCCTAAAGCTTACTTTGTTTTGCTACATGGTATGACAACTTCGTTTTACAGGTCTCATTTTTTGGATTCTCAAATTATTTCTATTTTTGAACCTGAAAATAAGTGGCATGGGATTTCATTAATTATTTATTTATTCTAATAGGAAGTCTGTAGTTTGAGTTGTTTCCTAAATACATGTCAGCCCCTATCAAATGTGGAGGGAAACTTCCTGTGGCTAGTTTGATATTTGATTAATATCTTGAAAAATAAACCACTTGAGATTCTTATGCCTTTTTGAAGACTGTATTAGCACACAGAAGATACACCTGAGAGTTTATGGAAGCTATATTACTATAACATTCGCCTGCTAAAAAAATATAAAAGCAACAGAGTTAAATGAGCTGACTGGAGAAGGAGAATAATTCATTCATCAGACTCTTGGGTTGAATTTTAGAACAAAGTAAAAGAAGAATGAAGGGTTTCCATTTAGAGACTTTTTCAAGCTGGCTTCATATTTTCTAAATTTATGTCCTTGTATTTCTTCTTCCCTCTGTATTTTCTTTCCCTCTATCTAGGGGTTTTTTAGTAGTTATTTTTTTTTTAACTTCTAATGTTGAAAAAGAAAAATCCCACACTTGTAAACATCATCTTTGAAAAACTGGAAAAAATAATATCCTTATTTATTAGCTGAAATTGAATATTTTATAATTTTTCTTTATAATTTGTTTTTCTAGGTGTTTTGGTTTTAGAATTTCAGAGCATCATTCATTCAGAAACACAATTTTTATTATTATTTTTCTGTGGACTTAGCTGTTAGAAAGAGTGCTATTGTCCTTCATTTATAGTAAGACAGAAATATCATATATTAAAATTTTATTGCTCTTCACTTTAGAAGAGTCATTTTACTATTATATTCAAATATCCTGACTTGAAGAGCGATTTTTTTATGAGTGTGGATATAAAAGTGTTTGTATCAAAACAAAGCATGATGTATGAACTGTGTACTGAGAACTTTATCTCCTTGGGGCATTCTGCTCAGTCTTTAAATTTTAATTCAAATTTTATTGTATATAAAAATTTAAATTTAATTTTCTTCTTAAGACAGGGTTTAAGTTTAAAAGATAGTAGTTGAAAATGTAGCTTTTCAGGAAGAGTGCATTTTTACTTCACAGTTTCTGGGACTGAGTGTGATGTCCCCCATAAGAAAATACTGACATTTGGAACGTAATGTACCATGCTAACATGTGGTACTAGACACCTGCCCAATTCTCCTGTACTGACAGAAAATGCCAGCTGGGCTAAGTGAGACTTTTTAAAAGGCTGATGATAAGATTTGAGTAAGAATACAGTTATGCAGCTAAAATACTTGATAAAAGAGCTTTGAAGCCAGAGCCAATGTTCTTGCTAGCAGGTGGTGCTAAATAGAGATATTCACTGTACTTTATACTGGGAAATTGAGTTTGTTATTTTTATCATTCTTTATGATTCCGATTCTAACAGTCTTACGAGTACTAAACAAATACTAATATCAGTTTCTAACACCCAACCCTGTTCTGTGATTTTAAGAGACACTTAGCAGATATTTCTGTTTGAATGCTGAAATAAAGAATCAGATTTTGAGTTTTCTTACAGCCAACGACAATCAATCTTGCAAAAAAGGTGTTATAATAATGAAAAGAGTCACAGGAAAATCAAGTATAACAATACAGTAAAAATATCTCCACATTCAATAATTTACATTTTAATCTACCTCTCTTCACAACTTTCATTTGGAGATCAGCTAGCTCATGCAGCTTTGACAGATTCCTCCTTTTGTTTTCAAGCTCATAAACACTGATTTTTTTTTCCAACTTTATATATATTTGTATTTTAAATGCTCTTTGTCAACAGTTACTAGGTATTTTTCAGTTCCTAGATTATATTCTTCTATAATAGTCTAAATTATTTTGAAGTTTATTTGGCTTATTTTGAAGTAAACTTGGGAAGATGTATCTAATTTTTATCTGATGACTGCTTATAGTAAGGAAAAAGTGTAAGATTAGATAGCGTCTTGATTTTTATACACACTTATTTTATTTACTTTTTTCTTGCTTTTGAGGAATCCTGCTGAATACTTGCCAATAGGGGTGTGTTTTTGTAAAAAGACTTTACAACAGCTATGGGGAGGAAAAAAAATATTACTTCCAATGTGTTTGAACAGTACCCAGTTCTCTGGAATTCTGAACTTGAAGATCTCAAGATCTCTCTAGAGATCTTGAAGATCTCTAACCAAAATTATGCAGTCACAAGTCTGGTTTCAGAGGATATGAAACTAGAAATATATATGAAACTGGCAGCCAGCAGTTCTGCAGTGCTGCAAAGCAGCTTGCATTTTAAAAAGTGCAGTCCTTCAGTAGGGGTAAGAAAATCCAAGGAATGGATATTTTATAACCTTATTTTGGAAATTCTGGTTTGCTGCAAAATGAGCAAAACTCCTGTGTCTTAACTGTCAACAGCCAGGCCAGGAAATAATGCTTTCAATTGTATTCTTTGTTGTGGGATTGACCAATGTAATTTGGTAAGAGTCTTGGTATGAGAATTATTAGGGTCAGATGTTTAGGAAGCCAAGGGGCATCTTAAAATTCAAGGGGAGCAGTCTGTCAGGTGAGGGCAAAATCCATATTTATATGTGACACTAGGTCAGAACAGTCAAATATGAAAGTTTTGGTTATGCCAGGTTGTATTGTTAGTGTTCATTCAACAGACTACCAATCCCAGCATAAAATATTTTCAATCCTAACTTTTTTGCGTGACTATCCATGTGAATTTTATTGACCTCAGCCATTAAAATTATCAGCAGGTAAAATTTTTCCTATCCTTTAATCTCTCTCAGTTTAATCCCCAGAAGTTAGTATTTGTTTCCTGCTCCTTTTTAGGAATGGTATCGTTAATTAACATTTTAAAATCTTTATTTTCTGATTTGTGGTAGAAGTTTTAGTTTTATTTTTAGCAATAAGCTGACTCAGAAAGCAACTGTAAGGACTGTATGTACATACTGTGCACGTATGTGTGTGTATGTAAGTGTACTACTTTGTCAGCTTCTAGAAGGAAATTGGTTACCGGTGTACCAAACAGCAATTTAGTACATAAAATGAAAAAACAACTTTACACTTAAAAGGGAAAAGCTATTTTATGCTACAGCATGTGTTGATTTGGCTTGGAGTTGGAATTGGGGTACTCATTTTGCTGGATTTGCTGCCTTTAATTAAATCTGCTGTGAGCTGGATTAGATGCACTGTAAAGGCATAGATACTGATGTGAAAATTGAATGCTGGAATTCAATCTAAACTTAATCTCAAATGATGCTTACTGCTGGTACAGCTTAGCCAGGCTTTAGTGTCATACTTGATCTCTAATTCCTGACTTTGACAACTGTTTCTAGAATATATATGATTTTTCAACATTTTCCTCCTGTAGCCAGATGAACATTGACTGAATGGGATTTGAGGATGAGAAGAAATTGTTACACTGTGGATACATCTGTATAATTATCATTTCACTATAAATGCTTTGAAAATAAGATTTTCAATATTCAGACTCAGGTTCAGGGCTAATAAGTAAGAGAAGAGCAGTAAGAGAAGTAGAAAAGTGAGCTTCCCTACAGAATTATTGCTGTATGTATATCTCTTTGTATAGAGGTATATACATATTATTAATTAAAATTAACAACTTTATACCATGTCCAAGACAAATCATGCATCCTAAAACTGACTCTTCAATTCTTTGTGCATCCTTGCTTCAATAAATCAAATATGCAGTTACTACCTTTTAATATAATTTCTTCATGAAGATATGATGCTTATATGTGATATATTTAGCACTGAAATGACATTCATTTACTGGTATGGAAAGAGCATAAGGAGCAACTCATTAAGGATGCAAGAGCCTGTGTTCAGTGAAGCTAAATTTCAGGCTTCACCATTTCTGAAAGGAAAAACTGAAGTCGCTGCTTCTCTGTCAAACTTGTACCCAACATATGTCAATAGTAAAGGACCATAAGAACAGAAAATTCAGCTGTTAGGTTGGTGTCTGTAGGGGAAGGTGCAGCATTCTTGCAGCCAGCCCTGTTACACAGCCCCAGCACAGAGGTGACTGTGAGACTGATTTTGTAAGTCTAATGAACAGCACAATGAGCAATTTCCACGAAGCTCAAAGGTTCAAGGAAGACAGTAGTAGCATTCTTTTTCATAGCTTCTGCTGAGCCATTTTGTAAAAATTCAAAGTATAGAAACTTTAATTAAATTTGATTGGTATTTACAGAACTATGTGGAAGCAATACAGTTTCCTATTTAATTAAATATGAGGATTTTGCAAGAAAAAGCAATTTGCATAAAACCTAGGGTGAAGTTGACTGTACACAACAGAGAAAAACCTGGCAGATCTTTCCTTTGATGGCCAGTGCACAGGGCTGTGAGTGTGTCAAATCAGCACTGGTTGTATATTAGCTTGTGATAAAAGTACTTGTGAATCTGCTGTAAAATACTAAAGTGGTTGCTGCTTTTCTGGCCTTCTGAAGAACTGTGATTGGTCTCTGCTGTCTTTCCAGTAAAATAGGTGCCTGTCTGTGCCCTTCACTGTGGTTAATGCCCTGTGAGTTGCTCCCCATGAGATGCAGGTCTGGGCTGGGGGCTGCTGGCACCTCAGCAGTTACGAGGGAGCCACAAGAACTAAGGCTTGGCAGCAAAATACTCTGCCTCTAGCTTCAAGTAATGGTGCTGAAATAAACCCAAAACCACCTACTTCAGATAAGTGGCAGCATCTCTTCTTTCAGCTGAATTCCACTTTTTTTTTTATTAAATAGGACCCATTTCAGGAATCATGCTGCATAAGCCGCTTTGAGGCTCTGTTGTTTCGGGCTGAGTGCATTGCCCCAGTGATGACTGAAAAATCCTGTCTGCTCTCCTAGGCATCATGTTAATAGCTATCATGGGTGTGTTCCTGATTCTGCAGGTCACCTTTGAAATGCTGAAATGTGCAGTATCTGTGGTCCTAACAGAGTTACTAAGGAATTTCAGACAGAAGTGATAAAAAATTCCCAAGTATTTTCTGCATGGAGAGCTGTGAAATGATAGAGCGTGCCTGTGTTTCAAGTCAAAAGAAACCAGTCTTTAAATCTAGTAAAATCTTGGTCAAGGATCAATTCCAAAGTTGGTGTTAAACCTATACTTGGTGATTGAGCTAAACTGAAATGTTGGTTTTAGTTCATTATTTTTTCTGAATCACTTTTTATGAGTGCACTTCATGAGATTGCATGGCTCTAACTTCTGAATTGCATTTATATTTATCTTCAGAATAGCTTGCATATTCTCAGCAGAGGTGAAGGTATTAGATGACATATCAGGAGGATTCAAATTCATTTCATGGTGACTTTCATTTCATGTCAATTTCATTTCATGTCAAGCCTTTGAAATTTGATTTTGTTCTTCAAATACAGGTAAAATACCCTAACATCAGAAGAATGTTTCAGTAAAAATTGTTTAGAAGTTTGACTGTATCTGTATTGCATCAAGTAGGTAGTGACTATTTTACTGCCCAGTACCTGGCATTTTTTTCCACTATTACTGTCTGTGGTTGTGTGATTAAACTTCAGTTTGGGGGTTTCCTGACCCATGAGTATGTACACAAAAGAGTAGAAGAAAGAGAATATAAGATCTCTGTTAATTGTGACTGTTAATTTGAGCTAGGCAACATACGAATTTGTGGTATTAATTCTGCCGTTAGATTTTTTACATAGTCATTTTTTCAACTGTATTATTGTAGTGCCATTATGTTTTAAATTTTTGTTTTAATATTAATACAGACATAAAAACCTTCTCCACTTTACTTGATCTTCTTCTGCCACATTGCCTACAATGTTTCTTATAGCATCAAGAAACATATTTGTGATTTTAAAAGTTGTCACTGTTTTGTAAAACAGAATTGAAGTAGCACATACCATAGTATTCCATATCTGAAGGAAAACCAAACAGTAAGAGAGAAAATTAATTTTTTTAGCAGCTCAACTGGTATTCAAGAGATTAGGAGTTGTCTCTCATGTAATTCAGTTTACCTAATTTAGATGTTTAAAATCAATGTAGTTCTGCAAGTGGCTTTTACTTTACCCTGGTTGAACAGCAAGTATATACATTCATCTCTGATGCTGGAGTGCCAGAGGAGGAGTAGCTTACTCAGCTGCTGGTAGAAGAGGGACTGGACACAGAGCTAAAACAACCTGCACTCAATTCAGCCTAAAATGCAATGTCACTGCAACCTGCAGAGTGTTCCCAGTGGGTAATGCATTTACACAGGCTCCTCGAGTGTTTCACCAATTTTATCACTCTTGAGAGTTTGCACTTTTCAGTTTGTAGTTATCATATGGAGATATCTATAGCTAAATTAGCTGTAAATAGGTCAAAACTCTTAGGAGCGTTTACAGATGGTACAGTTTTTATTGTTCTGTTAGACCTAAGTAAAGATCACATATTCAGGCCATGTCCTGTTCAGCCAGACTGATTCAGTGGGTGTTACATGCTCAGGCCTTTGAAATACAAATTTAAATTTCCACTGAAACAGGTTTGTCCTAAGCTATACTGATCAGCTTAATTTCTAAATTTCTTTAACAGGCCTTCATGGGCTTTCAGATGTTTGAATATTTTAAGTGCAGTTTCTTATTCCTGAAACAAGGATTATTTATAACCTTTTCACTGTTTTCAGTTGGAAGGGACAGTAATTGCCTGAACCTATGGTAACTTAGGTACTGAAATGCCTATTCATGCATTGAATCATAAAAGTATCACAGCACCTTTCTCAAACTACTGCATGTCTCTTACAAAAAAGCATTGGCCTTTTATCTGAATTTAATCAAGAATCTTGTAGGATATCTTAAAAAGAATAAAAGTAAATAGATGGAAGTTCCAAGCAGAGCCAATTTAAAATGAAAGAATTAAAGTATCCGTGGGTTTGCTAAGTTTTCATGTTTCTCTAGTCATCTAAAAAATCGTTCGCATAAATTGCAATTGAGAATGCTACCTTGCGTCAAGTCTGGGCCAGTAAATGTAGAATTACAAATGGTCAGGTTCATATTATTTTCATTTATTCAAGCTTATACAACAATTCTGAAAGGCACAGACTGAACTGAGAATAAATTAAATGTATACACGTCTTTCCATTTTATTTCTGCCCTTTAAGTGTGCATCTCAGTTAGATCAGGGATTCCTGCCCCACTCAGTTAAAATGCTGCTCTCTACAAAGAATTTTGGTGATGTATAAGTAACAGGGTTTTTTTTCACAGCAAGCTGAAAAGAGTTTTTCTTTAAATATTGCTGAACTGCATACAGAATGTCTACTATGTTGCATCATAATTTCATTCTCTAGTAAAATGATTGGTGAACTCCATATTAATATGCTTGCTACATTAAAATTATAATTTGGTATTTGCAATTGCAGAACAGTGTGAAACTCCTTAAATGTTCCACAAATAGGAGCATGCTGTTGCAGAATAGATTAAAAAAATATTGTGAATGGGTGTTTTCTCAAGCCCAATTGCATTTGTTTTCAGATTATTGCAGGTGTTTGCAATAAATTTTAGAGATTTCAGGATAATTGCTTTTGCAATTTTCCATCAATTAGATAGACTTGCTTTTTAAATATATGTGCCAAAAAAGTAGTCTCACAGAATTGTGTTCAGTTCACTTTAAGAATCAGCTATGAGAACATGCTTTCCTGCTACAATTTCACAATTTGAGGAAAGTGTAACAGAAACCAAAAATATACTTGCCACACTATATATAATATAGTTAATGCATTTAATGAAACTTGTGCAGTATTTCAACTACTATGTGATATTTATTTATAGATATAGTATTTCACAATACTATGTGATATTTATTTATTTTTAAGGAATATTTGTCTTTTTCAGTAGTTTGCTTTACCAGTATTCACTAATAGATGAAAATGAATTAACTGATGTTCCTGTAAGTTTCTCCCTACAGTGTCTAGATGGGTTTTTTGTTGGGTTTTTGTTGTATGTTGCTTGTTGTGAATGGAAATTCTAGATGAAAAAGAAATGTTCATAGAAGAACAAAATTTGCAACATGGCAATGAATTTTTTGAGTGTTTATAACTTTGTAAAATCATTCATGCTATCTAAATACATACTTAAATAATAAATCTGTTTACTACTTGGGAAAAGAGAAAGGGATGATGAGTCTGGATGCATTAGGTAATGTACAGACAAACAGTATAGTTAAAAATATGTGCAGCTAGAAGCTTTTCTATTATAGATAACAAATAGAGTTCAACATCCTAGAGGGAAATGTGCATTGGCATTCACTGTTTGAATAATTATCTTTGGATCTTCACATCACACTTAACACTTCACATTGTTTTAATGTAGAATGTAGTTAGTTGGTTTGTTTGGAGGTTTTTTTGGGTTTTGGGGGTTTTGTTAGGGTTTGGGTTTTTTTTGTGTGTGTGTTTTTTTGTTTGTTTGGTTGGTTTTTTTGTGGTTTTTTTTTTTTCTTTTTGTTTTGGTTTGGGTTTTTTTGGTTGTTTTTTTTTTTTAATCAGAACACATGCCTAAAATTCTTATCTAGTATTGCAGGAATGGAATTCTGGTCAAGCTGTGGAGCTGGGAGCAAAACTTAGCTCCTTCCAATGCAGACTTTAATTGTAAATGCCAAAGACATGCACTCATCAGACTTTTAAAATACTCTTAGGCATGACCATGTGAACCGTGCTGGCAGGTCTGGGCATTTTAATTATTTGAATGCTTTGATTTTTTCAGAAGGACAGAAAGGAGGTTTTGGAGGCTTAACATTTTTAATGTATTTTGGAGTCAGCTGCTATTGTGTATCCAATAGTAATCACAGATATTAAGTACAATACAGATTGCAATATTTTCTATTTGTTTGTCCTTTTTTTTCCTTTAGTTAATTAGTGTATGTAAAACTTTTCTTCATTGAAATGCACCAAATAATTTAATTATTTTTCCCTAAAACTTACCTGTTGTCACATATTTGTAAAGTACACCAAAGCTGATCTTACTATATTGCTCCATTCCTCACCTCTTCTTAAATGAGAGCCAGTCTAAACATCCAGTGAATTAAGCTAAAAGCTCTCATTATAATTCATCTCTGCTTCCTACCCAGAAAAAACAATTATATTATTTATGCTAAGAAATATCATTGTGGAAGTGCAAAAGGCCTTGAAATGGAATCAGGGTAGTGTAGCCTGCATTTGAATGTGATAGAAGCCAAACTGTTCCATTTTATTTCTTCAGTTGTTGCTTTTCAGCCTAATTAATCAGTCTCTGATTAATAGAGGGCCTTGTGAGAGACAGTATTCCTCAGTATAGTACATCTTCATTAAGTGTGTTTCTTGACACATTGTTTAGTTCATGAAAAGAACTTCGCCCAAGTGGCTTGGCAGTTTTGCAGTCTAGAGTATTAGCAGTTGGAATTATCCAGTTAAAAGTACACTTTGTTTTTTGAGGTTAAGACTGGAGCACAGGCTATTTTGAGATGAGGAGGCTGTGGTATTTAGATAAGTGCTGTAGGGTAGCTGTTCCTTTTTTCAAGGGCCATCAAAAGAGGTGAACTGCCTTATGTCTGGGCTGCAGATGGATTGAAGTTACTTTGTACTACTCTAAATCTAGAAGACCCAAATAGTGACTTAGTTCAGAGTTATCTTGCAATAGGTCAGAAGTTTTCTTTTGAAAACTTTTCTTCAGGCTTTTCAAGACCTTACTAATCAAGATCTTTGTGCCAAGATTTCTTGAAAATCATGTGCCTTTGTTTCATTTCAGAGCATATCCTCTATTCACAGTAGTGAATACAGTTCATTGACCCAGGAAGCCTTTGATGGCAGCTACTGGGTACTTGAAGCAAACTTCCTCCAATTAAAGCTGTGCCCCATGAAAGATGAGGGAGAAAAAGATGATGGTATGTTGTTCATGCAAAGATAAAGGATAAAAGATAGTAGTGTGTTGCTTTCTGTGCCAAAGGCTTCTTTCCTTCCTCTTTTTCCACAGCTGTTTTTACTTATGTGTTCGGATATTAGCATATTAAAACAAGTGCTCTTCTAAGGAACAAATTGATTAATGTGAATGTTTTGACAGTAAACATTGGTGCTTTTAAAGCCACACAGACGGATAGGTATCTGCACTTAATAACTTTCTAAATCATTAAATAACCATGCAGGAACAAAATACACATCGCAGAAAAGTGTATTTGCTTTTTTTTTTGCTTGCATATGGAAATTAATTTTTCTATATTAGGATTAGAAGCCTGAGCTACCCTTTTGTAGAAGCCCCATCTTTCAGACACTTGAGCTCTTGGCATTTATTATAGTGTATACTAATTATTTACTATCCAATGCTTGATTGCACTATATGCACTCTGTGGAAGAGCATTCTCTCCAGTAAGTCCATCTGAACTAAGTACAAGTTTGTGGGTTTGTGGAATGCACTTCCATTTTTTACTTTTATTTCAGCTTATTAATATCATCTTATCTTACTTACAATACTTATGTTTTTAGTCATGAATTAAGTACCCACAATTGTTTGAAATATAAATAAAAATTATGATGTCCCAGAGGCTTTACAGTGCTGTCCTGTTCCTTCTTCCCTTGTCTGCATGGTAATACATTTGTGCTTCCTATAAACTAGTAATATTATATTGAAATACTGCTAATTTCTTCAGATTAGAGCTCTTCAGCTCATTAGCCTGTAAACACTTACGGATATACTTGCAGAGAGACATTATAGGGAACAAGACTTGCATGTCTCCTTTAGAAACAGGTCTCTAAGAAACCTGGGCTTTTGGGGCTATCTAGATAAATACCTTCAATGTAGAAGCAACTGTACTGTTTTTCACCAGCCAGGAGCTGTAAGGCAGCCTGAAAAATAATCATGGAAAGTTAAAAATAACAGGAGAACATTTGATAATTAAAGTTGTGTTCAACGAAACAAGTTTTCTGTGGGTAATTGGTACACACGTGGTTATTTTTGCCATCGGTATAGATTAATATTTATTTGTTGATATTAAGAAGGCACTTATGCATCTTCTTGTCTAGTTCTCAAAAATTAATTTTAAATCTCTGTGTAATTTAATGATTAACAACTCTCAGCTATTTACCACTTGGATGTAAATTCAACACATTACTTATAATAAAAAATATTCTTTGTAATTTTGTAATTACAAAATCTCTGCATTTAACAACTATTTTGAACGGTAATTTTGATCATGAATGTCTGGGTTTTGATATATGAATATAAAACACTCTTTGGGGAAAATAGCTTAATTAACTCCTGCTGGTTTTATATGTCTATTTATTTTAATCTAGTTCCAAATGACTTCCTTTAGAAGGAACGTACTTATGTGTGTATGTGTGCATTTTAATACTTTGTACAAAAATTAAACTAGAACAGTGTTTTTTTAAATCCTAGTCTATTCAGTAGACTTGTATAGGCAGGCTTCAATACACTGTCATAAATGGAGAATTAATTCTTCATTGAGGAGGATCAGGTCAGTCTCCACAATATCCCATTTTTATTAACTATTATTAACATTGCGGCATTTATAAGAAGTACGAAAATATTTTTTGTGTTTTATGTTATTCCTCTGGTGCTCTGTTGAGTATAGGATATGCTTTTATCCAAAAAGCAGCAACCCTAGAGCAAGTTTTGCATGTGGTTTGTAAAACTGCAGTTATGAAAAAGGTAGATCTTAAAAGACAGTATTTTCTGTTGCCTTCCTCTCTATTTTAGTAAAGAATGGCCAGATCCTTCTCAAGGACATTTTATTTCTGCATTTTTAGTCTTATCAATAGCCTAATTCATTTAAAATGCATGGCTGCTGCAGCCATGAGTGAGTACAGAGGCTGTACTCACTCCAGCAGACAGTGCTCTGATGAGATGGTTCACTTGTAGGAAACGACTTTACAAACTGAGTTGTTTTCATAAATATTTTCATAGTTGCCATGAATTATAAGACAAAGAAGTTGATATAACTTAAGAAATGCAATTAGGAAAATGCTGTGTATATTTAATGCTGGTATTACAAAGGCTTCACTACAGAAATTAAAAAACAAAACATTTTTTTAAATTTAAAAATAGGAAAGTATTTAAAGAAACAATAAAAATAAATTGCAACAAATATCTTCAAAAATTGCCTGGTTTTTACCATCTGCATAGTATGATATCCTTGATGTTCTTTTAAACTTGTTAGGTAACACAATTGACAAAAAGTCTGAAATAAATCAGTTTCTTACCATCTCAATGTGTAAACTGCACATTTAGAACATAAAGAGCAAAAGCTGAGGATTGACCTCTCTGGGTGAATGAAGAGGATGATTAATCTTAGAATATTTTTAGAACTCCCTAGCATAATTAATTTCTATTTTGGATACATAGTTCATCGCTGTGGCCCTGGTAATCTTGTACTGTTAAATTAAGGTTGTATTTTTATGCTCTCTTGAGAAGAGTTGCTGAATGAAATGCCTTTCCTGTGAGACCAGATAGAGAAATTTGGGAATATATTTAACCTAGACATTCTTTCTCAAAGACTGTAAGCAATAGTAATGATCAACTACAGATAAAATAAAAATCTGAGTCTAATGGGCTTAATTTTTTTCTTCTTTTTTATTAGAAAGTATTAAGAAGTAGCAACTTTTATCGACTAACACATGTTTTCCCCCTATCTTTATAGGAATATGACTGATAATGATGTTTTAAAGATGGTACTACTTGTAGCATTATACCAAGCATTACAGGTAGTTTTGAGCTTGTTTCACAATAGAGGAAAAAGAGGAGGGTGAAAAAAATGAGGGTCAGACACATGGCAGCTTTGTTACTTATTCATTCTTCTGTACTGCTAGGGTGAAAGAGGCAGTAACAACAGCAGAGCTGCAATTGTTTAAGTTTGTTTATTTTCCTTTTTTCTCTTTCCTTTTTTCTCTTTTTTTTAATTTTTTTTAAGATTCTTTGATTCAAATTGACAATTGCCAGGTGAGGAAGAAAAAATCTTACATGTATGCCTTTTTTTTCTCTCACATTTGTATGTATGTAGTGAAAATTAGTGGAAAAATACTTTATTTAATTCCAAAGTAGGATAAGTCTTCCACCTGTTTTCTGTGCTAGTATATGTAAGAGGGTTATTTATATTTGTCACTTGCAGAGCCTTTCATTCCAGTCATTGCTTCCTCAGTCATTTTGTCTTTAGGCTTATAACGTGATGTACATTGCCTAAACTTTACATCCCAGCCATGCTACACCACCTCAAATGGGATAATGTTGCTTGAGATATCAAATTTAGGTACCTTTGCATTTACCTTTCACATAAGAATTCTTTCTTGCTTAGTTACTTGCCTTTTTTTATTGCAGAATTCATTTACATATTTCTTGGTTTGACAAGGAAGTGAGTATTCTCAGGAAGTTGGAGTCAAACCAATTAGTAATTGGGTTTGAATATTGACACCTGGTGTGGCCACTGAAGACATGGATATGCCTCTGAGAACACAGGGGGTTAAAAGCAGAGAATTCCCAGGGAAAACTCTCTTTTGCTCTGTTCAGGGAAGAGTTCAGGCCTCTCCTGCCCAGCCACAGGCTGGGTGTGGGAGGGGAAGCCGTAAGCCTGGAGAGGTCGGCCAGGGGTTGAAGGGACTGGAACCGGGATGGACGGGAGGGTGGAGAAAATCTGACATGTCTTTGTGTGTTCCACCCACCAGAGAGAGAGAGACAGGGAGCCTGTGCTAAAACCCTGGAAATTCGGGATCGTGTGCCGGCAGTGCCCGTGGAGGAGAAAGTGAGGCAGGGTTGGGGGAAGGTGCCCAGCCATGGGAGTTCTGGGCAGCCAAGATTCCAGCTGTCCTGGGAGCCCGAGACTTCTAACCCTTTTCTGGATAAAGAAAGCTTTGTGAAACATTAATCCTCCTTGATCTGAAAGAGAGACAGCCTGGGGCCTGAGATGTTAGAAGAAGAAATCCTAGTTGGGAGGAGATGATGGAGTGGTCTTGTGGACTTTCCTTGTATAACTGTAGACTGAACCAATTTCTCCTGCAACAGAGACTGCATTTTTAGGGAGGTGCAATTTTTAGAGGTTGGAGCCAAGAGAGTGACAGGAGTAGAGTGAACAGAGGAAGATGAGTAGGGTGTGGTGGTGCCCTCAGTCTTCAGGGTAGAAGATCTCTGTTCTTGAGACCCTTGGCCCCAGGGGAGGAGAAAATGGGGGGGGGGGGGTCTGTTGTCCCAAATTGAGGAACTGTTGTTCTTTGGTCCTTGGCAAAGCATCCTGAAAAGGAGCCCTATGAGCAGTTTCAGTCCATGCACAGTGGTGAGAGCACTGTACATGGAAAGGAGGATGTCACGATGGCAGATTTTCTGCAGGCAGTGCCATGTGTGACATGGAAACACAGGAGATTACAATTGTGTTTCCTGGGGGTCTGTGGTGCAAGAGAGACTCTGATCTCTCTTGATGGACTGAGAATTGATTGTCTGAGAATTGATTGTCTGAGGGGTGGTAACTGGATCGAGTCCAAGGTTTTGCCTCACTGTGTTTTGGTGGAAATTAGGTGGGGAGGAGGAGGAATGTTTTGGGAGGTTTTCATTCTGAATTCTGTGTGTGTCTTTTATTATAGTTCTAGGTTAATAAAGTTCTTTTCTTTAAGTTCAAGCCTGCTCTGCTCTGTTTCTGGTTGCATCTCACAGCAGTCATTTGACAAAAACATATTTTCATGGTTGCACTGGCATTGTGACAGCGTCAAATGGTGACAGCATAAGATATGATTGTATATAAAGAGATGAATAAAGACTATCTCATTTACATTGCTGCTTAATAAGGGATGCTAATACTGTTGATGTTTTTATAACTCTCATTGTATTGTCACTCCATGGAAGGACTGATTAAATTTAAACTTCTGGAACTGAATATTGAGTAACTTAAAATTCTTTGCCAAAATTGTTGTGGTATTATATCTTCTCCATTGGTATTATATCTTGTCTATGGTATTATTTCTTCTCCATCTTCCTGCTCACCAACATTAAAGACAATAAAATCTTTATGTCATAGCAGCAGTTCTCAGTATTGAAGACCTGCAGAATACTTGTTTTACTATTATTTGAGTATGTGAGTGTCACTATGAACAACTGTATCTTTAAGAAAAATCATGCAGGCTAAGGATAGACAATGGCATTTCTAAAGGCAAAACAGAAAGACATATCTGGGAACAGTAACAATAAGATTTTTCCAAAGCTAACAGCAGATTAGAGCAGAAACTTCAGAGCCATAAAAGTTTCAGTGGTCATGATGCAGCTACTGTCCTACAACCATGGAAAGAGTCCCAGTTGGGTAGAAACTGAGAAACATCGTGTCTGGAGTGTTAGAGGAGAAATGTTTAAAAGTCTTTTTTGAGAGATTATGAAAGTCATTATAAAGCTTAATGGCCATTTTTGCCATTTATTTATCATTTCAATTCTTGTGGATTAGCTAATTCTACAGAAACAGAGTTTGTATAGAGTCTGCTCTATGGTATAGACAGATTTGTCAAAGCAAAGCACTCCAGTTGTCACGTTTTAGGCAGCAAATGTTGCCCTTCATGTCTGTTCTCTTTGCAGCTTTGAGTGATGACTGCTTCTTGTGGAAAGGCACTGGGAACTTCTTGTTCTTAAGCAAAAAAAATAAATTGCCATCAGACAGGGATTACACGATATATTGCTGAACAGAAGATTTTTGAGGATTGCTGGAAAATAGTATAATCCCATAGCACTTAATGCAGTACAAATTATCCTTAATATATTCCCCATTTTAGAAGAATATACTTTCTAAATAACATCATTTTTCTGTTAGCTTTTTAAAATGAAAACTGTAAATTCTGTTTATAAGAATTCTTATTTAAATTGTGGCTTGGTAGTAGTGAGAAGTAGTGGATAGTGATAACTACTACAAAAAATAAACTTCACCCTGGTTTTGGAAAACAAGTGGGAAGGCTTATTGCATGTCTGTTACAAAGCAGTGTCATTCAGTACAAGGACATGTTTTCCCCACTTTTAGGTTGGTGGCAGACCAGTGTATCTCTGTACTCAGGGGTTCTGGGTGTTGGGCTGTTAGGCTGTTCTGTAGCACAGAGTATTTCCTGTTGCTGGCTCCTTCCATCAATAAAGGCCAGTTTATCCCATCCTACTGACAATGTTAATTCAGTGAGAGAGCACAGACACCAAATTAGCCAGCTGACTTGAAAGTAAGTAATTTGGTCACTATTAAAGCTTTGAAACAGATTGCATTTTGACTTAATAGGTTTCTAAGGGGAAATTTCACTTTTTCAAATCAAAAAGGGGCAATGTTGCCTACCTGGCTTAAAATTGGACATATGCTTTTATTATTAGCCCTCAGTGCTCACCCCTTAATCCCTTAAATATAAGTGCATTTGTGCTGCGATGTATTAACTTGAAAGCATCACTTCATAGTCAGCCAAATATCTTCCCATCTTTCACAATCTTCATTGTGGTAAAAAAAATAAAAATTAAGCCTCCCTTCTTAAAATGAGATGCAAGGTTGTACTTCATAATTTGTTACTATAAGAATTTATGTGTGGCCTTTCAGACTTCATGGCAGAGAAACACATGGAATGCTGACCATTTCCAGTCTTGCTGTAAAAATTTTGCCACTGTTTTTCTGTGCAGTCTGTCAATATTTGATCTCAAGACACCTTATAGAAAAAAAACAGAGAGTCATGATTCTTTCTGTTATTTTGTGTTATGAATGTCAAATAAAAAATTTATCTGTAGGATGGCCATTATTTTGTCATTTTTTAATGTTTTTTTAATTTATTTTCTTTAAAGATGTTGGAGGTAGTTTCTTCAGTATACTGGCTGATCATAAAAAACTTAATGCCTAGAGTTTTCAACATTAGAAGTGTCTTGTGGAAGAAGTATGGCACTGCTTTGTTTTTCAGTGTTAGTGCTGGTTAAAAAATCTGAAATGTTAATTTAAAAATATTTTAGTTGTTTTCATGTCTGTATAGAGAGAGATAGTTGTAGTAGGGAGAGTTCATTTGGTTTTTGTTGATGAGAAATACCAGATGTGTCTTTATTTGCCACTGTTTTTAGGAGCATGCTGAAAGTGTTAAAATTTTATTTCAGCAGGTTCTTATACTTGCCAATACAAGGCAGAAGAAAATCTTAGAATTAGTTTTAGAAAGGGATTGTGTTGATCCTCTGTTTAACCTCAGTGCTTTTTAAAATTGGCAATTGTCCTTGAGTGTAGTCTTAACGTGAAGTATTTTTAATAGTAGAAATGTACCTGTTAATTTACTCAATGTCAGTTAGTATATTTGGTGTACTTTTGGTAGCTGGGTTTCAGAGACATTTGTTAAAGATTTTTATGAAAAGAACGACGTGAAGTGATCCTTACAGCTTTTATATTCCAGATCAATCTATGCAAATACTCCTAAACAGAAGAAAGTCCTTCAGCATATTTCAAAGCACTATAAAAAATCTCAACTATCCTAATTCTTTACTACATCTGTAAAGAAAATGGTCACCAGGAAATTGTGTTACTCACTGTAGAATTGCATTGTCAGTATTTTTCATCTACAAGCAATGTAAACATATAATATTCTAGAAAGTAGAATTGTTAAATGCAATTTGCTACGGTAATACTGTATTTGTGTGGATACTACAGTGTGATTTGTTCTCAAAATCATCCATTTGTATGCTTTCAGCATTACTGTAGATACCTCTGTCGTGCAGAGAATAATTGTGCCAGCTTAAAAAACTGTAGGAATTTTGACAGTGAGAGTTGGGAAGAATTAAATCAACGGAGTTGAGTAGAGGAATCTAATAAAGTTTTCTGAAATTATGTTATGCACTTTAAACTGTTACTGGAAGTTTTCAAAATCTTTAAAACTTGTTAGTACCCCTGCTGCATCTTTGCCAACCTGTGGTTATAACCGGCATCCCACTTAAAGCTGTTTGAGGTGCAGAAATCAATTTTAAGTAAATAAAGCAGAGAAAATACTGGTCTTATATTTTGAGTTGAAGAGTTTTTCTGTCTTGCCTGACACTGAAATTTACAGTGCAGTCTGTGCTTAAGACCATATGTATGACAGACAGGGGATTTGGCAAATTCTGTTTTTTGCGTTCTGGGCTCAATGTGCCATTGACTGGATTCCAGGCTTTTCCAAATCCTCATCTAGCATATACCTCTTTGCATCTGATGTTCAAGGAATATTACTTACATCATGGGTCATGCTTCTGGAATCAGACATGTAGATATTTCCATGTGTAACCTCTTGTCATCTTAAGTTCAATTAGGGAACTTCCTTCAGCATTAAGAATAAATATAAATGTATTGATAATTTTCAGTGCTTTTATCTAAAAACTTGGGATTGTTTGCCACTAAATAGTACAGTGAAGATGAAAAACCATTTAGCTAGACAGCTCTATATTTACATATACTATGAATATTTCCTAATTCTTCCAGTAATGTGTGAAAATCAGATGGAAAAGTGGATAGAAGTGCAGATAAAATATCTTTGTTTGTCAAAACACTAAAGACATCAAATGTATGATACTTAGTGTTAGTCACCTTTAGTGAATTCAGAAGCAGACCATTGAACAGATTTTTTTTTTCAATGCTACCTGTTAAAATTCCTTGTATCATCTGTTGAAATATATGATTGGTGAAACCTCATGTGAAACAGCTTATCTTATTTTCCTCCTTCAGCCAGAGTCTGTGGTTAAATTTGCTTAAATAATTTCTTTCATCAGTTGGAATAATGAAATAACCTTATTTCAAACTTGCTGTACTAAAACAACATAAATTCTTGCTTTATAGAATAACTATTTTTCTCATTTCACAAGAAGACATAATTTAATTGCTCAATAATTTGCTAATTTTATTCTGAATAATTTTATTTAAATTTCAGATTGGATAAAGTAAATATAGAGACCTCTACAAAATAGTCTGTGAGGTTGAATAACACTTCCTGGTTTTCCTACCTTAAATATAGGCTTTTATCAATGTAGCCTTAAGCTTCTCATCCACAGAGTGGATCATGTAGATGTGACAATAAGGAAGCCATAATACTATTTCTTAAATTGTGATGCTAACCTGATGATTAATTCTTAAAATTAATCAAAAAACAACATTAATTTTATTTCTTTGAAATACTATATTCTTTTGAGTAAGTCTTCCCTCTAGCATATTTTTTTATTGTTAACAAAACGGAAAAATTTTTTTCATATATTTTAAGATTTATTGAAATATATGCCTGAGAAACCCTGCTGTTTTGCATGAATAACAACAGCCTTCTTACAGCCTTAAAATAAACTAACTCCTCAGAAAATCTACATTAGCTGTCAGTTGCCTATCCACTGCACAGTCTAGTCATATTTGTTGCAAATATATCCTTAGCAAATGTGAAAGGAATCTCAGTTCTAATGTCCTCCCAATTACTAGAATGGAATTTTAAATTTTCCACTTCCCTCCATTTCAAATTAGTTATTCACAAACTGCCAGTATTATCACTTCAGGAGAAAGTGATCTTATGATGCTGCTACAGTAACCTAAGAATTTACAGAAAAAACATTAAGGAAGATGTAGATGCTATTTCAAATTTTTGCCTTAATTTATACCATTTATCATTGAATATTGTTGTAACTCCTGTAATCTTTAAATTGATGCCTTAGCCTATGTCATGGAAACAGCAAGAGGAATGTTTACTGCAGAAGATTTGTTTTGCTGGCTTTAACATTAATCAGTAGGAGTCAAGAGGAATCTTCATTAGTAGAAACTATTTCCTTATCTGTTTATTTTTCCTTGAAATATAATCAACAAGAAGAGAATGCATTTATCACTAAGTATCATATAATGAGATTCCAGTGTCATCTGAAGTAATCATATTAACTTCAGATCATATTAATCACTAGTACAGAGATACTGTACAATTAGGTTTACATCTAGAAAGAGTGCGATGATGACTACTTTTTACTTTAAACTTACATTTAATAGTGTTTTTCATTCCTATGAAGAATGCAGAATGAGCAGGAAAATAACAAATGCAACTAGATTTGTCTTCTCTGAGCTGAGTACTCTATGATTTTAAGTGGCACATACACATGTATTTGTCACATTTGTCTTTATCTACAAATAATAAAGGAAATACAAAGCAGATAACAACTGTGAGCTCCAGTTAGTTAAAATTTAGTAGAACTTACTGAAAGAGCAGTTTTCTAAGTTGTTAAATATAAATCAAGATGATCATCTCCAAGACATACTGCAAATCAGAAAGCTATTTTAAGTTTTTAACTGCTTGATGGTTGGTGTTCTTATTGTTGCAATGAGGAAAAACTATGGTTTTAAAGGCAGGGCCAAATCTGATAATATTTGTTGGCAATACAGTGAAGTATACTCATGTTTAAAATTGTGTCACTGTGAAGACTGACCGTACCAATTTTAATTTGATCACCTCAGCCTGTGCATGTCATGCAGTTTCCAATGTTCTATCCAAGTTCTGTTTTTACTTGGATACAGGAAATATATCTTAGGGATGCTTAGATGGAAAAAAGGATTAGCACATAATGAGTGACTGCTGTGGTTTAAGCCCAGCCACTGAAACCACTAGAATGACCTAAGTGTTTGCAATGTGAAACTTAATGTTAATTTCTGTGCCATAGTTCATTCCTTATAAAAGAGACAATTTTCAACTTACTCTCATAAGGCATACTAAAAAATTGTGAATTTCTCCATTGTAATTGCTGGGAATAATGGGGTGTAGATTAATAAATATGGTATTTAAAAAAGTAATTTTAAGTCATCTACTGAAAATTATTATAAATATCAAAAGTCTGTTCCCATGTTGGTAAACAATATGAATTTCTATCCTCTGAATCCTATCACTCACAGGCTGAATCCCTTCAACAGTGATGGTGTCTTGCAAAGGGGATAGATTTTTCTATCTCCAGATGTCTCCTTTGTACATAAAGATACATATCATACTTCTTCCTCCAGTACATCCCTTCTCTTCCCTTTGTTTTGCTAGTAGTAGGTTACTTGGTAATTCAAGGCAACAAGACTGAAGTGCCTCAGAGAAAACAGATGAGTGGATTCAGAGATAAAAAAATTTGGGAGCTGGAGCAGGTTGTGAAGGAAGATAAAAACCCCTCCAGGAAGGAGCTGAATGAGCTACATAGCACAGGAAATAGAGCTATTGTTATATATTCCCAGATACCTATGAGAAGGGAAAAATATTTCTGGAAGATTTGCTCATAGGGTGAATTATGTCTTGACAATATCTCAGGCCTCTTGTATAACCTACACAGGGACTTTACCCTCTACTGTTGGGTTTTGGCTCTTTTAATCTGATTTTATTGGTTTTTCTTCAAAACCTCACTATTATTTGACACGTGTGAAATATGTTTTGAGTTTCATTTGCAAGGTGTACAGTAGCATAAGTAGCATGAATGTAACTGTGAGTACTCAACCAGTATTCATCTCACTAAGGTGAGATGTCCCTCAGTATGTAAAATGTGTGAACATTACTGATATATTTTAAAGCATGTCAACCCTAGTTTCTAGGTTACCAACATTTGAGTGCAATTGTCAGTCTTACTACTTGAAATTGATTTTTAGCGGAAGAAAAATTATAATGAGTTTGAAACATGAACAGGAACATGAAAGATTAACAATGGTAGGGGTTTGTTTTGTTTTGGTCGTTGTTTGTTTGCTTGTGGGACAGGTTTAGTGGAGATGTGAGTTGGTTTTTGGGTTGTTTAGTCCAGAGGAGAGAAGACTGAGCAGGGTTCAGTCATTCATTAGTGAATATAAATATCTCAAAGATGGGTGCTAAGAGGATGGTGCCAGACTCTTTTCAGTAACAGGATGAGGAACAATGGCCATAAACAAAACCACAAGAAGTTCTACCTCAACTTCATTGCACTGCGAGGGTGTCAGAACACTGGAACAACTACATAAAAAAGTTATGGAGTCTCCCTCTCTGGAGACATTCAAAACCCATCTGGACATGTTCCTGTGTCACCTGTTCTAGGTGACCCTGCCTTGGCAGTTGTGTTGGACTAGATGAAGCTGATCTCTAACTATACTATGAAATTGTTTTCCTGTAATCTTACTTTCCGAGCGTTCTGGAAACTAAGATCAGTGCCACAACTGATTAATTCCACAACATCAGTGGTGATGCTGTGGAATTAATCGGTTGTTTTATGTGGTATTTTGTGTTACCATAATCTGTAACCTCTTCAGTTACTTCCCTTTGGACTTTTTGCTTTCCAATCTTCAGATACTAGTCTTAAATTCATATTTGAATGCTTCTCTTGTTATAAGGATTATGTTATTAATTTTGCTATAATCTAGGAATTATGTTATCTTGAACATTTTTGTCAGTAAGCATCAACAGAAGACCAAGAATGGTTACAGATGGGGCTGAAAATACAATATTTATTCAGTATCTCATATCTTGGCCTACTTTCTTTACAAGTAAGAACTTCCCCAAAAAGCTTTCAAGTTTTATTGTAGTAAGTGTCTACTTATATCTTAATATAACTAACTGTGAAACCTTATTACCTATATTAATTAAAGCTAAATTAAATGTCTACAGACAAGGTCTGTTTCCTTGTGAGGGCAAGTAGATGGTGCTGTGCTGTACAGAACCTTGCTGTAAGATGTGAAAGAGAAACCACTTTCCAAGGTTGGTCAAGATCCAGCAGTATTCTTGTTTATGTCACATGACTTTCTAAGAACTGGATTTTGTATAATTTATGGATTTTTATATTCTAATTTAGTACCAAAATCTCATGTTCTGTTTCCCAAATTACTTGAATGTATACAATCCATTGGCATTTTTTAAAGTAGCTGTCTCCTATTAGTACTGTCTAGTTTTCTGCACATAGTGAGGAAAAGATATTTACCCATGTGTACCTTATGTGTATTATCCTCATTGTCAAATTCACTCAAATAGTGAATCTCATCTTCATGCTCTTATTTTGAAAATGTGATGTATTTGAGGAACTGGTAGGGGGAAATCCTGAAACACACCTGCCTGTGTGCTGTTGGATGCAGTTCTGAATTGCCAGATGAGAAAGAAATGCAGAGACAGAGAAAGTTGTGTGCAGAAAGTTATATTATGATGAACTTTTTGTAAAGTCAGATGTGAAAGAAAAGATTAATTTGGGCACTTTTTTATTTTTAAAAATTATAATAAAAGATGATAAAAGAACAATTACACTGATACTTCAGTATTGCAGTCTCTCCTTTTAATTCCCTCTTATGTTCCCCAGCTTCTAGTAGTATTGTGCTATTTTAGTCTTCAGTATATTTTGATCACTTGTAATAATTCTAAGACACCTGTAAACATTGTATTCCTTAAGGGAAAAGACATCAAATTCTTTAATCTGATTTGCAGTATATAAAAAAAAAAATCTCTTAAACTCATATGTTTTTTTAGTTTTTATATTTTTTTTCTCTGTCACTTCCTTCTGCATAAGTTCTGTCAATTAGACATTTAAATATACATGTACCAGTTTTACAGCCTAGGTCAATGCTCTGTTTCTCTGCATTACACCCAACCCATTTTGGATATTTACTAACATTTGCTGTTTAGTGACTTCATGCTATAACAATGTGAAATTTTAATAAGATAAAGTACTCATTTGTTAATAAAATAATTGAGAATTTGACTTTTAACACTTTGTAGTAGAAGACCTGTAAAAAAACTTGTCTTCTTTTTTTCTTCCTCTTTTTGATTGGTGAAGTATTTCAGAAAAAATATAGAAGAAATTTATACATGGAGCTATACCTTTAGGAAACAAAAGTCAAAGACTACTGTATTACATGGCAACACACATAAAGGATTACAGATTACTTAATTTTTATTCACCAGATCATTAACATGTGACAGTTAATTAGAAACAATTCTATATTTTTTTATCTGTGTTTATTTTAGTTACTTTTGAACTTCAAATGAAACCCAGCTCAACCAACCAATAACCCACAAACCCTAAATCTAAATGTTGGACTTTCCCAATTGCTTTTGAATTGATTATGCTTTTCATACTCATCTAGGGTAGTCAATGTGTTGCTTTAGTCAAACCTTTTTATGGGTAAAATTTGAAAGAGCTGATTCTTTATGACTTGAGAATCAGGGATTTTGTCATTATTGCTTTATTTTAATGTAGATCTAGTTTAGCCAATGATCCACTTATATATGTGCTTAAATAAGACTTCTGAGTTTTGCTGCATTCAAAATAACATTTTCAAATAAACAGTCTTCATGATTTTAGATGGTTTGTTTTCGGGGGTCATCTACCTGTTCAGTAGAACAGTGAAATAAAACTTCCAACATACATAGAATTTAAGTACAATTTCTTCCTTGTTGTGAAATCTTTGTACAATCTCAGGAAGGTAGACATCAGGTAAATGGAAGAACCCTCAAGGAATCCTTATTTACGCTTCCATATTATGTATATGTCACAATTCTAAAAAGATATTTCTATTTATTATTTCTGCATGCCAGTCTAATGTGATTGTCTTCTGTGTTGAAAATAAGCAAATGTAACAAACTTTCAAAAATTAGCCTTAGTCTGTGGGAATATTGGAACCATAGATTAAAAAGAATCCATTGCAAATAATTCTTATATGGGATTTAAAAATATTTTCAGACAGTAGAACTATCAAGTTTTAAGCATGAATTAAGGGAAAAAATTAGTTTGGGTACTTCTCATTGCCTTAATAAAATCTATGTTCATATATGAAAATTCATTTTCTGTTTCTGCACCATAAATGAGGTTACTAAATTTTAGGGGATTTGCAGCAGCTGTAGTGATGCTTGAAGCCATTGTGCTGGCCAAAATTCACACTGGCTCAGCATACCATGAAAAGACTGGAGAACAAAAAAACAACAGAGAATTCTCTGTTTTAGGACAACTGAAGACAGTGCTGCATGCAGTAGCTACACTTGCAGATTTTCAGACTTGCAATGGGAATTGATGTGATATGGTCCATCTAACATACAATTTCTTCATTGTAACACCAATGCCAAACAATTAGGTTGACACCTAGAAAGATGTAAATTCCATGTGGGTGACTTGCCTGTGACTGGTGAGTGTTGGGACATAACTGTTGTTTCCAGCAGCACTATTCTATTCCCTTTTTCATTTTTTAATTTTTTTTTTCTTTTTTTTGCCCCTGATATTTCAGTTTTAATTATAGCTGTACTGTTAGCAGAAAGGAAAAAAGGACTATGCATATAAAGAATAAAAAATCTGAGTGGGTAGAAATAAATGGAAGAGCTAATGGTTTGTCAGGTATCTTAGTCTTAATAGAGTAATATCTGGTAAAGTTAAATATCAGCAATAGAATCTGACCAGGCAAAAATAACAGTGAAAATAGTCAAGGGTGCAGAGAAAGGCAGAAATGTGAAGCAAAAATTTGAAACTGACAGAGTAGCCTCAGGACAGGAAAGACAGCTGGTGGGTGTAGAGAGAATCCAATTAATTGAGAGCACATATAACAAGAACTAGTGCAAGATGAAACTACAATTAATTGCTGAAGTTACTATTTTTAGATGTATTTAAATTGAATTAATTAGGGTGAAATACAGTTAAATTCCTAAATGTAAACATTTGGTGATGCATAAATACATGTCTGCTGCTGACACCTACCTTGTCTGTCAACATAAATATTCCAGTCCAGTAAGTCCATGCTCATGGTCAAATAAATATATTCCTGTTTATATAATTTGTCCTTTCCTGTAAGATGATTTTACAGCTATCATAAACTGAATACTGTAATATTTTACTGTTGCTTTAGCTCAAACAGTAGTCAAACTCTCCAGATTTTACAGCTATCATAAACTGAATACTGTAATATTTTACTGTTGCTTTAGCTCAAACAGTAGTCAAACTCTCCAGATTGTAGGTTTGCATTTTGTGAAAAAAAAAAAAAAAAAAAAAAAAAAAGCCAACAACAACAAAAAAAAAAACCAAACAAAAATTCTTGGTTTTTAGAAAGATCAATGTAATACATATTTTTCTGAATGGAATTAAGTTTTTTTTTTTATTTTAAATTACATTATGTCTTTACAATACATTGCCCAGCAGGCTTGTAAAAACTCTTCAGCGTCTTCATATGGAAAATTTGTGTGATCAGTTTTGTTTTTAAACTAGCACTTTCATGCAGCATCAGCCCAAATGACCCTCACAGAGCTGGATTATGTCTGTGGATGATTACAGGGAAGGACACCTGGTCTGGAGATAATTAATTGGAATATTGTTATAAGGTCATAAGGTTTTATGTGGCTACTTTGGCATTAAATTTGATAAAAATATAATTGGTGGCGTATGCTCACTACAGCCTCACAAGGCACCAGAAGTGTGCTTTAACTGTAGCAGTGCAAAGCTCTGACACTAGGTATAGGGGAGCCATCCACAGAAGGACCTTATCCAGCTTGGTAAAATCATTAATTTTTATTCTGCTTTGATAATGGCATCCACTGACAGCATGGTGCAGGGGAGCTTTGAGGGAGTGCTCTTACACAAAACAGGAATGATGTGGTTTATTCAGTGTCAAAAATCCATTAGCCAGATGGGAATAGCTGTTACATGTTTTAGAATAGAAAAATTTCTAGATCCTAATGGAGTCATTACTAACTTAGATTACACACTAATAAGGTTCTATGCGAAGCACATTGTGGCTGTCTTCTCCATGGGGCTCAGCCAGAGCTGACACAGCCCATCTCTGCAAGTCTGGGATTGACAAAGTTATTCCTGAGAGCTGAGGTGGAGTACTGTTTGCTGTGAAAACATGGCCTAGCCTATGGAGTTGCCTGGGTTTTAAAATTCATTCACCTGGGCACCACACAGCACAGTCTTGATAACAACTAACCCATGCTGTTCTTGGGTGGTAGCATCCTCTTCTGCTGCCAAAGTGTGCCTGTGCATGTGGGTGAGCATCTATAGCTGTAGATGAGCTGGGCTCTGTGCCTCTAGAAGCCACCATGGCACCAAATCAGCTTCCTGTGCATGGCAGCAAAGGCCCAGTTTCCCCCTCATTGTGTTCTTCACTTTGTTGCAGCCTGTAATTCAGGATATCCATGTGGTTGGCATATTATTCAGAGGCTCCTCATGTCTCTAGATTACTGCTTTAGGGGCTTGGCACTGAGATACTTATTTAAGAAATAAATTAAAAATTTAAATGATTAGCAGGGAAATTTATTGTGGTTTCCACTGAAGACACTTGTTCCATTGCTTTTTAAATGCAATATGTAACCTATGTTTTCCATCAATTAATTCTATATAAGGCAGTAATACCAACTCTGTAAAAAAATAAACAAAAATACATGATAAAACTGTAAACATTTACTAAAATAATATTACTTTTTTTCTTTTGAGGGAATTTTCTTTATTGCATTTAGCAATTAAAAGTAATTCCTCAAAGTTTTCAAAAAGCAATCACAACTGACTTTGATTTTCTTATCACATTTTGTATTTAATATGGTGGAAGTACTATCACATAATAATGAAGATTTAGTTAAATAGATTTATTTAATATCTGCAATAGTTATAAGGAGTTACTGCAATTTTAATACATGTGTTCAGCCTATGAAACCTGGAAACCTGGAAGGCCTACGTCAAACCTAAAATTATGGTAAATGTTGAGGAATTCCCCTGGTGCAGGTATCTCATTCTGCAAGCTGCAGTTCTGGAAGGAGGTTGAGATGCAGGCTGAGTTCTGGCTGAGATGCAGGTTGAGATGCAGGTTGAGATGCAGGCTGAGATGCAAGTTGAGTTCTGGCTGAGATGCAGGCTGAGATGCAGGCTGAGATGCAGGCTGAGATGCAGGCTGAGATGCAGGCTGAGAGCCCACAGAGGCTGTGATCTTTGCACAGCAAAGCTCACAAAGAGCAGTGGCACTGGCCAGGGGAAGGGACCCTGGGAGACACAGCAGGAGCCCAGGGCTCGGGAGGCTTGGGAGGCTGGAGACTTGCTCGTGGCTTGGCTGTGAGGCTGTAAAAGCCCAGGGGTTCCTTGGCTCTGGATCCTCCTGGGAGGCACCAGCTCAGGCTGTTTCTGTGTCCCTGTGCTGTGAATAAATTGCTCTGTGGAGTGAGACATCTCAGCCTCTGCCCTGGGAAGTCTCCTGACTGGGGCTGGGGTGACTCCGGGGGGCTGCCTCGGCTCAGTGCAGCCCCTGCTCGTGAAGGGGCTGTGGTCCCAGCAGTGACAGCTCTGACACTGGGACTGCGACTGCCAGAGACTCACCAGTGCTCACACTGGGATGTTTCCTTCACAGGAAAACCATTTCTGTGATCCAAGTCTTGATTACATGTCTATAATTAACAACAAACTGCTGATATTTAGCATTTAAAAACATACCCCCATTTCCCTCCAATCAACATTTTAATTGTGGAAAGAGTGTGCTTTTAAAGTGAGTCCTCCAGTCACAGCTACTATTGCATCATTGGCTCCCTGATTTAATATAACTACCATATCAAATCATGGTATATTATTTTTTAGGTCTGAAAATCTTTAAGTCTAATAAAATATACTGGCAGGTATACACACAGGGCAAATACAGAGCTTTATGTTGAGTAATTTTCAGCTGGATAACTCTGGCCATTGCCACAGGCTTTTCCTGCAGCTGACTGAAAGCTTGAAAAAAAGGAGTTAGGTTGTGCTTAGTGGCTCCATAGTATGAGTTTGCCTGCTGAGACACCTATCTGGATTTTAGCTGTGTAATGCTACGACCAGAAGCAAAGCACATCAACAGCAGGGGGGTATAGCTGTAGTGCAGAACCAGAGAGCTGTCAGCAGAAGTGCTTCAGTGTCTTGAGCACGGCACTGAGCCTCCTCCCTCAGCTATGCAGAAGCCAAGTAGGAGCAGCCAGAGAAGTGTGACTTTCTCTGTGCCTCCCTCAGCATCCAGAGACATAAGAGTGCAGCTCTTTGAGTAACAGGACTGTAGACTGGAAATGAAATTTTTTTTTTATTTTTTGTCATTCTCATGAATAAATCCTGTTGATCTGTGGAATAACAAGTGCAGCAATCTGTGGATTTAGGTATTTAGAGTTAATTTTTAATGAAGAATAAATGAGTAACTAAAATATCTAGTCAAAATTTCATCGCAAAACATTACTCCACAGCTATGTATATATTCCTGTCACTTTTCATCCACAAAAAAATATTTCTATTTCACAAATATACTGTTGTATATTCTTGACATAGAAACTTGTATTTTTCTTTAATCAGCTAATTTTTTTGGCTTGTGTAGAGGTTTTTTCCCCATACTCAAATTTTGTGATACCGCACTCTGGAATTCTGATGACATGTCAACAAGGTGGTATCCTGTGCTCCATGTATTTCAAAGTAAGTTATATGTAAGTTAGATGTTGTGACCTGCCTCTCAGGCAGGTTGATTGTTCACAGACCCTTTGGGGTGGATTAAAGCAAATTGATGATAAATAACCAATAAAGCAACAAACTTTATTAGAACAAAAACTTTGAAAACCTGACTGGAAAAAAACCCTGTAATTATCTGGAAAAGGGTGTATATAGATGTTCTGGGGTGCATGATTACCCTATGAGAAGATAATTGCCAGGAGACAAAACAGAGAAAAAGATAGGAGAAAATTCTGTAAGTCTGGTCGTGTTGAAAGATGGGGATGAGTGTATGTCTATCTGTCTGGTTGTGCTTGGATAGACTTTTGGAGTAAACTCTGAATTTTGTGGCCTTGCACTGGTGGCTTACAGTGTGGGAAAGAGACTGGCATTAAAAGAAACACTGACCCTGCTTCTGCAGGATCTATTGCTTTATGTCAGCTTCTGTTTTATCTTAAAAACAACATGTTTTAGGTAAAATTCAGCTGCAAGGTCCCAGTGGTTCACTACAGATATATTTCATAACAAAACAAAACAAACAAACAAACAAAAAACACCAAAAAAACCCCTAACAAACTCGTTGTCCTCCAGAAGGAAGACTTGAAAAAGTTTTGAACTGAAATGCCAAAGCCATGGAAGCACTTCTCTGCAAGACACTCAGCAGAGAGAAAATGAACAAACAAACAAACCAAAAAAACCCCCAAAGTTTATCAGCAGGAGAGTGTGAAACAAGTTGTTTGCCTTTACCGGCCTGTTTTCAGCCTAATGCAAAGCTTCTCTGCAGTACAATACTCAGCATGGCAGGAAACAGAAAACAGGATATAGTCTGTGTGTTCACTGTGCAAGTAAATCTCCTTTGGCAGGTTCTTGCATGAGATGCTGTTGCAGATATCTTTCTTGCTGGATTAGAGAGATTTGTATGCTGAATAGAATAGAAAAGAAGGAATAATACCCTTAGCCTCCACTATTAATGCATTTAGAGAACTGATATTCTCAGAGCAGCAATCAATCCTGTTGTAGGTAATAAAGATTTAGGAACAGGTTTCTATGACCAAACAGCCCAGACAGAGTTTGACCAGTTCTCACTTTTACCTAAGCTGAACACTTTTTCTAATATCTTTTGCTAAGTAACTCTTTTATTCATTGATCCTAATGGGAGCTGTTCATCCTTAAGACAAATTCTCACCTTGTGTGAAATTAGTGGTGACATCAGAGTGATATTGATTGAGTCTTTGATTTCATTTTAGCTTTGTTTGCTCCTAAATGTGGACATGGGAACTGCTATTTTGCACTCAGGTCTAGCAAGCTCATTTTTTCTGCAACTCATAGTAACATAGAAAGAAAAGCAGAACTACCAAATGAAGTTCAAAGTATCAAAAATATTTTTTAATTAATTCCTCTCAAAGTTCAGTGATCAATTGCTTGCAAAATTATTCTAAGACAACACAATAGTTACAACCTTACCTAAATTGCCCTAAGTAAAAGCTTCATTTCAGGCTTATTGGGTTTGTGTAGAACTCCTGAAGATTCACTGCTAGTTTATTAATAGCATATTTAAGTGTTTTGCTATAATGGCAGTGGGTCAGGGAAAGAAAGCTGAGAGGAAGCTTGAAAATATGTGCTGGGAAGAATTTCAAATTACTTTTAAAATTACTTCAAAATGACTATAAATTGTTGCAATACACAGTGCAGTCTGATCCTTCTTTTCTTCAGCAGAATGTAGTAGATCAGATTGGTTTACAGTAGCCACCTTCCTTGAATAACATCTCTCTTATGAAAATACTTAATATTTAAAGAAACCATGGATCTTTTGTATTTTGCATGTTGAGATTATGGAGAACTGTAAGAATTCTTTCTATTAGTGTTGCAAAATAGAACACAGCATATAAAACTCTTTTAAAATTATACTTATTTTATCCCAGTAGTTCTCAGAATGAATCAGAATGAATCTGATTCATTGGTGTGCTTAATTTCCTGTTCTCTGGAAGCCAAAAAAAATGTTCCTAGGACATGCAAAATGCGGCATCTCAGATGCTCTTCATGATATTTTTTCCTGCACCATCTTCCTAACCTCTTTCACTGAAGCAGTACCTCAGTCAGAGAGTAGTCAGACCATGATATGTGCTTGTGAACAGTTCCAAAATAATTTTATGTCTTCACATGTGACCTTGAGAATCTAATCTTTATTAATAGCTTTCCATTTCAACTATTTTTTTCTATCAATATTTAATTGCTTTCAATATTTGAGGTCTTAATGGTAGCTTTTTTCTTTCAAGGGATGTAATTTAAATAGGGTATCTTTAACATGTAAGCTACCTATTAGTATCCAAATATTTGTCAACTTGTGCATCTCATCAGGAAAGTTGAAAAGTGAGATAACACTGGAGGACTAAATAAATCAGGATTATTAATGGTGTAATGCAACTCTATAAGTAGAGTGATCTTTTAGGTGAGCACTTTTAAACAGTGGCTTGTGTTCCTTTTTTTCTTACAACAATGCAGAAGAATAGGCTTAATGTAAAGCAAAGGAGCTCTTCAAAGATGGAAAGGTACAGGTGGGAATTTTGTGGCCACATACTTGTGATTATGCACATTGTCTTACTGTGCATCAGCCTCATCAGCTCATCTTCTTGAAGTCATACTATACTGAGTGGAAAAAGGGGCCTCCTTATTTTTGAAGGTGATTCAGGGAAGGAGGCTAAATTAGCTTCTTGGTTTAAACAATTCAAATGTTTGTCTTTAAGAGATGCTGTTCAGCTTCCTTCTGCTCCCATTCCACCCACTGTACAAGTCATAATCTGTCTTGAGATCTGTTTGGTCAAGGATGACAAGGTGGTGTGACAGGCACATACTCTGTCTTGTAATTGTCTCTGATTCTGCCTGTCTCTCATTTCAGCCTGGGGATTGCTGGAACAGGGCCTTCACACAGACAGGCTTTGCTGTAACAGCATCCCACTCCTGTGGGACCTGTTCCATAGACAGCCTTGTAACAGAAGATTGAAAGTCATCTAATTTAAAGGAGCCATATTTTCTGACAATATTTGGTGAATGCCTTTGTAAAGGAGTTGGGTCTATACAGACTTTTATAATTAGTCTAAATTCACAGTACAGAGGTGGCAAAATACCATTTTACTGTTCAAACTATACTACATTAGAAAAATATGGCAATACTGCAAAATCTGTTTTGCATCTGTAATGCTGCTTCACAAAGGTTCTTTTAGACCTAAAAAAGCGCAAGGTCTCATTTCTTTCTAGAACATGGGCCCTTTCTATAGCTGTGACTTTTACTGGAACAGTGCAGACCTGATTTGCTGTCTAAGTTCAGTGTTTGTATACATTCAAACTGTGCTGAAATGATGAAAGGGTAAGAAATCTGATGCCTATTGGTGTTTGTAATTAAAGTGGTTTAAGTTTAATTAAGCCTGTGGAAGTCTTTGAATGTTTATTTTGGTTGTAGTGAAGTTCAGTTTCAATAGCCTCTGTTAATAAGGAATGTGTTTGGATAGACTTCATTCCTGCTAGTATTTTTAGCATTTTCACCAAACTGTTAAAATTGACTTTTACAGAAAACATTTTTAAAGCTTTTTTAATAAAGTGGAATGTGCATAATGTGTCTGATGAGTGAGCCAAGAAATGTGCTCTCCAACAATAATCATGCCAGCAAAATAAACTTGTTAGTTTGATATAAATGCAGGTTCTACCTACCTGAGCTGAATGTTTTACTAGTGTACCTATTAAAATGTCCAAACCTTACCTGCAATTGTTAGTCATTGATTTGGAAGATGCCAAAGTGCATGAAGGCTCTTTTCTATATGATTTGAGTGCTCTGTGTTCCACGATGACAATCACATTGTGACATTTTTACATCACCCTGAAAATATGGATAAAATGACTGAAACTTTTATCCACTGACAGTCTGTTTATAAAAGAACTGAATGGAAGAAATTCAGAATAGAATGTCATTATGAACCCTGAGTGAGAGTGGCATTAACACCTGAGAAGAATGGAAAAATTGGTGAAATGGGGAGATTATAGTGATAAGTTCATTAGTGCGATTTCCAAAGTGGATTATGAACCCTGAGTGAGAGTGGCATTAACACCTGAGAAGAATGGAAAAATTGGTGAAATGGGGAGATTATAGTGATAAGTTCATTAGTGCGATTTCCAAAGTGGACGTTTCCCACCCCTCCTGTATTCCCTTAAGCTGAATTTAGTAGTCTCTTTCAGAACATGAGCAGCAAGAAGAGCTCTGATGGGTGTTACTTGCCCTTGATATTGATATTAGATTGGTTCACCTTAGACCTCTCATGTCTTGCTGGCAGAATGTGTTGGATTGTGTGGCTGCTGCCCACATGCTGCAAAGCTTGTGCTGTAGGTGATGTTGTAGCACAGACCTTTCACCATTTGGTTATGAATGAGCTGCCACATACTGTCTGTCCTTGAGAGTGTTTTAAAGAGGAAGCTTTGGATTTCTCCCGTTTACAAAAGAATCAGTAAACAAGACCCAAAAAGCAATGGGAGTTAGTTGGAAAACAAAGTTTAATGCCTCTGAGCTAGAGTTTTGTAGTGGTCTTCAGGAGGACAAATTTAAGAGAGAGTGAGAGAGACTTTGTTCTGGCTGATGTGTAAAAGCTTTGATTACTTCAAGAGTAGGTGCAGAACTTCTTAATACATGAAAGGCATTCCTCTGGGAAACCATGAGTTTTTTGACCTGTCTTTGTATTTTAGAGTCAAACAAATATAGCCTTTGAGTTAGAGCCAGTTTTTTATTGCTGACTTTTGGATTTGAGCAGTTTAAAAAACTCCAAGGTTATTGGAAGTCCTCGAGAAGGAATATGGTGTTTTTCCAAATACTAACAGGTTTATACCATTATTCACATGTTTGAGGGGGTTTAGTTTGGTTGGTTTGATCATTGTTTTGTTTTGTTTGTTGTTGATACTACTTAAAATTCAGAAGTCTTTATTAAACTGTATCTATATGAAAGTAGACATTTCTATATCTAAAGTATTATATGATGAGCCCTCAGACATTTTTATGAGGGTGATATTTTAACCTAGTTCACTGTTAAAAATATATTTATTATCTGTTTTTCCCTTATAATATGGCTACATAAATTTTAAATAGCTGAATTTAAGACACAGAAATACAACTGTGTGAAGGTCATCTGATCTTAAAGGATTCCGTTCACTGAAGCCTTCTTAAATCTGCTTTGACCACCTCTTCTGTAAGTTTAAGAACATGGAAATATCTTCCTAAAAGTCTTTTGCTTAATACATTCTTAATGTATCCTAATTAATGACATCATATAATTTTTCCACTGTACATATAGTTGAAAGGCCTGTTTCTAATGTGCGAGCAAAATGGCCTTGCTGCAGATTAAATCCCATTCCTCGTAGTCCTTCTCTGGAGGCCAGTAAATGCAAGGAAAATCTCATAGCCACGTTCCTCACAGTGGTTTCCTTGAATACTGGAAAGTTTTTTCTTATTTTTCACTCATTCTTCTCTTTATAGTTTCTGTTTTCTTTAGCTAAATTGTGTTTCCAGCATGAGCTGGGTTTCTGCTTTCCCCAATATCTGTAATGCAAAGCTTACCTAAAGAAAACATTCAGTGTTATCTGATTACCTGAAGATAACATTCAGGTTCGCCAAAAGGAGTGTGTTTCAGAATGTTTTTTTAAATCCTTAGATCCCTTTACCTATATCTAAACATGATGGTCAGCATACCACATATGATCTGTCTTCTGAAAGCTGCATGTGTAAAAACAACAGCAATTTAGGCTATGAATGGGCTATATTAAAAAAAACAAAAACAAAAACAAAAAAACCCCAACAAAACAAGCAACAAAACATCTTTTGTCTATTTTCTTATATCAATAACAAGGATTCTATATATCTATTTCCCATCCATGTGGAAGATGATCACCTATATTGACTGTTACTGGCCTTGATAAAGGAAGCTCTCAACAGTAAACCTTGGAAAAATCAGGCCTGTACAAACCTGAAAAGATCATGTAGCTCATACTTCCAGGATCAATTCCCTGTGAGGGACATCCCATAACCTCACTAGGAAGTCTGTTTCAGTATTAACCCAACTTCCTTTTCCTGCCTTTTTTTCTCCCTCTCTCATGCTTAACAGTTTAATATTAATACCCAATCCACTGTGGAGACAAGGAACTATAGCTTTGCATCCAACAGCATGTTTCTCCTCGGTCTTTTCTCATGCACTGAAAAGGATTCGATTTAACTATTGCATCTCAACTAGAATTTCTGGTGGTGGTTTCTGTACTCATCTCTCTCTCATTTAGGCTTTTGAAAGATTTGTTGGAAAACAGTATGACAAGTGTTATGCAGAGCAATTGGTTACACCTTGATCACCAAATTGCTTGTTGCTTTCTTCTTCCCTTACCACTCTATGAAAAAATTAGACACCCAGTTTTAGTAGTGAGAAAGAATCATGATGCTGTATAGAGCCGATATTAAATATTGGCATTTCTTCTCCTTTTGATGCTAAGTCTGTGTAACCTGTCCTGTTTCTCCATCCTCTGCTCTGGTTAACGTCTACTATTCTTCCCATTTTTGCATTCTTGTTAGAGCTTTAAGTTTTCAACAGATACAAAGGCTGTTGTCATCATTCTGCTCCCACTGGCCTAAATGACTATTAATGCTTTCTGATGTGCATTAACTATGTCTTGAGAATAAAGGTGAGACCTGATTTTTGGATATAGCTGCTTTGTCTTTTAGGCTTATATTGAAAAAAAGTATTAAATCTGTGTTCACCTCTCTACTCCTAAAACCTACATTTCTTCTTGATATCCTCACATACTCTATAGTCAGTTTAGTTCTAGACAACATACAGCTGCCCTGTGTAGGAAGGTAAAAATAGGTCATGTTTTAAGAATGGTTTGGGTTTGGTTTTGTGAATTTTTTTAAGACTATCCATTGCCATTATGCAACAGTTGCTTTACTGGGTCTAGAGCACTGAATGCAAATAATTATTAAAGGAATTTTGCTTTCATCTTGTTTTGACATGTTAAAATACCAATACTTCCAAAGCTGAATGGCTGAGTGAAAATCTGTTTTTTAAAGAATTGAGGAACAACTGTTTGTTTTTTATCTATTCCTTTTTTGTTGCTGAATTCTGTGTCTGAATGCTCTATAGTTTACATATTTTCAAGATGAGGAAGTCAGTCATCACTCAAAGTATATTGCAAAAGGTATACACTGCATATGTCAGTTAATTTTTTTTACTAACTTAGATTAAATTTATTCTTGCATCTAAAATGAGTGTCATCAGCATTTGTTCACCAAGCCTATTGTTTCAGCTAGGTACTCAGTGGATTGCACTTTGGTTTAATTACACTGGGAGAATTTTAAATCTTTTTTCAGATATACCTATTGACATCTTACGTAGCTTGGTGAACCCAGTATGTTCACAATGAGAATTATGCTTGTGCAATATGCAGTTTTAGAGTCAAGCTTACCCTTAGCTAACTGGCCCAGTGCTGCTTGGGGATATATATCCTGGTAGCTCTCTACAGACAAATTTAGAAAATTAGGTCATGAACAGGCTTTGTCATGAATTTTGTTGTTGTGTCTGGAAAATAGAAGCTTTTCATGCCAAAAAAATATTTGGACACTATTGTTCTGGTAGTTGCTCTGGTAAAACCAGAACCACGTTTGTTAGCATTTGACAAAGTGTAGTGGGTTAGCCTTGGCTGAGGACCAAAATTCTGAGTACCCAGCTGCTTGCTCACGCTGCTGTCTCAGTGAGTGGGGGGAATAAAGACCAAGAGTGTGAGATCACTTACCAGTTGTCATCATGGACAAAGTAAACTCAGCCTGGGGGAAATTAATTCATTTATTGCCAATTAAAAAGGCACCTCCTTCTCTGACCCTCACGATCTCCCTGCTACTTCTGACTCTTTTGGTTACTTCTTTCTCTCCCTGTCCAGTGATTTTGCCTGTCCTTAAATGTGCCTTCACAGAGTCACCGCCAGCTGTGGATGTGCTGGTGGTGGTTGGTACAGGTCACCACAGCCCTGTGCCACCAACACTGAGACGCAGACATCCCATAATCCCAGAACACAGACTCTACTGTGTTGTGTGAGGTCCCAGCTTTGGAGCCAACACACTATGATTTTATTGTGGAAAGAAGCCTGCAAGCTGTGTGGAATTTCCTTTCAGGTGTTTCTTGGTTTTGTTATTTTGTGGTTTGGGTTTTTTTTTTTTCAGTGCAATGCAAGTTTGTTCAGATTTTATGTGGGAGAAACTAAATCCTTTTCTGTTCATGAAGATATGTTTTACTCTGTATAAAAACTGGTCAGCTTGTTTTTTCACAACACACAGGTTATAAATTGATTTAGAGGACTTCATGCTTTCTTCAAGTAAATATGTTTGCATTTATCACCATACTACTGACTTTGGGATGACTTTCTCCACCAATATAATTGCTAATAATCCTATCAGAGCTCATTACTATCTATAAAGCCCTTTGTAAACCTATTTTTATGATTTGTAAATTGTTTTTATTATCTCAAGTTAATTTTTGATAAGTGCAACCTGATTTATCGAGCTCTCTGCTCTTAAAGAGTTGGACCTCTGCTTTTCACTGAAAAGTCTTTGTCTCTTCTGGAAGGCAGAGTGAGACTTCATTTGTCTAGTTTGTTATCTTAGCTCCATTAAATTGAAACTTCAATTTTTTTTTTTTGCTTAGAATCCTGTAAAAAGCACACTGAAATAGGCAGCACTTGCATCTCCAAGATGTATTGTTTGAGCATGTTGTCACCCGCTGTCAGGATCTGCAGACAGCGGCTGCTGGTCATTCCTGCAGTGCTGCCTGCCAGGATGAATAAAATGGTGAGTGGCAGATGCTTGAAAAAGCAGAGTTAACAGTAGGATTTTGGGAGTCTAACTGGGCAGGTCCTATCGTGAAACATACAGCTGGCAGATGTATTTAATGTCATAGATACTGAGTGTGTAGGGTCAGAGGATGTTATATGCTCTTAAAAATCACTTCAGTGATCCGTGTGAATTTCTGCTCCAAGCTCTGAAGCCAACTGCTTTGTACCTCGGAGTGGAGAAATGAACAACACCTGGGACAAGCTGCTGATTATCTGTTGCACAGAGAATTATCATGGGGAACAGAATATGCCTCAGATATTGAGTGCTTTTTGTTTTTATGAAACTGCTGTTTGCCTAGATCATCTACTTGTAAAGCAAGTGATTTTTGTATTTTATTTTTATTATGTTTATCATGTGCATTTGATAGCAAAGCAGATGTGATTTGACAAAAAAGAAAAGCAGAATCAATCTGGTTCCTCTTACATTGATGCTATATATAATATGTATGTGTGTGTGTATACATATGTATATATACATACACAAAATTGTAATTGTATTAGAATCTTATGGCTAAAGTACTGTAACAGCAAAAGGTCATTATGTATGTTTATATTTTTAGTATTTATATTTTTAGTATTCTGGAAGCTCTTGTTTCTGGAAAAGGAGTAATGTCAAAGAGTGGTAATGTGTATTTTTTTCCTCCTTTGAGAATTGAAACTCTGGTGTCTAATGATACTACCATAAAATCTGCAGCTCTTTCTCTGTGCCTTCTTAGAAGATTGTAGTGTTGTAGTCAAGCACTTTTAGTAGAGTGAAACTTTGTGGTAAGGTCTAAAGTTTAGAAAGATAAAATGCTAGAATATAGCCTAGTTTTTTACAGTCTGAAATCTAACCAACACAAGGAGAGATTACACAAAGGTTAGATTACATTGAAGCAAATCTGGATGAGAGTCAAACTAGTGATGGTTTTTAACAGGACTGAAACATAATCACTGCAGAAAAGTAAGAATTGAGGAGGGGGAATGCAATATTTGTTTATTGATTGATAGATTCTGAAAAAGAAACAAAATACTTTAAAGCTTGTGCCAAAATTTGTTTATGCTTTTGTACTTCTTTGATACCGACACCATTGAAAATTAGATCTGAAAGACTCTAATTATCGTAATTTTTAAATCTAAGGAGATTTATTTACAAATTGGCACTCAAAAGAACGTTTGGTGGTAAATTCAGGCAGATGTTGTCCTAAATACTCTTGTTCTGTTCATAAACAGTGTAACCAAGAATGATAGATTTGTCTTCAGTCTTGCAAACTGCCATAGAAATTGAAAAAAGCTGAATAATTTGTCAGTGCTTTCACCCCCTTCCAGAATATATCTTTAATGAGTCTATTTATTTTGCTGTCCTTAGATTTTTTGTGGAGACTTCCTTGCATACAAGCTTAAGACCTTAATATTTTCTTTCCTGTAATATGTATGGGTTTATATTATTCACAGGTGTTTACATAACCTGCAATAAACATTAATCTGGCTAAGTAGTATCATATGCTCTATGTTTTCCTTAATGTTTTATTTCTTTGTCTCATCTTATTTTGTCATCATTACTTGTTAAATTCTCCCAATCTTTTCTCATTTTAAGCTCTCAATTGTTTTAGTGTTTTCCACCGCCATTTTTAAGAGTCAAAACAAAAGCAAAAACTTAGAAAATATACTTTTTAAATGAGTCAGTTTTATCCTCTTAAACATGTAGGCACAACTAGCCCATATTACAGTGTTTTCTGAGTTCAGTTACGATCCCTGCTTCACAGCCACTGATTTTACATTTAATTTCTATGACTCCCAGTGAACACTGTATCTAGTGAACTTATGAACAGAAATTGTTCCTCTGATATAATATGACTTGCACAAACACTTACTTAAAAATTCTCTTTTAAGGGGAACCCTTATGTGGCTACTGTGTTAGTTTGTTCTTGTGATCACTTTGTGTGAATCCTGGTACTCTGCTTGTATGATGACTGAAGCTTATCTTTTGATTAAGATTTTCCTAGTGAGATACTATCTTTATTAACATATTCCACACATTTCATTAGTATAGTCCTATTTTGTTGTAATTATACTGCAGTTTTTGGGATTTTTTTTTGAAGCAGTTTTTTTCTGTCATCTCCCAGCTAACATACGCAGCAAGCACTGTGTTTATGGTGGTTTATTTATTTTTATTTCCTAGGTAGCATATACCTGAGTTTAACACTTAACTTTCTGAGTAAAAATTAGACTTTATATTACAATATTTACCATTTTATAGTGGCCTGTGCATTTTCTGATACACTGTAAAACACAGTTTAAGATTTCAGGACAGTTAGACTTCAGCTAGCTAGACTTTTTGACAGTAAGCTCACAATAGTAGCCAATTTCAGCCAGAATTTTCAAGCATTAACTCAAAAATATGATGTCATCTGGTAATAGGATCTACAAATGTGAAATTACGTAATTTACTGTAAAAGCATAGACTATTTGCTTACTTTGGCTGCTGGCCTCAGTCAGTTATATCCAAACAGAAGAAACTTTGTTTGCGTTGGAGGTTTCATGGTTGCAGTTCATCTGCATTTGATCTTCTCACAGGTTGTGGCCATTCTGTATGTTCTTGTCTTTATAGGCTAGATATTTTACGAGGGGTCTGCAGCAAAACGTGAGAGTTTACTGTGCTTGAGAGTAGCACAATGTTCTCAGCATTTCATGTAACCTTGAAGGTTGATCCTGTACTTAAGCAGGCTACAGAGAAGAAGCTTTTGCTGAGGCAACAAGAAAATACTTTCATTTGAATTTTTGAGGACTTTCATTAGTGGCTTGATAAGACCTTAATTTTTTTAATTAGTAGCCTTGTGAAGTATTTTCTGTATTAGATCCTATCATGTCTGTTGTAGACTTGGACAGCTGTTTTGCAGTTGTCAGGTATCTTTCTCATAAATTGCTGGTGATTTCCTCTCACGTGCCCATGGAAAGATTGTCTTGTTTTTCTCTTTTTTTGGGGGGATGACAATAGGCAATCATGTTGCCTGCAGCTTTTTCATTTTGAACTAATTTCAAAGTTTGGTAACACCAATAACATATCTCGAGCATAGCTTGTTTTATGGGTTTTTTCTGAGGGACTTTGCAAATTCACACACTGGCAGCTCTCAGTCCCTCTTTGTTTCTTTATTATGGCTTACACTTCTTCCAGAACTTGTTTCTGTAAATGTGTTCTATTGGGAACCACGTTAGCATCTTACTGTTCAATAGTCCACTATTATTTTTAGTTTTTTTGAAGAAAAACTCATTAGAGTTAAAAGTGAAGAATGTAGTTAAAATTAATCAGAACTGTGACATGGAAAATAAAAACTGTCAGCTAGGTTGGTTTGCATCCCTTGATGAGATTCAGATTTGATTAATGAAGGTAAATTGTGTAGAACTAAAGACTTTATTGACTGCTTAATACTGCTTGGTGTAATTTTTCTTAATTGCATTGTATGCTATGAAGAGAGTACATATTAAAATATTAAGATACAACAAACAATGCGTCAAAATTTTAAGAGAGAAATGTACAGGAACTAACAGATTAAATATACTGTTATATATACACAGATTTTGTTGCTCTTCTGTTTAGAATGCCTATATTGTCTACACACTGAGAAAATCTGCATTTCCTAGTTTAAAGGCAGATGCAAAGTTTAAAAAGAAAGAGATATCAGGCCCAGCTCTATTCTAAAAACAAAACACCTGTCACCTTATCTCACAAAGCCAAGAAGAGTCTGCATTTCTTTATCTCTTACTCTGTTTTATGGGAAGGAGTTAAGGAATTCTGAATGCCTTGAAACATATTTCCAGGTACACTGATGTAGTTGCAAACCACTGTAGAGCTTTCTGCTGTTTTAGACAAGTACAGTTAAGTTCTGGTGATAACTGACAGATTTCTTGCGGATTTAAACAATCCTTTCCTTGATACACTGCAATGTCTAATTATTTTTTTTTAAGTGTGTTAATTCTGGTAAACTAAATGATCTCAGAAATTCAATTCTATTAGTGTCAGCCTCTCATTGAAAAGTACTAAGCAGTCATTCAGGGTTTGGGTTTTTAGAAACTTGCATCTGTCAAGTAATTGCTTCTTAAACCTTTCCATTACTTCATTAAAATACAGAAATGAGGATAACTGCTATTTGAAACACAAATTTTAAAGGAAAATTTTAAATTTGTACTGCCTTCTGTATTTTTTTCTTAACTTCAAAGAGCTTTTTTTGTTTTGTTTTTAATGAAAGAGATGGTTCTTCATGTTCTTTCGGAAAATCTTGGACATGGAGGGAGGAACTTTGTTAAATTGAGCTGTGCTTTAATCTTACTTCTGTGAGTAACACTTTCCTCTCACTTCCAGACAAGAAGCAAGAAAGAAAAAGAGCCACTGCACAAGGGGAAGAGAGGAACAAGGAAAAGACAGGGAAAGGAAACAAACCCAGTTGTCTCACATTCCTGGAGGTAGTTTGGATTTAGAAGAAACCCTTGCATGTGTTTGAGCATATCAGATCTTTAGGAGCCAGTGCAGTGATGGCCAAACAGTATTATGATGCATCTAGAGGTGTATCTGTATTTGTACACAGTGCCTGTTGCTGCAGATGTTATTTTTAAATATCTTGTTGCAGATGGCACTGCTCCACGCAAACAGAACAAGGCTGCAAGTATTGCCTTATATGCAATCATTAGCATAAGCTTTGAAACTAATTTCAGGGATAGTTTGGGGACCTCAATCTCTTTTTAGTGCCTTCTTACTTTGTCCTTCAGTTTTGTCATCATAACAGAAAATGACTGGTGTCAAGTGTCACCAGTAGATTTCTGGTGACATAAGGAACTCTATAGGTGTTCCTTGAACTGCAGTGAATCATGGAACAGAGATTTCTTTCATTTTTGGTTATCTGCTGTTACTCTCTGCTTAATGAATATTTCAGCTATGATGGAGAAGATCAGCATTTTTGCAAGCATTGTCAGTCTATTCGATGTAGTTTTCAAAAACGTGAAGAGTCTGTTTTCTGTTCTAAAACAGACAAGCACACATTCATACCCCCATGCCACCAAGACACTCATTAAACAATCTCTAGCAACAGATTGTGCCGTAGTACATTTCTGTGAAGCTAGAAAGGTTTTATCATCAGATCTCTGCATAAAGTAAATTAAAGACATGACTGATCTCTATGAAAGAAGCAGGTGACCTGTGGGAAGTATGATAAAATGTGTTAGTATAGCAGTGAGGTTTCATATTTTGGTCAGCATTCTGTGCAGGTGAGGTGCTCCCTAATGGAAGCTTGAGGTTATGAATTCTTAACCACGGTTGGCACACAAGTCTGACATGCTGGAGAGTGACTGCAGAGAAGGTTAAAGTTGATGATTTGTGTTAGGAAGTTCAAAAGAAAACCTGAAGTGTTCTCCTTCCACTGAAAAATTTGTAAATGCAATGTGACGATTTTTTTTTTTTTCTTTTCTGCTTGCAAAATCATTAAAGATATTTTTCTTTTTATGTTTTTGGCATATTAGAGTAGAAGTTAGTGTTACACAATTAATTTTTTTTTTTAGAATTTCCTAGTGGCACTCAATGTAAGAGTCTTGTAGGCTGGAAAAACAGGAGGTAGATGGCTATAAACCTTTTGGGAGGTACAGGTTGTTTATGTGTCTTTTCCTGCTGGAAATGTAGTTGGAAAAAAATAATGTTATTTACATTAATGAAACAGTTAAACAGTGTGTGGCTATATGTAATGGAAATATATTTTCACATGAATTCCATAGATATTCTAATTTTCTGGGGAAAAGACTTTTTATTGTACTCTGTGTTGAAAAAAATCTTTGTGATCTCTATAGAATGTGACACCTACAATAGATATGCTCGTGATGGGTCTGGTTTTATAAATTCTACATTTTTAGTTGTAAGAGAGCTATTTTCATTACAGCAGCTATAGTGGAGAGCCATTAGCCCCTTACTTTGCCTAATGATGGCAGTCCAGTAAGGGAAACTTGCTGCTGCGGTGAGCTAGTAGCTTTTTGTGACACAGTTGGAGACAGGAGTGATAATGGGAATTATTCCAAACATTTCTGCATTTCTGTATTTCTGCACTGTGAACTCCGGAAAGGATTTTGAAATATACCGAAAAACATATTTGCCCATTGTTAGGTAACTTTAGTGACACAGTGACAGTGATTTTGATTGTATCAGAAAGTTAAGCTAGTGTAGTGAACTAACCAGAAAAGCTGAACAAGCTCCCTCTCCAGCACAAATATAACTGTGAATTGTCAGGTGATGTAATGAGCAATGAGTATGATTTTTCTCCTGATTCTCTTTTCTTTAAATTGGATTGTCCTCTAACTACCCATATTCCATTTAGAAATTATTTTGTCTGAAAACTGGAGCTTGAGTTTTGAGAGAAAAGTCAGATAACTTCTGATACCTTTATTTTAGTCAGATGGCACAAGAAATATTGTAGTTATTGGAAAAAGAACAAAACTCATTACTTCTCTTTTTCTTCCCTTTCACCATGTATGTGGAGGTGACTAATTGAAGCACAGTAACTCCACTATTACAGTTTCATAATGAAAGCAGATTATGAAATAGAAGGTAATAGAACACAGTTTTCTATCTGCCTGTGGTTACTCACACATAAATGGGATCCTTTTGCTGCACAGATTCTCTGCAAAATCATTTAGATAGAGTGGGCTCTAATGCTTCTGCTGCACAAATTCAACCTATTTAACAGGAAAATACAGTGTCTGGCTGTGAAAACATAAGACCAAGATGGGAGTTTTCTTAGGTGGCTCTTGAATGATTTTATGATTTGAGAGAACCAAGCCCCCTCCTGTTTCCTGATGAGATTTTGTAAATATCCACAAACCACTGTCCTTGGTTGGATTAAAACTGGATGTTTATTGTGCTATTTTTTTAAGATTTGGAGTATAATTTATAATTTATAATTTTTAATGTTAGATAAAGTAACTCCATTAGGTATATCTCAATATTGAAACATGGTATGAGGTACTCTTGTGTATGAATCTGGAAATGTGAAAACACATAGGATTTTCAAATCTGAAACCAGCAATTTCCTAAATAATCCTTATCCTTTAGTGAAGATAGGAAACTCTGACACTTAATGGAGATATAACTAATATTAATTTTCAACATAATTCCTTATGTCAGTTTTTCAATATAGCACATGAATTCCAATCTTGTGTCACCATTACAACTTTTTTTATTAACAATTCAAATAGTTGGAAATATAGTTATAATGCAAATGCATTTCATTTTTTGCTTTTAAAAAAACAAAAGCTTTTCGTGGGGAAAACGACTGCAGAACACAAGGAGAACAGTTTTGCAAAATACATTGCATTACTTTCCTTGTAGATAATGATATTAAAAAACAATAGTGAACGCAATCTACAAGATTGCTGTATTTCAATTTACATTTGCAATACAATAATAATGATTGCTATATTGTTAGAGGACTATTAGTTTCTTTCAGCCATCTTTTTTGCTGAAAAGAAAATTCAGTTTTCACAAAAGAATTTAGTGGTTTGGGGTTTTATTTCTTACAGTGTTTTTTGCATCTGAGAAGCAAAAGCGGGGAAAAGGCATAAGGAGGTGAAAAAATATGATTATAAAATCTTGCTTTGATCAGATTAGAGATAACAGCACCCACAAAATTACTGCAACATAGTTTCATGATAAACCTTGTTTATCAGTAACATTGTTAGCTGTATTTATAGCAAGGGGACTAAGTGAAATACAGCATGATGTTTTAACCATAACATCTAGTAATACCTGAGGATGTCTGACTGAAATGGCTGCCTTTGTTTTGCTTAAAATTTAGCTCTTTTTATCAGTCAGTCTTCTTGAGCTTTTTTGTGTGTGTGTGGTTCTGTTCAAGGTAGCACCATCTATGCTAAGCCTATTTCCTTTAAAGTGCTAGAGCATTTAGTTTTATAAGTTTACCCATCAAACTTCATAATAAAAGTAACCAGTAACTTACATTTCCTGTATTATTTATCTGAGATATTCTTTCAAGGAATCAGTAGTTCCAGGAGAGATTTATAAACATGGACTGGTGTGTGTGAGTGTGGGCTTAGCTGTATGTTACAGCATTGCCAGTTGTGTATATTGTGTCTTGGACAACCATTTCAGCAGATTGACAGCTCTGGTGTTACTCCTTAAGGTTATTGGAGTCTACAAAACTAATCAAAATAATTCTGGTCTTGCACACAAGAATAATCCCTCTTGAATTTAATGATGTCTTAAATTTTCTTTTTAAATGTTTTTGACAGATGAAAGAAGGAATGGGTGTCTAAAAGGCAGCTCAGTTACTATAGCCACCCCAAGAACAGGCTAAGGGGTAAGTAGTGGTCAAGGGAAGTGATGACCTATGATGAGATTCATAGCTAGCTAGTATTTCCAGATGTGAAGTTAAAGTTTTATCTTAATTAGTTCTTGTTATATTTATCTTCTAATCTGACTCAAACACTTTCAAAAAATTTTAATAGCTTTATTTCCTGGCACAAAAAAAAAATCCCCAATTTATTTCCTCTTTCCTCGTTTAGTATTTAATTTCTTGATTTTATGCATATGTGAATGCTCCTCCTCCTCTAATTTTCTCTCTTGAAACTTTTACCTTTGATCTAGCTACAGTAGTTGCAGACTATTTAATAAATTATCTAAGGTTCTGACTTGAGGCATGTAGGGAAAGAATGAGAGAAGTCCATGTTTCTATGTAATAATCTGTAAAGGTGTCAGATTAGCTTCAGGCCACTGACATTATCTTAAAAAATTAGCTCCTTAGTTTAAATTTAATGTGTGTCTTTGTAATATATTTTAGTTTTAATTGCATAATTTGAAAATCTGCTCCCACCTTTAGCTGAAAGTAAGTCAGGTTACTTTCTATGTGGGCTATATAGGGCACATTTGATTTTCTGGTTTAGGGGTTGAAAAAGGTATTGAATATTTGGTTTATTAGAATATCATTATAGAACCAGTGTTTATTTGTGGCTAGTTACTGAAACAGTCTCAAATCTGGAACAATTTTGTTCAGGCACCTTGTGGAACTCCCTGTTTTTCCAGAACTTGCTCTTGTATGTATCTCACCATTGTACATTGTACTTTGCTCTGTCTGCAGTGAGACACCACAACTCTGGAGCAATGGCCATAGGCAATGTTGCTTATATCTGAATGTTTCTTAAATTGTATCATCTGAGACCAGGGTGGTTGCCTAAATTAATTCAGTTTCTTATTTTGTGAAATTCTTAAGTTAAAAATACTGGATTTCTATATGCTCTCATTTGGGTTTTTTCATGCTGAAATTTACTATATTTCTGTTTGTCAGTGAGACCTGTCTTGTTGAGCGTCTTTGCAAGTGTTTGTTTTCTGCAAATGCTATACTTTATCAGTTATGTATTTGTCTTTTCTTGTTACCTTGCTTTCTATTTTCTTTTTTACTTCAATATCAAGGTTTCTAATTAATTTTACAGAAGAGGCTTGTATTTTACTGCTGTTTAAGTAAGGAGAGCTATGATGTCTTGTTTAGGTCTAGAAGACCTAGGAAAATAAGTTCTCTAGGAAAATAAGAACTTTAGAATCCTTATACATTAGGTAACATAGGAAACCAAACCATATTGCTTTAAGTAGCTAAAATGTCTTGGAGAGAAAAGCAAAACTTATGGCTTAGCAACTAAACTAAGTGCAATGAGAGCTTCTTGGAAAAAATAAATCTTTTGGAAATCAGATTTGAAATGATTAATGCAATAAATGGTGATTCTGCAAGCAACAGGAGACACCACAGTGATAGGTGGTGCTGGTTTAGAGCTGGTGTAGAGTCTACTCAGTGCTCCAACCCCAGGCAGGGTTCTCACTTTATTTAATCAAGCCTGAATTGCTCAGCTGCAAACTGAGCAGGGCACAGAAGGGCAGAGCTGATCATCTGCCAAGCTGGCTCAGGGCAGGCAGCTCCAGTGCCTTCACATTTGTGCCCCTGTGGCTTCCAGGTGAGGTGGAACAGCTGCTCCAAGGCAGTGTGGGGTGCTTGGGGCTGATAGACCTGCAGCTATCAGCACACAGCCCACGCAGAAGCACACCCACACAACACCACTGCATATGCACACACACCCATTCCCACTGCTCTCTAATCCTGTGTGATCTGCTTTATCCTTTTGTTGTAGGAATCCTCTTTCATTCCATTACTCTGGGTAATGAATATGGACTCTCATTGGTCTTGCCTGTTACAGATTTTCTGTACAAAAATTCTTGATTTAAGTGATCAGTTAAACTAATGTCAGGCAGCTCAGGTCGATGTGTGAAAGTGAGCCCTAAAAACCAGAGGGTGCTGACAGTATAGCAGTAATTGAAGGGAACTGTGGGACCTGGAGCTACAGGAGTGCTTGAGGTCTCAGTCAATCATGCTTACTTCAGTATCGATTCATAGGATGCTGCTTTCACTTGGGCTAAAGTAAGGGGAGGAATTGAGGTATAGTAACCTGAGCTAACTGCTCCAGTTAAGTCTACCATGACTTAACTGGGCCAAATTAGGTAAATTTACTTGGTAAATATTTTTATTTTTGGAAGACTTCATAATGCTATATGATGACTGGTATTAAAGCGTGTTCTTAATCCAAAATAAAGAATCAAGTACACGTGGTGGGTTGACCCTGGCTGGATGCCAGGTGCCCACCAAAGCTTCTCTATCCCTCCCCTCAGTTAGACATAGTAGAGAAAATATGACTAAAGCTTCCTGGATCAGCAGAGGTGCAGGGAGGGATCACTGACATCTTACAAATATGTCATGGACGAAAGTGTGTCAGTTCAGGGACATTAGTTTAATTTCTTACCCATCAAATGTGGTCAGAATAATGAGAAACAAATCCATAATTTTTTAAAAATCTTTCCCCCAACCCCTCCATTCTTTGCTGGGTCAACTTCACTCCCGAGTTCCCTACATCTTGCCACACTGTGATGAAATGGCACAGGCAATGGGGACTGTGGTCAATTCATCATATGTTAACTGTGTCGCTACTTCCTCCTCAGGGGAAGGACTCCTCACACTTGTTCCTGCTCTAATGTGGGGTCCCTCCCACAGGAGACAATTCCCCATAAATTTCTCCACCATAAGTCTTTTCCACAGGCTGCAGTTCTCCACTAACTGCTCCAGCATGGGCTCAGCTGATTTGCACCGGCTCTGTCTCACATCATGGGAAGCTTCTGGCATCCTCTCACAAAAAGCCACCCATGTAGTCCCCCCACTACCGAAATCGTGCCACATAAAACCAACGCGGCACAACAATCTACACGTTGCAGTTTTCCCTCTATGATAATCACAGTGAAAAAGATAATAATTTAATTACAACAAACCCTGTGTTCTGGTCAGTGATGCAGTTCAGCATGTGAATCTGTCAGTTCCTCCAGAAGGATCTTCTCAGTTTGTTTCTCTTTCTAATGAAACACTTCATCTGTCATAAGGTGGCTTTTAAGTTCTTATCTTTCACAACAGCTCTGATACGGATTAAATGCAGGTGCTGTTTACAAAGAATGGAAGCATAGTTTTTGCTTTCTTTTGTGTTTCACTTGGTTAATTGTAAAAACGCTCTTTTTTGAATGCAATTCAGTTCCTTTTGTATCAGCCAGTTTAAAAGGTACACGCATTCTTGAAGGCCTTTCAAAACTTGGATTGATACACATACTAGTTTGTGGCAATATTACTGCTTGGCTGCAGTTTTGTACAATGTTTTGCTTATACTAGGAATGTCAGTATTAAATTGTAGTAATTTCTCAACAATTTTTCTTAGAGAAGGATATGATTTGTGAGCATAGTAATAAGTGATTATGACATTTCATACTCCATTTAGTTGGAAGCAGCTTACTTGTGTAGAAAAGATTGGATTAAAATATAAAAAAAATTCATGTGATAAAACAGTTTTACTAATCCTGGTGAGCACTTAACTCTCTAAGGAGTTAACTATGCCATTTTCCTAAATTTTATATATATTAACAAAGGTAACTTTTCAACTGAGAATTGTGAACTAAATCCATTGTACTATTTCTTTACTGTTGCTGTGTTTATTTATGACTGTTAAAGCACTTGTGTAATTTAGACAGTGTTGTGTTAAAATCTTGGAATGTTCATAGCAGGACCTATTTTAGGATTTATGCCATTACTAAAAAAAGACACATTCTCAAGGGAAAGTGCTGCCACTTTCTCTGTATCTGCAGAATTATATAAAAATCAGAATGAGTCTGTCCACACTGGAATTGGGAATTTTACTAATATTGTAGTCTTTATATTAAAAAGTGGCAAACTTTATCAAAGACCCTAAGATAGAGTTTGTAAATATGCAAAGACAATTGTCATGCATTTCTTGGCAAGTTTTATGAAAAGTGAGGTGGAATCAGATACTGGCTTAATGTATAAATATTAAGGTGTATATATACTATTTTATCTCATCAGCAAAAGAGAGTTTTACAGTTAGCTGATAAAATACAGAGGCTAGTAAAGGGAACTGCAGTTGCAGTTCTTACTCTCTGCAGTTTGCTTAGTTATTTGTGACATGTTCTAGCTGTGCTATCTTTAAAAGATGCATCACCACTTTCTTAAGGAAAATGAAGGTATTTGCATTCCTCAATATAGACAGGAATGAAATATGGATGGATATCTTACTAAAAAAGGAAATAAATCAGTAATTAAACTGCACAGATGGGATAGAGATAATTAAAATATATATAAAAATTGGTTTTATAAGCCATAAAAATAAACCCATCTGTTTTAAAAGAAAATACAACCAAATATAAAATCAGCTTGACTCAATTTTTTTTTTTTTTCATAGCTATTGAACATCTGTGCAAAGCACTTTACTAGTGTAAGTAATGATGGGTTTACTTTTATCAGTAAAGATTCCATTTATAGGAGTAGAAGGCTGTAAATGCAATACAAACACTGCTGAGCCTACAAGTCTAACTTGGATTCCTTCCACTGGAAATTTATTTCAGGGGTGCTGCTGTTCTGAAGTGCAAGCCCCCGTCTCCATGTCACATGCTGCCTGAAGGTGACAGGAACAGTCATCATCTGCATAAGCATGCCTTCTGAGGAGAATAGTATGTAGGAATTAATTTTCTGAAAGAATTTTTTATTGCACTTTTTTTCCTTCTGATTTTTGCATATATTTGCACAGCAACACTAATTGACCAGCGCTTTCTGCCTTTCTTGGAGTTTTTTTTTGCCTTTCGCGACTTAAACTTATCCAGAGTGAATAAGTCCATAATCCAGAGAAGCTGTTTTCCATTTTGTTTTCCTTAATTGTCGGTTTTCTTGTACATTTTCATCATAGTTCAAATCTGTGATAATACATTGCAAGAAAAATCCATGAACTTTTGTATCTATCTCTAGTGCTTGTAGTGCCTGAAGTACCCAATGCATTTTTGGATACTTAGGAAAACAGCTGGTCCCCAAAAGGTTCCTCTCAGAATATGTCTGGCCAAAACTGAGGACAACTAAATTTTCAACTGTTATCTGCAGTAAAATGTCCCATTGTCTTACTTTTCTAATAGAGGGAAATAAATTATGTGTTTTCCTATCTAAATCATGTAACTCTCTGATGTGAAATGAACATTAGATTAATCCAAATTTTGGTTGATGCCAGGGAATATTTTTTTTCTCTTAATGGGGTAAAAGACCTATTATGACTGCAGTTTAAAAGTAATAGAAAATTAAGTAAAAAGAGAGAAGCATATATAAGTAAAATGATGAAAAGGGTATGAAAAGTTTCAGTATTTTAAATATTAAGCAAATTTTTTTAAATTATGCAAAATATTTAAAAATCTTTACAGAATTTAATTAGTACTAAACAGCTACTAAACTAGTAGCAAACCCTGAGGAGTCTATAGTAATGAAATAACTGGGAAATTTTGCTAGACAATGTCTTTGTCATCGTGATTAGACTTCTGATCAGACATTTATTTGTCTTTTCCTTTAGTGAGCAGAAAGAAAACTTAATTCTGTATAAGAAGCCCAAGGTTGCACTGGTCTTTCACAGACATATGCAGTTATTTAGTATAGCCTCCACTAACTGTGTGTGGGTGCACAATTTTTCCTATTAAAAGGCTTTATTTTCTTGCTTATATTTCTTCTAGTTTTAAACCATAGTATCTAACATTTTCTATGCCATGATCAGATTTGTTTAAATTTTGAAAATAATATCGTCCTTTCAGCAGCAAGATTAGGGGAACTCTATTGCTGATCTGAAAAGAGAAATGCCTCCTGACAGACAAACTGGTTCACATTTATCCTTGGGGTAACTTATTACTTCAGTGCAGTGACTTGAGGGTGTGAAGTGGAATTGTGGAGGAGATACAAATCACATGAGACTGCAGATAGGAAGAGAATGACAAAGAGGGCTCTGCAACTGGTAGAGGAGCACTGGCCAGGGCTTTAAGCAGAAAACACAGGAGGAGTGATCACAAGGACCAACAGGAAGAGGGACGGAAGGCACGTAGGGTGTAGAGCATTCATCTTCTGGAGCAGACAGTCAGAGTTTTCATTCCTACAGTCCTTTCTGTTCAGCCACAACTCAAACCAAACTGAAAGGTTTTTTCTAATTTGCCTTCATTGGTTCAAAAATTAATCAAGTGCAGAGGATTTAATTAAATTAATAGTAGCAGCAAGGAGTCAAAATGGCCATGACTATTTCTGACCCAGGCTTGAGCCTCTGTGCTTTGAACTTCTAATCTTCCAGCCCTAGGTTGCAATGTCCCATACCTTTGATCCTTAGCTTTATTGTAAAGTGCAAAATTGGATAAGAGCAATTATTTCTGTAACATGGAATAATGGGTACTTGCTTTTAATTTTTGGGTTTTTGGAAAGAAAAAGAAGATTACATGCAGAATTTAGTAAAGAATAGAAGCACTGAAATTTCCTACCTTATAAACTGGGGAAAGTCAGGCTTAATTCTTTCATTGCATCAATGTTTTTGAGTTTTTATAAGAGAAAAAGTGTGCATGAAGAGAGATGTAATTCTTTTGTTAGACCTACTCAATATAGGTGAGAAAATTTGGTCATAGAAGCCCCCTTCAAGTCTGCAATATGCACATGAATTAATTAATCCATTAATTAATGGACATTAACATTAATTTCCAACTAAATACAATCTTAAAAGAGTTATTTGGCACTGTCATTACATAAAATGACTTAGACTATCTGAGGAAAAATTTCAGTGAGTGATAGGGTGTTGACAGGATTAGAAATGTGATAGAGTCATTTATTCCAATGGGATGTTATGCTATAGGTGGTCATTTTGTTTATGGAGGATGAAAATTGAATTATACTTTATACTTGTAAAATACAATATATAGTATTTTTCTAAAGGACCCTGTGTTTCCTAACTTTTGAATCTTGATTTTCAGACTTGCACTTGACCTTTGCTAAACCTCATGAGGTTCCCATGGGCCCAAGTCTTGAGTTTGTCCTAGTCCCTCTGTATATCATCATTCATCAGGTGTGCCAGCTCAACTATACCACTCAGCTTGGTGTCACTGGCAGACTTGATGAGGGTTCACTTGATCCTGATGTCTGTGTCATTGATGAAGACATTAAACAACACTGTTCCCAGTGAAGGACACCACTTGTCACTGATCTCTATCACAACACAGAGCCATTGACCATCACCCTCTGAATGCCACCACCGAAAGATGCTTTAAACATTAAAAGACCCAGCTGACACTAAACAGAAAAAGACCAAATTTAATTTCCAAATAAAAGATAGCTGATTCTTCTTACTTGCTGAAACTCAGGAACACGTGATCAGATCAGCATAGTCACAACACTAGTAGAAACACTGATGATAGTAATTTCTAGTTTTAGTGCATTTTGCCTTACTAGGAGGAAGTTCCAATACATTATTCTTTCTTCCTTTTCAATAGTATTAGTGAACCTCATATATGAAGTGAGGGGATTTGCACGTTTTAGTACACAGCTCTCAGAAGGAAAAGGCTACCTGGTTTTGAGGCAGATATACTTAATACTTCAGCTCATCTTCCTAAAACTTGCATCCATATCCTTTGTGACTTTACTGCTTATATTTCCTCATTCTACATCTGTCTTCAGCCACAATAAAGAAAAAATAATTTTGTTGCCACATACTTAAATGAACTTATTTCTGTTATCATCTCTCTGAAAAGTTCTTTGTGCTTTCCCCATTTTGTTCAGTATTCTAAACAAACATTGTCAACATCAGCAGCAGGTTGAAGGAGGAGATTCTCCTCCTACTCTGTCATTGTGTGTCTCACTTGGTGCACTGCATCCAGCTCTGGAGTCTTCAGCAGTTCTCTGTCGTTCATGAAGAAAGATACCAACCTGCTGGAGGGAGTCCAGAGAAGAACCAGAAAAATGATCCAATGACTGGAGCTCCTATTTTTTGATGACAGGATGAGGGAGATGGAGTTGTTCAGTCTGGGGAAGAGAAATCTCCAGGGAGACCTCATTTCACTTTCCAGTACATAAAGGAGATTTACAAAAGAAGGTCAAACAACTTTTTACATTATCAGATAATCATATTATAAGGGGGAAGGGTTTTAAACTAAAAGAGGAGAGATTTAGATTAGATATTAGATGGAAGTTCTTCAGAGGTTGTTGAGGCACTAGAACAGATTGTTCAGAGCAGCTGTGCATGCATCATCCCTGAAAGTGTTCAGTGCCAGACTGGATGAGACTTTGAGCAACCTAGTCTATTGAAAGGTGTCCCTACCCATGGCAGAAATTTAGAACTAGAAGGTCTTTAAGGTCTCTTCTAACCCAAACCATTGTATGATTCTATGACTGCCTAATTTTACTTTTTACAGGATTTGCTATGTATAGCTGTAACAGTAATAATAGCTCTCTGTAGGCACACATCCAAGTAGATACATGTAATAAACACATTGGGTGGGTTTCAAGCAACTCTCTCTTCCAAGTTATTTTAACCTGATCATAAATGAAAATTGTGTAAGAAAGTTTCTGTTAATATATGGTGTCACCATTGTTATGCACTAGAACTACTGGCCATCTTGACAGAGTAGTTATTTGCTTAATAGTCATCCTATTTAAAAAATGTATTGTTCTCCTATGAAAAAGCCTTATTTATGTATCGTTCTGTTCTCATTCCTTCAGGGTATTATTACCTTTTACTGTAAGAGACAAGAAAACAGTAAATTTGATTATTGCCCTTTGTTTCAATTTTTACTCTTCTTTGTCTATTCTCTTCTGTCTTATGTATTCCATCCAAAGCACAACTCAAGCCAATCAAAAATTTAATAAAATCTAGAGAAACAATTTCTGAATTATTTAGGTCAATTGGATTAGTAAAATCTGAGGTCTTTAATATTTTTTCTGATTTGTTTTCACTGAGAATTCTCCAAATATATAAATCCTATTTTCTGTACTCCATTGTACTTTCCTATTTGTTTTGTTATATCTTTTAGAGTTTTTCTTTTTGCTTCATTTGATTTGAAAATCTATAGTAAAGATAATACTGCTTTCTATGTATTTGATTATTCTGTGACAGAATACTGTGTGAAAACAGTGACATAATGTAAAAGAAGACAGTGAATAGTGCATATAAATTATGAATTCTGTAATTAGGTAAATGACCAAGCTAGATATACTTCAGTGATTTGTAAGAAAATCATTTTTATTGAAGAACCAATCAGTGAATGTGCAGGTCTTTTACTGCCTGGGGGAAAAAAAAAAATAAATTTCAAATCTATGACTTATATAGGAGGGTACCTTCAAATCTCCATTAAAAATATTTTCAGACATGAAAAGATATGAAGCAGTATAAAATGGGTTTTAAATTATCACTGTCTATCTGAAAGACTTTTTCTTTTTACTAATCAACCACACTTTCCAATTCAGAAGTGCAACAATGAAGGATCTTGTTAAGGGTATTTTATGATAATGGGAGGATGAAGTTTCAGTGTTCAATCTTAGATCTCCTGTCACCATGGAGCATGTAACTCAGTAGGCTTGGATTTTTTTATTTTAACAAAATAGCAATTTGTGGTGATGCTATAAGAACACAGTCATGTTAATTAATGTTATATTTTCATAGCATTCAGCCAGAAAGCACAGCTATGCCTGTGGAAAAGTATAATGGCGTTATAATTAGGATTTCTTCTAAGGAAAACATTGTAACAGACATCCTGCCATGCTTATGTTATTTTAATTGGATGTTTAGCTCAAGGGTGTGCATAATTTATCATAAACTTTAATGGTAATACAATAAGCTGGAAGGAAGCCATACTTATCTCCTTGATTACACCATAAAAAATTAAATCCTAATTTCAACATCCTTGTTTTAATAGTCTTTTACTGACATGGCAAGAAGTGAAGACTTGGTTGACAAGGAGGTCATGCTGTTCACTGTCTCAGCTGCGTAATGACTTGATGTAGTACAAGTGTAAGAAAAAATAAATAAATAACCAGATTAAATCTGGTCTATCATGCAGAAATCTGGCCAGTGTGCAGACTGATGAAAAGCTTTTATATCAAGGGGATGATGAAGTATTACAGGAAGTCTTACTGTACTGATTTTGCCTTTTCTTTCATTGAAAGAAGTTGGATGTCTTGGATCCACTAGTTCAGTCATTAGTTCCCCAGTGGTAACTTCTGAGAAACTACTTTTAGGTCTACCAGCCACCAGAACCGGGTTCCAGTCATTCCCAAATTTTGAAGTTGTTAAAATTTTATGGTTAACCTTCCTATAAGAATTATGGAGTATTACATTAGTGGGAATGGATTAGAGAGCCTTGGTCCATATTAGGTAGATCTGCTGGCACTTCTTCTTTCTTACTTAATATGAGAGCTTAAAATATGACTTTAAATTTAAGGTTTCTCAAGATATGTTTACCAAAGAAGAGAATAGTTCATTTTTCATCAGTCTATTGTTTTGCTGTCCAGAGATGTTGAAAATCCTGTGTTAAGAATGTTAATGTGATGTATTTTTTTACTAAATATATTTCCATTGGAGAAGTTATTAACATTGCATTCTGTAGGCTTGATCTTTGCAGTGAGCTTGTGCTGACACCTTTCGATAAGCCATTATGAGCTACCAAATTGCTTTTATCCTGAATCAGTAAGGATTCTCAATGCTCTTGTTCCTTATAATATCATCTTGTATATCTTATTATCTGTATGTTTAATCCTTTTAGCTTCATGCTAAGTTATGAACTTCAATAATTTAAAAATTCAATAATTTTGATCTCCCTTAAGTACTTTTTTACACACATTTTCTATTTTTCCATTTTGCATTTGCTGATTTTCTATTTCTTTGTCCTAGTAAAACATAAATGTCTGATTTATGTTAATTATTCTTTATAAATTATTCACGTTTTATTGTTACTGTATGTTTCCTCCATAAAGTTAATATTCCTAGCACTAAAATAAAACCCTGGAGGCAATTCTTAGTTCCAGTTATTTCAGAGGTTTTGCTTCCAGTACCCAACTCAGTCATCTGCTTCTGGCTGGGATGGATAGGATCCACCCAGGCAGGCAACAGCTGTGCATAGCAGGAATACAAAGCCTCACCACTGTATGAGTGAGCAGAGAGCAGAACATGAAGGGAATTGGCTGATACAGCTGCCAAGCTACTCTCCACAATTTTTGAAAAGTCATGGCAGTCAGGTGCTGTCTCTAAACTGGAGAGAGATGGATTAGATGGGTAGACTGATCAATGGGTAAGAATTGAGTGGTGACATCCAAAGACTGGTGGACCCATCCATCAGGGTCCTGATGGAGGGACATGAGTGACAAGCAGTGTCCCTCAGCTGTTGGTGTTGGGGCCTGTGCTATTTAATGTCTTCATCAGTGACACTGACATCAGGATCAAGTGAACTCTCAGCAAATCTGCAGATGACACCAAGCTCAGTGGTGTGGTGACACACCCAAAGATGGGGTTCCATCCAGAGGGTCCTGGACAAGCTCAAGGCGGCTCCCTGGGAATCTCATGAGTTTTAACAAGGCCAAATTAAAATGGCCTGCAACCAGTTGCAGTGCTGCAACTGGGCTGGGGCAAACCCTGGTACCAACCCAGGCTGTGTTATGAGCAGATGGAGAGCAGCTCTGTGAGAAGGACTTGGGGGTGCTGTGGGTGAGAAGCTGGACATGACCCAGCCATAGGCACCCCCAGCCCAGAAAGCCAAACGTGTCCTGGGCTGCATCCAAAGCAGCGTGGGCAGCAGGGGAGGGAGGGGATTCTGCCCCTCTGCTCTGCTCTGGTGAGACTCCACCTGAACTCTGCATTCAGCTCTGGAGTTCCCAAAAAGACAGGATGGACCTTTTGGATCAAGTCCAGGGGAGAGTCATGAAGGTGATCCAGAGTGATGGAGCATGTCTCCTAATGAGCCTGAGAAATTTAGGCTTGTTCAGCCTGGAGAAGAAAAGGCTCTGGGGAGACTGTGAAGCAGCCTCCGAGTGCCTGAAGGAAGCCTACAAGAAAGCTGGAGAAGTACTTTTTACCAGGGCATGGAGTGGAAGAGGGAATGGCTTTGAAACTAAAGGTTAATCAATTTAGATTGGATATAAGAAAGAAATTTTTACAATGAGGGTGATGGAACACTGCAATAGATTGCCCAGGGTGTGGGGAGATTCTCCATCCCTGTGAATATTCAGTGTCTATGTGGATGAAGTTCTGTGCAACCTTTCTAGTTGAAGACATCCTTGGTCACTGCAATGGGGATTTGACTAGATGGCCTTTAAAGCTCCTTTGCAATAATTCCCTTTTGCCTCCTGTAGATAAAAATGTATGGCACCCAGAAAGGACCACTTCTCACTGGATCATTGCTTTAACGATGCAAGATTACCACTTGTCAGTATTTCCTGCTGTGGGCAGCCCCTTGCCATAGCTCTAAGTCTCCCAGACAATATAAATAAATATAAATATAAATATAAATATAAATATAAATATAAATATAAATATAAATAATACAAATACAAATATAAATGAATAATATAGTCATAGCTGAGTGTTTAAAAAGACTTCAGTGTGCTTGTGTAATCTATTTCAGAGAATCAATCAGATTGGAAAAGATCTCTGAACTCATAAAGTCCAACTTGTGACCTAACACCTTGTCAACCAGACCACGGCACCCAGTGCCACATCCAGTCTTTCCCTACACCTCCAGGTTTTTATGTCACCTCCATAGTAACTCCACCACTTTCCTGGGCAGCCCGTTTCAAGCTAATTACCCTTTCTGTGAAGATCTTCCTCCTGATGACCAGCCTAAGCTTCCCCTGGTGCAGATTAAGGCTGTGTCCTCTTGTCCTATTGCTAGTTGCCTGGGAGAAGAGGCTGACTCCCACCTGTCTACAGACTCCTTTCAGCGAATTATAGAGTGATATGGTCACCCCTGAGCCTCATTTTCTCCAGGCTAAACACCCTCAACTCCCTCAGCTACTCTTCACAAGACTTGTGTTCAAGGCACTTCCTTCAGCCCTGTTACCCTGTTTATCTGTCTATCCTAGCTAACATTATAGTATCTTAGTTGTTTTTCCCACTTGGATGCTGTCTTTCAGGAATTCTGTGCCTTAGCACATCCATATCTTAACATTTAATTTACCCAACAGCTTTTATAAAAAGCCAGATTTTGATGACAGTTTGAACAAATATGCAGACTTCAAAGCAAATCAAATAGCTTCAAGGCTCTTAGAGTTCTAAACAAAAAGTTGGTGCTCTGCTACAAGTGTTGATCTTATGAGATTGCCTGTTTTTATCTTAATAAATTCTTCCTTGTAAGTCCTAGATAGGCACTAGAAGCACTAGTCCTGATCTTTTTCTCTTTTTTGTCTGCCAATTTCCATTACCTTTTATCTCTTTTGACACCTCAGATTTTGTCAGTATGTTGGATTTATTACTAGAAAACAGGAAGTGAAACAACTTGGTCTGAGCTTAAAGCAAGGAGATTATTCAGCTATTTAAGGTATCCAAAAGGCTTCCAGGTAGCTTTAGGTCTTCAAAACTTTGCTTCCCCTATGAGCAAGTTTATATGTCCATTTTGCTAGATAGTTTTAGAAACATATATTATCTCTGTCTCACATTTTTGGCTTCATCCTTAGACCAGCACTGCTAAAAGGTGGCACTAAGCTTTTATCCAATGTTGCCTGGATGCATGTAATTTATAAAGAATGCTGCAAATTGAATTCATATTCTCCCTAAGAAGCTATAATCAAGTATCATTCCTGTGCTAAGTTTCTGTGTTTTCCTGTTATGTATATCACTTGATAATGCTTATCCTTTCTTTATCTTTTGTGGAAAAATCTATCCAGGTAAGGCCAATGGACTAAGGAATTAAAATACATAAAATAGTAGTGAAATATTCCTAGTTATGAATAAACAAAGTCATCCAAGGCCAGGGGTTTTCCTTCACTGTTTTTGTTGTAGATTTTTACACATTATATAAACAAAATGTGCAATGTATGCAGACAGTTAAATGGTTTGATTGATGAAGTACTTAAACAGAATTCACGGTATTACTTAATGGATGTTATGGGTGTCATTTTTTATGCATTATTTCAGCATTATCTGATAGTGCTGGAATATAAATCTGTAGTCAATTGGCTATACAAGCATTTATTGAATTTTTCTTTGAATAATTAAAGGATTCAAAAGCTTCTTTGAAGGGTAGACCAAGGAGTTTTCTGAAGTGCATTTGCAATGGAATTATAACTTCTTGAGATTAAAAGAAAAAATAAAATTTTAGCTGGTAAACAGTAGCAAGGAAAATAAGCTGCATGCCTGTGTATCAAAAGAAATAAAATTTTACATGCATAATTATGGATTGTGTTGCAATATATAGGGAGTTACAGGATTTTTTTCCCCAAGCAGTCTCATTTTTTCTTCACTTCTTGACATTTTAAAAGTTTTCCTCATTTCAGTGCTTGCAGTAATTTCTATTAGTAATATGACTTACCATTAGGAGTTACAATTATTTCAGGCATGAAAACATTTACTTTCATATCTGCCTATACTGAGCAGAAAGTATCTCTAGAAATATCAGACCAGTCACAATTTCTGTTATTTCTGCTCTACAGATCTGTTCAGATGAGAGATCTGAACAAACTCTGTATTGAGAAACTCACCAGACTCCTTCCTCTTTAGTTCCTGTCTGTAGGGGATGGCAAACTTCAGACTCCTGGCATTTTCACCTGGTATCACTGCTGCTCTGGCTAGGAGTCCTTGGCTACTTTTGGGCTGATCTTCGGTTTAGTTTTAGAAAATTAGCCTTTTTAATTAACTTTCTGCTTTTTTATTATGGTCCCCTGTAGCTAAACCCCCCTATTTCAGCTATGGGAATATTCCTGATATGGCTTAATTTCCCAGTGGGAGGAGTTGGGTGTAGGTAAGACATGTTGTAGTGGTGGTAAGAGCCATCAGTATTCATTTTGTGGCACAAATACAGTTTCTGACAAAGCAAGCCCTATGTGCAGCAGTACCCTGCCTTGTTGTCTTTACTGTTCAGAAGTGTCTTGGTATCAAAGGAGAGATCTGCTGGTGCACTACGTTCTTCTGTATGCGGCAAGATATATTTCCTGATCAAGAAGTTCCTTCCAGTTTATCTGACCTTTCCAACTTCTGCATGTTCATGTAATTTAATTGATCCTCACCACTCCCCAGGATAGGTTGGCATCCCATCTGTTCCCTCTTGTCATGCTTTCTCTTTTGACTCTTTGAAATTCATCTTTCTTACTAACTTCTATTCTCCACCTTCATGGGTGTCCTAGGGTGACATTACGATGCTCATGTCCCCAGGTGTGTGATCTGTTTATGCTGGATATTCTATCCTGTGCCTTCAGGACTGGCTCTGAGAGCGAAGGTGGGGAGAAGAAGAAGCACAGAGTTTGTTTCCAGCCTGCACTCACTTCTCCACACTCTGCTGGACACAGAACTCCACTGTGCTCTCTGGGCACAGACAGGGCAGAACACCGCGCTCCTTTGCTGTTTAGCTCGTTCAGCGAGCTGAGGCAGCCCAAGTTTCCCTGGACTGGTTTTCTTTCCCTTTTCTTGGATCCATTGGGCCCTGCTCTGGACTGTGCCCGGGGAAACACCGAGAGCTCGCACTCTGTGGCCCACCAGGGCCTTCTGTGGGCAGCAGCCTTCCCCAGGGCTGGCGGGACTGGTAACAGGGTGACCATGCACTGCAGAGACTTTCTGAATCTGTCAGCTCTTCAGAGTGACAGATGAGTGTTGTCCCCTGGTGTTGTTCATTTTGTGTGCTGGGGAATGCTTTGCCTGTTAAATAAACAGGTTTTTCCACCTCTCTCAGAGGAAATTCTTCCTGAACTGATTGAGAGGCAGGCCATGTGGGTTTGCTTTCTGGGGAGGGCCGAGTTTTTCTCCCAGATTTGCCCTAAACCAGGACAATGGGCTTTTCAGACAATGTTAGCAAACTGATGTTTCTCCTCATGCAGTATTTTAGCAGCTCTACTTTGCCGAAGAAATAAGCATTTACTATTCTTCTTTATCATATGTCTGGTAGATGTGCATCCAGACTCGTTAGCTAAAAAGAGATACTGTATTCTCCACAAGATGTGTACTGATGTACTGTTTATGGCATTATCTGTGTGATACTAACAAATCACCCAGCTTTTTAAATTGCATTAATGTTCAGCTAAAGAAATTAGTGTAATTTTGTTTAACTGGATGCGTACAATACAGTTGTTGAGACTATGTGTTTCTTTTTCAAATATGTTGTAGGACTCCCAGTGCATAATTTTGGGCATATATAGAATGTGTGGAGGGAAAAAAAAGTATATGTGAAGGGGTATCAAATTAACACAGGAGAACTATTATTTTTTTACTATACTGTGTACTTTCCACAAATCTGCAGAAGAGTAAGACACTTCCAAGAAAAGAAGTAAGTGAAAAAACTAACTGTAAAATAATTGTAAAAAAGGATAAATGAACAGAGAAAGTAGCAACTCTTTAAGGCTCTTTATACTCAAAATAATTTTGAATCATGCTATGTGTTTGTCTCTGCACACATGCTGTATAATATAGATCATATTATACAAATTAAAAATTATGCTGAATTGTCAGTGTTTGCAGTCTCCCAGAGTTTATATTTTAGTAAAAAACTTTTGAAGGAGGTCAGGTGCAGATTGTCTAATACTGATTCTACAGTAGGCATTACTACTACTCTCTTCCTCCTCAAATTATGTTTTGTAGTATAAGTTTACTAATTAATTTGTAGTAAGGCTGTGAAGTAATATAAGTTTAACAGGTCACAGAGATCATCCGGTCCAGCCCCTTGGTCTTCAAGCAGGATCTGTTATAAAACTGGAAATCAAAGTTCCATCAGGTTGCACTGGATTAACATTACTAAATAAGCTCCAAACCCTCATGTTTCTGCAAACAGAAGTGTTAGAGAGTGACAGACAGATGTAATAGAATGCCTATCATTGTGAAAAAGTAGTTTATATTAAGTAGCTCTTTATAAATAATTGAGATATAAACTTGAAGGGAGAACTTTTTGGTAATGCCTTGCATAGATAAATCCTCTACTTCAAGATTTCACATTTACTGAGAGTGAAGTTCTGTTTCCAAATAACTGTGGAATTTTGGAAGGATAAGGCTATTTGGTTTTGCTGTCTTGTATCAAAATGGATTTTGTGGAAACTTAGGTAAAGCTGAGAGTAAAAAGCAATAAAAACAGCTTGAGAAGAATATTTATTACTTTCATTTTAGCCTCAAATTTTAGTCTCAAACAGCAGTACTATTAGACTCCTAAAACAATAGGAAAAACCTTTTGTGTCCCAATTTATCAACTTCACTGATGGATAGTAGCCCACAGCATTTCCCTTTTGTAGACTATAATGATAAATACACCGTAATGATTGTTTTCACTTAGAATTTTTCATTTAGTGAGAAATGTGACCAGCTTATGAAGCAGAGAAATACTGCACTTTAACTCAGCACTTAGATCTCAGAATTTGTAGCCCTGAAGCCTTATTTTTTTAATAGGGCTTTTTTGAGAAGAATTAGAATTTAAAATGGCTTTTTCTTGAATTTTTCTTCAACATTTGAATTGATGAGTTACTTCAAAAGTAAGGATACTTAGGACTCAGTTTAGAAAGTCCTTCTAAGCTCCTGATGAGCAGAGTAAGATGTACATTTTCTGTAGTGGGTAACAGGTTTATTAAGCCACAGGCATGCAGATTCTTCAGGAAGATTGATTTTTCTAAGGGAAGTCATAAATACCAGAGAAGCCTTTGTGTCAGACTGATGTAGTTTTCAGGATGCTCATCTTGCAGTAGGAAGAATTATAACTTGTAAAATATCACTGCAGTATAAGGATTTTCCATGAGACAGAAACCTCATACTTTTTTTATAGCTAGTTTTGTTTCTGGGGCAGGGGCATGCAGAAGGCTGCTTTGTCTTGCTGTATGAAGTTTTCCTCTCCCAGTGTTTTAAGATTACACACTCAGAGTACTTGAAGCAAAAGGCTCTAGAAGCATTAATTTTGTGATCTTGCACTGCAGAAGGAAACCTCCCCAGTTCTTCATTCAGCAGAAGAGGTTTCCTGCATTGAACATGGCAGGTTTCTGAGCAGGTTACTTTCCCATGTCAGGCGATGTGACAGGAGTGCAGATGGTGTCTGAGCATCTGAACTGGTGTCAGCTGGTATGACAGGAGTGAAGTCATCACATGAAGCAGGCAGCACAGCCTCAGGCCATTACAGGGTGTTAGTTCTGTGGCTTCAGCTTCACTTAGTTAGCGTGAAATGGGTCTGGATGGACAAAGATTCTCAAACATGTACAAGGAGATTGGTCTCAACAAGTGAAAAGCAGAAAGGGTACATTGCCACTGTTTTTGGTTTTATTTTTAGGAATGGCTCTAGCAAAGTGGGAATGAAATACAGTCCCAGGCATCTTCATACTATCGTAAACCAAACTACTCTCTTCTGTAATGCTCTGAGGAGTGCTGAGTATATCCATGTTAAAAAGTGTTCACCACACTAGCTGTCAGTATTTGGATGTTTTCTTTAGAAGTGTGACCTTTTTTTTAGGAGGGAAGGCTTTGGGGATAAAGGAAATGTAAACATATGAGGACTACTGAGTGGGAGTGAAAAGGATATGATCTTTGTTGGTGTAACAGAAAATAAATTTCTCAGTAAAAAGTCCCTCTGGGGTAATCCTGTTAAGTGGGGTGTGTTGCTAGTTCAACTGTGACACTACTCACAAAGTACCCAAAAAAAGCAAAATTTCCAATTTCTATAGAATGTGTCTATGTGGAATCAGCATTTGTGATGCTCATGCACTTCAGAGAATAATTACAGTATTCAAATCTTTGGTCAGATACACAGATGCATGATAACATATTTTAGAAAAGTTTATTATTAAACAAATATATACTACTTTAGGTCACAACACATAGAAGCAATTCAGAAATTATGGTTAGTCATCAAATAAGTTTTTCATCCTTTTTTCCTTAACACAGAGGGTAGAACCTGATATTTCTGTCTAAATATATAACCTTAAAGACTTTTTCCATATTTTTCTGTTGTGCACATTGAAGACTAATATTTGACAGATTTAATATTTCTGCCTCTATATGGTCAAATGTGTCGCATAGTGGAAAGGTACAGACTATGAAATAAAAGTACTTACACACTCTGCATACATGTATTATGTAATAGAGTTAATTGTAATTTTCACTTAATTTAATAAATAATTCCATGGGCACACTAAGACTTTAATAATTTTTATTTTGCTAACACAAAAATTTGTTTTTTAGTTTTATGGTTCAATAGTCATTGTAAACTACCTTCAGGACTATGCTTAAGGGTAAGAGGTTGGCAAAATAACTTCCTTCTTCTTTTGATCCTTAATGATTAAGTATTTTTCTCAACTCTGTATTAAAAAAAGTATTAAGGAAGGAAGAAATATGTATTTAATGTACATATGTACATTAGAATATGTATATTACATATGTTCAAAAGAATAATGTAGGAAAAAATATTGGTAAATGAATGCTCTGGTGTATTGCTATTTATGAGCCTTCAGGAAGGTTTAGTGTCTTGCACTGAAGATGTGTTGGTATAAAAGATTATGTATCACTTTTGTGGAGAAATTTTACAATGCTTTTAATATATAGTATGAATTCTGTAAATAATAAAGCATGTACATAAAAAGCTAGGGTTTCTTATAAGTTGTACTTGAGGCAGGTTATAGCTAACTAGTGGACAATAATGTAACGTGTGTTATTTTAACAATGGAGTATTTTAGTGGCTTGATACAAATGCAGAAAGAATTAATCATTGATTAACCAAATTTGTGAATTTCCACTTATTAATAAATTATCATACTGTATGGGACATGTCAGGGAAGAGTATTTGGTTGTAACAGATCTGAAGCATCTTTTGTGGCAGGTCAAGAACCTTGGCAAGATCCAGTTTGGAATATGGCCAACTAGTCATGGGAGATTTTTCTTCAGGGAGGGTGGATTGCTCCTTTGCTTGATGTGTGGAAGCCAGAGAACAATTACAGCATTTGGAAAAGTTTTTAGCATCAAGCTGTTACCTAAGGAAGCATATATGCCCCACCAAGGTGTTCATAAGGACATGAAGTACATACATGCTGAGGGATGTCACCTGGATGTGATAATAGCAATGCTACTGTGGTAAACCATCTTCTCTAATGAGGCAAACAGTGGCCAAGCTGCAGGTGGCTCTAACTGCTGGACTGCAGGGGTATTGGTTTAACTCCGTGGAGGGCATGTTCAGCTCCCAAAACTTATGTAGCTGGTCCCAGTGCATTTTTTGGTGTCTGTGAAACACCCTGGTAATAGAATCTGCTTTTCTCTGCTGAGCTCTCTTAGTGACTGAGGATGTAGGAGCAAGCACAAGTCTGAACATCACTGACTTAAATGAAGCTTATACTATGATAGGAAAATTAGTTATACCTTCTCCGTGATCACTCATCCAGAACAGGATATGAGTCAGATCTTTGGCATCATCAAAACTGCTAAGTCAGCCATTTCCATTTCACATCCTAATGGGAAAATTGGCAGTGCATAGGGGGCTGTTCATTGTAACAGGAACTGTTATTACCAGCTTCTTAACCTGTCATCCCTTCCACATTACCCTGCTGCTTCTCTTCTAAAGGCTTGTTTGTTCCAGAGAAGGGGGCTAGTGACATCAGGCAGTCCAAACCTGAGAAGGCTGAAAGACCTCCTTCCTTAAATCTGCTTCCTTAAATTTGCTGCCTGTTAAAATGCAGCCTTTCCCACAACTGTTTCACTTAGATAATGCCCAGCGTAATTTAAGACATTTTTCTGTTTCTTTCCATGCATGCTGCTGTCCTTGTATACCAGTGCTGTTTAATTTGTCTATCTGCAAGCTAAATTAGAAAAATCCTGACAAGTTTATTTTGCATTGATTTGTCCAATGCATTGATAAAAATACAAGTCAGAATTGTGTGAAATTGTTTCTTGTGTCTTTCTGAAATATTCCGACTGATGCAACACTAAATTTGTGTCCCTTTTCTGCAGAGGATTCACAGTGAATTTTCATAATCTCTTCATGTCACCTTACTGTCTGATAATATTCTCATGTTTTCTATGTCAATTATTTCTAGTTTAAAGAGTCCATTTTCCCCAAGATATTTAGTCATCACCTACCTCTTACAGCCATGGGTATAGCATTATATGTGTTGTTTTATTATAATGACTTAATTTCCAAGTTCTCTGGCTCTTACAAGTTGTCTTCTCTTCTCATTTGGTCATAATGTATGTGTCATGAGCAGTGTCTAAGATTTTGTGCCAGTGTCACTGGGAACTATAGCAATTCTTAGAAGCTTCTGTAATAACTTCCCTCCAAACTGATAATTCCTCACTTCTACATAGCTTGTTATTGCTTCTCTGTTATCTAGTTCATATGCATTTCATAATTGCAGTCTTAATCCTTATCTTATCCAGGCTTATAGTATTTCTCAGAACATCAAAACTGGCCTGCTCAGATCTGTCTTCTTGTCCAGAAACTTAGATTACCTGTGGTAGTGTTGCATTTTATTATAGTACATGTTATTGAAACCATCCTAATGTGCCTATAGTCATCTGATTTGTTTTTAAGCACTCAACTTCCCACTGTTCAGCAAAACAGTATCATCTCAAACATGGTAGATTTACATATGTAATTCATATGGATGATATGTCCCTTGAATTCACTGACAGCAATTAATAAATCATCTTTAGCAAAGCTACTCTAAAGAGCAGAGGGAAGAAAGACCAGGAATAATTCCTGTTCATCTTATTTCTACATTTATTAAAAGTCCAGTTTAGGACTCACATGGATTTAAGAACATAGTGAGTGAATGGAGGATTAAATTTAATGTCTTCTGTATTAAATGTTTTTAATGCTCAAAGAAAAATCATGTTAATTGAAAAAGCACCATTTGCATTTACTCGTTTCATATGTGATAGTCTTCCAATAATAAAGTTGGTAGGTTTGGGCTTTTGTGTATATGCAGTAAGAACTTTCCTTTTTTATTAGATCGCTAAATCACAGCAATTACAATGATTTCAGAGATTGCAATGCAAATTGTGTTGTGCTTGTGTATTAGCTATTGTATTTTTCTGCCACAATAATAAAGTATTGCTTTTATTCTGATTTCTTTCTTATAATTTTTTAAATTCCTGCTTGCAGTTCAGAGTTCCTCAGAGCATGATTAGATCATTAGTATTTCTTGCCAACTTCTAGTTTTAGCTGGCATGGAAAAAGACAGTCAGAAGTCTGTGCCAACTCTTGCATTAGTTGTGCTGTAAGAGCCATTCAGAAGACAGCAAACTATTCAGAAAAGTCCCAAAGTCATGCAATGTGAAGAGATAAAATGTTGGGCCTCCAGGTATTATATTGAATTGAAGACAAATTCTCCCATTCACTGTTTTCAGTGAACGTAAATTGGTTGTATCATGTCAAACTAAATGTTCATTTGGCAAAATATCTCTCTCTGGGGTAATTCATAGAAGACACTCAGGCAGGGGTACAGGACAATAAGGAAGTATTGTGATCTATCTTCAGCTGGGGCTCCAGGAGTTCTAGATGGCAATGGTTGGAGTTTCCCACTAAGCTGTTCCTTTGCTCTTTAAAGTGATCCAAAATTTTACTGTTGGCAGCTTGCTGTGCCAGTAAGATCTGTGCTTGAGCCATGTGATTATTTCCTTTTCTGTTTCCAGATCTTGAGTGCATCCTTGCAAGTGTCGTAGTTCTTTATGTAAGAAGAGGTGGTACCATTCCTATAAATTTTTCTTATGGTGCTCGCTGACTCCATTTTTTGATCTCAGGGCTGGCCCTATTTGGATTTCTCTCTTTTGCCCTAGTTACCTGCTTATTTAATGATCCAGATGTGTAATCATGGGGTGTACCTTTGTGCCAAGGTTGGGTGTACCTTGGTTAGTACCTTTGTACTCACATGATGGTTGATGACAAACTCAACATGAGCTGGCCATGAGCACTCCCAGCCCAGAAAGCCAGCGGGATCTTAGGCTGCATCCAAAGCGGCGTGGGCAGCAGGGGAGGGAGGGGATTCTGCCCCTCTGCTCTGCTCTGGTGACACCCCACCTGGAGTGCCATTTCTGAGTCCCCAACATTGGAAGGACATGGGACTGTTGGAGCAAGTGCAGAGGACACATAGTTGATAAGAGGTACAAAGGCTGAGAAATTTGGGGCTGCTCACTCTATGGAAGAGAAAGTTGCATGGAGACCTTGTAGCAGCCTTCTACCATCTGGAGGCCTACAGCAAAGCCAAAGAGTAACTCTTCAGGGGTTGTATTGATAGAACAAGGAGTAATGGGTACAAACTGAAAGAGGAAAACCTTAGGCTACAGGTTAGGAAGAAATTCTTTCCTGTGAGGGTGGTGAGACATTGGAACAGGTTGTCCAAGGGAGATTTTGGCTATCCCAACACTGACATTGTTAAAGGCAGGGTTGGATAATACTTTGAGCAACCTGGTCTACTGGAAGGTATCTCTGCCCATGGCAGAGTTGGAAATAGATGATATTTAAGGTCCCTGCCAACCTTTGACATGCTAAATTCTGTGTTATCAGTTTCAGATGGGACGATACTGACAAGGTGCCTGGCCACAGTCCTCAAGAGGCTGTGCTATGGACACAACCATGTAATGAAGCTTCTGATTCACTCTAGACTTGTCCTCATGCTATTTGCTTTTCCTTTCATCATTGCAGAACCTCTGTGTGATAACTACACATAACTGCATACTGTGTAGACTGGGTTCTCTTCCCAGAGTCCTAACAGTTTGCACAGTCTGACATTCTTCAGGTAGAATTAGGATTCTGTTCTTCACTTGTACATTGCATTTATTTATGCAGAATTTAATCTGCCATTTTATTACCTTGCCATTCAAAATCATGAAACCTTTTGCAAGAAGGTTTACTCTTACCATGCTGAATAATTTTAATTTATAGTCAATAAATCTTGCCACTTCTAAACCCACCTCTTTTGCCAGATAATTTATGGCTGCATTTTTTAATTCAGATTCACACACAAATCTATCTTCCAGGAAACTTAATCATCCTTCCTTTTGCCTTCTGGGCTTCACCATCTTGCTTAGAAATTTCAAAGCAAAATGAGAATCAAATTGAATTGCTTTCGTTAGTATGTTAGTAAATTGAATTATAAAACGATATTTTTTCTTGCAACATTAAGAACAAATTTCTGCACCAAGATTAAAACAGGGTATCTTCAGGAAGTGTGTTGATGCTTTCAGTGTTATGTTTGTTCTGTTTTCTCCAAATCAGGAGCTATTAAAAGTTATCAGTAACACAACTGAAAGTGGATTAGTACAGTTTTTCCACATATGTGATAGTACTGCATAGCTGAGTTGATTGAATTTTTTTGAATTGGTACTTTTAATCTGTTGTTGATTATCAAAGATGAAATCATTGTTATAATGGAGTATATCTTCTCTCCATGGTTTCAGTGGAGCATGTCAAATAAACCCAGGCATCTGAAATTGGAATGTGTGAAAAATGCAGTATTTATGTCAACAGAATATTTCTGTTAAATAAGTGCTGCTAATGAGTCTTCTGTAAAGCTGATTTTGTAATAAGTCAAGGGTAACAGAAGAATTTGCACAGTTGGAGGACAGCATTTAGCTTTGCAGCAGTATGTCATTTGTTGGAAATCTCTTGGATAAAATGCATTTTATTACTTTACATAAAACTTTCATGTGCTTTACTATGAAAAATCATGTACTTTAAATGTAATGTGTAAAGGTGTTAATGGTTGTAAATTGGTAAATTAATGGTTGTTTAATTTATACTCAAATGGCATTCTTCATTAGACAACTTAGAAAAGAAAGTCATGTAAACCACCTCCCCTTCTTTCTTTTGTTTTCAACGTTACACATTTTCTTTGTTTTCCTTTAAGGGCATTTTACTATGAAATTCTAGATGTAAAAATCATGCCTTCAGCTTTTTGCAGAAAAAGTGGACAATGCAAAAGCATAGTTACCTTGCAGAGCTCACACCATTCAATTTTAAGTAAAACAGACCAGGAAGGGAGAGCTGGAAATTTATCCAGATCAGCTGTTCTTTTTTCATTATTCAAAATGTAAATTGTACAGCAAGAAAAGAAAATAGTTTTTCAGAAGAGCAAATGCCATCACCCGGCACTTTCCTAAACATTGTTTTCCTTCTCAATCTCTAATCCACCTGTCCTGCCAGCAACCATCTCTAATCCTCAAGAAAGCTATATTTCATTTTTTTCAGCACTGCTAATTAAAACACTAACAGGCCTGATGATGTTAGTTCCTGTGTGAGTACAAGGAAATCAGCCAAACCCTCATGTCCCTGGTTCATCTCATCTCATGTTAGAAGCAAAACACCCACACTTCAAGACAGAACAAATGTTCTCAGGGAGCTTTAGGTAGGTTCTGTGAATAAGGGGTCTATGAGTCATGTTGTGACTTTGTATGTATCTTTCACATTAATTTTCACTTTAATATAACAGAGGTACCTGTTTTATTAGAGGCAAATTTAACATAGCTTGAGATATTTCTCAGAATGTGTCTGTTGCTTTTCTACATGTTATATGACTAACCTCAAAAATTTTAATCTGAGTAATAGTAGCAGCCATGTTTGCTCAAGCCAGAGGCATTTGGGGTCTGAATGAGATGGGAGGGGCACTCCAGGAGTTCTGTATTACAGTTCTGTTTTTATAACTGTGACAGTGTTTATGTCGTGTACATACTAATGACTTTTCACAGCTTTCATGATTCTTACCTTTGTTAGGAGTTATTGTACATTTATTGCCCTATTCCTAATATTACTTCCAGTATCAAAGCTTCTGTTCTTGAAAGAGTTGAAGTAAAATGAGCTGGTTTGAGTCTGATATACTGTGCAATCAGGACTTACCTCTCCTGATTTCTTCAGTGTATAAAAGACAAACTTCAATACCCATCTCAGAATTTGATTATAGCTCAAGTTTAAAACACATTAATGAACAATATTTTCTATCTAATTAGCACATTTTCCTTATGTATTAATTACAGACCAATTTGTTTGCAGATTAAAAAAACCCCAGCCTTTTCTCCTTTATCTGCTACTCATGGGAAATAACTCTCTGGAGTTAGTAGGTGTTAGCAAAGAGCAGCAGGTTTTAAATGTATTTATGATATTAGTAATTTACTGCTCCATATTATTTCCCATTTAAGAATAAATACTCATCACATTAATAATGAGCTAAATTGTCTTCTAGGGAGGAAACTGAGTCAAGGAGAGTTTTATGATTTGCTTATAGTTTAGTTATCAGCACAGAAAGTATAAAGGCCAGATATTTTGGATCCTAGACCTGTCAGCCACAAAACGTATCTCTTCACTTTATCACAATTACTAATTTGACAGAAGCAGAATGTCTTTTCTTGCTACAGAAATAAATTGGAAATCACTATCACAATCAATTGCTTAATTGACATACCCTATTATATGTGGGCCTTACAAAATGTATATTCAAATAGTTTTATTTCAATTATTGAATTCTCTGTCAACATGAAAAATAAAAGTTTTGTAAAGGCCATTCAGTTTTTTAATGTTAAGCAGCACCAACTATTTGCATATATCAGTACAATCAGCTTTGTGCTCACAGACACAAATACAGGGTGCTCTTTAAAAAAATGTTGCTAACCTTCCATTAAGGATCTGTGCTAATTGGGGTTTAGATTGAAGTTAAGTCAGTGGTTCATGCACAGCACCTATGAACTCAGAAATATTACCCACAGAGCTATGCCTGTGTATTTCCCATAGTTCTGCAGCTGGACAAAATGAAAGTAAACCCAAGATACTGACATTCTCTTTAGATATAGGACAATATTTGCTTACTGTGGACACTACTGAAACTCAGACCAAAACAATGTAACGATTTTCTACAGAATGCTTTAAAAGTCTATGCCTAAAAATAACCATGATCTATTAGAATTTTTAATGATACCAGTACCACTGTGAGTCCTTTTTTTGGGTAGAAGCACTTCAACTTAATGTCTCTTTCCCCCTACACCCCTCTCTCTCTCTCTTTCTAGATGCAGCAATTGTTCCATGAAAACTATGAACACAACCGCAAGGGTTACATTCAAGATCTTCACAACAGCAAGATCCACACAGCCATAACACTTCATCCAAACAAAAGACCTGCCTACCAATATAGGCTGCACAATTACATACTGAGTCGCAAAATTTCCGAACTGCGCCATCGGACCATCCAGCTCCATCGAGAAAGTGTCCTGATGAGTAAGCTCAGTAACACTGAAGTAAATAAGGAAGATCAGCAGCTGGGAGTGGTGCCATCTTTCAATAATTTCCAGCCTCGTGAAAGGGATGAAGTCATTGAGTGGGAGTTCCTGACAGGAAAGTTTCTTTACTCAATGGTGGAGAACCAGCCACCCCGGCAGAGCCTGAGCAGTGTCCTGCGGGCTGCACTGGATGATACTGTGATGCAGGTCATGGAAATGATAAATGAGAACTCCAGATCTAGAGGTAGGCTCATTGACTTCAAGGAAATACAGTATGGGTACCGCAGGGTAGATCCTCTGCATGGAGTCGAGTACATCCTGGATTTACTCCTTTTGTATAAAAGGCACAAAGGAAGGAAAGTTACAGTTCCAGTGAGACGTCATGCTTACCTTCAGCAATTGTTTAGCAAACCTTTCTTCAAAGAAGCAGAGGAGCTGGACGTAAAAAGCTTGCTGGATGATACCAACAGTGACACTCAATCTTTCTCTTTCCTTTCAAATTCTTTAAAGATTTTTTCCTCGTCATTCCAAGGCACCAAAGACATCAGGGGACACAGTGACAAGAAAATACATATTCTTGTCCCTATCACGGGAAGATTTGATACTTTCTCAAGATTTATGGATAATTTTGAGAAGACTTGTCTCATTCCCAAACAGAATGTAAAGTTGGCAATAATTCTCTTCAGTTCTGATTCAGGCCAAGACTCTAGCAAACACATAGAGTTAATGAAAGAATACAGCATTAAGTATCCCAAGGCAGATATGACCCTGATTCCAATGTCAGGAAAGTTTTCTAGAGGTTTAGCTCTTGAGATGGCCTCATCTCATTTTGACAATGACACTTTGTTGTTGTTCTGTGATGTTGATCTGGTATTCACATCAGACTTTCTCCAGCGATGCAGAGATAACACTATTCAGGGAGAACAGGTTTACTACCCTATCATCTTCAGCCAATACGATCCAAAAGTAATATATGGAGGCAACCCTCCAGCTGACAGTAGTTTTGTTTTCACAAAAAGAACTGGATTTTGGAGGGAGTATGGATTTGGAATTACCTGTATTTACAAAAGTGATCTACTTACTGCTGGTGGATTTGATACCTCGATTCAAGGCTGGGGACTTGAGGATGTAGATCTCTTTACTAAAGTGATAACATCTGGCTTGAAGGCTTTCAGAAGTCAGGAAGTAGGAGTTGTCCATATTTTTCATCCTGTTCAGTGTGACCCCAATTTAGATCCAAAACAATATAAAATGTGCTTAGGGTCCAAAGCAAGTACATTTGCCTCTACCGTGCAACTCGCTGGACTCTGGCTACAGAAACATTTGGGTGTCAGGTACAATTGGACTCTCTCCTGACAACTCAGCCTATTTGGCCTTTTTAGGGGAGTTTACCTCATTGCTGTTATTTGATTTTGCTGTTGTAGTTTTAAATTCCCTCCTTATAGTCTTCCAAAGACTGTTGACCTCAAACGGGCTGACTCTGCTGTTCACTGATGTTTCTTATACCTACTGAAATGGTGAGGTGAATTCCTTTATATTTCCTGTATTTGAAATTCAGTCTTGTCATGGAAATCATACAAGCCCATGGAGCATATTCATCACAAGAGACTGCATTAGAAGAATGTTGTCTTTCAGCTTTTGGATTCAGTATCATCTTTGTTGCATTTCTCAGATTTGATGTGATACAAATATTTACTGGTGAAAGTACCACAAAAGTGCTTTATGCTTCTTCTGGGGATGGAACTCTCTAAGATAAACTTGAGTTTTATAATTTATATGAGGACTTATATGTATAAATGCTACTTTTCTTCATCTTTAGAATTTTTAAAGTAAATGAATAACTATAACTGTACCTTTATTTTTGAAAAAAAAGAGTAAAGCTGAGGAGCTACTTGCAAATACAACTGGTACTGGCTACCAAGGTCCTTAAATGTCTTATTAAAACAAACTCCTCACTGTTATTCAGTCAAAGTATAAATGAACTTTATTTTCACAACAAACAGGATTCACTCAAATGCTTATGTACACTTTTGAAGATTATTTGAGCCAACATCCTTCATTTACAGGCAAGAAGAAACAATGACTCAACATTGTCATTTATGATAAAGTGCAAGTATACAGTGTTCTTACTTTGAAACCCATAGTATAAGTTGCTCTTTCTCTTTTTAGAATGAGTCTGTAATACATAATTTTCTTTTACATTCCTTTCATAAGGCTGCACTTCAGTGTTAGAAGATAAAGCTCTATTTTTTTGTTTTACATTTTTCACGAATATTGGTACTCAGTAGCAATTTGTTGTTAAAATTAAGGTAACTGTAGAATAGTTATTTAAGTTTCAAGATTTACTATTGCTGGTCAAAGTTCCTTGCCAATATATTTATATTAGTGGAGGTTATAAGACTGTGTTCAGATTTATCTCTCCAAACAGCCTGAAGTTGCCATATTGTGGATTCATGAAGTAAAGTATTTAAAGTAATACCAACAGAATAAATAATACAATTAATTTCTGTATTTTAAAGAAATGTTTATATAGGGATATATATGTGTGTGTGTGTGCCTGTGTGTATATCCCTATATATAGATATATAGAGAGAGTAATTTCAAAGTATGTTCCACTTTTCAGTTCAGGCAGTGATTTGTTACAATTGTTGTTATTTTTCCCAAATGCTTGGAACATTTCATGTTATGCTGTGGTAAGAGCTTAGAGACATTCAGGAAACCATCAGAATTCAGCTAAACTAAGTTATTACAGTGGGTACATCTAATAACCTCAGTACCCTCGATTTCAAGCTATATTTCAAAGCAAGCTGGGCAAGAAAAAGTGGTAAGTTTTTTAGCTGTAACTGACTGCTTCTGTGTTTCCTTAAAAAAAAAAAAAAAAAAGCCAACCAAAAAAAACCCAAAATGCCCCAAAACAACTAAGTGATTGGAATTCACTGGCACATCTGTTTGTGGGAAAATACTGTCTGTGGAAAAATATCCAGATAATTTCCTGAGGCCTGAAGAGGGTATGTAGGTCAGTTAATGTCTCTTATCTGTGTTCTCTGTTCTGGACTTACCATGCAAACAAAAAGGCAACCCTGACAAGGATTGAGTAAATTTAGAATTAAAAGACTGGTCATAGGTTATTGTGTGCTCTAAAAAAGTCCATTCCCTTGCCCTGGAAAAAGTAATAATTGTTGTAGGTGAGAACAGAGAGTGTAATTCATGTTTGTACCAGCTCTCCTCAAGTAGAACTCTTGGCTTATTTTCCTGGAGGCTCTTGCCTTCCTAGCCTAGCATTGTTAGCTCAAATGTATGACCAAAGAAAAATTCACATTCAATTATAATAAAATTCTTGGAAATTGCTATTCAAATTGAGTGCAAAAGTCACACTTTTTTTTTCTTAAAAAAGCCAAGAACAAGGAACCTGATATATTTTTAAAAATCTCAATTAACCAATGCAACTCAGATTCTAAATATCAACAACTGATTGCCTGTTGATAAATATTTGTGATGACTTCATAAACAAGAAAAAACCTAATGACCTAGAAAGACATCTAAGGAAATCATTGTCTGCTGGGATGTAGTCCAGTGATGATTTCAATTACATAACTTTGTGGCCATAAAGTATTTGCTCAGCTCAAAGTAAAATAATAGTTTAGAACAAGCAATGAAACCAATCATTCAGTGGGGATAAAGATGTATACAGAGGGCTTGCAGGATCAGGTCCTACATGATATAAGCAAAATGCTAGTATTTACCAGTACAAATATTTATTTAGTGTCTTGACTGATTCATTTGTTTATATGATGAATTACTTTGTTAAAAACCTGATTATAAATGTTTATTATGAAATATTGCATTTTCTTTTGAAATAACTATCCTGAGATAACTTGAGAACTTGTGTTAGTTTGTTTAAGGAATAATATGCCTTCTAAGGAGATCATATTAAAAGAAAAAAAAAAAGCACAAAAGTGTAGAGTAATGTTATGTATGTACAGATTAAGACAGGAATATCTGTGTTAATCAACTGTTTGCTTTTGTCTAATCTGAATCATAATTTTGATTGTAAAATGAAATTTCTATGTGTATGATGTCCCTTTGTAAATGCGTGACAAGTGAATTCACAATAGAACATAACAATCAATTTTGCCCCAAACCTCCTTCCCCTGGGAATAGTTTTCCTGGGTTAATTGTTGGGAAGTGGGTTGTGAACATCTCTCATTTTGGCTTTTCAGACACAGCCATTCTAAAAAAAAATCTCAGCATTCCCTACTCAGAAACGCTAGAAATCCCCAAACTACTGCATCATGTCATGTTTTCCCAGTCCCAGTGCTTAATTTAACAGAGCATTTGCATCTCCTGGATGAAGGAAAAACATCACGTTGGGCTCTCTGACAGTTGATTGTACTCTGCATCAGGGTACTGGTTTTCAAGCTGAAAAAAGGCAGAAGGGCAGGGGGAGGTGTGAAGCTCAGCCATGGGAGTTGGCACCTTGTGTCCAAGTTACCCCTGTGCTGCCCACAGCCTATCTTGGAACTATGAGTTGGCAGCTCAAACAAGCACAGAAGAGCTGTGCTTCGTGCCACCAACTGCTCTTGAGAATCAAAAGGGCCATTTTAATGAAAAGGGAGGAATGAAAGGAGGGTCCCAAACTGGGGATTCATTGAGTGGAGTTGTCTTGTGCAGATCACGTTTCTCACTGTCCCCACATGGCTTCCCTCTCTTTGCACTCTAAGGGCGTTGAAGGATGGGGCAAAACTTCATGAGGCCCATGGACCTGCATCATGTACTTGGATCCTGCCATATCATGGGACATGTAGGGGGGAAAGGTGCCACACGGTCTTCCTAAACAGCAGTACAGAGAGAGAGGCACCTTCTGCACTCATCCACCTGTGCACAAATCCCAGCTGTGCACAAAACTGCCTTCTGGAGGCTTTGCTCTATGTGTGCTTGATAGTACTTCAAGATTCTTCCAAAAAATTACAGTGCTGATAAAATGACTCCTAGGAGTGTACTGCTCATCCTCAGTAACTGTAGAGTTTCAAGCAGCATGAGTTAAAACCACTTTTTTTAATCAGAGGGAAATAAACAATTTAAACTTCTTTTGGTGTCTTAACTAGTCACTATGATTACTTAAGATGTAGTTTGCTACATCAAACATTTTGCTCCAAGGAATGATGCCAGCTTTAAGGCACAAAAAAACCCCCACATGTGTAGTCTATATCTTATTTTCCTGCAACTTGAAATCAGTTAAAATTTATGGGGATAAAACAGGAATTAGAAATTGGTGAGTTACTGACAGGGGAAAGGTTTATCTTTCTTCTGTATTTTTTAAAGCCAATCAAATCAGGAGAAAAAAAAATACTGTGTTAGATACACACAAAACTTAGCTCTGATATTAAGTAGTAGTGATAGTTGTGGTCCTAAAATGCAGCAAAATGAGATGTTTCACTAAGTCTAACTATTTAAAGTAACTGATTATCACTGAAGGTTATTGTCTGTTGTATATCTGTAAGTAACATGTAATCCATTTTTAATTAATTCATTTCTAAGAATAACTTAAATTTTCTTCCATCAACATTTATTCACTTGATTAATAAGATGACTTGTCATGACTCACTCTCAATTTCCTATTTTTCTTTTTCGTGGGTCTTCCCATTTGCAGTATGTGTTGCTACACAATTGAAACTTTTTGAGCTAATATCTGACATTTCTGTTACAGTTTTATGATTTCACTTCCATGCAAAATTGCTGAACTAGAATATTTTAGTGAATGAGTTTCCAAGCCTACTTCAAATTATTTCCATTTGCCTGTCGCTGTAAATTAAAAGTGTTCTGAATATTTTTACTTCATTTCTTCCTCTGGTCTCCTTCATACCAGAATCACACTAAAGCAAGGAACTGAAAAAACTTTGTAATGCTTACATCTAGGAAAATTAGAGAACCAGGGGATTTGTGTAATCCCTTTTTTTCCCCTTTTTTTTTTTTTTTTTTTTGTTTTGTTTTGTTTTCAAGTCTTTTATCTCAAAATTCAAAACCTTACTTAACAGTTCTGTAATTTTAATTAAAGAAATAATGGTTATTAAGATGTAAGGCAGCACATATATTAGCTCCATACTACAAACTGTCATTTTACATCCTTATTTTCTAGTCACTTTATTATTCAATAGATATTTTCGATTTATAAGGACGTTAAAGATAAATGAAAAGCATCCTTGCTGGTTCAGCATTTACCTAGTCTTAGTGGAGAGCTTAACTATGTAGGTAGAGTTCCAAAGATGTACTATATACTGCAGGCTGCTGATTCAGTGAAGATATTCCTAAAAGACATGTATTCTTGCTAACATTGGTGCCAAACACTTCTATTTAGAGCAGGTAAATTACCTTCAGGTGATTTCTGCAAAAAAAGAAAAAAAAATTAAAAAATTTAAAAATGCTTGTGCTTGAGATTATTAACATTGTTACTACTGGTTATTTGGGAAGCCTTTATGGCTTGCTCTCATTTTTGATTAGGGTTATATGGAGCAATAAATTATGCTTGTTTTTCACATTTGTCCATACACTGTTGGCTAAAGGAAAGAAAAGCTAACTAACTGCTTTGAAGATGGTGATCGAATTGTGAGTGACCACAGGGAAAACTGCTTGATGTAGTTCAATTTTGAAACCAAAACTGAGACCTACTACCAGGAAAGGACAATTTCAACATAAGAAGGAGCAGCCTGAGTTTGTGCAAGGTATCATGGTATCTGGGGATCCATCTTAATGCTTAGTGAGTGATTGCCAGGAGCAGGCACTGTGCAGTCTCAATACAATGCTACTAGCACTTGAAGATGTGAGGAATGCAGTAAAATATGTTTCACAGGTGACAGGATAGATAGTAAGGATGTAGATCCAGATACCTGTGTATCTTTTCTTATTTTAAGAGTGTGGAAGATAAAACATCTTTTAAAAAGAAGAACTCTGCTTTACTTTCTTCCTGAAAGCTTTTCCCCTTGTCCATTCCACTTGTACATGCTGATTAGCAAGCCCATGTTTTTGGAAGTGATAGCTGAGCTGACAATTTTTAGTCCCTCCTCTTCTCTTTTTAGAGATATGATGCACTTTATTATTATTTAATTAAGTGGAATCTTTGACAGCTGTGTGTCATAGATGCTTTAGTGCTTTGTGCCTAAAGGTCTTCAGTTTCCCATTGTATCTTCATATATTGAACTGTTAACGTGGCACATCACTGCTTTAAATTATGAGGTTCCTTTAAACAAAGTCTTCTGGACAGTAGTTTTCACCAGATGTAACTTTGCAACCACAGCTGTATGGCTGAAACAAAGCACATTCAGGTATGGTAATTTATTTTTTCCATTCATACAATGGTTTTGTTTGGTAGAAAATTCAAAATGAATGAGTTAAAATTGAATATTTTTTGGTGACAAAGTTGAACAAATCTGTTTAACTGGGACCAAGCGATAAGCCACTGCCCACAGCATGTGCTGTTCCTGGAGGACCTCCAGAAACTACCAAAAAGGTGTTTTTAACCAAAAAGGTCACAGGGAGATGTCTCTAGTAAAACTGAATGGGAAACACTGTTTTGCACTTCAGAACAGCTGGTAACAGAAGATCTAACTTTCCTGTAAAAATATATCAGTCATAACTTCTGCCACAGTCAACTGATGTTTAAGGGACAGACACAAGGGCACTCATGTGTGAGAGAGACCAGAGAGATCAAGATTTAACATGGAATACCCTTAGAAGGGAGTCCATTCTGAAAGAAACATGGATGTGGACAAAGGGACCATGCAAGAAACCGAAGAGAAGATTCTCTTCTTTTTCCTTTAGCCTTGACATGGTGCTCTGCTCATTAGGGAGCTAGCAGGTCTTCCCGGATTGAGCTTGGCACCAGGCAAAAGAAGCACTAAAAATAAAACATAAATGCTGTGTACATGACAGGACCAGATACTGGTGGGTGATGGGAAAGAAAATGCATGGGAAAACATATAAGGAGACAAGAAAATAAATTTTTTTTGAACGTGAAGTAGAAATATTGTGTGTGTGTGTGTGTGTGTGTAAGCTATTCTACTAGCTCTGATACGTAGAAGAAAAAGTGATTAATTAAAGGACATAGATTTGAAAGGAAGGAAAAGACACAGTGCAGGAAACAGAGCACACATCTAAATTTAATTACAGTAGCCATAAAAGTTTGTGTGAAAAAATAGCACAAGAAATATCAGGAAAGAAACTGCAGGAAGACAGGGAGAATTGAAAAATATTTAATAAAAAGCAACCAAAGGACTAGCACAGATGTAATTTATGCCCTGAATACAGAACTCGTCATAGTGCCATTCAAGAAACAACAGAAACATCTTATGGAAAGCAGTTCTGTAGGACTGCATCCCACTGCCTTACCTGGGTGCAACTGAGGGACCAAATGCCAAGGTAATACTAAAATATTCTTTCTTTTGCTTGCTTTTTTATTGGAGCCCAAAATACCTACATTTGTTTTCCTCTTGGTTTGCCCCCCACACCCCGCATGGTAAATATCTAGTTACAGGGATTTTGTGGTTTTGAACTCAGTAAAACATAAGGGAGATATCTTTTAATATGCAAAATGGCAGTACCAATGCTATCATACATCTGAATTTCTCTTTTTGTCATTAAAATGTCCTCCAACTACAAAAAGTTGTCAGTCAGCAGGAACTTCTGCAGTCTTGCCCCACCTTTCATTCCCTCACATTTTCAGTGTCTAGCTTCTGCTGTACTTAGGTACTGATGATAACCTTAGACTAAGGAAAAAAGTAAAGAAAATTAAAGAAATCTGTATTCTTTTAATAGCATCATACCAATGAATTTAATTTTTCACACAAACTTTGTTACAGTATTGTGTATTTAAACCAAAATCATATATCTCAGATAAAATTATCTTTCAGAGTTTTTCTAGTTCATTCATACAAGTATGAAGTTAGGTACTGTAATGATGTCACTGGTGTGTAAAATTGCTGAACTACAGTGTTTTGTTGCATTAGTTCCCACCTCTGTTGTAAGCCTGTCACTCTCCTTAAATCCTGAATTTTATTATTGCTTCCCTCAGCCCCTTCTTGTGACATCTTAAGTTTATTGCCAGGAACAGAAACACAAAACTTTCCCAGATTTAAAATACACCCCAAAATTAGGTCTGAAGTATATGTGAGTCACATGATTCAGCAGATATTAAAGGGCTCAGTGACATAAGAAGGCAAAAACCTCAGAAACTGAGATAGAAAACATGGAAGAAGCAAACCTTGAATGTTCTCAGGGATGGGGCATCTCCCACCTGGGCAATCTGTTTCAGTAATTTACTAATTGCATTGAAACAAAACCTTCCTTATGTCTAATGGAAGTCAACTCTCTTGTAGTTTAAACCATTATCCTTCATCCTGTCACAATAGAACTGGCAAAAAGGGTTGTCCCCTCCTCTCTTTTAGGCCCTGTTGAGGTACTGAAATGCTTCTGTAAGGTCTCCATGGGGCCTTCTCCTGCAGGATGAACAACCCCATCTCTCTCAGGCTGTCTTCACAGAGGAGGAGCTCCAGCCCTTTGAATGTATCTGGACCTACTCCCACTCCAGCAGTTCCATGTCCTCCCTGTGCTGGGACCCCAGGGCTGATGCAGGGTTCCAGGTGGGCTCTCACCAGAGCAGAGCAGAGGGGCAGAATCCCCTCCCTCCCCTGCTGCCCACGCTGCTCTGGATGCAGCCCAGGACACGTTTGGCTTTCTGGGCTGGGAGTGCCCATGGCTGGGTCATGTCCAGCCTCTCACCCATGAGCATCTCCAAAGCCTCCCAAGGTCTGTTCTCAATCTCCCAGCCTGCGCTGAGAGCAGGGGTGACTCCGGTGCAGGACCTCGTACTTGGCCTTGTTAAACTGCATGAAAATGAAGCTTCCTTGTTACTCTTAAAGCTTTGTGTTGGTTTTTCCCCCTGCTTTTTAATTTCTACTATTTAATGATTGATGTCATAGATGTATTAAAAAACTGTTTACAACTAGATGTATAGCTGTGTAACTTCGTGCTGCCCTCTGTGAATTATTGCTTGGCCATATTGATTGGTTTGTTTCATGCTTATGAAATCACTTATGTGCAGAAGGGCTGGCAGGTCAAACTGCCCCTCTGCAGGATCGTGATTCCAAACTTTGGTGGAAAAGCTGACACAGCCCAGCCTGATGCAGTCTGCAGGAGCTCGTCCCAAGAAATCACACAGATATTTGCGCTGGATTTGATAAGCAATACTTCTGTGATTTTTGTCTTCTATTGTGTTTGTGTTTCACCCTCCAAAAGAATTAAATACTTATTCAGGATCTTGGGAGGCCAGGTTTGCAGAGATAATGCTTTTATCTGTAGTATGATAGCATCCAATCTCTTGCAAGTTATCTAAGCCCTAATAATAGGAATATGAACATGAGCAAAGTTTCTGTTATAGCAACTTCCAATTCTTTCAATTTACAAAAAAATACTTCAGTAAGTAGGAATATTAGAAACGAAAAAGAAAATGGCTGCACAACCATATATTCAGAGGTTTACCCCTACCACTGTGTAGATCTCACACTTTACATGTTTTTCTGACAGGCTTAAGAGTGCAATTAATTTGGTCATATAAAATCTTTGCATGCTTTTGACTTCTGCCTGAAATAAAAGGGAAAAAAACCATATCAGTAGGGGGAATGTATCTTCATTGATCAGTTAAAAAAAAAACCCAACAAAATAAAACAACAACAAAACCACAAACAAAAAACCCCAAAGGGAAAAAAAAAACAAAAAAACTAGACATACACTTGTGCTTTGGGGATCTTCTTTAGTTACGGTCACTCTGCTTTAAAACTTACTTGTTCTGAAGCAGTGAAATGGAAACTATCCTCAGAACAATATTGGTGTTTGTAACTGTTCAGCATTTTGTTTTTTTCCATTGGGAATTAGTGAAATGTATCACCCCTTGTCCACCTCCACAGCTACAGCTATTCCTGCAGGCCACTCATGCTGACAAGCAAGCACATGTATCTGATAACCTACTCAGGCAGCAGAGAACTGCCCAGGAAACTGGACTGAAGCCACAGCTCACTCCAAATAAAATGCAGTGAAATCTGGTTTTTTTCTCCTTTTCCTCCACACATGCTTGTTCTTCATGTGTCCTACACAAGGCTAAGCACTGAATGCCTTGTGGCTCCTTTCCAGATCAGCGTATTCTGTGATTCTGTGCTGGACATTTAGCTTTCTTTAACTCATATCAAAGCTGTATCTGAAATAACTTAACAACTGAGATCTATGATGGGTACCTAATCATCTGTGTGGTGAGTTATTTTTGTCCTGCATTAACTTCATTTGCAACTGCTGTAGTCATTGCCTTCAATTCAGTAGGATGAAGGAATGAAAAAGGGAGTTTGTGTTTATCAATGACCACAGAATAAAACTGTAGTAATTAAGAGCCACTCATGAAATAACGAAGTGTAAAATTAATGACAGGCTAATGCAGAAATGCATATTGGAAGCATTTCCATAATTTGAGATGAACTGACAAGTGTGACCAAGTGAAAAAGGGAAGGCAAAGCCTGTTAAGGAGCACAGATCCCTGCTCTGTTGAAAGTCCCAACTTTGTTCTACCTCCCACACATCTTTCATGTGCTGTGAAGTGAAGAGCTGCACCCATAAGGTGGTAAAGCACAGCACTGTTGTTTTGTAGTTCTGAGCCTGTAAGCAATCACAAACTGATGGATTTCCATCATGGAAAGTGATGGATACAGTGTCTTTCTTTCATCCCTTGAATTCTCCCTTAGAATTCTCACTGCATCTGTAGGGGCTTCTGAAGCCAGTATTAATGTGGTTGCTTTGATTGCTGTTATTTTCAAAAGAACAATGCAAACAAAAATTCACTCACCACTTTAGCACTGTATTTAGCTGTTCATTGAGCAGTACCTGACTACATAAAAATGAGAAAAGTTTTCTTGTAACTCATTTATTTTCTCTGTCTCTGTTGAGATATGTGTATACTTTGACCCTATTAAAGAGATATTCAGTTATGGAAGGATTATGTCTCAAAGCTAAACCTATAGTTTTGAGACTTGAATCAGGTATCCAGCTGATATCTGATATCCAGCTCTGGATACCAGAGCTAATTTCTGTTGAAGTCAGTGGTCTTCTATATACAGCTTACACTTTGAGGCTTTGGTACATCTCTAGACTCTTGGAAGCTATTCAAGCCCTCTCCCAGAACTCAGTGCAAACAAGATTTATGAATGCAGTCATTCTCCTTCACTCTCACCTACCAGTGACTGGGTCAGTCTTAGAGGGTTCCTTGTAGTGACTAGCTCAGGCTGTTACATGTGTGAGAAAAAACAAACACTGCAAGGCTGCCCTTTCCACTGAGCTGGAAGCATTATTGGTATCCTCTCCTCTATCCTGCATGACTTGATGCTGTACAGCCTTCATTTCCACATTAATTTGAAGCAGTTTGAAAGGCTATTCAAAATGTGTAGAAATGAAAATCTGTAACTTTCTCTATTTTGAATTTTAATTTTTTTAAAAGATTTTCTTTAAAAAATCTCTCTTACATACTAGAATAACTCAGGGTTTTAGTTGACATCATGCTAGATTCAACTATAATCTTGATAGCCAGGTGGGAATATCAGTGTACATCCTTTGGTTTCATTATTAATTTTTATTTCCCCCTTCCTAAGATAAATCTGTCTTAAAATCTACTTTTCATTTCTAAGCCAACAAAGAACATTTTCTGTGCCTCTCAAGTGCATCATTGACATTCCTTTGATTGTTTCAGTGGGTAATATTTTACAAGCTTTTACTTCTCCACATAGATCACTGCTAGTTGGTACTTTGGAAATAAAGCATTTTAATAATTGCTGAGATAAGCATGTGTTGAAGGTAATTTGTATCTACTTTCCAAACCACATTGTTCAGTTCTATTTACAAAACTTATCTGTGCATAATTTTCACTTCATATTTACAATCTTTCACAGAGTTCAGATGACAATCAGGGTTTTTCTGTGGATTCCTATTTCGATTTAAAGTTTTCTATGGAAAAAATGTACATATGTTTCAGTATTTTCTCTGTAAGTTAGATGTAGCAAGTGATGTTGGGTTTTTTTTCCATTTGGAGAAAAGGACAAATGTAAACAAAAGTGTTTTATCTTAACATCAGGATTTCCAGAGATGCTATGGTAGTTTGTGCTGACTTTTTCAGTCTTTGCATATTCCCCTTCAATATGACAGCCTCTGTGTCTACAAGAAGTGAGTTCTGGAAAGTAGTTACAAGATCACTATCAGTTGGCTGTGCCTGACAGGATTAGGTATCCCTGCAAGACAGGCCCTTGGAAGGGCAAGGGAGACCTTCAACATACTTATTCCATGACTCCTTTGTAGCTAATTCCAAACTTATTTGTGCTGGTGCTGGTCCTGGTCCTAGGTAGTAATGTTCTAACATATTTTGCTTACAAAGTGTAAAGAAATTTCCATACTGAGGCATGTTGCAAGTATGGCACCTTGATTAACCTGCTTGATGAGAGGGTTCAGAAGTCCTTGAAATGGGAACTATGGGAGAAATAGAGACATAATTGTCTTCTTGAACTTTAGGAACACCTGACAATTTCTTACCGTCTGACAAATTAAAAGTTACCTTTTTCCATTTTAGAAATCTAAATGTAGGTATTTTAGAACCTTTCCATGTGAAATTTTCTACTTAATAAGAACATAATGTCTCAAGAGCATTCATTTGCAAACCAGATTGATATATCCCTGCTCTCCTCTTTTTTGATGGGAATGCTGTTAAGCAGCCTGAGTAATTGTTTTGTTGGGGAGCAATGTGTTAGACAGTCAACACATACAAGAGGGTCTGACAAAAATAGAGCATTTCCACACAAAGGGTAAATCATAAAGCTTAAAGTGGGGAGTAGAAAGGATGACAGAAATTGCTTCCAGAGTTGCCCATGTTAGTAGGATCCATATTCCATCTCCATTTTAAGAATAACTTGAAGAGTTTTAGCCACTCATCAGGACACTTCTGTTTGTGACTAAAATAATATTCATGGCTCAGTTCTCTCATTTTTCACTATATTCCACTTCCAGAATGCTAGATCTTCTGGAGATAAAACACAACAAAAAATACTTTTGTTCTGGCCTATGTCCATTACAATTTTAGGGAATTAAGTGGGGGAACACATTTTTGAACAACATTGGAGCAATTTTTGTGACATTAAAATACTAGATAATGTGAGACAAAATTAATACTCATTCTTTTAATACTTGAAACCCCAGCTTGAATAATTCTGGAAAAATAAACAGACTTTAAAACTGGATAAATCAGCACAATACATTTCATATTTTTGCTATATTTATTTGAAATTCATTTGACAAAAAAAAAAAACCACCAAACAACAACAACAAAAAAAAATCCCACCAAACCAAACTAAACCAAAAAAAAAAAAAAAAATCAAACCCCCAACCACCAAAAGCCAAAAAACCCCAGCCTAAATTATATATGAGAATAACTTAGAAAAATTACTGAAGGGCTGGCCTCAGAAGGATAACTGGTTTATGTGAAATGCCCTGAAGTTGAAATACTTATCAAAGCTGTTTGGTTGGGAAATTAGTCAGAAAATCTCCCCAAGAACCAAGTTTATCCCAAAACACTTAAAATTTCTAGGCAGGAATTACGGCAGCATGGTGTGAGGCTATATTTAATTATCTTAATTTCTCTGGAATCATATATGTGAAAATTGATGTAATTCCCATAGACTAAATGAAATTATTTTGAATCACCACAAGAAAATGAAGATAATTCATTGCAAAAATCATCTGCAATCAGAACAGCTGAGAAGATTCTAAATTACTTTAATCACTAATATTCACCAGCAGACTGATAAAAAGGTGATTAAAAAATAGAAGCAATTTTCCAGATGTGTTTGTATTGTTTGAAATTACTTACACTTCTATTGCAGATTCAAGGAAAATTGAACATGACTGTAGAAATGACAGATGAACACACATTTCTTTCTTGGTGAAGTCAGATTACTCAGGAGAAATGCATGTTCATTCTCTTGCATTGACAAAAAAATGTGTGATCCTTCTCAAGCATCACATCAGTTATATCATATGGAAACAAGTGGAAGCCCTAAGACTTTCATACTTAAGCTGTCAAATAACTTTCATACGATGTTTCAAGTAGGAAGATACTAAAATTAGTGTTTGGAAAAATAACAGATCCTGATTTCTCTGAATGTGTAGAAATTACAAAGAAGAAAGCTTAACTTTCACTGCTCTGGGCCAAATAGTGAAAACCTATGTTTATAAAGTTTATTTGAAGCTTATTTGAAGTTTATTTGGAGTTTAAGGGTATATTTTCATGGAGGATTTTCATATACAAACTCTCACCAGCCACAGATGAAGAATGGAATACACCAGATTTGGGGTTTTCAGCATCTGGAGTATTTTCAGCACACAATTTTTTTTTCAGTGAGAGTAGCTGGGGTCCCAACACCAAGGTGGCACTAATCTGTGCTTGCCCTCAGGACAAAACTCTTTGGCTTTCTTTAGTAGAAATGGTCTTTGCTTTCCTTTCTCTCAAATGTTTACATTGCTTAATTGAAAACTAATTTCTGTGTAGGGAAACACAGTAAAGTATGTGATGGGCATGAGGTGTGTAATAGGCATGAAGATTTTATATTGTCTGAGGATGATCTCATCATTACATCTCCAAGATCTCCTGAGCTCACAGGCAAGTCTGACTGCTGCACACCTTTGTATGTACAAAGTCATTTCCCAAGGCTCTGCAGCAGCACATTTCTGAGCCATTTGTCTTATGCTCCCCTGCCTTTCACTGCCACTTCAGGCTTGTTATATTTGCTCAGAAATGCACTGCCTGATTACTGATTTTTTTCTTCAGCTATAACACAGATTGGTTTTCCTTGCATGCAGATTTTCTTGTGCTATTAAAGAAATGGGTATTAAGATGAATGGAAATGGGAAAAAGAAGAAAGTGTTTTCCAACATGTGCTCTCAGTTTACAAGAAAGCATATACTATATCATACATAAACTATTTTAAAGTTAAGTTATGGAAAAATTAATAATGAAATATTTCAGATAAAAGCCCCAGATAAAAGATGTACCACATGAAATTATGACAATATTGATGAAAATAATTTTAAAACTGTATCTTTTGATTGTTTGAGTTCTATATCCAGTATATAAAAGTCAAATAGCCTTGGCTATTGACTCTGTGTTTACTGTTAGGAAGCACCATCATAATCCAAAACCAGAATATTATAAAAAAGAAGACATTTATTGTAATTTACAGTTAATTTGACTCCTCAAAGATTCCATAACTTCGTGTAATTAAATTGTATACTGCTTTATAAATAATATTTGTCCGTTCTGCAGACAAGCTGCAGAAAGCTTGGGTTTAAAAGCTTTGGGTTTGTGAGAGACCAGCTTGAGTCTTTAAAATCACTGAAGGGAAAACATCACCACTTTAACTACATAGAAAGTAAAAAAAAAAAAATTGTTTTTCTATGAAACTGCTAATTCTCTTCAATCTTTTTTTTTTTTAAGAGTGAGAAGTCACCCGTTCATCCTAACCATGCTAAAAGAATCATCATTTGAATATTGCAACAACAAAAATATATACTTTTAAAGAATTTTCTTTTGGTGGGTAATCTCTTAGCACACAGGCAAATGCCAGGCCCTTTTACTACTTTTTGTTAAAGAATTCTTCATCACATGTCACTTTTTAATTCTGTATATCGGAAGTACTTTCTAGTGCTTTCAATAATCATAATTCCCTGCTTTTCAATACATGAGACCTTCTAATCCAAAATATCATATGCATGTTTGCTAGCCCTGTCATAACTCTGAAATATTTATTATTCTTTTACAATGTCCTAAATTCCCAATCACAAAAAATGTTCAGTAAGATAAATCTGTGCAGTCTCTAGATTTCACTGCCACAAACCACTCCATCACAGTCAGCACTTGCTGCTGGAGTGAGTTGACAGGTCTTAGGTCTTCTGTAGTTCAATAGCTCTGAAGTGATCACTGTGAATGTGAGGAGGAGGAGGAGTATTCATTCAGAATTCCAGGAGAATCTTCATAAAGAAATATTCAGGCTGAATTGTTGACAAGTGGCTTAGTTTGGATCCTGTACTTTCTTTGCATAATGAAAAAGATTATGTGAATTTTCATGTAACTTCTTTTTAAATTGTAATTTGTTGTGCTTTAAAGCATTTTTTTTTCCCTCAGTTTAAATAATTCAGTTAAATGGCAAAGGAACTGAATAATCTGCTGGTTTATAAAGACAAGCTTAGGAAAGACACTGAATACACGTGAAAATAGATGATAAGAATTCTATAATATCTTAGTGTTAGCTCCTCCGTGTGAGAAGTGTGCCAGAAAAGTGATTAATTAGTTAGCTGCCAGATCTCTGCAAAGTGGTGTTTCTAGTTACTCTTCAGGAATATTTCTTGTGATCATAACTGGCTTAAGCTCTTGTGCCCCCAGTGCTCTGTAGGGTTTGTTAATTCAACCAAAGATTGAATCCTCCCCCCTGAGGATGAGCAGCAAATACTGGAGGACAAGTATTCCATACTTCTGAATACAGCATCTCAGCAAATTCAGTCACATATTTTTCTGGCTACAGATAAGAAGTTGTTTATAATTATCACTGATAATATGATATTCTCATGATGATATGATTGGTGATATATTTACAAGCTCTCAAAATCTGTTTAAATTGACTCCAAGATGAGACAAATAAATTTTAAGTTGTTTTGCAGCTGCTCTTGCCAGAGATCTCTTGCAGGATTTGTAGGTAAATTAATTATTTCCACAGTCTTGGTTTCATTTAATGTGTAATATTAAGGAAGAAAGAGAATAAAAATTACTGGAAGAGATTAATATTGTAACAAAATTTTGGCCTAGGTGTCTAGGAACTCTTTGCTTGTAATGTTCTTTCCTGTAGGGCTACAATAAGGAAAATCAGTCCAACTGAAAGCTATACAAAGAATCCAAAACTTTCCTATGAGTCCTAGGTTAAAATGTCGATTATACCTTTTAAGAAGTGTCAGCAGCAAAATGCAGTATGTACAATATTGAAAAATGGAAATAAGACAAATCAGCCACAACTCTTGGTGGTTTCACACTAGTTCAGTGCCTAAGTCCAGCACATCCTCATTACCACTATAGTCTCATTTTGTGGACATTAACAGCTTAAAGAGTCTTGGGTTACAAAAGAGCTAAAATCCAACTGAAGTCAGCATCCTGTGAAAATTCAAAGGCCTGAATTTTAAGCCATGAATAGTTCCCAATGCTTTGTTAGGCAAGGATGACCTTGAGAAACAATTCAGAAAATTAAGTGAGCTTACAGAGACAAACTCACTGTTAAGATAAAGTGAAGCAGAGGAAATGTGCTACAGTTGCTCATTAAGTGTAAAAGAAAAAACATGCCAGGTTGTGCCATTCACCTAACATTTAATGAACTGCCATGGTGTGATGAAAAACCTTAAGAAGAAATACAGAAACGATGCCATGGTTGTCTATCTTCACATCATTCTTCAGAGCTCCAGGAACCTTCACACAATTTAGGGCAGAATGAAACTACCACAAGGGATGAAAATGTCACCGTGTGGCCCTCATTAATATAACATCTCTAATGAAGGGAAAACCCATGGTTACTGCCACAGGGGATAATGGTTGTTGACCTCTATGGTATTCCTGAAGTTGGCACTGAGTTTCAGTACACTGAAATTCATAGCTAAGGTTCTGCTTCTATGATTTCCATTAAGGATGCAGTGACCAGGGCTTAACTAATGACTGAGACCTCTTGGAATGTAATGGGAAGATCTTAGCAAGGAGGAGCTCTCTAGGGGATGTTACACATGGAGATGAATAGCTGATCTTCTACAAGTTAATGTGTGAGACAGAATTGTTAATAAAAATCTGAACTTGTACTAACATCTCGTGGTTTAGAAAAGGTACTCCCTAGTTTGGTGCTCCCACTGAGACTCTCCAAACTGTGTGCCACTTGCTTGCTCCCCTTCTTCCCTGTCTTCCTCCCTTCTACTCCTGAAGGTGGCTGGAGAGGCACCAAAAGTGAAAATCATGGGTTGAGTAAATAACTATTTGTTGGAAACAGCAATGAGATAAGAAAATTAACAGTAACAGCAACTATATTAATACTAAAAGCACAAGAGAGGGGAACAATTCACATGTGTTTGCTGAGAACCAGCATCACCCAAATGCTCCCTCCACCACATTTGTCAACCAGCAGTCAACCAGCAGGACCCTCTTTTCTCCAGAAGAGACTACTTTCCTCTTGTCACCAGCAATGAGATGAGGTGGTATATAATAACCTCTGGGTTTTAAATATGCCCTCTCCTGATTACTGCAAAAATGAACCCAGTTCTGACTGGAATCGAGTAATAATATTTTGCTAGCACAAATATATTAGGTATCTTGCCCTTTAATCTTTAATTATCAGAATGATATATAAAGGAAATTGAATTCAACTGCTAGATATTTTAGTTCATCTGGAGTCACAGAGTCACAGGATAACTGGGATTGGAAGGGACCTGTGTAGATCATCTAATTCAAACCCTATGATAAGGAAAGTTTATATAGAGGAGGGTGAACAGGATTTGTGACCAGGGGGCTTTGAATGTCTCCAGAGAAGGGAATTCTGAGCCAAGTTATCCTAACTAAGAAGATTCTCTTTGAAAAGATCCTAAAATAAAAAGTTGCAAAGAATAATTGCACTTTATCATCTAGCTGATTGTTTCTATAACAATACTAATAACAACCTCTTTACTAGAAAAAGCCATTAAAATGAATGTGTTTCTCTATCCCTCCCTCCTCCCCTGATCCATATTTTATATTTGCTGTGGTATCAGAAGGGAATAATAACCTGTTTTACTTCTCTTTATAAGCCTGGCATCTGCACAACCTGATCTGCACTGTCCTTGAAGAATAGGCGTATTCTTGGGTGCTTCTACTGCTTCTACCCCTAGCAAAGGTTTTTGGACATCACTGCTGTTGAGCAGGGGCAATCCCAACTGGCTGTTTTATTGAAGCAGAAATATGTAAGACTCCAAAACCATCTCCCAGGAAGACTAATATTAATTCAAGGCATGGAACAGATGGTTAAGAAAAAAATTTTGCTAACTGAATCACATCCTGATCCTGTATGCATTTCACAGTCAAAACTCCATTTCACCAGTTTTTGTAGGTTCTAGTTTATCAATGCATTTAATTTACATCTATGCATTCGCATGTGAAAGCTTGATGATAATAGGGGGAAAAAAACATAAAACACTCAAAGATGCTATCCAGGAGATACATATTAAAACTTAATTCTTGTCTTCTTCATTTATGTGCTTTTTGAAGACACATATTTTATTTATTCTTTTCCTGATCAACAGTTCTGTCACCTATATATCAATTTCCTATTTCTTTTTGTTTTCCCTGCATCTTTCCTTCCTTCTTTTCTACAGACAATTATTTGGCCTTCAGCCACTGACTTTCTGTTTTATTGCAAAGAAAATATTTCTATCTAATTGCAACAGTGAGACTTGATTTCTTCATTATCCCCTTCTTTCCTCCTACAAAGTGTTGCCACAAGTACATGAAAAACTGCTCAGAATTAATTTCGCTTTTTTTGTCTGACTTGCTGGAGCACAAAGGGAAAAAGTAAAAATGTAGTGAAACTCACTACATTCTTATGCAATAAACTCAAGTAGTTACATATTTCTATCTTTTGGAAATATTCTTCTCAAAAGACAACAGCCATCTTGTGTTAATATGTGATGTGCCAGAAAGTGATACTGAGCTGCAAATCAGGATTTCACAAATAATGCTGTATATAACTTTGGACTACCTCAGGATATATAATAGACCATTAAATATGCTACATGCTAGCTGCAAAGAAGAAATTGCACTTAGGTTACTAGAGAGGTTTAGCCTGTATGGTTAGCAGAAGTGGCTTAAATATGCAGCTGGTTAAAATATTGATAACACCTGATCCTGAGCCTTTGAATAGTATTAGGACTACCATAACAATTCCTCTAAAGGCCACCCAGATGCCTACTGTCTTTATCCTTCCTTTAAAAATATATTCCTCTTTTATTTAGCTGATACAGCTGGCATGACTTAGTTTCAGTGGCATGCCTAGAATCAGTGGAAAATTCTCTTGTAATTGACAATTAATATTTTGAACTGGATTTGCAAGAAACTTGCTAATGTCTGTGCCGCTATGCTCTGCCTCTGACCCGTGATGTTCTTGTGGAAGTGATATACTGCCTGTCCATGGCATTTCACTGAGGTAGAGGAGGTGGAGAGTCATCATTCAGGCTGGCCTTACAGGTCACTGCTAGTGATTGTTTTGTGGAGGTGCAGGATGGGTCAAGAGTAGATGCTATAGACTTCTTCTGTCATTACCTGCCTCTTCAGAGGATGAAGCAGCTAATGATGTAATTTACCTTGCAAAACTGGGACAGGCTGGGCATGTAACATATTCCTAGAAACATTTCAGGACACCTTTTTAAAACATAAATTACTTTTTCTTTCTTTGCTCAGTTACTTTACCAATCTAGAGTAAGGGCACAAGAAGAGAAAGAATGCAAAATGTAGCAAAAATTTTGGGATGTCATTTAGCTGCCTGAACTTTAAGCTTTTGTTGTCACTCACCTGCCTCTGGGTAAGCAGTATTTAAGGATAAAGGCAAGTATGAAACGGAAAACCAAGGTTCTGGTGTGCAACAGATGATCTCCTAGGCAAGTAAAAATACTTTGGTCTGTATGGTTCCTTCACATGGTTGTGGCATTTTTTTATTAAAATTGCATGCTCGGCTAAAAAATTAATGTCATCCTGATCTCTCTTTATTCAGTGAGAATGTAAATGGAATATACTATGATGGGAAGTCTTCAGTACCTTTAATTTATTATTTTTTATATTTCTTTACTTTTGGATGAATTTTTTTTGAAGAGGAAAAAATATGACCTTGCTAATTGCTATAATTAGAGCTACTGCTGCTAAAGCATTTATCCATATAAACTAAACAAACAAACAAAAAATTGCAACAACTCCCAAGCACGTTACCACTTCAATTTTAGAAAGGCAATAAATAAAATTCACAGAAACTATGCCAGTCTATCTTGAAGCAGTACATTTTTATTTTCCATGAGGATTCTGGCAGTGTTTGACATTATTCACTATGACTATACACATATGTTTGGTGTTGAAATAAAAAAGCCAAACTCATATTCATTTTATGGAAAAAAAAATATATTTATGCCTTAATTTGATATATCTTTTATTACAGTTTATTTCAATTTTTTTGTTATAATTGGAGAATAAATAAACTGGAACTTCCTTTATTAATGATTTAAGATCTTAAATTTATTTTGTTTGGTTGGTGTAAGTGAAGCTGAGAGTTAGTATTATTGAATGCAGATAAAACTGAATATTTTGTAAGCTGAGTGTGACATTTGCTTTATTCCGGCCTTGATCACCAATACCATTCTTAAGGAAACTTCCCTGTCCAACCAGCCAGGAGCCACTTCCATACTTGTGCCACCTGAGCTGGTGCTGAAGCCCTTTTGAACAGACCCCCACACTCACACAGTCAGATTTCCTTACTGGCTCGACTCCACATTTCCCATGGCAGAGTCTCTGATGTGCCAGTTCTTAAAACAATTGGTACAGTGACTAAATAACAGCTTGAGCTGCCCTCTGAGGTGGCATCCTGAACAAAGGAGCTTTTATATCCCTATAGTCTGAAAATATGCAAGTCTGGGGTTCATGGGCTCCTGCAGTGCCCCAGTGTCCAGCCCCAGTGCCCTTTGCTGTGCCAAGGGTCAGCAGTTCCTGACCTTTTGCCTCAGGCTCCAACCTGCAGCTCCCATTGCCACTGCACCCCAAACCACCTGCATTGAATATGTTCTTTAAAATCAGTCACCATGATTATTTTAATACTATCAAGAACGGCCCTGCACTGAAATCACAAGGCTCTCTCAGGCCCCACGGACTTAACGTACATCCAGTTTTTTAAGCTCTCTTCAACCTAGTCTTCTTCTGAGAAGCATAAGTTTTTCTTGTTCCAGACTTTGCCTGTGGTTTGAAGGGCCTGGGATTGCTGAAGCTTTTACTTACTGATAAAGACCAAGTCAGAGAAGATTAATATGTGCCACTGCACACTGGAACCCGAGCTAACTCTGCTTTGCTCCGGTGGAGCGGCAAGAGTGGGAGCTGCCTTGGCTGGGGTGAAGCCAAAGGCAGAACCTGAGAGCCAGCAGTGCTCCCTGCAGAGGGACGGCGTTCCTGAGCAGCAGGCCAGGCACCGAGCAGAGAAGGAAGGGGAGATCTCCAGTCCTGAAGTTCCAACAAAATTTAGAACCAGGGACCAGAACCAGGAGAGCCCCGAGCATCTCTGTGATGGGCTTTTAAAGCACAGCAAAACAGGGGGTGGATACAACAGGACAGCCAATGGGGTAATACTTGAGATGGAGTTTAGGGGCAGAAACCAACCAGGATAGGGGGAGGAGAAAATTCTTGGTTGGGGATTGGTCCAAATGATGAGTGGTGGGGAACGTTCTGGAAGAAGGGGCAGGGTTGCCTTGACAGGCAGGGAAGGGTCTGGAATAAAGGGAGGGGATCTCTTGAGGGACGGATAGAAGGGAGGGCAGAACTTAGAAAGAAACCAGCTTGGAGAAAACATGGGGATAACAGAACAAACCATTTAACAATCAACTTAATAAAACTTAATAAAAGAAACATGAACCACAACAAATGTGCCTATTTTGTGTCTTTATCACCAGATCCCCTGCCCCATGCAGCAGCAGGTCCGTGTTTTCCTTTTGCTGTTTATGTACTTGTGAACAACATTCTTTCCATTTGCATCCCATGCTCCTTTCATGTTGACCTTGACTTTCTTATCCTCATCTCTACAAGATGCTCCGACAGCAGCTCCGTAGTCCTCCTGTTGGTGCTTCCACATATTGTACAATTTTTTAATGTCCAAGTTCAATCACAAGCTCTTTCCTCATCCATGTACATCTCCTGCCACCTTTGCTTAATTCCCTACTTGATGTGATGGACCATTTTTGAACTTGGAGAAAAATATCCTTAAATATCAAAATCTGAAAGTCTGGTGCCATCTCAAAAAAAAAACTGTGTCCATATGAAAAACCAAACCTGATGAAAATACTTATGGAGACTGTGGAACTAAAGTGGGTTTACAACATGTGTGTGAGAATTATCCCTTATTATTCACATTAACAGGTCAGTCCTCAGCACCAAGTGACAAAATGTTTTCATATGTTGTTGCAGTGTCTTTGGATTGTTAAAAAGCAATTTCCATGGCTTTTTGACTTTTTTAGTATAAACATTTGGTAAATTATCCTGAAAGAATGGTGGTATCATAATCTCCTGAAATAAGGAATAACCATTTACAGTAGGTACAAAGTAAGAGTGTCTGCATTAAAAAAAAAAAAAAAAAAGCATTTCTCTTTGCTCATTCCAAATACTCACTCTCTTCCAACCTTGTCAGCTAACCCTACTTTTTCATTTTAATTACAGCAGATGTCAGCTTATTCAAAACTCTTTATGTTTAAAAGGCATGATGGCTATTTTTGCCAGAGTAATTTTCCTCAAATTTACTGACTGTATGGTTCATAGTATATGCATCAACTGAAATAAAGCTTTTCTAGTATAAGATTTTCCCTAAAAATAATCCCCATTGCAGTCTATCTTTTCTCAAATCTGTGTTCCCCACGATTTTCTACATTTCCTTCCATACCCTCCCCAAATATTTGAAAATAAGTATATTTATGTATTATATTATATGTAAATTCCACATCTAAAATACAAGTTTGTCATGTCTGACATACATGTCTTGAATTGACACAGACAAGATTTATTGCATGTTGCTCCTGAATGAGGCTGTGAAGAAGGCAGAAAACTTAAATAAATAATCTTTAATATGTGTACTATTACAGGTCATAACAGCTAGTTTATGAGAAGTGGCTCTTTTCAGTAACTTTCCAATAACTTTAATGTGTTGAGATAATATTGATCTGCCAATAGATCTGGAACCATCCTCTTCAGGTCTAGGCATGGTCCCATGTGAAGAGGAGACTTGAGTGCTTTGGCCCAGCTCAGGATCGAATAAATTGGAAAAGTGCTCATGCAGATTTAGCCCCTGCCTCAAAGCTAACATGATCCCTCCCTGTCTCCAGCCAAGCCTTCTGCCAGAGAAGGACAGGATAGAGGGCTTTTTCTGTACTTCTTTTGTCCCCCTCTGGGGAAATGTGTTACTTAAGTGAGCTTAATGTTATTCTTTGAAGCAAGAATGCCAATTTACTTGTGCTATAGTAAGCAGATGAATTGAGACTGGCAGATTCATATGAAAATAAAACAGATCCTCTATCCCTAGGAATTAAGGGAAATATCTTGTCAGGTCAACTGAGCAGCTTCTAAAGAGCTGCTCCTCCTTTTCCTAAAGAATGGAGGGCTGGGGGAAGAAAGAGAGAGAGGAAAGTCACTGATAATTCAAGACTTCAGTCTCTCTGGCAGCTCGGGTGCCTGAAGCTACATGGTTATCCTTCCAAGAGAAACACATCAGGGCACATTTGTGCAGAACCCCAATCTGATGGTCAGCTAGGAGTGCCCAGGGAGCATTTTGCATCCTGTGCAATGCCCTAAGGGCATAATAAGAAATGTAACAGTGAGTCATTTTATTTCCAAATACTGGAAAAGCTGCTAAATCAATCTCTTGGAAATTATGAACCATGAGAATTGAATCTGGCAATACAACTGATTCAACAATTCTGCCTAACTTTGAAATGCTGTCTTCCTGCCATTGTTATGTGACTTTTCCCACCAAATTTCTGCATGCATGTTCAGTAATTCTTAAAGCATATCCTTTCACCTTTTGTACTTAAAAAAATACAGAAGGTGGCAGGAGAAATTTGCATGTGCAAAAATAGAAAGAGGCAAAAAGTTGTAAATTTGTATAATAAGTATAAGCAAAATATTTAGAAAGTTAAAATGCAAGTGTTAAAGTGAGCAGCCTATTCCTATCCTAGCTAGAAGCCTGCTTCCCCCACTTGGTGGATTCATCTGTTCTGAAAAGAAAACTGATTACTCCAGGTCTGCAACTCCAGTACTTGGACAGCTGGGCACCCTGATTCTTGAAAGATTATATGCTGTGTTTCCCTTATTTTCCCATGGGCAAATCTAGTGTTGCTAGGTTGAGATAACTTCCAGCAAGAGCCTCAGCACTTAACCCAGCTTACACCAGCTGGTTTAGGCGCTCAGTACCTAACTCAGCTCAGTTAGAAAGCAGGTTAAACCAATCTATGTTAAGGTGACCACTTTAAAGATGTTGCTGGACAGTGCAGTTAAGAATAACCTAGTAATACTTTTGTGATATTTAAATTAATTTATTTCCTTTTAAAAATTTCATTTTCCCTTTTTTTTTGGTAAAAGTTTCAGTTATATTGCAATGTGCCATTGTTCTCAGAAATTTTTGACACATCTGCCATTCAATTTGAACAGGAAGCAAAAGAAGTCATCCTGTTTTCCTCACCTGATATAAAAGATAGGGTTTTAATTGCTTTGAATTGCATATAAAAAAAAAAAAGAAAGAAAATAGCTAACGCTTTTCAAATAGCTACTTCTCCACATACCAGAGAAATAATGCAAATCTGTCAGAAACAGAGTGGTTTTAGTAACAATTGGTATTCCAGTAAGTTGAACGATAATTAAGGTCTTTCTTGTTTATAAAGGGGCTTTTATATCTGTTAGATGTGTGCCTTTTACTTCTGCATGCTTTTTATGTGTTGATTGATTCAATTTGGTATCAGTTCAATCTATCTATTTTGTAAATGGAAAGAGCTTTCTTTCTTTGTGAAGAGTGTTAAGGTTGTTTGGAGCAATTAGTCCAATGTTAATGAGGTAAAGTCTTCTTTTCTCCTTGAAATGTAAAGAAATACTGCAGTGCTGAGCAACATTGCTAGAAGGAGCATGGTAGATTTTGTATTCATAGCTGGCCGTATAAAGACAAGCTTTGCACCAAGGAGGTTATGCGTTTTGGGGTGTCCAGCAGGGTAACATGGAATAACTAATGTGTTTCAGCATTCGTACTAAAAATTGGTGAGAAAGAAAAGGCTCTGTTCTTGTTCACAACCAAGAATGTTCAGAGACAAGGATATGGTGCTGTTTTCCCTTAACTTCCAGGAAGTGAGAGTTTTGATGTCCTGTCTTGTCCTTATAATGCTGAGTGATAAAGTCCAGGATATACTCCCCCTCAGGCTATGTTGCAGTTGAAAGACTCCATTTATGATTTTATGGACATATCATTGAATTCTTTTTCCTTGAGTTTTACAAATACTTCTTTGTGATCATGGATTTTTATAGCTTTACAGTTGTTTTATTATGAAAGTCAGTTATGTGATGTTAGTTAGTTTCAAAGGTTTTGCCCCAGGTACCCACCATTCCTTCCCCTCACAATGGTTTGTCCCAAGTTTTTTTACTCCTTAGTTTTCCTGCCACTTGGCCTGCCCTCAAGTTGTCAATCTCTCTGTTCCACCCCTTCTATCCTTACATATTCATGTCAATCTAAGTTGTGCTGCCCCCCTCTCCTGTCCATCAACCCAGTTCCACCCATTTTCTTCAAGAATGTTCTATGTCAATCACCCTTTGTTCGATAGAGGATTTGTCTGTGAGGCTTCTTCCCTCCCCCATGTTATCCCCATTGGATGTGCTGAGCTCCGTACTCCTCCCTTGATGTCTTCCCATTGGTTGTGTAATGTTTCCACCCCTCACCGCCACTCCTTTATATACCCTAGCTCAACCCCCTTTCTTTGGCACTTGTTCCTGACTCGTCCCTGGAAGACAACTTCTTTGGAGCCCGTAAAAGTGTCCTCTCCTTCACTCTTTGCCTCAGATCCTAGCAGTGCTCTCAGGCAAGCGCCACCCACACCGCTGCATACGCCAACACCTGAAAGTCTCTGCAGAGACCCGGGGAGGTCCATCCCTCTCGGGGTGCCCCCTGCCACACAGGGAGACAGCAAGACGGTGCCTCCACACTCTGGCTGCAGTGAGTGCTACTCTTCTTCATCAAGGAACTGAAACACCCACCTCCGGAATAGTATTCCTATACTGCATAGTACAGAAATAATCTGTGAGAACCCACGGCAAGTGGAATATCGCCTTGTCTGCCCTGGGGTGCTCTGACTCCCAGGAAAACACTGATTTTGACCCTCAGTCATGGAGAAGGTCTCCTAAGCCTCAAAGTAAGCTAGAGACCACAAAAGTGTGAAATAGATTGTATAGATTGTAGAGAGTAGTTTAGTATGTCACATAGGTAAAAAATTTAGATTTTAGGATTATTAGCATACTGTAGATAGGTACAAGGTGGAGGGTACAGGGTGTTGCCTTGAGTTTCTTTCTTCTTTCTTCGTTTTCCTTCTTCTTCTTGGGTTTGGGTGGTATCTTGTAATTGGGTAGAAAAATCCACATTGCAGGTCTTTAAGGGTCAGTTATTGAGTTAGAAAAGGAAATAATCTAGGTGTCACTTCTTAATTGGGTAGTTTAGCTTTTTATTAGATTTAAAAAGACCTTGTAGCATGAGTTTGTTAGCCATTTTTGTGCTGCTTTTCCTGCATGCAGAGTCTGGGTGCAGACAGTGTGCTGAAGTCATGATAAGATAACAATAAAACAAGAACCTGAAGACTGAAAAAGTTCTGTGCATCTGCTTTTCCTGACAAAGAACTGCTTCAGGAGGGTTTCCCCCTGCCTGGGGAAGCAAACGCACATAAACAAACCAGTTTTCCAGTGCATGTATTTTGAGTTCCTTTGGGAGTTGCCACAGAGCAACCTGAAACCTAGGAGAATGCTGGTACAAAAAAAAAAAAAAAAAAGAGTGGGAGGGCATTCATTTGATTATTTGTTTATTTGAGAGAAATAAACAGGGGCTTTGGGTTTTTTATTGTACTTACACCACCCAGTTACAACTGTGTCTACTTTCAGAGATGGGCTTATCATGACACAAAATGCTCTTAGAGCCTGAGCATTTTCCCTTTGCTGTCTCTTCCAACTGAGGAAGTAACTGAGCTGCTAGGAAGGAGCTCGCCTTCAGATCACCTCACTTCATGCAGGTCTGATAGCTGGTGTCCACTGCAGTTCAAAACAGCTCCTTGCAAACCCAAATTCTAAAGGAACCTTTCCTCAGCTCAGAAAATATGTCATGGATTGCTAGACCTTTGCCTGCCCTGTTTTTCCAACCAATGGAGCAGTGCCAGGACAGCACAAGTGATGGTGGGGTATCTCTGGAACTGGTCATTGTAGGGACTTTAATTTGTATCCGAGTTTGCTTCTGAATGGCTGTTGTTGGCTGAGAAAGAGCAGATGGAGAGGGGCAATGGGGCATAGTCATTCCTGTGATGGCAGGCTGGCTGTAGTTGCACTAAGTCATCCCCAGTTGTGAAGATTCTAATGATAAAAAGCTACCTTTTCTCCTGGGCTCTTGCTGCATCAACAACCAGTAAATATGGCATGATTTATCTCGCCACTTAGGAGGTAACTGGGCAGTGGAAGGGAGCATTGGTTGTACTGGTAAAAGATGTGTCAGACAGGAGTAAATGGAAGAGGAGCACTTCTAATGCCATTGTAATTGTGGCGCTGATGGCAGATCTTAGCAGGCTATTGACATCAAAAACTGTCTATTTATGGGAAAGACAGCCTTTATGGTACATATTTGTTTTCATTGCCACCTTCTACCAAGGCAGTAAAACAACAAACTAGAAAGTTAGTGCCACAAATTCATGAGAAGGCATACAGAAACTCAGTTCAGGTCATAATGATCAGCTTCTTATCCTCTGAGACATGTGTAGAATAAAGCAAACAAATAGTGCAGAGACTTGAAAATCCCCAAACAACCATTTTGTGCCTGTACTTCATTAAATACTAGTTGTAATCTGGGTTTTTTCATGTTTACAAAGATCCTTTTTAAATGAAAGTAAAGGAAAGACATAAGAAAAATTCTGCCAAAGGAGATTTTATTAAATCAACCCTGAGAATATTTAAATGCAGTGAAAATCAAAAGAGTGATAAATACAGACAGCCAATTACAAGTACCTTTAATTTATTGTATTTAATTTCACTGAGTGGCTGAGCTGCCTTAGTGACTCAGCTGTAGCTATGAAAATCACCTTAAGGTTTGCACACTAACATATTTGATTAAAGCATGACTCTGCTTGGATTATCACCTTAAAATGTTCAGAAATATGTAAATTAGAACCTGAATTAATTTTGGTTTTACAATTTCATATATGGCAGAAGGCTTAAAACACAAAACTGAATACTGCATAACAACTGAATAATTATATTTGCTTTGAAAAATGTCTTAAGTTATCTTGGTATTTTTTTGTTAGCTTTTAGTCCACTTCTCATTGTTGTCAGCCTGTGTTTTGGGTCCATGACAATGAGTTAAACCAAATGTGCTGAAAATATCTGCTCCAAAAGTAAACATAGGCTTTCACTGGAAATTCACTACAGCTCCCCTTGCTTTCGCTGTTTGTCAAATTTCCTGGGAAGAGCAGTAATGAGATTTAACTGATGAAGTGATAAAATTATTCCTATAAATTTTGCAGTCCTTCATCAAACAAGAGAGGCTAGCTGAAAAATTATTAATGCAAAGAGCCAAGGACTATGAGGTCTGCTTTTAAACAAAATCACTTCCAAAATGTTAAAAAAAAAGGCATTTAATTTTTTTTCTTCACTAACAGAATCTTTTCAGAAATTCAGAAATTGAGTCATCTAAAACCCAGTGAGTCAGATAATCAATTGTTTGGCCCTGTTTGCCTCTGTAACCAATAATTTCCTTCCCTTGACGTCACATTGGTATTTTGCTGTAAACAAACTCTTAAGAAAAACAAACTTAACCTTTCAGATTGTGGTTGCTAATTCTGCATGACAGATGCAGAATTACACAGGTTTCTCATATGTGTGTCAAAAAGCGTATCTGAGAACATCTAATGTACTTGGGAGGTATGAATTAAACTGATAACAATAAAAATCAGCAAGGAAGGCCAAGCAAGGAAGTTGGAGCGTTAAAAATCATAAATCCCATTTTGACATTTTTCCAGAACATTCTTGTACATTCACCGGGCACTATATAAGGGAAGAATCCTTCTCCATAGGAAATTCTTGGCTGAAGAGACTGACAAGAGAGGAAAAAAAATACACACGTCTCTCTTTCCATTTAGTATTTCAAACAATTTCAAACTATTGCATTAAGCCTGCTCAGAAAATGGTATCTACAAATGTCCTTCCTTTGGAGCTCCCCACCTTAATTCTGAGCCTATAGAATTCAGCTACAAGTTAATGGCCTAATGTTTCCTTCCCTAGATATTATTCCATTGTTTTGAATTGGGGCTTTTGAGGTTTTTCTTTCCCTACAATGCTTTGGAAGCCAGTATCTTACCTCATAATAATTAATTTGTTTTGCCTATCTCATCACCCTACTTGTCTGAAACAAATTTCCCGAAAACTGAAGTAAAATCTACTGCTTTACATTGCTGCAGACTAGTAATATTTGAATTCTTTCTCAGCTCTACATTTCTGAGGGTTTTAAAATCAAGTGGAGCGGGATAAAAGCAATGTGTGAGGAAAATACTTTGCTATGGCTTGTTTTGAAATTAATTTGTGGAGCTTTTTTTCTACAATCCTCCTGTTTGCTGATTGCTCATTGATTTCATACTTCTACTCAAAGAATTTATAAAAGCTAGAGACTCCCAGGCTTTGGTAGACTTGCATCTTTCCACTTCAAATAAGACTGTGGATTTTCAGATGCATTTTTCTAGGTTTGCTTTGCTCCATGAAGCTGATCACACCCTGCTTCTCCAAATACTAAGCATTGGACCTGAAAATCAAGAAGGACCTTCACAGAAGAAGATTTTTGTCGATGGTGAAGCAGATGATTTAAACAATTATCGTGCTGAAAATACTACATTCTTAATAAGTTGTCTCTACAAAGTAAGTAACTTTTGTTTTTAAGATTCTGAGTTATGGGTTTGTCTGAACATGGCATTTCTGTTTGGAATATAGAAAGAGAGAAATAATTTCACTGATATATACTTGGAAAGAAACTATGTTTGCTCATACTGTAGAAGAACAATAATGTTTTAAACAGAGACCTAGTATAGGAAATGCTGGCCCCAAAGATAAGTATTCATGAAGGCATTAAGACACATCTAGAATGACATTATAACTTAAGCTATATGTGATCTGCTTTAGTGCAATATAACTATCTGCCCAGAAGAACAATAAATGCATATTTTTCATTTATTTTTAGAAGAGATACTCTTCTGCAGACTATTTGCCTTATGTCAATGCATTTTACAATGTAACAAAGAACAATAACTGCGACTGTCACAGAATCATACATAGTGTAAAAGATTAAGAGGACCAATTGATGTGACGATGGTGTTTACACCTATAATAAGCAAAAACTGAACAGCATAAGACCCCCAGGACTGAGGACATGCATTGCAATTTACTTAAAATGTAGAAAACTGTCTATTATGAGATGTTTCTCTTCTTTTCAGTTTATGTTTAATATTGCATAAAGTCATGTTCTGTGGTTCAGTCTTTGTTATAAGAGTATAATGCATTCTGACATATGTGTTGTTTTCTTTTGTCAAGGGCCTGCTATGTGTATTGTCTTTGTCTTTATTAAAATTTCTTGCATTATGTGCTGAACTAGAGGAATAGCTCTTGACATTGGTCTTACTCAAAATACTAAAATGAAGTGAAAATTATTATTTAAAAGTTACTGCTTGAAAACAGCCATCATTGAAAAAACAGTGTGGTTGAATTTGGAAGGGATATTTGGAGATTATTTGGTCCAACTCTCTGCTTAAAGTAGGATCAGTGCAAGTGGCTTGAGTTCTGCTGTTTTTCTGACACTATCCCTACACTCTTAGACAGTGTCTAGATAAATCTTCTGGGTCACCTGTCCCCACTTCTAACTCAAATATGCTTCCTTGTTTTATTTGATTCTAGTCAGGAATTCATTCATTCTGTCACTCTTGCTTGATTTCTTGAGCCTGAATAATGTCCTTGAAAGTCAAATTAGTTCTTTTGAGCCCTCTGTTTTCTGTGACCAGCTCCCATGGCATTCTTCCAAGCCAGTCCCTGAACAGATTCAAGATTGTTCTCTTGTAGTGAGGGATTGTGATCCTGATATTTACAGGTTTCCTTTCTTCAGGTTCCTGCACTGTAGGCTCTCTTGGCTGCTTCAGTCCATACTGCCCTTATGTCTCCATTGTCCTTGTTTGTAAGAACCAGGTCCAACAGAGCGCCTTACCTCATCACCCACTCCTCCATCAGCTCTCTTAGGAAGTTCATTAACTTCAGATACCTCTGTGGCTGCTTGTGTTCTGCTGTGTTGTTCCTGCAGTAGATTATCTGGGTGTTTTCAGCCACCCATGAGGACCAGGGCCTCCAAGTGTGAGTCTTCTTCAATGGGCTCAAGAAGCCTTATCTACTTCTTGCTGATGAGAGGGTTTGTAGCAGACATTCACCACAATGCTTCCCACACTGGTTTGTCCTCAAATTCGGACCTGTGAACTCCCAGGCAGCTGACCACCAGTCCTAGGCAGAGCTCTGTGTGTTCCTGTTGCTCTTTCCCATTCAAGGGAGTTCCTTCTCTCAGTGCCAGCCTGTCCTTTGCAAAGGGTCTGTGTCCATCCACCACAGCACTCCAGCAGTGTGAGTTTTTCCACAGTATTTTCTGTGACACAAGCAAGACTGTAACCCTGCTGTAGCACACAGATTTCTTAATTGCCTCTACTGTTCTTCATTTTGCCTGCATTAATGTGCAGGCACTGCAGAGAGGTCATGATGATTTCTCAGATAAATTGTTAGAGCTTCCCACACAATGCTCCATAATTACTGAGAAAGTAGTGAAAAAAAAATAAAAATGGGTTTCTTTTTAATTTTGTCTAGGACAAGACTCTTGGATTTTACTTATTGGCATTATTCCAAATGATGCTTTGAAATTTCTGTAAGTTGCTTCATGTAAATTAGTTAATCATTCTAATGTCTGTATAGAAGATATTCAATAAAACCTCAGTGAAGTAATTGTGACAGCTTGAATGCCTTCAGGGGAAACTAAATCTGATAAATACATACATTTGTTATATCTATGTTATATCCTTGAAAACACACACATACACATGTTACAGAATCACAGAGTGTTTGAGCTTGGAAGGAACCTCTGAAGATATCTGCTCCAATCCCCCATTTAAGCATGGGAACTGAGAGCTGCACAGAAGTGTTTATGTATCTTCTAGATTCTGACAAAACTGCTTACACCGGTAATGCACCTAAACTGGAGAAGAAAAGTGGCTGGGTATGAAAACACTTGAACATAGAATGACTAAAATTCTTATTCTACAGAAAAGCTGCTAGCAACATTAGGGAGCAAAAAATATTAGGACATTAGTAGAAATTGGAAATTAGAAATTTTCATATGAAGCGATTAGCCCAAAACATCAGCCAGACTGCTGATTTATTTGACTTGTGTTTCTGATTTTTTGTGAGTAATGTCCTTCCTTGTTGCAGGAAGAGAAAGTATACTACGACTCACTGCAAAAATAGAAAATATATGAAAAAACCTAGGCAGTAAAAGTGACTTCTATAGACTATAGAAGTTCCTTGAGATTTATGAAAATCCTTCATCTATAAATTCTTTTTATCCAGAAGATTGGAAGCTAAAGCAAGCATCTCACAAATACAAAACATATTTTCTAACAAATGGTTATAAAGTTTTATATATCTAACTGGAATTTACTATGAATAAAGCTTCAAAGAAAATTAAAAATATAAGTTGTATGATGCAAAAGACAAAAGATATGCCTTTGAAATGACAATGTGAATTAAGAGACAAAACCACCATAATTGCATTTCAGTAAAAACGGAATAGACAGATCAGATTTACAGAACAGATTTACAAATTTCTCAGAGATATCATTTTCAGGTCTTTCATTCCAATTTAATATCATATCATATCATATATCATATCATCATATCATATCATATCATATCATATCATATAATATCATCATATCATCTATATAATATTGATCAAATTCAGTGTCTGACAGGGTCTAGGCTTTTGCCTAGAAATTTGAGATTATGGAAACACAACTAGATACCTTCTGCACTAGTTCTTTGAACATAGTACAAAATTATCCAAATAGCTGCATTTAAGGCTCCCAGGAAGGGCTGGAAAAAAAAATTGGTTTATGCTGCATGATTGCAAATGAGAGGGCAAATCTCATTCAGTATCCATAAATGCAAAGAAATGCACTCAAGAAAAAACTAACCTCATATTCACTTCATAAGGTACTCTAATTACTTGTTACCTTTAAGGAAAAAAACTATGCTCCATGATAAACTGTTCTCTTAGGACCAGTTGCAGAGTTAGTAAAAGGATCAACAGAGTGCAGAGCTTTCCTGGGAAAGAAGAGGAGAAAAATTAAGTGAAGAATAATGTGTGTATATACCTATGGGTCCTATAAGCCTAGGGCAAAATCTTCAGTCATCAGGCTGTGGAAGGACAGAGTACAGGGATGTTTGGAATTGCACTTAGGCAAAGTAATGGAAGATAGTTATGATAAACATCAAGTGTCTGGATGTATCTGTGTATGTGTAATTTTCCAAATATTAGAGATGTTAATCCCCATTAAACCATATTATTTTAGGCTTTATCCTTAAAGTCATGATTGTCAGCAGCACAGGGCCACAAAACAATTAATGTATTTCTATTCATAGTATCTCAAGAACTACTTTACATCATATACTGAAATGTAAAATTCAGTATTATCTACTCAATCAAAAGAAGAAAAGGGGCCCTATCATCAGCTCAAATCTTCCCCTCTGTCGAGAATAAAGGTCTACATGGAGATCCCTACTTGGCCTCTTCGTTTTGTCAAAAATGAGGTGAAAGACTAGAATTATACCTGTGAATATCTCATCTTTTCTATAGAAGAAAAAGCAAATGCAGTAAATTTAGAAAGCACAGCAAAACACAAACCAGTCTATAAAATATATATAATGAAAAGCACATGAGAAGAATGTCTTTTATCATTGTAGTAGGTTCTTAGGATGCCAAAAATATGAGATTTTTATTTGGGAAGGCCATTTTCCTCTGTGGCTTCCAAGCTGTTAGTTTACAAATTCCTTTCCTAAAATGTCACATTTATTTCTGAAGTGGCTTTGATGTGAAACATTGTCTGGTTGGTTTTCTCCGTATTATGGTAGAGTACTTCATTTAAGGTAATTGCATCTTTTGATGTAGTGTGATTTTGCATAATTTTATTAGTCACAGAGTAAAACCATGGAATTAAATTTTTAAAAAGAACCTTTCTAAGCATGTTTGACTGCTAATGATGTCTATGGAAGTAATTGGTGTTTTGAATATAATACCATGCCTGCAATGTTCTGCAATACAAATTTGTATTAAAATTGTATGTATTGAGTGCCATACAGCAAATGAAAACATGATCCACTGCAGTGCAGATTTTAAAACTCTGAAAGGAAAAATTTTCCTGACATGATCCCCTGAAAAAAAACCACAAAAAAACCAACAACAAAAACAAAAAAAACCATGTGTAACCACTTTAGAGTCCTTAATACAATGCCTAAGTGTTTGTTCTGCAAAGGAGATTGTGAAATGGCTCTTTAAATGCAGCAGTTACAGAGGAAATGATTTTTTTATTACTCTTTAAAGAGTAGGGCTGACTGTATTATATCCAAAAGTATATAACTTCGAAGTTAGTACAAGAGTATACTGAAAATAAATATAAGAATTGCTGTTCTCTATGTCTGTGGTGTACCCTCTTTTTGATATTTCATTACTAGTTTTACAACAAACAGTCCTAGAAAATGAAAAACAAATTTCTAATAAATAGCCTTTGCCATACACCCAAAAAACCCGATAAAACTTTCAAACACTGCTACCAAAACCCTTTACACTCGGAATTATTTTTTAAAGTATTTCTTTGACAAAACACACAATTTCTGTTTCACTGCTACTCTTTTTTACTCCAAAATCATGCACTGCATATGTATACCACTTAGACTAAAATTGTATCCCCAGGCAACTGTTATTCTTCTCTGCAAAATAACATCACACTGAGTTAACATGTACATTACTCCTTCATACTGCCCAAGTATTTGGGGCATCTGCACCAGGAGATTCCACATGAGTACACCCTGAGCATTTCAAAGGCAGTCCCAAGTGAAAATAAAAGATTTTTAAGGGTACATTCAGCACACATTTCTTGAGTCTATAACCCTTTAGAAATCCAGGTTATAGCCTATGTCCTGCCCTGTGATGAGCTGTCTCCCATATATAACAGCTTGACGCCCATTTGGCAATAATGCTCTGAAACAAGTGGTTTTTCCCCTGCTGCCACGGTGGTTTTGCAACAGGACAGGCAGGCAGAAAGTGCACTCACTCTAAGAATCTTAGCATCTAGTGTAAGCAGCACAGTTTCACACTGTTAAAATAGAGATTGATTTCTGCACATGAAATCAGGTTATTTTCCATACCTGCAGTTAGATTTACCTGTACTAACAGTCCCATAGCAGAGATTCTGACATCTATCAAGCTGGAAATAAGGCAAAATTGCCTCAAGTGCTGTGGTTAGTGTTACTGTGAAAAAATTGTAGGCAGATGTCATCTTTACAGTGGAAAAAGTCTTTCGTTTTAAAAATGGGACAGATTCTTCAGAGCTAATGTTAACATTGATTTAGACAACAAAATTCTACAGATTGGTTATGTACAATTTCATAAATACTTAGGTACTAAAGTGCAGTAGCTGTTCCTTTCTATTATTTCACCAAATGTATGTGAAATATATACACATGTATATATCAAATGGCATTTGATGAGTTTTTTTCTTCAGCTGCCATTCATGGATTCACGAAGACAAGAGTCTGCCAATGAATTAGTAAGAGCTTAGGTTTGCAGACAACAAAAGGAACTACAAATATATGTGAAATGCTGGGATTTACAATCCTGCCTTCTATAATGCTGAGTCAGATATTTTTCTGTATAAAACATCAGTTTTCAGCGACATTTTTTCCACTCCTGATGAAATAAGAAAAGTGAACACATGTGAAGGAGCTTTTTCTTTTCCTGTCTTCCTTAGTGCAGGATGTTGCACCATTTTTCTTTCTGCTTCTTAGGTCATGTGTTCAGTGTTCTGTAAGAAACATATTTTTAGAGCAAGCTCTTACTCTAATATTCAGCTCACATTTGGTAAACATAGATGCATAAAAAGATGCAGTCTTCCTTATCTAGCAAATAACCTTGGTAACTTTGTCCTTTCCTTCTTATTCTCATTTTTTGTCTGATAAATCTTTGTGTATTATATCTTCCACACCACAATATAGGAAAGCAGATTTTCTCCTGTCTCATTGGAGCCCAAGACCGTTTGTTCTCTTTAAGAAGGAACTTCCACACAGTTTGGGGTCCGTATGAAATAAAAGAATGCCTGTTGTGTATTATAGTACTGATAGCATAACCAGTTAAGCATCTAATCTAAAACATTACAACATTTATTTTCTCCTTACTACTATATTCAATTTCTTCTTATTTGTATATGCATATAGTAAAAGATACTCAAATAGGTATTTGCTGGAGACATTTCGTCTTCCCATTCCTACAGGAAGCAGCTAAGATAAACTGCTATGTATGTTGAGGATGACAATATAATGTCTGAAAGCGTGTTGTGAATAATTTCTTCATAACTTCCCCAGGCTCTCCATCTAATACCTAAAAGCAAAGCTTTAAGGCATGTTCATGTTAACACATTGCAGCTTGCCAGCTACAGAAAATGCTCTGGAAAATCCCTGTATTATCAAAATCCAGGTCAGAATGGTTATATAAACTCAAAAGGAATAGCACATTGACCTAAATCTAACAGCTTAGTAGCAACAAAATATTCTGTGTGTTAAGACACCTCGGATTTTAAGGAGAATTAGAGTCTTACCAATCCTTTGTATTTTTCAACTTTCAATCATTTTTCCAATTTCAATCCTGTGTATTTTTCCAGTGCAAACAGTTATTTTTCCAAAGAAATAGCAAGAGAACACAAGGCCAGAATACATTCAGAAGGCCCCATTTGGAATAAGGAAACTCTCAAATGGAATAAGCAATGACATCCATGTTTGTACACCTGTATATCTGTTACTCTTTGAAAAACAGTATTGGGTGTGACAGCTATACCAAATATTCACATTGCCAGCTCCAGACAGCTAGATGATATAATAAATTATATTGTGTGTGTTTTCTGCACAGCATGGGTAAAATCTGACCATTCTGTTGCGGTGATATGGAAAAATAGCAAGGAACAATTTTCATTATCTCTTTCATCACACAAACTGCCTAACTACAAAACATGGTATGTGCTTTTTTTTGGTTTTGTCTTACCTCCATTCCTAGGCAGTGATGCATTTATTTTTTATCTCAGTGAAATTGTAAACATGTATTTGTATAAATGCATAATCTCCATTCCACATTGCTCTAGTTTATGTTGTTCCATGATTCTTAATACTAGATCAAAATACTGTAGATCAGAAGGCAGTTTTTTTTTTTTTTCAGACTAAAGCCATGCTCCTAAGGAAATTCAATTATGAATGCAAAATTTTGTAGAGATATATCTTACATTGGGAATATAATTCATGTGTTTGTCTGGGTGATATGTTTGTCAGTGATTTAGAAAGTTTTCCTGTTAGTCTCTGCTGTGTTTCTGACTTTGCTTGTTCAGGTGATGTCACCTAAAATAGTAGTGGCTGTGGGTGCTTTTCTCCATTAGACAAGCACTGCTGAAAATGTAGGTTATAAGTTTCTATTACATAAAGGAGATGATGTCTTAGAAAGTTTATTACTCCTGGGAGCTTTGAGTCTACTTAACAGACACCTGAGGGCCATAAAGGAAAAGCTCCACAGACTATTTTTAACATCTTAATGAAAGAGGAGAAAACCAATTTATCTGGGGTCTTCACTCTCCATTTTACACTGTGTTGTAATTGATGGGGAGCCAAAAAAACTGCAGAGGTCAGGAGCTCTTCTTACAAGATTTGAACCCCACATGACAGCTGTGATGGCAGCACTGTAACGTGAACTTCTTTTTTATTTTTAAGGAAAAAAAAACCAAAACAAACAAAAAAAAACCAAACCAAAACAAAACAAAAAAACAAAACAAAACAAAACAAAAACCAAAACAAAACAAAAAAACCCACATGAATTCAACTCTCAAAGATACTTTCAAGTTGTTCAGGCACCAGCAATTTGATACCTCTACAGAATCATCTACCAAGGCTGGGAATAGGAAGAGGGATGTTTCACAGGAATGCCTTAATGAGAATGCTGGTGAAACTCATAACATCCCTTACCTGGTCTCTACTGGTTTTAATTTTCCTTCATTCTGTATAAGCCTTCTGCCAGTTTAGAGCTTCTTCTGGTAGATTCCTAAAGATACGTCAAGACTGACTTTCTAGTTCTGTAGTTTTTTCCCACTTTTAGATACATATGTTAGAAAAAATGTAAGGTTTTACTTCAGTAGCGTGCATTTGTCTATCCTTCATCGGTAGTTTTAGAGATGCTGGTTGGATTTTGTGAAAATGTGGATTGCTTTCTTTCTCAGTTTTCTCAAGGAGGGGTAGTGTTAGAAATCAGTCCATGAGATATGTCTTCTTTTTAAATTATAGGTAGTCTCTTCAGTTGAAATTAGGTAGGAGTCTGTAGATAGCTATTAATTCAGGATCTTTGTGTCATAAACACATTTAGGTTCAGGAGTTTTCCTGTTGTATTTGAACTAATCTCCAAACTAACTTGCAATAGAAGGAAACGAACCCAGCTTTCCAGACTTCCCAAAATTGCTTTTGCATGTAGGGACAAAGGAATTATCTACAACCCTATGAAGAATCTCAGCAGAAGAATCTCTGAGTTCCAAACAAGTTAATTGTTGCTGTGTGTCTAGTCTAGCCACAAAAAAAAAAAAAAAAAAAAAAAAAAAAAAAAAGCAATAATATTTTTCACAGTGAGATTCCCATCTAGCTGGAATAGGACACAATAGGACACAAACTGTCTGGGAGGGTGTGGGAACAGAAATTGTGATGAAAACCAGTCTTTTTAAATTCCTTCTGTAGAAAGAATAGCTTTCTCCCTCATATATCCTTCAATTAAAATCCTACTCATTTTTCTCTCAGACCAAGTGAATCCAGCAGGAGGAAAGGCCCTCTTTTCAAAGCCCTGCTTCCATGCACTTTAGGAGTTCACCTTCATTTTCCTGTGAGCATTAGTCAGCAAGTTACTGCTAGCTTAAAGATACTTTCTCCCGTGGAAGTATTTTTGATACTTTCAGGCCTGTTCTAACACTTTATAAATCACAAGAGAGATTCACCATACATGGATCTTAATAAGTTGACAGTCTCTAGCTTGGCATTTGTTCTTTGTTCAGTTCATGTGTGGCACAATGATCATAAAATGCCATGTCTCTCATTTTAATTAATTTTCTAAAGCTTCCTACTCCTCTTTTCCTACATGTTGTTGTCAGGAAGACATTAAGTTATATTTTATAATGTTGGCCTGAAGTTATTAACTGAAATAAAAATGAGCTATTAGCACAATTTAAGAGAATTTTTGCTTTAACATGAAAAATCAAAAGAACATGTATAGTGCAGTCTTCCCAAAGTACTTTTCACAGATGCTCCCTCTGCACTTACAGCTTTATTCTTAAAGATGAAGTGAGTCTGTTACTGACTTCAATTTTTTTTCATGGAATTAACTGAATTAATAATTTAATAATTTAACTTCATCAGATTTTTGAAGTGCCAATATGTCTTAGACTGAAGAATTAAGCAATTCTTATGTGTCAGTGCAGAAAGTTGCACACCAACACTTCCTGTTTTTTTGGGGAGCGAGGCAACAGGGGGTTGGCAGAGCTGTGTTTAATTAAAATTTAATGCTAGTTCAGTTCCTGAATTAGTTACTGTATTTTCAATATCCGAAAAATACTGGAAACAGATAAACTGCACATCTGGGAAGATGATACATCCTTGTAAGAAATATAAAGTACTTCTCTTTTGCAAAACAGAAGCTTATATACTTGGTTATTTTAACAAGTTTTTTTAAATTCTTGCCCTCGGGTGTGCATGTCAAAGCTGAAAAAACATTCTTTTTATTGGTGCTACAAAAACTAGTCCATTGACAAGGTGAGGATCTTAGTCACACAAACAGCAGGGACAATTAAATTTCAATTGCAATCAATCTAGTCACTGAAAAGTTCATTTTTCAGCTGTTTTTAAGCTCCCTGCTGGAAAGTCAGCGTGACTGAATTAAAAGTGCTTCTAGTCTGGCAATGATGCATGCTGTCTCTCCTGATTTGCTCCTGTTATACTCAGTAGAGATATAATTGGGATGCTTCAAGGGTATCAGCAGATTAATGTTTAAAACTGATGTATCACATAGCAAATCTGTAATAACGATTGTACTGAAATACTATAGGGAAGTAGTTGCAGGTGAGGTGATAATTCTTCTATTATAAACACATCAACTGAGTAGTATTTATTTATTTTTGTGTTACTGTGGGTTAGAAAGACATTGTCTCTGAAGAGAGTTTCCTCTTAGTTGTTAATGCTCAGGGATTTCACAGCCTTATTATTTTGGAAATAAAATATTTGGCTCACAAAAAAGGTGGTTTTTTTTTTTATTTGCTTCTTGTATCAGTCTCCTGTCATGCTGAAGATCTACCTCATGTAAGATTACTCAGTTTATACCTCTTCTTGATGTATCAGGTATTGATGGATAACTTTCTAATAGCTTGCCTCTCTGTGCAAATGAAATGCCAGGTTTTAGCATTGGAGTTTCTGTGATTCTCAGGCTGCAGCCTGCCAGAAATGTGAGGTCTGCCTGTGGTGAGGGTTGCGTGGCTGTGTGGCATTCTCCTAGAGTTACAGCATGAGCCTGGTGGTACAGGTGTGTGGCCAGAATTAGGGACAGGCTAATGCACTTTTCAGGGTACATCTTTTACAGATGTCTGTAGTGGTGGTGTTTGTAGGACTTGCTCTCCTAGGGACACAGCTTTAGAGCACTTCTGCTGTTACATGCAAGCATCTCCCAGTCAAATTGCTTTGTATAATCTTTTGGTGAAGCCTGATATAAGTTGTGAGGGGAGGTGGGAGTAAGACAGACACCAGCAGACAGATGCTCTTGCCTACTCTGTGAAATGTGGCTGGACAGCTTCTAGGGGTAGCTGTCTTACAAAATGCTGCATCAGTTCTGCAAAAGAACCAGGCACATGCCTCTGTCTGCCATGCACACAGAACAGAAAAAATATGCAAAGAAGACAAGGGTATATGTGGGAAAAGACCTTTGCTTCCCTACTCTTGAAGATATGTCTTTGTCCGACCCAAACAATGGATAAATTATTCAAGAATCATTAATCATCTAGAGATATTACTCATGTAATGCAACCAGTGCTATTATATTTTTTGACCATTATCATTGAAGTCTACAGAAAGGAACATGATACGAGCAACATTTGTTCTCTGTACTTGGATTTTGAATGAGAGATAAGACTCTTCAATTAGTTCAGGGAGATTATGAGAAGTTTATCCAATCTTTTAGATTTGAGATCTAAAATAATTCTGTAATTTTACACAGATAAAGTTTTATTAACACCTACTAGGGTTAATTAAGTCATACATTAGCATTGAGCCTTCTTTTCCTTAATTACATAACAAACATAAATTACATTGTCAGTCTATGAAGCTTATTCCTGTCTCTGCAGACAATGGCTTGATAAAACATTGCTGAGACTAGGATTAGATCATGTACTGATTAGAACCACGTGGTATTTTGCCTAAATGCAGTGAATGGATGTACTTTTTTAATTCTTGATTTCTTCATCATCTATTCTCACATTAAATCATTTTGTATCAATGAAAATTTTCTTTTGACAGGATGGCTGTGAAGTTATCCCATACAGCTGCACATAGAAGGGGGTGAACAATTGCTACTTCTTGTGAAAACACCATTCACTTTATAAGGTATGCTCTGGAGTTAAACACCAGTTTTCTCTTTTTTCTTTTTTTTCTTTTTTTTTTTTCTTGTGGGAACAGTGTGAGGTTATCTATCAGGAGACTGAGTAAAGCAAAATCAAATAACTTCTTTGAAGTTAAGACCTGAAAAAATATGAGGAATAGCAAAACTGTTTCTGTGAAAATGAACCGTATGGTATGTGTGTTCTTCAGAGTGTCAGTGTGTCAACATGAAGCAGAAAACCCAGCTAAAATACGCATCTGAACTAGGTAACCACTTAAATCCAGATGCAAAATATTTTGTTCTTCTATAGCCAAGTGGAAGAAAAGTTTTCATGTAATTATAAATGACATATCAGGCTAGAGTTCAGTGGGATCCTTGGTGCTGTCTATTATGTTGTCCTTCCTGAGGAGTCCAAGGGCAGTGTTATGCTGTGCCTGTTTCAGAAAGAAAGATACCTAAGTACTCAGTGCACAGCACATTCCAGCCACTGTGTTCTGCACCAGTCACTTGCAATAAAGCTATTCAACAGAGCACAAGAAATCCATCCATGTACAAGCTGAAGAAATAAAGCAAATTCATGACTGTGCCCGCATCTGCTTCAGGAACATATGCCATGCAGCATATAAAACTGACTGACAAAATAAATTTTGCAACCAGAAATTGTGTCAACTGGATGCAGTTATACAGAAATTACTGCTTACATGCTTCTGCGTCCATCATCTTTATTTGGTTGTCAGGTATAAACAGTGAAAAACTGAGGCAATTGTCAGTGTTAAAGATTTACAGAAAATGGACACTCAAAATGGCAGCATCTTGCAGGCAAATCTTGTCAAGTCAAGCTATTTTAGTACAATACTTTTTTATCTAGTATTCCTTAAATGCTCCTGCTTCATCAAAATAATGGGAAATAAAATTTACCTGTTCTGTTCTGATACATTCTGAAAATCTCTTTTACTTCCACTATGATGCTGCTAAAATATTTACTTCCACTATTATACCATAAAATAGGTAAGTCTTGATTAAATCTTGTGGTTTATACTGATCATAAGCTTTTAATACACATTCATTGAGGTTGAATAACAAAAAAATAACTGTTTAATTATATTGTGTAATCTGACTTAAATGCAATATTTTATTCTTAGCAGAGGTTTTAGACCAAAAATCAGTTTAGAGTTGGTGATTAAACTAAAGGAAAAAGTACCAGTTTTTTCTGCCTTTTGTTATATTTTCTTTTTAGGGATTGCTAATACAAAAAGGGGAGGAAAGATTATTTTTAGTGTGTCATAAGGTTTTAGTGTGTCATAAAATTTAAATATGTCATAAGGTTTGTTGTTTTATGCAGTCACATTCTTTATGTTTGTTGTTTTATGTTATTATATGTCATTACCAGGAAATATCAGGATTAGTTTCATAGCTTTTAACACGTAAATCACAAATGAGAGCTTCCCTGGACTAAAGCCACAAAAATCTTTTTGCCTTCAACACAGATTACTGTTTTGACACTTTAAAACTTGGGAAGAGCACATGAATGGATGAATTACTTGATTGCTGATTTTAAGACTATTTAAAATCACAGTAGTTTAAAATGACAGAAACAATGTAAACTGCACTGTAGTGTGAGCTCAATGGGCTTATGAGGGAGATGACAGTTCAAAATATAGCTTTGCCAGGGTTTTGATTGTTCCTTTGTTTCTAGATGTGTTGATGGTAAATCAAATCAGATTGACAACCCTTTCTGAAGTTTAATGGTTTAAACTATCCACAGATGGCTTTTGTAACTATCAGGGCTATATATAAGCAAATTATGTTAACTATGCAGTTAATGCTAGAAGAAGTAGCCTAGTGGAGTCCCCCAGATATCTTATCCTCAAAGTCTATTACTAAAAAGTATGTTCCAAAGGGGAGTGTATGCACAGCAAGACATAAAGGTGTTGAATACACAGCGACAGGAGGAAGAAAAGGCAGAGGACACTTCTAAGGTGTGATGGAGAAATTTGCTTAGAAGACCCTTTCACCTAATGTTTAAAATAATTGATCTATTGGTAGAGTAAGCATCCTGCAACTAAATTTATGGCAGAGAAATAAGGGTGATAATCATATTCAGTGGGGTTTAAAAGAAAATTCACTAGACAAAATGACACAAAAGCAATAAAAACAATTCACCCTGCAAACAGCAATGAGGGTCAGAAAATATGCAGCAGAAATACTGCTACTTGTTAAATTAAACTGTGCACTTAATGGAGTTTCAGATGGAAGTCTGGCCTCTGCTCAGCCTTTCTGTGAAAATGTGGAAATGACTACAGATCCATGTCCTTTCCAGCCAGCTGTTGTAGCCTGAAGGTGCTAGGTTTTCATAATATGCTCATAATTCTGACAGAAATTAGGGTCTGTTGAGGTGGAATAGACAAATTTTAGGTATTTACAGAGAAGAAACATTGTTAGGAAAGCAAATCTGTCATGGCCCTGACACAGCACCAGTACAGGCACAACAAAGCCTCTGAGTACTGACTGTTCCCTATCTAGTTCAGCATATTATGCTTTCATTTCAGTCAGAGGTTGCAGAATCACTGCAGGTCACTGCAGATTTTTCACTATGGAGAGAAAAGGTGTTTGGGCCGGTTCAGAACCCAAAATCTGGGGGTTCTTGAGAGGCACTGAGGCTTGTTGTAGCACAGCTGGCCCAGTGTCAGACTCAAAGCTGTCAGAAATGCACCCTGAGACAGTTACACTGTCGATGGAAGGAGAAGGCAGGAATCAAACTGAGGTCAACAAGGGCTGGGAAGGCTTCCAGAGGTGTTGAGTGGGGGCACAGTACTTGGTCCTAAAGCATTACAATACCTATAATTTCTTTTATGATATAATCCTCTGGGGTTTCTGCCTTTGATTTTCCCCAATTTTTCTGTGATTAAGACGTAATTGCTCAATGAATAGAATATAGTAACATAATAAAAACCCATTCTTGTGCAATAAAGGAAAAAAATTTCCCCATTAAATTCTTCATACAATAGTACCAGTTAAAAATGAAAAAGTAATTGAAATTTCATTGTGCGAAATATAAGCTGGGAGATATCTTTACAAGGACTGATGAGAAGGAAGTACTGTTTTATTAAAAGTGGTGGGAATTCAGTAGCATTCTGTGCTCACAGCCCAGGAAACCAACCATATCCTGAGCTGCATCAAAAGCAATGTGACCAGCAGGATAAGAGTATTTTCTGCCTCTCTAGTACTACATCCAGCTTTGGGGTCCCCAACACAAGAAGGATATTTATCTGTTGGAATGAGTACAGAGGAGGGCCACAAAAATGATCCAAGGGTTGGAGCACCTCTCCTGTAGACAGATTAAGACATTTGGGATTGTTCAGCCTGCAGAAGAGAGGACTCTAGGGAGACCTTGCTGAGACTTTCTAGTACCAAAAAAGGGTTTTTTAAAACAAAAGAGAAGTGATACAACAGCAGATTAAGGTTTTAAACTGGAAGAGGAGAGCTTTAGATTAGATCTTAGGAGGCAATTCTTTACTGCAATTCTTTACTGTGAGGTGGTGAGACATGGGAAGAAGTTTCTCAGAGGAGCTGTGGGTGCCCTCTTCCTGGGACTTTCCAGGGCCAAGTTGGATATGGCTTTTAGCAACATGATCTAATGGGTCACATCCATGCCCATCATGGGAGGATTGGAACTAGATGGTTTTTAAAGTCCCTTTCAACATAAATCATCCTATCATTCTTTGAATTTCATTACGAAATATATGAATAAGTTTTCCTGACAGTGTTCAAGTCATTCAATGTTTGTGTGGAATTTCCAAAGGTATTCCTCTGGGAAAGAGCTCCCTCAAAACAGGAAATCCTATGAAAATGTGCATGTCTCTTGTCCTTTCACTGTGAAAATTCCACATGTTGTATCTGGTTTTTTGCATGAGCATAGGGACTTCTGAAAAAGCAGATCGCTTTTACTATGCCTCAAAGGAGGGCCTAGTGTTTGCTTTGCTAAAATCTAAGTGTCACAACTATGCTGACATAGACCCAGCATAGCAGTCTGGTGTTTAAAGGCCAGTTTTCGTAGGTGGGAAAGTCTTGAAGTAAATCACCTGAGCTCTTTGGCAGTGTCACATGTTTTGCACTTGTCTATCTTTGACCCCTATTTTTGCAGCTTGATCTACCTGCTGATTATTTTGGTGCTCCTCACTGGCTCTGCTCCTGGGGACATGGGCATCTACATGGCACACTTTCACAGATAGTTTCTCTACCCTGCTGGCAATGTCTTTCCACTCATCAGCAGCCCAAACTGGTTTTCCTCTATGCTGCCAATTTGTCTTTTTCTACCTCTCCAGCCATTCTCACAGAGCATTGGCTACCATCATGGATCAGTGTAGAGTGGCTTCGGCCACTTCTGCCTTTCTGCAATGTCCAGCAAGTTGAATGGCTTTGAGTTCCCTATCTGGGCAACGTCTGCATTGGGTACCAAAACCTCTGATCTGTACTGCTGAGATTTGGAGAAAACCCTCTTTAATCTCTTCCCGGAGTCTCTTGTGATTCTCCTCCATTTTATCTTACAATTTCTGCAAACGTGTCTCCACTGCTGCGATTCTGGCATGTGTTGGGCCATGTACAGCATCTGCATATGCTCGGAGCTTCTTTGCCATTTTGAGCATCTCATCCCTCTCATTCCACTTCATTATTTCTACAGAAGTGTATTCATGTGTCCCAGGCTGTACAAGTTTTCACCACATCACGGATGTACATGGTACCAAGACTGGATTTACACTGTTTACATAATCTGAGAAGACAATCTCAGATTGACACTGCCATTTCCATCAAATGTTGAATTCCTTGTTCTATAGTCTTCCACTGGGTTTGCTGCATATAGAGGTCATCTGCACACAGATATCTTTGAGCTGCACTTTCCAGATCCTGTGCGCAGAGGCTGTGAGGGTTAGCCCCCCTCATCTTTCTTTGGTCAATAATGGGATCATGTGACAGGGATCCTAAATGCCTTGCTTCACTACCATCCAAAATTGTAGCCTCCCATGCAGCATCCCAAAGATGGACCAACCAACTCATTATAGACTCATCAGGTCTTCGAGTGCAATCCTTTCTTAGTTCACAAAGGTTCTTGGGGAATAGGACTCAGTGTTGGCTTCTGATCCTGCCTCAGTTGCCCTAACTCCAGCTTTTGTGTCAGTAATTGGCTTTGAGGGTCCTTCTCCTGGATCATCGTTGTTGGTCACTGGCCGACTGGTTTTGCTTGTGTGCTTCTTTCTGTCAGCGACTGCCAGTGGCTTAGGGTCACTGTTTTAGCTACAGCCTGAGTAACTGGGGTGTTGTCTGCAGCCTGAGTGACTGGGATAGCTGCGGGTTTATCTCCCTTCTCCCCTTCCTCTCTCTGCCACCATACAGTATCTAGCAGTGTGTGATAAGCATAGGCCAGTTTATTTCAATGAGTTTTTTCTCCTTAGAATGATCACGGCACTTCTCTTTCAGATATTCCCCAACCTCAGCTGGGTTTGAATTTGTTCACGTGGAAAATCCCACTCTACAGAGTCAGAAAATTCCTTCAGGGTCTGGCCTATAATTTTCCCATTCTCCACACCACTCAGAATTTTCCACACCTGGGTGAGGGGTTTCATCAGCTCCTCTGGACATCTCAGCCTTCACTCTAGAGAAGCTGCAGATTGTATAAAGGAAGTTTACCAGATTAAATACCATAAAGATGGTCTCTTTAACATTTAGGGGAAATTGAACATTCTCAAATAGTAACATAACAGATTCAAAGGAGAACAAGGAAAGTGGAGGCTGGAAAACCTTATCCCCTGCTCCTCCTCTAACAAACCAGGTGCAATTACTAATAAACCCCCAAAACATACTATTGGAACTAGGACGCAGGGTAGGATGAAGAAACCATAAGCCATACATATCTTGAACAGACTCCAGTATCTTTGTAACTGCCCTATAAATCACTATCACCAAGGCCAGCACAATAGGTATTTTAATCTGTGCTCCTCTACTGTAAAAACTACGAGTCAGGGACAATAATCCTAGTTGCCAAAAAAATACTAAAACCTCAAAGAACCCTAGAGACCAGAACCACATTAATTCCTCCACTCCAAGAGACATTACGAATTCAAGCAACATGGCTACTGACTGCTTTAACCCACTACAGAGCAAGCACAACCAACATGCAATCAATAAAGGTTTTTTCCTCTTTCCGTGCAAGGAATTAAATACAGCTACAAACCAGGGTCTGGATACAGAAAATCAAACAATAGAGGGATTTAAAGGGTGGGGCAAGGGGATTACATCAACACTGTGGGGCCAAGGGGAGGAGAGGTAAAATCACATGGATTAGGGAATTTCCAAGTGGGTATTTCAATAAGGAGTTGGAGCAGGGGATGAGTGGCAGGGAACATTCGGGGATAAAGGGCTGGGTTGCCTTGACAGGCAGGGAAAGAGGGGCAGGCTTGCCTTGATAGGCAGGGAAGAGACTAGAACAAAGGGAGGAGAATAACTTGAGGGAAAGCTTTAAGGGAGAGTACAATTTAGGGAAAGAACAGTTTGGGAAAAATGTGGAGGGATAACAGAATGAACCATTTAGCAATAACTTAATGAAATAAACACAAACCGCAACAAAAAAGATCAAAGCAATCAGTTGGTTTTGGTTTTTTTAAAGTACAAATTGAAATATTCTTAGTAAAGAAGTCTTAGGTTTTAATGTGTGTACAAAACTGATTTGATTTTGTTTGAAATAAAACCACCTTAACTGGAAAAAGACCTTAATTTAGAAATGTGTGTGTATTCATTGTAGGCAAAACTGTTTATGGGTGTAAAAGTGAGTAAAAAAAGGATAGTTTAGATTCTCTGACAAAAGACTGGATGATTTGGTGAGAGCGAACAAGCACTCACAGTTTGATACTCACTGGCACCATTTTTTCTTCCCAAAAGAAACTGTTCAGCCTGGGATGTTTGTCAAAATATTTCCTTTCCAATAAATCCCACTCTAAATTTCTCACAGTATTGTCAATCCCAGAGAAAACTGCAGAAAATCTTAATTTGCACAATTTCCCTCTGGACACTGCCGTTATGAATCAGAAAGATGAAGGAGTGGCAAAACCGTAAGGTAATTATTTCTTGTTCTTAATCAGCATGTCCTGCATGGAAGGTGTTTGCCATGACATTGGCATTGGCAGGCATTGGCAGAGCATTAAGAAAATCCTGAGAAAATAAAAGGGCATAGTTCCTTTATTGACAGCCTTCCACCTTGGGAGCTGGGAATCAGCTCAGTGCACTTGGTGCAAGACCCTTTCATCTCTCTTGAGTACTCCATGAAGTTTCTAGGAGCTCTGTAGTATTGGCACAGGGTGATTTGCACAGTGCAAAAGTTACTTTTGGTGATGTGTGAAATGGATTTTTTTGTGTTACTCCTGACCAGGTGACCCTGTCAGTAAGGGCCTGTCTGCTTCAGGGCTGTTCCTGTTGGAAGCTTCAGCACTGAAATCAGAATGGGCACAAGCTCTAAGCTTTAGATCTGTGTCAGCAGGGAAATTGTAGTTGTGCATTATGGAGAAGCTACAAAATTTATTTGGTGCCTGCTCCTGGCAACAGCAGAGAAATTCCACTTGGGTCTGTCGCACATGTTACCCAGCAGCCCATCTTTGTGTGTGAAGTGCTATGGTGAATGCTTTGGAATAATACTGATATTAGTTGTCACAGTGTAAAAATAATCTTGAAAACTTATTTGAAATATACTGTTATTTTGATATATGTTTGTCTCCCTCCCAAAAATCACTTGATCTAATTTTTACCCCAAGACTGTGTTATACAAAAATCTCATTAACTTGCAGAGAAGTCTAGCAGATATTGAATGACTTTCTGATTTCAGTAGTGCTGCCATGATCATGATGATTATTTTTCCTTTGATATTAAATGACAACATTAGAATTAAAAAAAAACATAAGTGAAGGTGGAGGTCTAGTTTTATTTTTAGCATATGTAGTGCATTTTATTCTGAAGTCTTCTGAAAGCCATGTTTCATGTGACCTTCCAATGTGATAAACAGCTCCATTAACTGCTGGAAATCCTGTCCTGAAAGTCATTCAACACAAGAAGAGAGCATTCATCTCTATTGCATCTCATTTCCATAATCCTTTTTAACACCTAATGCATAAAAAAAAAAAAAATGAACTATTTATCTAGCTTTCACGCCCTTCTTTCTCTCCTTGTGCTCTCCTCTTGCTGTTTTGCAGGAATGATTTATCTTCTAGATGAAGGCCTTACTATTTAATTACTTTACAGGAAGCTTAACTGAGATATGAATAATCCAATAAAAGAAGAGATACATTCCTACCACTTCTTTTGTTGTCAGCATCTGATTTGCTAACACTTGTCAGGCACTTGCTGATGATTAGAGAAATAACTACTTGTTATTGATGTTAGAAGAAATTCAAGGAAACTATATTCCTAAGGTATAACATATCTGTTTCTATAAACATCAATTTACTACAGGTTTTAAAGTGAAAGCTTAGTTGTTTTCTTATTAAATATACTAAAAGGTACCAAAGGAGACATTTTGTATCTGCTTTGATGTGAAATACTTCTGGCAAATAAATGCAGAGAAATACTGAGCAAGTCTGTCTTCTAGGAGAGTTTGCTTTTAAATATCAGAGTACTTTATGATCATCTTTATTTTTAAAATTTATCTAAAGACATTAAACAGAAGTTCACAAAGCACTTTAAAGGATACAGTCAAGTATTATCTATTGTGATTAATAAAATTTACAAGTAACAGAAAGCAAAACTCGAGTTATTTATGTTTTAATATTAAATAAAATTTTATTATAAACAGTTGTGTTTTACGATAAAAAGTATAAAATTTCCACTTAGAATCACAGAATATCCTGAAATGGAAGGGGCTTCTGAGGATCACTGAGTCCAACTCCTGACTGTACACAAGACAATCTACAAGTTAGACTTCTCACCTAAGTCCACTGTACAAATGCTTCTTGAGCACAAGGAAACTTGGGGCCACGACCATGTCCTGGGGGTAGGCTTTTTCAGTGCTTTATCCTCAAATTTGTATCATACATTAAAGACTGTAAATGATACATTAAAGTAATAAATTTTCAGTATGTTTAATAAAGTCTAATCTTCAGCAAAGCAGCCTAGTGGCTCAGTTGGAATTAACATTTATTTTTATTTTAGCTTTAGTTCCTGCATGAATACACTAAAAAATTCTCATCACCTAAATATTTATTGGTATTTCAACTAAACCCTGGAAAATCAGATATAAAAACATAACCACTTTTTGTTGGACTGATCTCTTTGTGATATAGACCCCTCTGCATTTTCATTCTGCATTGCTGAACTGCTATTGCATACAAAGGAGGGAAATTGTTCTCAGTGTCCTAAATTTGGTTTTAGTAATGCCAGCTTAAATGTTTCCGATTTAACCCACCCCTTTCACATTTATGCAAAATTAATTTCTTGTTCAAATGCTCAGGTGGGAGTTCCATACAGCTAATAAACCTGCACTTCTGTGGGGCAGTGCTATCTGAGTGTGATGTCATAGAAACATTCTACAGTTTCCTCTACAAACATCATAAAGTCAAAAATTAACATTACAGTAATAAATGTATATATATTTATCTTATTTGTAAAAGCAGGAAGGACTGATGCATGGGATCTGATCCCAGAGTCTCTAAAAACAAATAGGTTCTCCACCCTAGAGATTCTAGTCTTTACAGTTTCTTTCAATTTTCCTCTCAAAGCTCTTGTTCTCCTAGTATGCTAGGGAAAATTTCACCCTTTATTTGAATAATCATGGTTTCTAGGTAAGAAGGGATAACCTATATTCCAAAATAACTGTAATGATCTGTTTTACATTAGGGCATTGTAGCCATTGTGAGGTTCATCAAATTGTAATGGTTCATGTGCTATCCTAAGTAAAGAGTGCAGCCGAGTCAGGACATACCTGAGGGTTTTTTTCTGCACATACCAGAAGTTGTATTTGTTTAGTATCTTTAAACTGTTTTCTGAGCAGGCCTGCTACCACAGTGTATCAAATAGTGCTTCCACAGAAGGGAGCCTGGCATTTAAATAGTTAACATTGATGCAGGAATGGAATAATTTTGATTACCACTCAATGCTACATAAGCAACAATTTTATATTTGTGGTAGTAATTTGCATGAGAACCTCCTTTTCCTCATTAAATTACTGGGAGAGGTCATTGCTGTGGTCATTTTTACAGACAAAGTGCTTGGAAAAATAGGCAGTGCAAATTGTATGAATCATAAAAACATCTAATCCTCAAATGATTGCAATTCACTTGGAGATAATTATAATAGCTATGGTTGGTTAGTTTTTGATTTTTTATGTTTTTCCAACCATTTTACTAATAGTAATTAAATTTTGTGTTGATTGATTTAACTATTGAATTTATTCCTAAAATAGATGGACTTTAAACTCTTTCTGAGCTTATTTAAAGATCTTGTGTTCCAACAGGAATCTATCCATCCATCTATCTGAATGTGTAAAACAATTGCAATAGATAAGGTGAAGAAGGGAATATTAATGAAACAGTGAGCAGCTCATAAATGACTTTTGTTTTCATTAATGTATGTACAAAAGTAGTGCTTACTCTGAGCTTGTCAGCAGTTATGTTTGTTCAGGATCAGAATAAAAATTTCCCCTGCATTTGGTTATGTAACACAGATATAAAAATATTTTTGGATGTCTTTTTAAAACTAAATGTAATACTTTCAAAATAATTCTTTCATTTCTTATGTACATTTAAGAAACATTCAGTTAAAGATCAAATTAAAGATCAAATTAAAGATCAAATTTAAAAAAGAGTTATTCTAAGCATCTCATATTTTAATGAGGTGAAACACAACGTAGAGGCTTACACAGAACATTATGTGGTCATATAGACAGAAGTGAATTCACATTCCAGATTAAAAAAAAAAAATTCTCAATGTTCCTGTAGAAGTCCAAGTCTATTGAAAGTGATTCCAACCTGGCTGACTTTGCTCTGCAAAGGTTAGTAAAAATTGTTTTCCACCAGAAAATCAAGCTAACAAAAAAAGCCAACCAGAAATAAAAGAAAACTAAAACCAAACTGCTTAACTTACTCTCCATTTTGAATGAATGTGCAGATCACGTGAAATGTCAATATCAGGTTAAAGATCAGAAACTGCAATAACCCCTGTAAGTCTTCCACTTGCTTGACTTAAACTGCCATCTTGGGCATTATATTTTGCTGTTGTCTTTGCAAAAAAAGAAAATACATTTGCATCTTGGATTTCTAGGTCCTTGTCTGAACATATTTGAGGAAAAATGAAACAAGTGACACTAATGGACTTTCTATTTTCATTTCAGCTTCCCATCAAGGTGTTCATTTGAAACAGCTATTGCCCTTTTTTAGCCTCAAACAAAACTTAAAGGATGACAAAGTGGAAATATGTTCAGAAAACTTAGTCAACTCACATCTTTACCTATTAACTATCAATCCAGTATGGCCCCAAAGCAGGAACCATGAGACTGCATCCTGTACATATCTTTTCACATGTTCAGATGAAATATGAATACAAAAAGATAACACTTCTTAGATAAGCCACAGGACAAAGTGGACTTCCTTATGATGTTCAGAAAATTTTTAGAAAATTTAAAATCTTAGGTTTTTTTATGTAATAGTCTTCCTTGAATACAGCACAGTAAATTACTTCTTTGGTTGCTATAATCATTTAAGTCTTCACCTACCATGATGTCTATATAACAGAAAATTAGAGAATCATGATTCTCATTCAAAATCCATAATTAATCTGACAGTACTAAGTTGTTGGAAGGCCATTCAGCCTTACCATTGTTTTCTTGTCATACCAAGTGGTTTTTATATCTGAAGGCTGAAAACAGAGATTGCTTTGGAAACCAGGAAAGATTTAGCAAGTGGGATGTTATCAAATACTGAAACACTTTATTTTTCAAGTGAGTTTGACGAATTGTCTCTGACCTAGGCAGGTTAGGGCAGGAGAGCTGATGCATAAATGTTTTACCTACCAGATGCCAGTACTGTTGACGTATGGGAATGTCTCTGCTGGGCTTTACCCGCAAAGTCCTGTCGTGCTTCTCTGGATGTTAGAACATTAAGACATTTATAAGATCTAAACTGTCACAGGATTTTATTTTTTTTAAGTGTGAAATCACAAATTATAAATGCTTGGGAGACTAAAAGTAATTCAGGCAGAGAAGCACAGCACAGAAATGAATTAGTTATGCCCAAATAATGCATAATATCAGTACCTTTGGAGTGGATGGTGAATTCTGCATGCACTTTCTCTAAAAGGTATTTGATGTGATAAGGAATAAGCCTTTTTTCTGCTGAGAGTACTGTAAACAGGCTGACTGGCCTTTCCTTTCCAGAAAAGAGCAAGCCTTGGAGAGGAGTGACTTACTGACACACAGAGTTTTCATGCTTGGAAGTTTGGTTTGTAGGGAGGACATAGGGGCTTCAAACAGAAGGCTAGAATAATTCATAAAGAACTTTCCATAAGCTTTTTAGAAGATTTTCAAAATTAGGAAAACATAGCAATCAAATTGTTTTCTTGGTCGAGCACCTTTAGAAAGCACACTGCTGAAGAAGTCAGACAGTTATTAACATGGCTTTAAAATTATCATCCAAAACCACCCTTAAGTCACCAGCAAAGTTTTTTTTCCTTCTCTTTCCTCTGAAACAGCAACATTTCTAAAGACAGAGACTAAATGCATTGTTCTGTTGTACCAGGGACATCATGATTCCTCTCCTTCATGTGAATTACAGTAAGGATTTTTTTCATTATCCCTGTGTAAATGCTCAAACCCTCTCAAAACTCAAGAACTCTAAGAATGGGACTTCTTCCTCTTTGGTATGAGAAAGGGAACTAATACACCAGTTTAAAACTGTGCTGGAAAAGTCACTTCTGATATAAAACTAATTATAATCTGTTTTCAATGTATAATTCTTCATGTGTGGAAAGGCTGACAAGTATAAACTTCAAAAATCCTTGAAGCCGTAATGCTGCAATAAAAGGTATGTTTTTCAAAAGAAATCGGCCTCCTATTGAAAGCTTCCAAAAGCAGCACAGTAATAATCACTTTGTTCAATGATTTTCTTCTGTAGCTTTTGAATGACTTTTTATTGCTCTATCTTAACTAGCAAACAAACAACAAAAAAAGTATCAGTAGAATATGAGGGTTATAGATCCAGTTCATAGTTGCTATTAAAATAGTTCAGAACTTTAATTCTAAAAAATACTCTTAAATAAGTCTTTATCACTTGGGCACAGACATTGCCCAAGTCTATGAGGTTTCTCATATTGCAGTGTAACTGCCTTTCTTTCCAATCAACTAAAAGATATTAAAATCTCTGCAGTTGCTGGATATTTGTGATCATTGCAATAAATATAGTTATTACTATGATCTAAGCATTTTTGGGTTTGTTTTGGTTTTTTGGGTTTTTTTTCTTTTTTTTTTTTTTTTTTTTGCTTTGGTTTGGTTTAGTTTGGCTTGGGGTTTTGTTTTTTGGGGTTTTTTGGCATTTTTTTGCTTTTTTTTTTGGGTTTTTTTTTGTTGTTTTTTTTTGGTTTTTTTTAGGGGTTTTTTGTTTGCTTTTGTTTTTTTTTTTTTTTTTTTTTGTTTTGTTTTGTTTGGTTTGGTTTGGTTTGGTTTGGTTTTTTTGGGTTTTTTGCTAGGAAAAGTAGAGTTTTATAGACTGCCAAAGTGTAGTACAAGTTTTGCAGAGACACTTAGGGGCTTTAGAGCTAGAGACTGTAGATCTTTATTGGATTTCAAGTAATAACACACAAAGGAGTGATGGTCAAGATGAATCTGAAAGAACATAAGAAGGCTTCAGAGTCTGGGGATGGTGGGGAACCAAGCAGAACAAATTGCAAAAGTTTTCCATCAGTAAAAACAGGGCACATGGGCATACAGGCTTGCCTTACAGTTTCTTTTCTTTGAGTATTTTTTTTCTTTTTTTTTCTTCTATTTGGGTTTTGTTTTGTTTCTGCTGGCCAGTCTTTAAAAATGTTATTTTTCACTTTTGTTGCACAGAAACAGCTTCTCTAAAGTCATACTTTTCATTCTGATTTTCAAATTACATGAAAAAAGGGACATCTCTACGATTCCTGCCTATTATTTATTATCCAGTCTACTTGCCCTTATGTAAAGGCATAATTTAAGAAGTGCCAGTTTGTTACTTGATCTTCCTCTGAGTCAGAGAGCTAAAATAGTTATAATTATCCTACTGCTTTGCAACCCCTTATTAATTTCCAGGATGTAGTCAGTTTGTTAATAGGAACTTTGGACTCTCAGAGGATTTAAGCAATCACTGCAAAAATTATATTTCTACCAATCTCATCTGACATGTCATTTGTCACTGAAAAGCTTACCTACAGAGGAAAACAAAATTCAATGGTCTTCCTGTTTTCTTCTTTCTACATTTTTTGATAACTACAAAAAGGCAAGAAAGAATTTAATTCTAAGTGCTGGTTTCAACAAGGAAGTAAAATAAAAACCTGCAGTTTCCTGAGTAATGATTTCATAGCATCACCAGATGGTCAAAGGAAGGGATTGTCCTGCTCTGCTCTACTGGTGCGGCTTCAACTTGAGTAATTTGTGCAGTTTTGAGCACCACAACATCAATAAAATAGGTGATAGGTTCTTAGTAAGTGTCCAAAAGAGGCCTACAAATAAGGTGAAGGGTCTGAAGGGGAGGTCGTATTAGGAGTGGCTAAGGTTACTTGGTCTCTTCTGTCTGGAGGAAGATTTGAGGAAACTGCACAAAGCTGAGTGAGAGGAGGTTTAGGTTGGATGTTAGAAAAATGTTCTTCACAGTGTTTGGGCCCTGGAACAGGCTCCCCAGGGAAGTGGTCACAGCACCAGCCTGACAGAGTTCTAGAAGTGTTTGGGCACATGGTGTGACTTTTGGCTTTGTCCTGTGCAGAGCCGAAAGTTGGACTTGATCTTAGCAGGTCCCTTCCAACTCGGGATACTCTAAGATTCTGTTCTATGATACATCATTTTGTAACTTGTCATTATGAGACTGGCAGTTACATGGGTGACCTGAAAAAAAAGCTTCTGAGTCTAGCATGATGCTGTGTGCTTCACCACTGTGAATGTTGGAAGTAGCACTTGAGGTTTCCATTGGACCCTGTAACAGGTTTTGACTGCTTATGACGACATTAGGTACCTTCTCTACAAATTTAATTCTTTATTTTTCTTGAATTTTGAGCAACCAGCATGAACTGACAATATTTATTTTCTATGTCATTTTCTAAACTGTTGACTAGAACACAGATAATATTTTTTTATTTGGGACCCAAGAGTGTTTCTGGCCTCATGCAGACTGATCCAGTAATTTCTTTTCACCTTGGTTTCATTATGAAAGAAAATTAAGAAGCAAGGCTTAGAATACTGATAAAGTGCTTAAAGCACTGCCTAATAAATCTGCCCTCTAACACAAAATTAACCTATATTTTTATTATAAACACATGGCATAGCAGTCCAGCTTTCATTCAAACTAAGAATATGTGAGGTCAGTCCTAAGGAGCATCAGTACCTGAAAGCTATGCTTCTCACTGGTCGCAGACAAAGAAACTGCAAAATGAGAGGCATCACTGTACTTCTAGAGATAAAGTCTAGTTTCCAGCAGTTTTTTAGCTCTCTGTGAGCTGGGAATTGGAGAAACACTCAAACAATTCAATATCTCTGTGTTTTTCTACCCTTCACTCACCTAATTGATGATTAGCCTTCTTCTATTCTGGTATTTTAAGTATCTTGCAACAGTGAGTTCACAAGATTACAATATGCACTTTCGGAAGAAGAACTTCAATCATCCTTTCTTCTCTCCTTCAGGAATTTGTACACGTCTGTCAAAATCTTCCCCAGATGCTTTTTCTTAGGATAAGAAGCCTTTGTCTGTTCAATTATGTGGAAATTTTTCTACAACTCTAATAATTCTTTGTACTTTTCATTTTATTGTATTTCTATACTTTTGACACCAAATAGTCAGATCCACATGCAGAATTTAAAACACAAGCGTAAGGGGAAAGTGTACAGTACTATAATTATTTTGCTTGCTGGTCTTTTCCTCTCAGTTCTTGCAAATTGTTTTTGGTTACAATAATGAAATAAGTAGATATTTTCAGAGCCCTCTAGGTCTAGATATTTTTCAATTAAGAGAGTGATAATAAACAGTTTAGAAGCAATTGTTACATATTTATTGTTGAAATAGCTTTTTTTGAAAGGGAAGGTAATAAAAAAATTATAAAAGCAATGGAAGCATCTAGAAACTTTACAATACCTTCAGCAAAGTACCTTGAATGTTTTCACCCTATTTTCCAATATGTTCTATTTTAGATGCATTATTAAGTTATACTGCTAACTGAATGACAATAAATTTTCACACACTACCTATCTACTTCAGCAAATATGGATCAACATGAATGATTGTCTGATATTGCAACATATATTGACCAAAAGAGGATCAATAAATAACATGGATGACATAGGTGTGTATTGCTTTCCTGTCATATAAAATATTTGAGATAGTTTCTCTAATATACTAGATAACAAGTGCAGAAATCTGTATCTATTATTTTAAGAATGCATAATATTCCCAAAACTTCCTATCTCTAAAGAGCCTTATCCTATTGAAGAATTGAAAGATAAGTTTCTGCTTAAAAGAAAGGTGATGTATAATGTTGAAATTATATTTCATGAAGCAAAATGTAGAAACAAGTACTTATTTCCCCGTCAGTGGGCAATTCTGTGGTGTGTCAAAATGCAAGTTGGTAGAAAGACAGGTTTCCCAATAAATAAGTACGTGTGTATTTTTATGGCTCTCTTTCATGGAAGTTCTTCATTCCAGAGGTTAGGTCACTAGATTTTACTAAATCATTCTACTGGCATTATAGAGTTGTAAACTTTCATCTGCAACTTAACAATGTTTTCCTATCACCAACCTTGTAGAAACCTTCTCAGTTCACAAGACTGGGAAGAAATTAATCTATGGGAGATTGAATGGTGCTGTCTAGAAGGGGAATATTCATTCAGTGAGGTTTCCTGCTGACTGTAGATAACAACTGTTTAACTGAGAGAGACAATCTAACTTTAACTTTGTTAGAGCTAAAATGAAAGACTAAGAAATGGGAAAATACTGTAGATAAACTGACCACATTTTCTTACTATTTTGTGGCAAACTTTTAGCAAGTGGACAGCAATAAGAGTAAGGCAAACACAATTAAAATTAAACACTACAACTGAATAAAAAATGTAATGTCAACCCAGAGTCCTTACTTGGAGACACAGTCCATAATTAACTATTTCCTTGAATAGTAGATAGCAATTTTGAACATCTGAGTATGACTTCAAGCTACCTTTCTACTTATGTGAAAGTTTCTTCACTAATATTAATAAAGACTTCATTGACATTCCAAAACTTTGCTTTTTCATTATTCAATAAGACATTTTAGACAGGCTTTTGAATTTAATTTAGCAGAGTAGCAAATTTGGGGCTTGGGAATATATATTGTATATGCTGGAAGATATGTTTTAGAGATATGGTGAATTAAAGCACTTGAGATAGTCTTACAGCACAGTGGAAAGCAAAGATTCTTGAATTGTGTAAATTCTTCTCCTTTCTTGATAATAAAAGATAGGAATTGTACCTATTTACATTACTTGATAATTTGATTTTATTAAATTAAATATATTTTTCACACCTCTCAGAAAGAAAATCAGGAATGAAATGCAGTCAGCAAAAATTTTGTTGTGATTGCAATGTTTCCCAGGAGGAAGGGCTTAAAAGAAAAGAATCCTATGAGGAAGAAAGGGTTACCCTTGTAATCTGGGATTCAAATAGGAAGTCTAAAATGAGCACTTATCTTAATCTCCAATATTTACCTGTGAGGATCCAGTTATTTACATATTTATTTTATAGCACTTTAGAGCTTCACTGCTTACCTCATTGCGTTACTGCTTATTCTAATTTACATTCTCCTCTAGTGCATATGTGAATCAAAACTATATTTTTCAAGAAATTCTGGCATATTTAATGAAACTGCATAATTCTAAATCCTATCTATTACATGGCCATAGAACAATTTTGGATTGTATGAATTAATATTAAATATCAAGCTTAAAAACCAAAATCTACATCTTGTTTTAAAGCTGATGAAACTTTAAATTAGCATAGGACAAGATAGTGTTGATGCTAGCATTCACAGCCAAACACCAGCCAAAATAATCCTTCCATTGAGCTTCTTGTATAATGTAGTGATTTGTCTTAGCTAATCCTTTTGAGGTAGAAAGCCCTTGTAAGGAGCTACTCCTTAAAATATACAGATGTTTTCACTGTGTTCTACTCTGGTGTTTCTTGCACTTGAGCACAAGAAATTAAGCAAACATAAAAGATGAACTTCTGCTTTTTTTCTGATCTGAGGGCAGTATTTGATACGTGTTAAGAATTTCTCTATGAAGACATGCAATGCATTACAGAACTCCAAGAAAACATTAGCTGTCAGAAATATCTAGATATGTTCTATGGATTGTAGTATGCAATATATATGATGACTATATATGAAAATGTAGTAGATTCCTTTAAGAAATAGAATTGTTTATAATAAATAAAGCAATATTTGAAGGGATTAATAACATCAATTTCCTTGTTTGTTGTAGAAAATAAGCGGTGTATGGAATGTTTTTACTAATTGCTTTGCATTCAGCAGAGTGCAAAGCCTCCTAATCAGGCCAAATTAGTGAATACTCTGTAAGCTAATCAGATTTTTTTTTCTGAATAGTAACAAGATAATTTGAACCATTTAAAGGCTGTTAGCACAGCATATAATTCTGCATGATTTTATCATTCAAGTTTCTATACTCCAATGTCTTATGTGTCCTATTCTTAATACAACTCACATCCTACAGATTTTTGATTTCTTAAAGAACATTTTCTTTCTTTTATTTTACATCAGCTTGAAGCTGATGCAGCTATAACTGAAATAATGCACAGGAAAAAAGGAAATCAATGATCTTCATGGGATACAAGTATTCCTTATTCTGCCTGAAATTATCATAGATGTTCTAGCGTTATTAATGCTCCTTATGGTACAGACTTTCCCTTCAATATTTTCACTCCTTTTTATATAGAATAACTAGCATGCTGAATTTCTGCAGATGCTCTATAAATGGAAAACTGCTTTTCTATATATTCTCTTTTTTCAGCCCTTTTACTGGGACTGCCTACGTTCGGATGTTATAAATAAATATAGAACCAGATAAATAGACAGTTCTACAGAATGAAGATAAGATATTTCTTCAAACATATATTCAGAGGTTTCTCCCTAGCATTAAATTTTCTACTCTGCAAGCAGGAGTTATTTTATTTATGTGTGGTCCGCAGACCTAAGGACCTACAGTTAGACATATTTTCACTATATTTGCCATTAACTTCAAGCAACCATGACTGATATGTCTTAGTCTGGGTCTGGATTTTCTCTGCTACTGGAAAATCTAGAAATCACTCATCTGGATGCACATCATTTTTCTGTATCACTCACCCATGTACTTCTTCCCGTCACAATCTCAGCCACTGACTCAAATGCTTTTGATTTCTTAGATAATTCTACCAAAAAATTACCATTTAAAATATATAGCTGTGGCTAGTTCAGTATGATTTTTTTATTTTTTAATCCTTGCTAGGAAATCTGATAAATGTGTTAAGAATTCTTAGCAAAAAGACAGCATGGATTGTCTTGCCATTCCTCAAGTATTGATGTCCCTATGTATTGCTTCAAACCAAAGTGCCTCAGGAGCACCAGTTTCCAGAAAAGAAAAATTAAACAATACTCACTTTCCCATGACCCTATGAAGAATGTTAGCAGGATTTAAATTTATGATCTATGGGAAGTTAATGGGAATCTCACTCTTCACCAGACCCATAATTTTGCCCCCCCCCAAATCACATTAAACAGTTATGTAGGGGTCTGAAGCATTTCTAGCAGATTTTAATGTATGCAGTCAGCTGTCTTTGAGCCAGGTTCCCTAAAGCTTTTGCTACATGAGACCCTGATTAGGGAGGATCAAGAAACTTTTAGCCAAAGCTGAGGAGAAGCCTATATTGGAATTGACAGCCAACTGATAAAGGAGTTTGTGCAGAGAGGCATAAATAAGGGAACCTCAGCCAAATTTGTACCTGTGTAAGCTGTCAGGTACAAGAGTTTACATGCTACAGGGCAGTTGCCCATGCAAATGTTGGAGAAGCTGACCCTGTTGGGGCAGAGGCTTAGGTGCAGGCAGATCTTCAGATGGTGGAAGCATTTCTTCAAACCTCATGACCCAGGGAGTGCCTGGAACCTCTCTCTGACACTAGAAGAGATGGCTCTTGTCCTGTGGGAGATGTGCCTTGTTGCAGGAACTCACCTCCAACTGGAGGAGCTGTAGGGGACAGTGAGCAGTCTGCACAATGTCACAAAAGGTTAAAGGGAGATAGACAAGGATCTTTTACGAGAATAACTGGGCCCCAGCTGCTGTTGAGGTACAGGCAGTGTCCATCTCTAGCATAAGTGCAAACTTTGGGGGAAGGTGAAGGATGAAGCTGGCGACTTCAGGCACAAAGAGGAAGGCTCTTGCCCTCGGATAGGCTTACAACTACAAAATAGATTTACTGCCTTTGGAGTTGAAGAGGATCCAGATATGCCCATGAATTGACCTCCCTGACACTAAGCCATGTATGTCCTTCAAGAAGAAGCAGCAAGTAATTGAAATGGCTGATTTCATGCTGCAGGGGACAAAGATACCAATCTGCCAAACTAACCTATCATCTACAGGTTTGGTCCCTGCTGGGAGCCCAGATCTGAGACGTTCTGAAGGGACTGACAAATATTTCCTGACCCTCAAAATATTATTCCCTGCTTTCTTCAGTGTGGGTACCACTGATGCTCCTCCTGAACAGTGTAAGTCATTTCAGAATTCTGGAGGTGGTAGTTGAAGGGCATGGGGCCCAAGTGGTGTTGTTCTCAATCCTGACAGTGAGGGTAAAGTAGTGAGAAGGAGGGTACTGATAACTCAAGTTGATAACTGACTGTGGATCTGCTGCTAGTGACAGGGATTTAGGTCCTACAAGCACTGGTCACTTTATGCAGACCATCACCTTCTTGAGAGAAGTGGACTTCATCTCACTAAGAAGATCAGAATTATCTTTGCCAGCAGAATATCTGAGCTGGCAAGGAGGGCTTAAAACTATGTCTGATAGTGATACAAAAGAGTTAATAACAACCCTGAGAAGGAATGATGGACAGGCTTAATGGGTGAAGATCACGGAGTGATGTGATAAGAAAGGATCACAAAATTAACAAAATGGGAGTTAAGCAGCGTTGCCTCCACCTCTTTGCTAGTAAGCAAAGAAATGCCTACAAGATACCATTATGAAGAAATCTTAAAAATTTTTTGGAAATCAATATGCTGGGGTGCCTGTCTGAAGTACCTGCGTACTCAAGTATGGAGCAAGGGTAATAAACAAATGAGCTGCAGATCTGCAGAGATTTGCAGGGCTGTGATCTTGCTGGGGTCACAGAGATGGGATGACTTCCTAGAGAAAAACGTTCCAGTGGAGGGTTACATGCTTTACAGGAAAGACAGACCAGCAGGATAAGGAGGGGAAGTTACCCTTTATGTGAGAAGCCATCTGGGGTGAAAGGAACACTGCCTGAAGTTCAACAGAGAGCCAGCAGAATTTATGGATGAAGGTTAAAGACAAGGCACGTAAGAGTGACATTGTAGTGTCTCTACTGTAGGCCACCTACTGAGGAGGAAAAAGAAGCCTATGCAGTCAGAAAACAGTCATGTTCTCAGGATCTTATCCTAATTAGAGCCTTCAACTACCTTTATGTCTACTAGAAAGAAAAACTAGGAGGACATAAACAAAGAGGATTGCAATAGAAGGCATTCATGAGAATTTCAGCCTGCAGTATGAAATCCAGCCCTGTACCTGTCATGGTTGGTTTCTCTGCAAATCAACCATGACAGGTACAGGGCTGGATTTCATACTCAGAAACTGGGAGGGTCTCACTGGGAATGTGGAGGCTGAAGGCAGCCTTGGCTGCAGGGACTGTGACATGGTGGGCTTCCGAACCAGGAGACAAGAGAAAGGAATGGTACAAAAAGTCAGAAACCCCCCTGAACTGCAGCAGAGCAGAATTTGACTTCTTCAGAAAAAGAACTTTTCAGTACTTGGAAGAGTGCCTGTTTCCATTAAGGAAGGTGATAAGGAGTAGTCAGCATGAATTTACCAAGGAGGAATCTTTTTTGACCAACCCAACTACTTTCTATGAGCCTCTGTCTTAGGTGAAAGGCCTGGAGCAGGCAGGGCTTGGGGAAATCTCATCAATGTGTTTATACACCCAGAGAGGATACAAAGAGGATGGAGCCAGGCTCTACCCAGTGTTGCCCTGTGACAGGACAAGGGCAATGGGCCCAAACTGAAAGACAAGAAGTTCTGTAGAACAATTGAGAAATCCATTTTCACTGAGAGGGTGACATGGGTTGCCTGGAGACACAGTGGAATCTTCCTTCTTGGAGAGTTTCAAAAGCCATCTGGTCATGATCCTGCATGAGCATTTCTAGGTCCATCTGGGTCAACATTCCTGCTCAGCTCAGGCAAATTGGACCAGATGAGCTCCAGACGTATCCTTTAATCTTAGCCCTTCTGAGTTTATGCAAACATGTGAATTTAAGAAATAGATTCACAGAATCACAGCGTCATTTATGTTGGAAAAGACCTCCAAGGTGATTCAGTCCAATCTTTGACTGATAGATAAGATGTTCTGTAGATACTAAGAACAAATATAATAGGTAGGAATATATTATGTAATGAATTCAGATGAAATTACATTATTTTATTTTAGGTGAGGGGCTCCATATGGAAGTAGACTGGTGTTCATTGGTAATTTTTCTAAGTAGTATTTGTGTATATTATTGTCTCCAGGGTTATTTTGTCCTTGCATAATATCCCTCTACATGGGAATTGCTGTCTATTCCCATGCTAAGGTCTGGATACATGGCGATATGGGCTGACATGACAAAATATGTAGTGGGGGCATCTCCAAAGATCTTTGTAAGGCAAAGGAAGTTTTTAATTGCCTACATATGACAACTAATATTTCTCACCTTGCTATCTTGAAAATGAACAGCTAAGCTATTTTTTCTTCATAAAATATTTAATAATTATTCATACAGATGAACATAGAGACACGTGTACTACAAAATTTTCTGCTGAGATCCTCTCAACCAATGAAAGTTAGAGATATTTTGGAGAACAAAGGTATATGTTGGCTTTCTGTTACCAGGTTTTGCAGCTCTGCTGCACTGCTGGAGCTCCCCTGCCAAAGCAATGAGTCACGCTGTGCATCAAGATTGGGTCCAGTTAAAATGGTTATTAGACTTCCTGCTTTTCAAACTGTGAATACAGGAATGTTTCATTGATAAGAATTTATTTCATTACTGATTCTAAGGAATTGATTCAGTGGTTAGTAAATCAAATTGTGATAACTTAATCCCAGGCATAGTGATAGTGTGTGATTGTCTAAGCAACTAAATAAGGCTTTCCTCTCCTTCCATTCTCGAATGGGCTGTTCAGTTACTGTCTTTTTGTAAACAGGATCAGAAGAATAGAAATTCTAGAGAAATTTTTTCAAAGAAGCAAACTGAATCTTGTAGATCATATGTGTGACCTTGGGTTTTTTATCTGTAGATTTATGTGATGACAAGAACTACTTTGAAACAGAAACAAGAACCTTCTTCACTTCGCTCTTTGTTGCCCAACATATTAAAACCCTTTTTGATTATTACTCAAATTCATAATTTCCAGAAGACACAAGTATTAGTTCAGGAATAACCATTTACTTTTGTGGTTTTCTTCAGACTTTATCAGCACAGAAAGCCACCTTCCATGTTATTACAAATTTCTTTTCTGGGAATACATTTAAATCATTCTTAGACATACCTAATATTTAATTTTATATAGACCATAATTTTCAAAGGACATTAATAATTTTAAAAGTTCTATCTCTTACATGAAAATTGTGTTTAACATCCATATTTAAAGGAATAAAATGTTTTAGAATGTCTAATTTTTGTTGCCCAAAACTGAGAGCTCTTCCCAAAATCAGAGCTCACTTCTGAAAATAATCTGTGACAATTGAAATTTAGGGGGTTTATTGGTGATTTTTAAAATTTATTTAGTAGGACTTCAGTTTTTAAAATAATTTCTGTGTTTATCATTAAGAGCCTTTTTTATTTCCTTAGAAGACTACAAAAAATTCTTAAAAATACGACCAACAGCTTTTAGTCCTTTATTAACCTCTTGTGATCTTATTACAGATTATGAAAGCAATTAACTAGTATTATTTCTCCTTTGGCTCTTCTAATTTCTTCAATGTACAATTAGGTAAATAATTAGCTTTTGACCTTCTTTAGACAACTGCTTGTTTTTGAGGCTAATAAAAACCATTTTGAGTCACACACAAAAGCATTGAATTTGCTATGGCTTTCTTCTACACTTTTTATAGTCTTATGGCAGGGCAGTGCACTTAAAAGGAATGAATGCCTCTTTTCCAGTCATAATAAAGAAATGTTTAGAAAGCACAGGCAGGTAGTAGAGAAGGTAATTACCAGAAAACAGGAGCTCTAACTAATAACTTACTGAATAAATGAAGGGATGAATGAATGAGAATGAATAAAAATATAAATCCAGTTGAAGTAATTCAGCCAATGCCTTACAGGAAAACTACTGTCCAGTTTCTACCTATATTCTGGAAGGTTCCAATAATCATTTTATTAATATGGCATTTAGTTTTATTTTAGGAAAAAAAGCTGGGTTCCAGGCTGTGGTCTTTTAAACTTGATCTGTTGGATCTTGGTAGTTTGCCTAAAATTTTTAAGAATAGGTAACTAGTTTATCCCTTTCTCCCCTAAGAAATGGAAGAAATAGAAGCCCAAGTATGTCTCCATTCCATTCCTAGGTCTGATAATTCAAATATTTGTGAAGCACAGACCACCTCCATTCAGAGGAACTCTATGTAACCTAAATATTCTAGGAAGATTCTGCCGTGTAAACTAATTAAATTATTATATAGCAATATAGTAGAAAGATGTTCTTTCTAATTCAAGTTTCCAAGGAGATGTGCTTGCATTGGGTTTCAGGTTTGCATATTATGTGAGGCAGTAATCAATTTAAGTTTCATGTTGAATTGGTTCTTTCAAGTCTTTTTTTCTTTTGCCTAACTGTAGCTCATGCTCTTTCAATAGATAAGTAAAACAACCCTACAAAATTGTCAAATACTTGCCATGGAATAACTGGTATGTCTCTAGGATAGAAGTGTTTACTACTGGGTGTATTTTCCTCACTTGCCCATTGTTCTGTTTATATTCTTCATCACCATTCTTTATTTCCTTACCTACTCTGATTTTAATCCTTGTTTTCACATCTGCTCACTTCCCAGTGTGTCAGTGTCCTCTTCCCAAAGCTGCATCACTATTTCTGGTGCCTATATTTCCATCCCTTTTCCAGGCTCTTTTTCTCTTTTGTTGCTTTGCTGTCTTTTCAATTATTTTCCCATTTCTTGTTCTAATAGTAGCCCTTTACTCTTTTCATAGTGCTAAGGGCCTTTTCTGTGGTCCTTTTTCCAGGACAGAGTTTGTAGCTGTGGACAGATATGAATCTGTTCAGAAGCAATGTTCATGCTTCCTCAGGAGGCAAGCTATAAATTCTTATAAGCTCAGTTTCTTCATTACCTAGCTAATATTTACCTCCTGTCAGTGTCATTATCATTATGACAAAATCCAGCAACTATCTTTGTTCAGAGATTCATCTGAATCCCCTGCAGGTTTTGAGTCACATACAGAAAACAATTTAAAATCAAATGCCATGTCTACTGCAGTGCCCTTCAAAAACCCTTCAAAAAAGGAGACCACATTAAAAGAGATGAGCTTGAAAGTGCCAGTAATTGGTAAAATAAAATGGCATAATTATAAGCTGAAATTTATGATTTTGCATACAGGAATATTTCTCCTAATTTCTGTTTGATATTTGTTCACCTTATTAATTTATTCCTGTCATTCAGTGAATCACCACATCAGTGCTGATAAGAAAATCGGTCTGTCACTACCCTGACATCTCTGCAGCTAAAAATGTCGAAACATATTTAATTAATGAAGTTGCATTTTAAGGCAAGCAGTATTAATAGAATAACAAGTAAAAACCCACAGCTAGAATTCAGAAGAAATTTACAAATGCTAAGGCATGTTTCAAGTTAGAAGTGTGTACTGCAAAACTGGGTAGATGAAATCAGCAAGAAAGTTAACATTGGAATGCTGTATGCTAAAAATACGTCCAATATCAATTATTCCTGGCACTGTAAAAATGGTACAAGGATCTATGTATTCATTAAATGCATTAATATTTCAAATATTTTGTAGGAGAGGAACTAGTTTTCTTTTGGATATATTGTTGAGCCCTCGACAACTATATAGCACTGAACAATATATCCAAGAGTGTAGTTTGAAACATCCAAATGTTCACTATTCTCCTTCTGATCTTGACAGAAAATTCCTTTTATAATTTAAAGACATGTAGGTTTTGGTGAGATAATTGTAACCAAGCAACAAAGTCTTCAGTCTCATTTACGCTACAACTACTTATCTAGCCAGAATTTTTTCAGATACAGTAGCTATATTTTTTTTATATCATGTGCAGCATTTTGTTTCCACTGCTTCCTGTCTTTTAAGTACTGCAAAAACTGAATCATAGCAATCCAGCTTTATTTTAATAAAATGAATAACAGTCAAAGTGCAAATGTGATTGGCAGGTGAGTTAGATTAAAAAAAAACAAGGTGACAATAAATTTATTGTTATTTATAGTTGTTTTTCTCTCAGAGTAACAAAATACATATGTCAGATAAATAAGAGATTTATCTCTTTGTGCCTTTTTAATGCTAGTGCTCAGATGTTACAATGATTGGTACTCTGGGAGCTGGAGCAAGAGCATTGTTCTATCTCCAAATCAGGTTTCCACAGAATCACAGAATAGGTCAGGCTCTAAGGCCCCACAGTGGGTCATCGGGTCACACATCTCTGCTCAAGCAGGGCCATCCTAGAGTACACAGTGCAGGATTCTGTCTGGATAGTTCTTTGAGATCTCCAGTGAGGCAGACTACACACCCTCTCTGGGACATCTGTTCCTGTGTTTGGTAACCCACACAGTAAAGAAGTTCTTCTGCATGTTGAGGTGGAGCTTCCTGTGGATCGGTTCCTGTCCATTGCCTCCTGTCCTGTGATAGGGCACCACTGAGAAGAGCCTGGCTCTATCCTCTGACAATTTTTTTTCAGGTACTGACAGAAATTGGCAAGGTCCCCTCTCAGTTATCACTTCTCAAAGCTGAACAAGCCCAGCTCCCTCAACATTTCCTCATAAGTCCCCTCAGCATTTGTATTGCTTTCCACTGGACCTGCTCCAGAACTCCATGACTTTCTTGCACTGAGGAGCACAGAAGTGGACAGAGTGCTCCCAGTGTGGCCTCACAAGGGCTGAGTAGAAGGGCAGGATCACCTCCCTTGACCCGTTGGCAAAGCTCTTCCTAATGAATCCCAGGATAACTTTGACTGGCTTGGCCACATGGGCACTGCTGACACTTGTGGAGGAGGCATCTGTCTCTTTGTACAAGTTAAACAACACTGGGCACAGTGTGGAACCTTGAAGTACATCACTAGTGACAAGCCTTCAGCTTGACTCTGACCCCTTCAACTGACTATGACCCCTTGACAGCAGCTGTTCAGCCAGGTCTTCATTCACTTCACCGTCTACTCATCCAGTCTAAACTAGAGGATGGCTGTGAGGATGTTTGCTGAGACAGTGCTAAAAGCCTTACTGAAACCATGGTAGACAATATCCACTGCTCTCCCCTTGTTCCCCCAGAGTTGTTCAATTTAGAAGCCAACCAGGTTGGTGAAGCAAGATCTACTTTTGATTAATCCATACTGACTGCTCCTGATCACCTTCTTGTCATCCATGTGGTTGTTAATGGCCTCCATCAATAGGCAGTAGCTCTCTATCCTTTCCAGAGATTGAGGTAAAGCTGAATGGCTGGTAGTTCCCTGGGTTCTTCCTCTTGTCCTTGTTGGACAAGAAGACATTCAGTAATTTTGCCTTCTCTGCATCCTGTTACCAGGGTTCCCCCTCCTTTTAGTAATGGTTTCATATTATCTTTAGTTTTTATTATGTTATAGATATATTTGAAGAAGCCTTTCTCATTGTCCTTGACATTCTTGGACAGATTTAAGTCAAGCTGAGCCTTGGCCCTCCATGTATCTTTTCTAGTTACTCTGAAAACCTCTCCATATCCATTCCAAGTGTCCTGACCTTACTTTCATCTCTTATGTAGATACACAAGAGATGATTATGCGGATGCTAGCATAATGATGGGGTTTTTTTTCATCCATGCAGGTCTCTTGGACTAATCTTGCCGGATTACTTTTTCATCAGGATGAATTTTTCTTGAACCTGTTACTCTTCTCAAGCTAAGGACACTGTGTCATCCAAGTTCCTATGGTGTATAAGAAGCTTTTACTGGAATTTGATGGACCTGAAAGTATCAGCAGTTCTGCTTAAGAAGATGCATTTTTAAAAGAGTATTCCAGCCTTTAAGTGTGTAGTGCCATAGTAGTTGGCATTTGCTATAATAAACCTCCATGTCTATATGAGAGTTGGCATAACTAATTTCTGCTTTTCTTTGTTAAAAAGCAGTCTAATACTTTGGATGGCTGAGATTTGTGATCTTCCAATTATCCTGACCTGGGAATATTCAGAAGAGAAAAACACAAAAGCACAGGACCCACAAATTCAGAAAAAAAGTAGTCAGTGGCATATGGTAAATCAGGTCAGCAAAAAAGGTCACCTATTTTGTGTGTATGGGTGAGGTGAATCAAATCTGTACAGGAATGTTTGTGGTAGCTTTTCTGCTTATCTGAGTTCTTCTGAGCCATACCACTAGCTGTGGCAGGAAGCAGCTTGAGAAAAAAGCCCATGTTTTTCAGGTACCATTCTTTTTTGGTTTTAATTATAATATGGTCACTGGGTCCTTGGTAGTAAGATGAGAGAGTGTTTTTACACTGTCAAGAGCACAGCTCATTAGTGGTGTGCCTTTGTATGAACATACCTGTGGCAACCCCTAGCCCCCAGCATATTGTGCATGGTAGAAAGGATATTCAAGGTGTCTCTTCCATATCTTGATGAAACGATTTAACTTCCCTCCCTGAGATGCAATAGTGGGAATGATGTATCCTGAGGGCTGGAAAGGAAGTTTTCTTTTCAGAGACAGCAATGCTGTGCGGGAAGAATTTTCCAGCCACATCTACAAGTAAGCAGAAGGGTTGTGGTGTTCTGGTTCTGGTATTTCCACAAGCAATGATGATCCAGTATCTTTAAAAACTAGCTAACAGTACAAAAGGAAGCATCTTCTAAGAACTAGTGGAAGAAAACAAGGGTTCCATGTGCCTGGTGCTGCAAGTGACTTGTATTGGCCCTGCATGGGCATTGTCCATACACAGAGGGTAAGCTTCCCAAGAGTTATCAGAACCAGCTCTGATAAGGTTTGTGGCTATGAAAATCCTTTGTCTCAGAGGAATGACTAAAGAATCAGGGACACATTGAATAAGGTGTAGTGAGTCATTCATGAAAGAGTCAAATTCATAAACATCTCAATTAAAACACAGTTTTTATCTTCTTTCTTATGCCTGAAATGCTGTTATTTTCTTGCTGATTCTGAGAAACTGTACTTCAAGGACAGCAGTGGAGAAGCCAAATGTCATGATGTGCTAAGCCATTGCACAGAATAAGGCCTTGCCCTGGTTTGGTATGGAGGGTAGGAAGCTGAGCCTGACAGGATGAGCACTGTGGCATTAATGAACAGAGGACCAAAATTAGATGCTTATGCAAGTGACAGATAATAAAAGACCTGAGGCAATACTGCATTTATCACTTCACAATGTCTCCAATTTAGGGCAGTTTTACATTTCAATCATTCCTACATATTAGAATTTCTTTTTCAAGCTGCCAGAACTCAGTGTTTATTCCTATTTTTCAAGGAATAAACAACAAAAAAAGGTTGTCCAACCAGAGAAAATCTGGTTATCCCAGGCCTCAAAAACCAAAGCCTATGGACACAGCTCAAAACCTACTGAAGGCCATTTTGTCACTTGATCTAAAAGTAAAGTTTCTGCTTGTTTCATCTCACAAGAGGACAATAATTCTATTGGCATCAAGGTTTGGTCCTAATCAGCCCTGAATAAAGCCTTTTCCTAATTGGTGTTGTGACAGAGAGCAACATAACTTTTGCTCAGAGCTTGTTTCTAGACATCTGAAGTGTTTCACTAAAATTTTTCCCACATTGATCCATGTATTTTAATGTAGGAAATAAATAAATTTAACTAAACTTGCAAGCAAAGGTGATACAGAAAACCTGTGGTGATAAATAAAGCAGAGCAGGGTTGCTTGAGCTGGGGTTCTGAGGCAGCATCTCAGTGAGAGCCTGGACAAGCCTATCACTGTCAGTACACTAAGCTGTAGAAAAAGATTCCTGTTGGTCAAGGGCATTAGGAGCTAAACCTAAACCTATAAACTTCTGCAGTAAAGCAGTCTTCATCTTGTGGTTAAATTAAAACAATGTATTTGAAAATAAGTCTATCTGTTGTATCCAGGTCCCAGGCCAAGCCCCAAATGCTGCAGTTCCCCAGCGAAAAAGCTTTCTTTTCCCTTCTCCTTAACCCTGATTTTGAAATTCAAAAATGCACACATTAAATAGATATTTTTTTTCCTCCTCAGCTGACCTGTGGCACTCACTGTAAAATGTCTCTTCAGTGCACAGGTTAACCTCATAACCCATGCAATTTTTTTAAATTTGATTTTGCAGCATGAGAGGAATAGAAAACCCCAATTTGCAAGTTCAGCTTTGAAACAGGAGGACTGCTGCAGATTGTAGCTATTGTTTTTGACCCAGTTTCAAATTAATTAAAAGTTTTTGTGTAGACATGATCTAATTGCTGTTCTCTTGCTGTTACTCTACTTTAGAGTAACACTGTGGGCAGTTAAGAAGGAAAATCTGCTTCACTTCTTACCCAGAGGATGAAAAAGAGGAGCTAGGAAAGCCTCATAAGAAAATATATTGGTCCTTTGTGCAAAAGAGTAGTAGTTATTAATTTTCTTTATAGTTGATCAGATCTCAGTGGCACTTTGCAAGAAAATTTGAGACCCATAAAAGACTTTATTCCTTTTCTCTATACATGTGCTCACTGGAGTACCTGGAATGATTCTGAGTTAGAGATTGCTAGACAATGCAGATCACTGTTCAATGCCTTTCCTTCAATCCAAATGTGTTTTCTGCTGAAGTAAGTAAGAATTGATCTGATGAGGCTCTCTTAAATGGTCAGGATTTTCTTCATTCTATATTCATAACTGAGAATCTCCTAGAACCAGCAGATATTTGACAAATTGTGTGTACAATGGAAAAGACTTCTTAAAAGCAGGAATGATATTAGCTTTTCTCTTCTTAGCTTTTCTCTTTTTCTTTTATTGATACATGCTGTAGGACTCTGGAAATAAAATGGGCCTTTGGGTCACTTAGCTGTGTAGCCTTTTCCCTACTTCGTAGACAGAATTCAGTCAATATATTCTATTAAAACAGCAGTGCAGATCTCAAACACTAATACCATTCAAGAAAGACAAATTGTCATACGTAATCTTGTCTTCAGAATTTTTAAATACTGGAACTGCCCTCAGGAAAATGTATGTTCTGACAATGACCTGCAGGAAAATTCATTGATGGATGGCACCCAGCCCATGTACCTATGTTCCCAAGACTCACACTGAAGAGCTTTGCTTATTTCATAAATGTAACATTTCAGACTAATTGGATGCCCAAAGACAGCACAGATTGTTGTGTTTTCAGGTTTTACTTTGATTGATTGGAGAAGTTAGGAAGAAACTATCTGATGCAGCAGGTATTAGCAAAGTATTCATGGCTTCCAGAAGCCAAACTGCTAAGTCAGATGATTTGGAGGATGGGGGCAGGGAGGCAGAAAGATTCTGTAAGGACAGGGAAATCAAATGGTAGGGATTCTTAGCTGTGCTTTCCCATCTTGGAGAACCCAGTACACCACCTTTTATCTGGATGCAAGGAATACTGTTGTGTTCTTTTTTCACATAGTAGCTACTCAAAAGGCTGCGGAGTAACAATACATAAAATACTTAAGCCTATTAGCCAGGGCTGGTATTTCCACAGGGGGAAAAATATTAGTTGTATTCTTCTCAGTTGTCTGCCAAAAAGTCTACATTATTGTCTTTTTCATAGATTGGTAAAATGTCTACAGTTTTGCTGTTGTATCGTTATCTCTGAAATCACTCCAAATATGTACCATTTTTTAATCTGAAGCTTTGAATGCAGTCAGTGTGTCCAAAAAAGCTTTGCTTTTTCCTGAATGTTACAGCTACTGCCAAAATTTATACAACTCTTTGGAGCTTAGTAAGGTGCCTTCCACTACGGCACCTTTCATGTCACTACTCCAGTGATGTGAAAAAATGATCAGATATTTAGGGTTGTACAAAAGATCACAATATCCTGAGAAATACTTTATTAAATGTTGTTTGTTATAACATGAAGAATGATGTTTCTCTGTTGCATGTAGGGGAGGAGAGATGTGAGAGATGAGCTGCGTGACTGCCACGTGTCCACATCGTGGTGTATGGTCATTGGTTGTGCCTTAAAACTGTATAAACTGATAACCAGCTAACTTCTTGAAAAGGCCTGGTTTTTGCAGTAAAGCAGCTCTCCTTTGCACCTGCCTGGGGACTCTGTGTCACTTTGCTTCATACAGTTCTCATTAACTTGGGCACTCCAGTAAATGGAGGCATACAAACTAACACATATAGAATAGACTGAGGATAGGTGCAGAAAAACTGGCATCTGTCAGGGTACAGAAGCATCCTTCCAATGTTCCCCTGGCTGCACCTCAGTGAAGTGTAGCAACTGTACCATATTTGCCCATGGCTGGCCAGACATTTGAGTAGACTCATCGGATGATCAGTGTCTAGAACAAGTAGGTCAGAAGAGTTGCCTACTTGGACAGAATTTTTCCAGTGCACACAGATTTGATCTGATGTAGGGAAAAATTCTTGCCTGTAGTTCATATGCCAAAGGAGCCTCCTTACTGCTATTCCAGCAATAACACTGCTGCAACAGCTGCTGAGATACTGCAGTCTTATTTTCACCTTCTGAATTATTTCAGGAATCCAGCAAATTCAGTAAGCACATTTAGTTGCACAAATACCCTTTTATATGTTCAATCCAGGGAAGTATTTCTGTAGTCATTGTACTGAGCCTAGCTGGGATCAAGTTAATTTTTTGCATGGCCATCCTCACAGTGCTGTGCTTTGCGCTGGTAGGTAGAAGGGTATTGATAATGCACCAGTGCTTTCACTATTGCTGAAAACTGCTGGCACAGCTTAAGGGCTGTCTCTCAAACATTCTACCCCAACCAGTGTCTGGAGTTCAGCAAGATCTTGGGAGGGGAAACAGCCAGAACAGCTGGCTGTCCCCAAAATTACAAAGGGGTGCTCCGTAACAGATGGTGTTGATTTGGATATAAAGGCTAAGAAAAAAAGAAAGAAGGAGTGGCATTCATTATTTCCAGCACTAGCATTCTGGAGCAACCACTACCCATGCTGAAGTCCTGCTTCCCAGGAAGTGGCTGGACATCACATGATGGTGAGAAATAGAGAAGAATTTTTTCCCCTTTCCTTGTGCATGTGTAACCTTTTGCTTTCACTTTAGTAAATTGCAATATCTCAAATTATATCTTGTTTTCCATCTTATTTTTTCAGTTCTGTCCAGCTGAAACAGGGGAGTGATAAAGTGGCTTGGTGGGCACCTGAAATCCAGCCAAGGTCAAACCACCACAGTCATCAACAACCATATTTGATCATAGTCTCGTACAGACATATCAGCTGTACACAGTATAGTTTGCCATTATGCAAAACACAGCTCATCTTTAAGTTCTGGACATTAAGGAATTAAAATCTTATCATGTAAAATGCGAAAGGGTGTGGCACTTAATGTGGTCATATCCAAATCCTTATGTACAATAGATACACCTCTGGTATTAAACTACTGGGGCAGTTGAGTCCTTAGAAGGGTAGCTTACATCCCAAGGAGAGAGCTACACATATGCAGTTAAAAAGAGAAAGTTGTACATGAAGCACCTCCTCCAGTTTTATTTAAGACCATTTCAGTTCATGTTCCTTTCTTCTAGGCACTGCATCACAACATAGGCAAGAGACTCAGGCGTCTTATAATAAGAGGAATTATTTCCCTATATTTTCTGTAAAGTTTCTTTTTATTCCACAGTGTTTACAGCAAATTAGTTGCACAGTTAAGAAGCTGGATCTACAGCTCATCTACAACAGCATGTTTCTGTTGATGCCAAATTTAAGAAAGGAGGCACAGGTGTAGATTATCTATCTATAGCCCAGTAAGGAACCACTGAGACAGTTTAAATCTGGCTCTATGTTAAGGTCTAACTAAACCTAAGTAAGGCTTGTTTTTACAGATTATGCTAAAAGATTATGCTACAAAGATTATGCCCTTATTTATACGTCTTTGAAATATAAATATCAGGCTAGTACCATAAAGATGCCTGGCCTGATGCTGAGGTGATGGCTTTGGTGTATGATCTTCTGTTAGTTACAGGACAGCCATATTCTGAAGGAGCTACTAGTTTAAGTAAGGCTTCAACACAAACATTGTAGTATATTTAAGCCATCTATTTGCAATTAATAGTAAAATTTATGATGGCATTAGGCTTCAGATCAACAGACGATACTGGCTTTAGATTAAACAGTTTGTAGAAATGCCTCTGGACAGAAACAGTATCCTTTATGTGTACCCTCTATAATGATAATGATTGAAGCATATTGTGGTAGGAGAGTCAGTCAATAAATGTGAGTAAACTAATATAAGATATGGATTGAAAAGAACAAAGCAAAACTAAGCCTGAAATGTGCAAACATTGTTGCAACTAAATTTAAGTCAGTCAGGAGGGGCTGCTGGTTAATCCTGAGATTATGTTCTGCTTTTTCTGCTTTATAGAGGCAAATAATCTAGAATCCAGAATTTCAGTTCTGCAAGATAGCTGTGGGATAACAGCTGCATCTGAAGCTAGACTGTCAGACACTTCTCATTTTGAAAGAACTAGACTGTTGATCAACTGCATTGTAGGCTTGGTTCCCAGGAGCTTCCCAGTGTGGGACAGAAGTGTTACAAAGCAGCCTACACTGCTTATGTCTGAAAGTGTAATACAGCTCACTCAAGTGTTCTGGCAGAGCTGGAAACCTGCAAACAGGTCTGCAGCATGACAGGCCAAGCAAGTTCCTCATTTAGGTTTGAGATTTTATTTTCCATGTGAAACACCAGTTCTTTACCAGAAATTTAATCTCAGTGTTTTTCTTGTTTTCTGTTGTGCTTCCATGAGTGGATGCTGCTCTCTCCAAGGTAGCCTAAGTTGTTCCTTCAGTATGTTTTAAAAAACATACCCTAGGAATTAGGTTGCTCCATGTTAAAGAGAATTTCTTCCTCTCCATTCCAGCAGGTTACTACTAAAATATGAAAATTGTAATCCTTATTGCAAAACAAAGATCAAATCAAGGAAATGCAGAGCTGTGCTTCATTCCTTATTCAAAATTACAAAGTCTGTTTGAAGAACATCACTTTAGTTTTTTCCTTTCACAAGACTTAAAAACAAACATAATTTTGTTTCAGTTTCTGGATTAGTTTTGTTTCTAGTTATTTAGACCTGCCAATCTGTTGCTCCTGTATAATATTTTGTCTTAGAGTGAAAAGTGTTTTAGATTATACAATGCCTCCCTGTGGAATTTTTATGCTTCTTCAACATAATATTTCAATCTGTTTTCTAAATTACCTTGGGGCACTTTGACTCAGAATAGTAGTGTGTTTCTATCTACTTTCCATAGAACAAACATTTTTATCCTGCAGTACTGTCCTTTATAGAATGGCTAAAAAAGTGAAAATTGTTTCCAATTTATTGGGTTTTGTAGCTTGGTAACCTAGTGAAGTAACAAATTCAGATTTTTGAGTCAGCTGGAATGTCACACCATGTACAGAAATATAAATTGCTCAGCACACAGATGAGTGTACCATGAATAGAAGCATAGGATCTCCAATCAGTGCAGTGGATTTTATGCATTTATTTTCTAGACAAGTGTATGACTTCTGCAGGCTGATGGCACTAACTCTGAATATGCTCATGAGGACGTTCAGGTGTGTCATTCATCCTAGTGAGTATACAAAGAACCAGAGCTAACAGTGCATGTATAAGAGAGCAGTCACCTGTGATATGTTTCTTGCTGACAACTAGTAGAAATGAAATAACTTTTCCCAGGAAAAGGAGTGTTGATGTCTATTGTTGTTCAGTTGCCAGGCGCAAAATCAAAGTCTGCTTTACTTTTTTTTTTTTTTTATTATTATTATTTTTTGTTAGCAGTTAGAAAAGTAGGAGAAGATGTTTACTTGCTTTGATCTCTTGTAAACAGTGGTGTAGTAAGATACTTAATCGGCCCTGCTAGATGATAAATCAGCGATGAAAGCATTCCTTTGTGTTGAATGAGCAATCTAGTCCTTGGTTTTCCAGTGTTCTTTTCTTAATCAACTTCACCTGCTGATAAAGATGGAGCAAAATCCTTTACTTATGAAATGTAATAGCAAGTTTTAAAGAGAACTGGTAAAATGCTTGTTGGGTGTATGTTTGCTTAGACTCTTTTAAGGACAAAAGGAATGTTTCAACAGGTAGCAAATCTGAGAATACATTACTAGATATTTTTTAAACTGTGAAAGTCTCAGTTATTATTCAAATGGAATGGGCTATCTGAACTTTTTTATTTTCTTGGCCACTATAAAAATTTCCATCATTTGGGGTGGAAGGCTTTATTATTCTGTCAATTTCTGCAGAATATAAGTAAAGTGGTTTACATGACTACTGTGAATTTGGTACTTTGGAGTTATACTTGAAATTGTCACCGCTTATGCTTACAGAGTAAATTCTGCTCATATACAACTTTAAAATAAAAACACATTGTGACAATGAATCAAGTAGTGACTCCTTTGGTTATTTCTTCTATTTAACTTTACCTGTGATATGTGGTTCAGATGGCTGGAAAGTAATAGCTTTTAATTTACCATGGCAGTGGCAATAAAGCTCTTTTCTATCTTGCTGTCTTTTGACAGGGCTTGCTGCATGATGTAGAGGGATTGGAAGCTCCAAAAAGAAAACAATTTTTCCACTATGCCAAGCTGTCTGTTACTTGATTGCAAAATAGAGGTTTGAGAGTTGAAATCTATTACAGGGAAGTTCCTTGGTTTATTTCAGGGGCAGTATTTTTCTATCATGGAAACAAAGAGTAGGGGAGGAGAGCAGAAAAAGGAACATTACCTTTTGTGTTCTGAAAAGTTTTGGTGAACTGCAATTGCTTCTCTTACAGAAACTTATTCCCCTTAGAAGTTTCTCTGTTCTTTCAGAGAGCAAGTACATTTGCTTAGAGAGAATAAAAAGTTGAAATAAAGTGTAATAAAGTTTTATAGCTTATTTAGCACTTCAGAATCCAAATATTGTGTCTTCTGTTCCTGAAAATGGCTTTTATACGCAGCAGTAATTTTACTCCAGCTACATGTTCTGGCAAGGCTGATTTGGATGATTAAAAAGAGGACATTTTACTACATTTTCTGCTGCAACATTTTGCCATTTCAGTGTTTCTAAAATAGGTCACATAATTTATTTTACAGTCGAGTTAACATTGACTAGAAATATAAAGTAGTGACATCATGGCTTCCTGCCAGGAAAAAAAAAAATAGAAAATTAGTAGAAGTAAATGCTGAAGTGTTGTAAATGAAAAAGGGTTGCAGAAATAAATTCAACTACTGCTATGATAAGGAACAAAGGTGCAGTTGGGTTTGAGTTTTTTTGTTGTGTGCTTTTGTGGGTTTGGAAGGGATTTCTTGGTTGGTCGTTTGTCTTTAAATGAATATTGAATCTTTGCAGCCTTTATAGGACTTGATAAATTTGAAGTCCATTGTTGAAAGTGACAGCAGCTGAATGGCAGGGGAAAAAAAGCTATTCCAGTAAGTTTGACATCATTCACCTCTAAGGATTTGAAGCACAAAGAATGAAATATATTATCAAGGTTAGAACTCCACTTAAGAAATTGCATTAAATTAGTCTTTCTCATGTTTCAGTTGTTTGTGTTCTTAACTCAAGAATAAAATGCTAAGATAAGCCTTTTATTGTAAAAAGGCTAAAAAATATTAAGTACACATTTGACCTCTATATGTAGCAGTGACCACTTTATTAATGCAAACTTAAGCCAGATCTTACTGTATCTATTAAACTGTAGGATTGTGGACTGCCTTGGTAAGGTAAGGGAAATGAATGTGTAAATTGCCAAATTAAATGCTCTTTCTCAAAATAGGTGAGAGGTTTAGTGTGAATGCTGTGTCTTTAACCACAGGAGAACCTGTGATAACAGGTTACCACAGGTTTGGTAAATGTGATAACACTGTTGTTTTTATCAGTAGAGTAGGACAGATACAAATAATAAAGAAATAAAAAAAGTTACTCTTGCCCTTTTTTGTAAGCCCTGCTCAGATACAGGGCTGTGCTAAGGTCTCCCTTGAGCTTTCATACCCAGGTTGAAGAACCCAAAATGTTTCAGCCTGCAGAGGAGCTCTAGCCCTTGGGTTGCCTCTGTGGCCTCTTTTGGACTCACTCTGGCAGGTGCAAGATTTTCTCTTACCAAGACCCTAGAGCTGTGTGGAATACTCCAGGTGGAATCCATGAGGGCAGACTAGAGGAGAAGAATCACTTCCCCAGACCTACTGGGTCCACACCTTTTTAGATGCAACCCAGAATGCAAGTTCGATGGACTACATTGTCTTTGGATTGCTTTTAATTAATTTTTCTAAGTACTATTTTCTTAGTAGTAGGCTATCCACTCTTTTCTGATAACGACACTTTTTTCCTAGTGTTTTGAGTGATTAATCATCTTGATTGAATTTATTTATTGAATCATCTTGAAAGAATTTATTTACCTTTTTCCAGTTCTTAAGAAATTGATTGGACTTTTTTCATATCAAGAACCAAGTACAAGTGAGCCTTTAATCAGGCTGTCCAACTGATGGAATAGAAAATGCTTTTCTCATAAATTAGTATTTTACCACTTTAAGGAAAATGCTGTATATCTTTGCAAGCTAATTCAATTAATTGTTTATCAAGCTCACTCAAGATTTTATTTTCATCACAAAAATATGTGTGAGAAAACATCATTGCCAACATAGTACTTCAGAAGATAAGGTGATCACCTACTTAAACTTACCCATATAAACTCCAAGGAATATAAAAGGAAAATCTTGTTTGTTAAAGACAGATTGTTTTTACAGGAACTTAAGGATTATGCATTTTCCTTAATGCAGTTTTGCTGTATTGACTTTCTGTTGCTGACATGCCAATTCTGTAATCAGTCATATGGATAGTTTAGTTTAATTAAATAAGCTTGGTGTTTATAAAATTCACAGCACTGTCTTAATAGACATAACTATTTGCAAAATCAGAGCTTAAGTATCAGGAATTACTAGATGCTGATGATACACTGACATACTGTATCAAATTACAAAATTTTATTACAAGCTGGTACAAATGTTTATTGCAGCAAAATATGCTTGGGTGTGGAAAAGGCTTGTGAGGGCTGTTTCTGTCCTCTTTCATGTGACAATTCAGAATTCTAGAGCTTAGTCAAATTCAACAGAAAAATTAGACAAGTTTAATTAGAAGATAAGATACTTGAATTTCTTGCAATTCCTTTGAGTGATTAAATTTAGCATTTTAAGACCTAGTTTACTCTATTCCCATGGAGAAATCATAGCTCTTGGGGAAATGGTGGAATTAAACCTGTATTCTCTTGTGCCTTTGTGGTGAACCTGAGTATGCTCCAGATCACTCTTTTTAGGGGATGCATAGGTCTGCAATATATTTATCAGAGTCCAAAAAGAAGCAGTAATCTTTCTCCAGAGCAGGAGAACCTGCACGTGTTTTTCTTACTAAATTTTAATACTTAAATAAATTCTGTAATTTGCTTACTTTGAGATTTTCATATAGCAAATTGATGATGTGTGTCTGCGACAGAACTAGAAGACGAAGTTCGTAAGACTGCAGGCACCTTGCTTGTATAACTACGTGGCTGTGTGCCTGTTTGAGTAACACTGGTGGATACACTCTAGTTGTGGAATTACTTTTTTTCTGTGTAGAGTGACATATCTTAAGGAGTTTTCCTCCCTTTACAGCTCTGAGTGAAGCTCAGCTGCTGTTCTTGTGGGGACAGACATTGCCAATAGGTTCCCTCATGGCTGTGCATTTATGACACTTGATATTGCCTGTTGTTTCCTTCCAACTTGCATTTTTAAGTCACCAAATCACTTGAGATATATACATGAATATATAAGCATGTACCAGTTGCTGTGCTACAGTACAACACTGTAGCATAAATGAAGTACTCTGGTTTATTGGCCTGATATATCCAGGAGCTTGAACCTGGTGGCCTCACCAGAGTTTTTGTCTGTATGCTTTATGACCACAGCTATAGTATTCACTTTTTCTGTGATATTTCTAAAGCAAAGAAGAGATTATTGTCGGTGTTGTACATTCCTAAAGTTAAAATTTTATCAATTTCATGTATTTCTTTCTATAGCAAGAAGAATAAGCGTGGAAGTACATTATTAAATAATCTTGTCCAAGGGACATTTTTAATAGCAGCATTCTTAATGTGTGCATGGTCAACATGTAAATTATGGGTAGAAAACTGAAATGGCTGGTTGCTGCTATGCAATCATCCGACAGAATATTCTACTCTCCATCCACATAAAGGACTACAGAGATGACAGTGCTAGCACTCAGACTGTTGTGCATGCAACTGTATTGCATTCAAAGATATATATTGAGCTCAGTGATTTTGTCCTATATTTAACCCTTGTCATATTACCTACTATTTTGTGACCCTTGTGACTATTTCAGACCCTTGTAAGGATGTACAGAGCACACAGCTGCTTCTCTCAAATGCTGTTAAGGCCACAGAAGGACTTTGCTATGTGGTAAGCACAGAAGGGAGTGACAGGATGGTGCTACCTCCAGGCCTCATGGAGGCAAGATCTGGTTAGTACCTGCTGAGTAATTAATTTAGACAAAAATTCACACTTTTTGTAAAGAAGCAGCTGCTCACACACAGACATGCCACTGGTCAAACAAAGATCACCCCAACTTATGGGATAGATGCCCTCTGTGACCACTACAACCAGAAATGCCATCGTCTCCCTCACTTCCTCTCCCAAACATGCTTCCATAGATACCTGGAACTTGGACTGTAAAATAAGCTACCACACCAGGAATTTGAGATAAAATAATGGTGTTCTATTGTCCAGGTGTTTTCCCAGACTTAGGTGGAGATTAGCAAAGCTTGGGGGCAAGAATGGATCACTGATAATAGACACAAAAGAATGCAGAATTTACACACCACAAGGAAAGCCACCTCAGCAGCTGTGCTGGAATCAGCTCCAACAAGGTAAAAAGTAATTCTGTCAGGGGGAGGTCATGACCACTGACTCACAACCACTGACTCAACAAACCCAGCAACTGAAAAGAAAATGACTGGGCATGTACACTAGGCATACATTACCATAAGAAGGGAGAGAATTATTTAACCATAAGAATAAGAGAACTGTGGAGACAATAAGCATTAAATCCTTTGTTTGTTAAGATGTGTAAATAGTAACTGCTTTGAAATACACATAACTGGCATCTTCAGCAGAGGATGGCTGGACACCAATTAATTTTTAATTATATGATTTGTAAAAAACATGGCATATCTTTAAAAAGGGATGGGAAAACATTGTTAGATTGTATTGTAATTTTGATTTTGGTCAGAAAAGTTTTCCTTTTGAATTTAAATATGTGGGAGGAAATGTACCCATAACATACCAAATACCATCAGCTTGTGTAGCAGATTTGGAGCCAGGGGCTGCTGCAGGGATTACTGTCTGTGTAGGTAAGAGATTTCTCCTAACCTAACTACTTTGGTTCAAAGCTGCACAGAGCTGAGTTACTTGATAATAACAAATTAATGTGCCTCTTCAGTGATTGATTTTACCATACTTCTTCCAAAGTCTAAACTGATAGCATAGACAAGGTAAAATAAATGGAAAGCCACAAACAGGCTGTGAAAAATATTTACACATCCTCTTAAATATGGAAACATTAAAAAGACTGAAGGAAAGACAGACCATATAGAAGAAGGAATTGGACAGGGGGAAGACAAGAAAAATAGAAAAAATTTAAACCTTGTGTTATGTTGCCTTCATGGGAGACAACGGTGACCTGGTTGCAAGGAACAGCACGGCAGCCCAGTCTCCCCTGGGCCACTCGGGCTAACAACATGCGCTGGACACCAATGTGGTGGACGGTCAAAAGCCTTTATTATCTTATCTCATGGGTTTAAATAGTCTTGGGGGACTCTGCTACATCAGGGGGGGTTGGCAGGATCTCTAGGGTTAGTCAGGAGTGGAAAACTACTGGGTTAGGTGTGGTTACATTCTTTGGGGTAATGGATAACATGTTGCAGGGTGAGAGGGGGATGGGGGTCTTTCTTTCCGTCACATCCCGAAATGTTCCGTTCACCTGTCCCTATCTACTACATCTCCCCCCTCCTTTTCATAAATAAAATGAGGTAGTCGTAGATATAGGCACTGGAATGAGGTACAAACTTGTAACTTGGTAAGGAAAAAAGGGGTTTGGTAAACCTGAGTAATTCTCGCAAGGTGAGTTTCGAAGGCTTTTGCAGCTGACTGTGTTCGCAGTTTTTAGTTTATAGCATTTGTTGCTGGCCCACAAACAGAATTTTCACCCGTTCTAGACGGGCCTGAACAAACGAGACTAGCTTGTTCAGCAGGCATGGTCCTATGGTAACAGCTAAAAGCAGTATTGCCAGTGGACCTACCAGGGCAGAAATTAAAGTGGTTAGCCAAGGTGATTGATTGAACCAGGATTTGAACCAGCTCTGCTGGGTTTCCTTGTCTCTCTTTCTCTGAGCCAGTCTATCTCGGAGTTCTGCCATAGAGCCTTTAACGACTCCCGTATGATCTGCATAAAAGCAGCATTCCTCTTTCAAAGCTGCACACAGTCCTCCTTGTTGCATGAACAAGAGGTCCAGTCCTCGCCTATTCTGTAAAACTACTTCTGAAAGCGAAGAGACTGATTTCTCTAGATAGGAGATGGATTTCTCAATCCTCTGCAGGTCTTCATCGATGGTCATTTGCAGCTGAGAGAGTCCGTGCTGTTGGGTTGCGATGGCTGAGACACCTGTGGCTGTACCAGCTGCTCCCAGGCCGAGCAGCATTGCAATGGTTATACCTGTGATTATTTCTCTTTTGTGGAGTCTGTCAGGTTCTTCGAAAAGGTGGTACACTTCTTCATCTGAGTGGTACAGGACCCTAGGAACAATCAGAACTTGGACACAGAAGTCAATAGAGTCATTAAATTTGGCAAGGAACACACAAGGACTCACTCCGGATCACTGGCAAACCCACATCCCAGATGCGGATGGGACCACCCACTTATTGGTCTTTCTGTTGGGCTTGACGACCTTAGTGCAGAAGTTGCCTTTCTGCTTTGCTAAAGTTGCATTACCAAAACATTTGCCTTGTCCTGTGATTTGACTCAGGGTGATTCCTCTGCGGGGAGTTTCCCATCTGCACTGGTGGGGGGCATCGGCTATGGAGTAACTGAAGGGGGTGTTTAAAGCAATGCCTTCGTAGAAAGGGGTTTTAACATCATAACAAAGCCAACAGGAGTTAGTCAGGTTCAGTTTGGTTTCGTTTAGGGTTAGAAAGGTAGCTTCTAGCATACAAACATAGGGGTGTTCCATGGGCTGGTGGAGGGTTCTATGTGACCCTTTTGCAGCTCGAGGTCGACCAGTTCCAGCAAGGCTGCCATTCGAGGCTTTGACAGGGGCCACTGCTCGACCCATATGGAGTCTGGTGATTTCCAAGCCCGGGACGGCCCTCCCACTCCATTCACTGGGGGGACTTCTTTGCATTGCCAGTGTTGGGGCCACAGCGCTTGGGGAAAAATTGAGCAGTGTGCTCCTGTGTCTGCCCAAAACTGAAGCCCTATGACGTGGGGGTCCTGACTGCCATAAAGGCGGCACGTCCCCCACACCTTCGGGGGCTCCTTCCCTATTTTCATGGCCAGGGCCACCCAGGGGTCCCGTTCTGGGGCGTCCCCTGCTGACCCTGCGGCACGGGCGCTGCTTGCGGTGGTAGTGGGTACGAAGGTACCGCAGGCTGTGTTGCGAAATTCGCTGGCAAGGGTACGAAGCTGGCTGCCTCCCGTGGGGGTATGGGGTATAAGGGTACCCCGTCCCACTGGGGGTTGGCATAGATGGGCCGCCTTGCATTCGCGGCGGGAGGAGGCTGAGTGCGGCCCGCACGCCCCCTCCCTCTCCCGTTTCCCTGGGGCTGGGACCTGCATTCCTTGGCGAGGTGCCCCTTCCTCCCGCAGCCCCAATAGGCTCCTCTCGGGCGTGTTTGGGGTGGAGGCGCCGCGGCGGGCTGCCGTGTCGGCTGGGGACCGTTCAGCGCAGGCTGTTTTTATTTCTCCCCAGTCGGTAAACTGGGCTGGTTCGTATTGTAGCTGCTTTTTGGTGAGGCTTAAAGCTTTACTCGGTTTTGTTTTAAATTGCGTTGGCTCCGTTCCCTTTGTCTCAGAGTCCCAGCTGGCTTCCGTCAGCTCTTTCGAGCTGCCGGAGCTGCTGCTGGACTCCGAGTCGGAAGTCGAATGCCAGCGCACTTCCGGGGCTCGGTGCCGTTTTGTGCGGCTCCGACCCCGCTCCTCCCCCCGGGGGTGGCGCCGCTGCCGCCCCCCGGGCTCGCCCTGCCTCCTGCAGGGGAGGGTTTCTCCCTTACATGGTAGCGGCGTCGGGCGCGGCTGCCGATCGGCTCCAAGCCCTCTGCCGCTCTCCTCCTCTTTCTCCCGCACACGCGCATTAGCAAAACTCCGCGCCTCTGGGCTCTTGGCGCCGAGACTGCCCGCGCCCCGCCCCTCCCCTTGGCTGCCGGCGCCATTTTCAAAGGGATACGGGGGTGGCATGGGCAGGCTCTCCTCCCGAGCCGCAGCTCCCGCGCCTCTGGCTTCCCCTGCCAGTCCCCGCCGACAGAGCTCTGCGCGCTGCTGCACCTCCGGTACCGGGTCACCGACCGGCGGTGGTGGGCGGATGGGGAAGCCGCAGATTTTTGGGAAGGTTCCGTGGGGGGATTTGGGCTCTGGTCCGGGGACGGGGATGATGCGCCAGACACCCCCGGATCCCCGCTCCCGGGCGGATCACCCTCAGGGGCGGTTTGCGTTGCCGCTCCTACGCCTAGCTTGGGTGTAACCAATAAACACGTATGTGCTGCACTCCATGCCTCCTGCTCTTCTATTGCTCTGCGCAGGGCTTTCTCTACTTTGCCCCACGCCTTAAGGCATTTGCCGCTGCCTGAGGATTTCGTGTCCTCGGCCAGCATGGCTGTGCATTTTTCCCATATCTCCGGATGCAAAACATCCACAGGGCGTTCAATTGCCCCAAGCTCAAGCAGCCTTGCTATAGCAAGATAAAAGTCTTTGAGCTTACACTCAATTCCCCATTGCTTATGAACCTCACTTACGACCCTGGCGATGGCGTCTATGACGATTGTGGGTCCGGGGACGTCTCCCTCGCCGAGAACACGGTTTCACCGGTCTGGCCGCTGCTCTTGTCCAGGCGACACCCGCTGCCCGAGCGAATTATTCCCGGGCTTCGGCACCAGATATGTTGCCTTCATGGGAGACAACGGCGACCTGGTTTCAAGGAACAGCATGGCAGCCCAGTCTCCCCTGGGCCACTTGGGCTAACGACACACGCAGGCACGGTCGAAAGCATTTATTATCTTATCTCATGGGTTTAAATAGTCTTGGGGGACTCTGCTACGTCAGGGGGGGTTGGCAGGGTCTCTAGGGTTAGTCAGGAGTGGAAAACTACTGGATTAGGTGTGGTTACATTCTTTGGGGTAATGGATAACATGTTGCAGGGTGAGAGAGGGATGGGGGTCTTTCTTTCCGTCACATCCCGAAATCTTCCGTTCACCTGTCCCTATCTACTACATGTTAGGAGTAATTTTGCTCTGAACTGAATTTCGTTCTTTGCAGTTCAAACAAATGAAATTTTTCTTTCTGAAACTTCCCCCCAGCCCAACCTCCCCTTTTCACTCAAATGCACACATTTGCACTGCTAATTCTGCTGTTTTGTTGCAGCTCATGTGTTCACGTGTAACTTGCTGGCATGTTGGCTGAATACATCTGGAGCCAACAGATGTCTCTGTGTCTCATGCAGCAGATTTTTACATACCAACCTGGCACAGTCATAAGTTAATCAGAGAGGAGGGTGGCTTTCAAATGGTGGCTTTCTAGAGACCTCTGGGTTGTACAAATTTGGTGAGTTCACCCTGTCTGGAAGCCAAGTGGTCACCAAAGCTGTTCCTCTTTATGTCTGCACAGGGGAGAAAAAATATAATGAAGTCTCCAGGGTTGAGAAAAGGACAGGATAGGGAATGGGGACTGCTATCTGTCTGTCACACATTGTCTCTGCTGCTCCTTCCTCCTCAGAGGCAGGACTGCTCAACCCTTCCCATTATGGCATGGAGAGCTGCCCATGGGGTGCAGGCCCATGAACTTTTCCATCGTGTGTTTTTCCCTTGGACTGCAGTGCTTCATGAACTGCTCCAGTGTGGGTCGCTCCCATGGGATGCAGTCCTTCAGGAACAGGCTGTTCTAGCATGTGTCCCCTGTGAGGTCACAACTCCTGCCACTAAACCTGTGCCAGTGCAAGTTCCTCCTCACAGTTTCACAGATCCTGACAGAAGCCTCCTTCACCATAAACTGCGTGCAGGCTCAAAACCTCCTTCAGATGCACACCTTCTCCAGCATGGGCTCCTCTGCGGGCTGCAGATGGATGTCTGCTCCACTGTGCACCACTGTAGGCTGCAAGAGCACAGTGGTGGTTTTTGGTTGCTTTTGTGGTTTTGTAGTTTTGAGGTTTTTTTTTTTTTGGTTTTTTTTTTTTTTGGTGTGGTTTTTTGTTTTTTTTTTGTTTTTTTTTTTTGCGATTTGGTGGTTAGGGGTTTTTTTGGTCCACTGGTTTGGCTGGTTAGGTTATTGTTGTTGTTGTTGTTTGCTTTGGTTTGGGTGAGTTTTTTCATGAAATCAAAATTAGAGGGCAGAAGACCCTTGTTTCAAAACTAAAAAAAATGGATATACATATATATATATTAAACATACATATACATACATACATACATATATATATAACATACATACATACATACATACATACATACATATATATATATATATATTAAATTAGTAAGTACAGGGATTACCAAACTCTTTAAAAGTCTTTTGTTTCAAGACCTGATGGAGATTGCTCATAATGAATCCCTTTGAGGGTGTTTCATGTTTGCATTGGATAGAGGAATGGGAAAAGAACTGTGCCATAGTTTTGTAGAGACATCTTCAGATTAAAAGTGTCTAACATTGTGATTGACATAATACAAAGGCATGTTTTCAGTACTTCATATACCCTGATGATAAGATCACTTACTGTCGTTAGCTACAATGTCCTATCACCAAGTTCTGCATCTCTTTTTTCAATCCCTGGGAGTTTAGCATGTATTAGCTTGTGAAAAAGTGCATTCTTATTGTGTTGTTCTGCTACATTTATACAAAGTTATTTTCACTTTTGCAAAATTTTCACAGTACTTACTTCTTTTGCGTTTTAACTATTTTCATCATGAGAATGACTCTTCTTGTCTCTCAGATGCTTACTTTTGAGTGTTAGATCTCACAAACATTCATTGTATTTGAATTCTCAAGCAGATACTGCACTTACTCCCAGGAATAGTCCAATTAAGTCAAAGTGCACCTTGGATCAAATCCAAGACCCATTAAATCAGTTGAAGTGTTTCCATTTACTGCAAAGGATGCTGGATCCAAGCCATCACATCTGCAGCTCTCCAAAAGTACCATTGCTTATCTCAAACACACCTACTTAAATTCAATTAAGAGTAGAATAAAATCTCCCAAAGAAAATGTGATGACATTGTGCCACAGAAAATATTTAAATGCTATATTCTAAAGTATAATAGAAAAAAATCCAAATAACCAAATACTGTAAACATGATGACAGAGGCAGAGATTTCTTGTTTTCAATCAGCTCTTGACTGAAATCAAGAACTGATTGAAATTTGCCACAACTGCTGTCACTTATAGCTTATTCATTTGATTTGTTGATTCATCTGACTTTCATTTACATATATACTGAAATGTGAATGAATTATCTTAAAAGTTTCAAAGTAATTCATCTGAATTGATCATAATAAAGGCTAATTACTTCTGCAGTCTTAAATTCAACATAATAGGCATGGCCTGAGTTGAAGGATTCTGTTGTACATACACAGGAAACCATTTAATATATTTTCCTGAGGTTTTTTTTTTAGTACTAAATTATTCCAGGCAAATGGAAAAGAAATGTGGATGAAAGTTTTTTCTTTAGGTGCATAGTTCTTAGAGCTTTAACAATAAAATTGTTGTCAATATTTTTAAGCTACATTCTTAGTAATCTGTGACCACTAAAAACAATTTTGGTCTGTTATCAAGAAGATCTGTTAAAAAAATTGTCAGTCATTGTAGATTGCTAGATCACTTGCTGGTTATTGTGTCAGTAAGTCAGGAATATAGAACATTTTATAAAAGTAATTCCTCTGAAAAAGCAAGCAAAACAGCTATGATTCTTCTATCCCTACATAATTTAGGCTTCAGCCTGCACCATTTGACTACTCTACTCCCATTACAGCAGAGAGGACTGGTTTTCTGCATCAGTTTAATTCTGGAAATTAACTCTCAGGGAAGAGTTAGTCCATTTTGGTTATAAAGGTGTATCTGAAGGAATGCACCTCCATAAGGTACAATATATAATTGGCTGCAGTAAAATTAATGGGGCTATGGAACTAAATTACAAGAATATATAGTCATGCATTTCAGGACAGATAAATAACTTCTCTGACATGCACTTGAATCTAACAACTTTACTTAATCTATTTATTTCAGAGATTAATGGAATCTCTTTGACAAAGAACAGATATGATGCTGCAATATCACAAAATCATTCTAATTGTGTCTCACACTGTAAGCTCCACAAGTTGTTCAAACATTTACCAGTGAAGTCCTATAGCTCAAAAGAAATGGAAGAAAGGAGATTTTGCCAGTCATTTGCAAACTAGCACTGTGCAGTTCTTGATTAGGAGAATATGTCTGCACATGAAGAATCAGTGAGGGCTGATGAACATATATTTGATTTTATATTATTCCTGCAGTTGCCCTTCACTTAATGAGTATCACATATTTCCCGTAAATAAATTCTACTATGATATTCAGCCTCTATTTGTGTTTTCCCAGGGGTTCTTTATAACTTTTATAATATATGCCATTATTAGAACTATGTCCGGAAAAAAATTCTATAGATGGATCTTAATTTGCACACTTTTCAATAGTTTCTTCTAGGTACTTTGTATTGCACATTCAAGTTGCTGGTTCAGCTGGGCTGAAATAATGAAGTGATTATTAACTGAGGTTATTTTAAAGAATGATATAGATGTCTTGGGTGGTGACTATAATTGGAACAGCATATCCTATAACATAATTGAGGATGCATACCCAGAAAACTGAAATGCAAGTCACTTTTTCAGTCAGACTATTTTACAAAAAAAAAACCCAAAAAAACCCAAAACAAACAAACAAACAAAAAAAATATATTGTTTAATAGCATGTAGTATGACTTTATTTTGAAAATTATAGAAAAGGAGTTCCAAAAGCTGCTTATAAAAATGAGAACAATAAAGGAAAGAGGTGCCATTCTGCACTGGCACTTCCATTATTCATAGGAAGTGAGGCAGTGTAAGAGAATCTACATCAGATAAATGACAAAATGTTCCTCTTCCCTTTTCTACCCCTTTTCTGTGTTTGAGTGGCTTAATTTCTAGGCTTAGGTAAAGTTATTTTTCCTTAACACAACAGAAAGTCACCAAAAGAATGCTCTGCTGCCTCTGTGATGGTCAATTTCCTACATCATCAGACAGTCTAAAAATGCTTCTTTTGTTTTGCTTATGAATATATATGGTCCTGAAAACAGAAGAGACTTGTGCTTTTCTCCAGCTGTGAGCTGTCACCTGAAAGCTTTTAGATTTTACTTCCAGTCATGTAAATCTTTAAAATATTTTTGACATATTTTTTTTTCTTGCCTGCTTCTTTTCTTTATTGTTGATCCATTAATCCACTGGTAAACAGAATCCAATTAAAAAAAATATTACCTTTTGTAGGGTATCCCTATTGTAGGGATACAATAATTTTCAAATATTACTTGCTTGTGGAAGTGTCATTACCTTTTCATGCTTACAGTATAGAAGAGTTTCCTGATGTTCAGGTGTTTTACACACCTAATTTGTGTTCAGCCCACATTGCTATGTATTCATCCTTGAGCATGGACATAGCCACCAAAACCCATATAGTGGACTAATATGCAAGAACACAAGAGAGTGGAGATAGTAATATACTTAGAAAAAGTATCAATGGACATCTGCACACCCTCCTATGGAACACCTGACCTGCAAAAAAAATAATGTAATTTCATCAGAATCCAATATATTCCTACCTGTTATCTTTATTGTAGCATCTACAGAAGCCCATTTCTAACACCCACATATACATAAACTCAGAAGGACTAAGATTAAAAGACAAGTTTGGAGTTTATCTGATCTGAGCTTAACTTGCCTGAGCTGAGCAGATGGAACTAGAATTGCTCACTCAGGATCATGACCAGATGACTTTTGAAGATCTTCAAGAAGGAAGACTCTTTTGTGTCTCCAGGCACCTCTCAGTGCTCAGTCCCTCAGTACCCTCTCAGTAAAAATGTGTTTCTCAATTTCTCTACAGAGAATTCATTACAGCAATTTAGTTTGTGCCCATTGCCCTTGTCCTGTCACAGGGCAACACTGGGTAGAGCCTGGCTCCATCCTCTCTGTATCCTCTCTGGGTGTATAAACACATTGATAAGATTTCCCCAAGCCCTGCCTGCTCCAGGCCTTCCTTGTAAGACACAGAATCATAGAAAGTTGTTGGGTTGGTCAAGCAAGATTCCTCCTTGGTAAATCCATTCTGACTACTCCTTATCACCTCCTCTTCCTTAATGGACCTGGAGCATATCACACATTCACATAGGGTTTCTGACATTTCTGCCTGGACACCTCCTCTTTAGGAGGGCTTACTCTTGAGCCTGGACATTTTGATCCTTGAATATTGACCAGATTTCCTGGACTTCTATTCCCTGCAGGGTGTCACCTGTTTTATACTTCCAAGGATATTTTTTAGGAGGTCAAATTCTGCTCTGCTGCAGTTCAGGGGTGTGATCATACTTTTTGTACCGTTCCTTCTCTTGTCTACGGGTTCTGACCCCCACCAAGTCATGGTCCCTGCAGCCAAGGCTGCCTTCAGCCTCCACAGTCCCAATGAGACCCTCCCTGATTTTTGTACATGAGATCCAGACCTGTACCTATCATGATTGGTTTCTTTACAGATGGCTCAGGAATTGGGCATTGATGTCCTCCATGAACTATCTTCATTGCTTATGTGCTGCTTGTATTCTCTTTTTAGTACACATTAGGATAGTTAAGTGCCTCTGGACCTGCGGGCCCACATCAGTGAAAGCCTTATCCTCTCATTCTTCCTAGTAATTTTCAGCCTAACAATGCAAATAAAAGAGGATTCAAAGCTAAAAAGCTATTGTAAGATATCTTGTCAGATTAGACAGCTTGAAATTTATCACTTACTCTGTGAGCTGTCCAACAAGATCTGTTTTTCATTCTTGTCTAGTGAACTAATTAGATTTAGTGCAGTGACTGTTCATTTTAGAGATCTTTGTACTCAGAGAGTGATAGCTTTGTGAACCAAAAATAGTCTTCCAAGACCCATATCACCTCAGTGGTGATGTTTGTCTCTGGCTGCTCATAGAGTATTTGGTTGTAAGAATTAGATATAAATATAACTTCCTTTGTAAAGAAGGATGGATACTTTTGCTAGTGTTGCATGGCTGCAGATCCATTGTAACTTCTGAATATGTCAGTTGTTCAACTTTTGATTGATTTACTTTGGTAGTGAAGTGTCTGAATGGTCTTGTTCTGCTCTTCTATCACAGGAATTATTTTGCTGGGGTAATATCTTGTTTGTCAGAATCAACATTGATTCAAAATTCATTGTGAGGATCAGTCTGACTTAGAGAGTAAACACCATGTAACCAATTTCATTCTTATCTTTCTACTGCAATTGTCCCAGTAGTGGGCTTTATTTCACAACATGAAAAGTTTTGTAACCAAGCATTTTCTGGATCCTGAAAAGCTATTCGGATGACATAGGGATGACCCACAAAAAGTAATGTAAAGACCAGTTTTATTTAGACATGTCTCATTTTGTAATTTACTACAAATCCCAGCAAAACTTAGACAAAAGTTTTTTGGGATTTTTGTATTGCTACCTCTGAAGCTTCACATTCAATAAGGTACTGGAGGCAAACCATAATAGGAAAAAGGATCTATTCAATTCTAAATTTCAGTATACCTAGAAATCTTTGTTTCAACCATGTCTGTGGTGCTAGGTAGTACAGCAATTTGCAAATAGAAAGAGATGAACCTAAAGATCTTGAGATTAAATATAAACTATTAATAACTGTGTTTTCTCTTTGTTCTCTCTGGCCTGGTCAGGTAGAGAACTGTGTAATGGCTCCATTTCATGCCTGTTGACACAACTGAAGTCTTTGGTTACTTTTGCATTTAATACTGACAAGGACAAAACTGCTGTTTAGTAAGTAAAAGATCAGCTCCCTTAGGGAATGTAGTAGTCTTGAAACACACTGATAATTCATGACAATGTATTATGAAATTGTATTCAAGATAAACATGTCTGTAGCTAGAGATCAAAGACATGATGAGCATTTTCTTGTTAATAACTATGTAACTAAGTAGCAAGCTGATAATTCATCTGTGGCCCCTGCTTCATAATAGTTAAATAGCATTTAGACAAACTCCTGGGTACAGCATGGAAGCCAAGAGAGCTTTTACACAGTAATTTTGCAGTGTTTAGTCAATTGGAACGTGGAGGGAAACAGCCCAGCAAATCTGCTATATATTAAAGTTACAGTTATAGCCTACAGGGAATTATTTACTGAGAGATATTGAAGAGTTTTTCTCTTTTATAACAGACTCTTTAAGAGAGTAGTTCCTTATGCCTAACCTCATGTGTAATATAGTTATTGATACAGGGAACTGCATTGCAAATACCTTGACATTTCTCCAGTATTCAGGTCACTTTAGTTGCTGAAAGTTTCAGTGGCCCCTCAAGGCCCATTTTATTACTTATGAGACATTAATCACAGTAATACACAGGCAGCAACTAACTCCCAGCACTGAATTTAGTGGGAAGCACCACAGTCCTTAAATGTCAAGAATAATTTCAAATAGAACTTTAAAGTTGTTGGTTTTTTTAAATATCACTTTTTTCACCATTCATGAAAATTTACCCTGAACATTTAAAAGCGGTATTTGACTACTCTCCACACTTTCTCACTTGACAAAGAATGTTTGGCAATGTGAAGTCAGTAGTCTTGTCATGGCAGGCATCAATCAGATCACATGAAGACAAAGATGGTGACCTTTCACTGTGTCTTTGCAAAACTGGAATTTGGAGACTGGGAGAAATACCCAAGTTCTTCCCTACCTCTGCAGCCTTGAAATCACTTTGCATGACCAGAAAGATACACTCAAATTATGATGTATGTGGAAGAAGAACTTTGCAGAAAAACATAATGCTCTTTCAGAACAGACTACTGCAAGAGCAGTATTTCTGGCTTATGTTTATTTCATTGCATGATAGAGCATATTTAGGTATAGCCAAAGGTGTATACACAGCTTTATCGAAGTGTTTCAAGAGATAGTTCAGATGGAAATCAATTCTTCTAATTTATTTTTAGGATCCAAAATAATCTCTGACTATGGCTCCCTATCTGGAATTTTAGCCCTATGTGAAATTAATTCCTCTTTCATCCATAGTGCCCTGATGATGTTATCTGTCATTCAGCATCATTTTGTTTAGGAAAGGAAAGTTCTGAATTGAAGGAACTACTCAATGGAAACGACAATGATCTAAGCACTTAAAAGATGAGACTTGAAGTTTTAATATCAACTGTATATTTGTTTGGGTTATTTATTATATTTTCAGTAAAGACTGCTTCAAAATAGCAGCTTCCTTAGATTTTCTTAAGGACCTTTGCATCCATCTCTCTCCGGCCACGGGACGGAGGCTGGCCGGCTGGCTGTCCCGCTGGTGGCCGCAGGGCAGACACGCGAGCGGCCGCCCCGAGTCTGTGCCGAGACTGCCGCGGGTGGCGGTGATTGCTGCGGCGTGGGGAGCACAGCAGAGGCACAGAGCACGAGGAAACCGAGGCACAGCAATGAGGGAAGGACACTTGTCCGAGTCTCCAAAGACTTCATCCTGAAGGAGGGCAGAGCAAGTGACACATCTGACCCTGAAGGGGCTACTTTTAAAGGGGAGGGGGAACACAGGGAGGACACAACCTTTGAGCAATAGGAGGGCATTAGGGGAGGGCTGCAGGGTAAGGGCTCCCCAACAGAAGCCAACACGGGGTGAGAGCAGAACTCACAATCCAATTCTGCTTTGAGGAAAGGATGAAAGACAGGGAACACTCCAGAACCAAAGGAGTGTGCTATCTTTGAGAGACAGGGGTAAGACAAGGGAACAAGGCAAGTATACAGGTGGATTGACATACATTTTGGTGGGGAAAACTGTGGTAAACAACTCAGGACTGAACCAAATGGGGTACATAGAAGGAGCCAAATGGGGTACATAGAACGAACCAATACAAACTTATAACAAGGAATGTTAAAACATACTACAGAAGAACAAACTGTAAAATAACAGACTACCACAGATCTTAAAATAAATGATTTGGCTATATCAGTAAGGAAGTATGAAATTCAGTGAAACTCAGTGGGAGCACTAGTTCTCTTTCCTTAACCTCTCTTTCTCTGTTTAGGAAAATGAAGTACAATAGGGCTATAGTTCAATACATGCAAATATTGGGATTTTTTTCTGTACAGTTCTGTCATAATATTTAGAGATTATACTTTTGCTTTTTATTATTTAAGACAGTATTGATGTGCAACCTGCACAGTGGAAACAAATCCTAAATATCTCCTGTAACAAGAATAGGTGGTTAGTTCCTTAATAAACAAATTAAACTGTTGCAATCTTATGACTTTTTGTGAGCACTGAGCATGTTAATATTGCACACAGGATGTAACAATTTCATATACTGTACATCAATAAGTCTTTCAGCAGGTGCAGACCAAAGGAAGAGCAGACCAAAGCCAGACTAGAACTATTTACTTTACTTTACTGACTATTTGGACTGGATTTGAGCCACCAAACCATACGTCATCATCTTCTGCCTCTTACTGACCTCATTGTTAAAATTAGTCCTTTTAGCTGCTGGACCTAAACTCATTATTACATAATTTTAGCCAAGACTTATAAAGGGACATTATGAAAGAGGTCTTTACTAGACTGCAGTAAGGTTTCCAAAGCTAGGTGAATTCATCCAGAAAGATTTTTGAATACAGTCTCTATTCATGGAAAAAAAACCCATTTGTCCTGGTTGGCTTGGATGAATAGTACAATTTGTCTGTATAGTGTAGAGGAGGTTTCTGCAGTATGTGCTGTTTACAAAAATCTCTGTGTACTGTCAGGAAGTGGAGGCACACTCTGAAGAATTGCTCAGCCATGGGTGTTCATCTCCATGCTGATTCTCTGGTCTTTTTACCCTTGATTCCCCACCTCCACGATCACCCTTCTGTGGAGACTGAAAAGCCCCAGTACAGAGCTTTTCCATGTTTTATGACAGCTTCTTCTCTCTTCTGTGTCCCAGTCAACAATAAAGCAATTCAAAACATTGTCTTCAATAAATGTACCATATACTTTTGGTCAGAAGATTTAGTAAAAAAATCCAATGTCATTTAATTTTCTCCTAAAATTCTTCAGTTATAATTGCAGGACTGATTTTTAAATTCTACGTTTTGCAAACAAAATGTGTGGCAGTTGTTGGACCACCCAAAGGTAAGGTAAATATCAATGATGAATTGTTCATATGTGGTGAAAAGTTAAGTATGGGAATGAAGAATACATGTACCAGAACTACAGAAAATGTTATTATTAGTCCAAATGGCATAAACACTATGTTAAAACAGAGGAAGAGCAAAGGTAATTTAGGCTGGGAGACCATTCTGCAATGATGTAAGATCAAGATGATTCATAAAAATAGTTGATGACATTATTCTAGAACTACATTGTGTTTAAGCTGTGTGGTATAAATTTTTTTTTTCTCTAATGGCTGTATGCCTTTTGTACCTCTGACCTCTGTGGTCATATCTTCCCCACAACAGGAACAAAAGGAAACATAGTGAAAGACTCATCATGTAAATTTACTGGAAGATTTTGGATTCTGATGCAGTGATAATAGAATTAATCAAATTCTAGAAGCAAATTAATACTAGTCTTTCTTGAGACAGCTCTCTATATCTACACATAGAATAAGTAGTACTTAAGCAAAGAAATTAAATAAATTATATTTACTTGGTTTTCTGTTTTCTGTGTCTTTAAGTTGTTCTCCATTCATGTTTTTATGATTCAGTTTAAAAACAGCAGTTTAACAGACACTTTTTGCAAGAGTTAGAAAATTCAATATCTTGTAACTTTGTAGTTCTTCCAGAAGTCTTCAAGTCTTATTCTTCTCTCCCTTTCACATGTAAATGTGCACACATCTTTATGTAAAAAGTGTTTTGAGATCACAATCTCTGACACTTGATTGATTTTTTACAAGTGTTATAACAAAGTGTGGAACTGAAGGCAGGGAAATAGAGTCAATCGAAATGGGCAGAGTATGTGGCATAAGGTCTTGAGGCTCTTAGTGAAAAAACATCTAAATTTCAGAATTCAAAGTCAGTTTTAATTTAGATAATATTGTGGTCAGAAGGGACTAAGCTTGTAACAATGACAAGTAGATATAAAACAATGAAATCTGAAAAGCATAATTGCAAACTTCTATTCATAAATTATATATTACAATATTTTATTTCCATAGTAAAAGCTTTGTTGTCTCTGTTGTTTCTTTTTAGCTATTATGTTAGCTAATGGATAACTGTAGAAATCTCAAGCTCTGGAAGTGCTTATTCTTTTAAACTATTTATTTGTGCATTGATACAAAACTTTAAGAAATGTGGGAGAAATAATAATTGCTTTATATAGTATGTTTGAAAGTAACAGATCAGAGGGCATTTTTATGTATTTTGTGTGAGAACTTTCTTTTTACTAGAGGGATTTAAGACTGCTAAAACCATATGCATCTCATTAAACAATATGATTCTTTGGAAGAATATGTCTATAAATTTTAGAGTGAGTAAATAGCTACTAAATCATTATCTAACTTGATTAAAAAAACATTTTTTGTAGAAGAATATTAGCTGTCACTACCACTGCATGAAGAATACACGGGTATATGTCTTCCAGTGATAAACTCCGAGAGCAATATCTGGAACAATTTGGTTTTAGGCTATCCTTTCCAAAAGCAGCTTTATGGCCTATGATTTTACTTGTCAGTTTGCTAAAACTTATTGTAATGCAGATAATGAAATAAAAAAGGTGAAGATGTAGTGCAGAAAAAGAAGAATGTTGTTGTTTTCTTAAAAGCTTGTTGAATAATCCACATTCAGGCATGCTGTAACAGTAAAGCTAAAAGGTTTTTTGTTTTTTCTCCCATCCATTCATGATCTATCTCATGTGACACATGAAAACTCATATCTTTTCAAAGTGATTATTTGCTAAAATATATAGTGCATGCAGATTTATCACGCATCCATGCAGATTTATCATGCAAAATGATACTTAGGAAACTGTCAGGAGACTGAAGAGAACTGCAAACATGGTTAGCTGAGAAAACAGTCAATTTTGTTTCAACAACTAAGTCCATAACAAAATTTACATGGATCCAGAGAGGGTCATGGTGGGACAGAGATGGTTTAGGCACTTAGGATACTTTTGGATCAGCATGCATTGTCCCAGAAGAGGGTTGTGGTCCTCACTGCAGCTTGCACTGGAGCTGATCCATCGTGCTGCTCGAGGCATTTTTCCCCTTAGGAGCTGCAAGTGCTCCTGCAGCAGATTAAAGAATTGCAGCAGCTTCTCAGCTGGAGATGGAGAGGGTGGGGTTGGTCTCAGGGATCTGCACGGGGGTCGAGGTCTAGGCTGGCACTGGCGCGCAGTAGGTGCTGGTGCTGGGCTCAGGATCCAGTTGTGGAAGTGAAGGTGGAGTCTCCAGGCATTTTGGCTCTGCACTGCCTTTTCTCCCGCTGGTCATGCCCGCTTGACACAAGAAGTCAGCATGGTTATCTCTGCAGACAAGGGTCCCCCTGCTGTCACCCTGCAGTGGAGCAGAGGATTAAAAGATTGGCATTGGGTACTTGCCAATGAGCAGATCTCCGCCTTAACTACAGATATTTTTAATAGCATATAACTTAGATAACAGCTATTTTCTATTGCCTCTATTATTTACTGTCTCATAAGGACTCAATGTCCTGCAATATCACTCTGAGAAACATGGGTACAAAAATGTGATAGCAAACATTTACTCTGTACATACTCAAAAAAATGCACTGTAGTGATGTTATTCTATTACAGCCATTCATATGAGCAATGAACTTAACTACAAAACAGAAAAAGATTATTTAGTCATAGAAATAGAAAGTTGTACTCTTCTTCTTGAAAGAGGGGCAGACTAGGATTTGCACAGTTCATAAGGAAACATTTTTCACTTCTTAGAAAGCAGTGTTGGATATGCAAAGTCAAGTGAGAATGTTTTGTTGAAAATACATTATTTTCAGGTTTTAATATTAATTATTCTCTTATGGGCTTTGTTGCATAAAATTACTATGTGCCAGAATATATAATCTAAACAATTAAATTGTGTGGAAACCCAGTGTGTTTATACATGTAAGTATCTCAGATAGGTGAACTGTCTTTAGTAAGTCAGAACCTATGCAGACACTGAGATTTGCTTGTAAATGTAAATAGACAAAGAAATACTTGTAAATGGTGCAAGAATAAATATAACCATAGGAAGAAAGCAGAAACATAAACTGCCTGAAAATGTCAAGCAGAAATTTTAAAAGAATGAGTCTATGAAGCCAGTAAATTCAGATAAACTATTTATTGTGCCCTTCTCTGACACTTCTCTCTATTGACACAGTGAAAACCCGATGATCTCTAGGGCATCTTGCTGAGTTCTGATTTGACATCTAGATCACATGTGCCAGGAGCAGCCTACTTTAAGGCAGATTACAGCTGGGAACTGATGAGTTCTGTGTAGGCTTTCTTTGTCTTATTGATGGGTCAACTTAAATTTAACTCAAAGAGCACAATCTAGTCTTTGTACAAAGGAGGTGTCAGCATAAAACGGCTTTCGTGCCTATCACTAGGCATCCTAGATGAGACTGAAAAGTCATCCAATCATTCAATCATAAATTTCTTTGCCTTAAATACATTTATTTGAATTTAATGATTTCATTATTGATTTCCTGAATCCAGTTTTGGGATATCACAGTTTTCAATATAAATACACTGGCTCATTGTCATTTCTTTTCCTGGGTTTTTGACCCTGTCAATGAAGTCTCCGTGCTGTCATTGACTATAATTGTATGTTTATTACTTATGCACCCACAGAGAGGAAATAACCATTTCATATTGCCAACATTTTTTTTTATAACCGGGTTGGCTGTGTACAGTGCTCACTAGGTCTAAATATGTCTTTTGCTGAGCAATCAAAGTACTAAAGGTTGTTACTAAAGATTCTCTCAATTTTTGAGACAAGTAAGCAAATTATTAAAGGGAACCTTTAATGTCTGTGAGGATGTAAAGAAATACATCAGTGCTGAGATATTTTTTTCAGTAAAAAGATCTTTTAAAGAAGCATTGCAATGTTCATAATCATCACATTGTTATCAACTAAGAAAAATTCTTGGAACTACTGTAGTGTGTTTGCTGTGAAGAAAGAGAAGAAAAGAAAGGGCAGGAAGGAAGGAAGGAAGGAAGAGAAAGAAAGAAAGAAAGAGAAAGAAAGAAAGAAAGAAAGAAAGAAAGAAAGAAAGAAAGAAAGAAAGAAAGAAAGAAAGAAAGAAAGAAAGAAAGAAAGAAAGAAAGAAAGAAAGAAAGAAAGAAAGAAAGAAAGATAAAAACTCCAGCAACTTGTGCAGCTAAAATGTGTTCTCTAGAGGGAGAGTTTTCTATTTCTTCCTCAAATACGCACTTGAGCCACTAAGCCTAAAAGCAAAACAAGAGGAAGACATCAATTTAGTCTTTGAAGTACTAAAAAGGATGGTGCATGAGCATGAGGGGCTTTTTGTCAATATGACACTTCAAATTATTATTCTACCACAGAATTTTTTTCTCCTTGCCATATCTCACAACAGTCTTACAGTTCTAAATACAAAATGCATGATACTGCATCAGATTATTCTGTGGAAGTGATTTGAAAGGAAGTTTGTGCAGTAAAAGGAAAGGTCAGTAGAAGATGAAATCAATGTGGCTGTACTCTGAAAGGTCAAGAGCTTACCAACATGGAATAGTTTCAAGTCCATCACTAAACCATCCACTATTAGGGCATCCTTAAACACCATATGTATGGGTTTTTTAAATAACCCCAGGGATGGTGACTCATCTACATCTCTTGTCAGCCTGGCTATTCTGATGTTTGGTAATTCTTTTGTTGAAGAAATTTTTCCTCATGTCCAATCTAATATCAATCACCTCAAATCAATTCCCTTTACCCTTATCACACCTTTCTACAACAGTGTTTCTAACATGACATGGAATCAGAATACCGTGTAAAAGACAAGACAGGAAGATAACTGTATGGGACAAAACTTTTGTGAGAGCACTTCAGATGCTCTGTGGTTTTATTAAACTTCTGATAACGGAAAGAGAAATATTCTGTATCATGGTGTATGAAATGCTGCTGAGGAGACATGGAAAGCTCATAGGTCACAATCAATCTTCCTTTTTTTTTTTTTTTTTTTTTTTTTTTTTTTCTGGCAATGGGAAATATATTAGTGACTAGGTTCACCTGCAGAAAATCCTGATTGCTGTGGTATTCTAGGTCTTGCCCTTGTTGCTCTTGTTTCTTTGTCCACAGTGAAGCTTGTGAAGTGCAGTAGAAAATAGCATTGAGAGAAATTTGTTATGATAATTAAGTCTGGTGTCAGTTGTCTGCACTTATTCTGGCACAGGCAAATTGCTGTCAGAGTAATGAAGGGCTCTGACAGAGAAACATGCAAAAGCAGAGAATAATCTTACTCCAAGAACATGAAGATAGAGCAAACTTATGGGAACTGTTGGTCAGATGCTTCACCAAATCTGACAAATCTTATATTACTGTGTTAAAGAAAAACCATGAAACTCACACAATTATGTTGTGGGCTGATAATAAAATATGCCTGTTCTCAGAGGGCTCTGGCTGAAGCCTAGTGTCAAAATATAAATGAGGCATGGATGGTATGAAACCTATATGTATTTTGTAGTTTGTTATGGCTACAACCAAGGAATCTTCCAGTATGTGCCTTTTGATGAACATGCATGGCATTGGACTCAAGAGAGTGAGATATATCTTCCCCATTTTATTGCCTTCTTCTCCCTGATGTCTTCAACAATTATAAAGCTTTGAAAGCAGTGAAGTTGAGAAGAGGCTGACCTTCAGATTTCCTTGTAGTGGTACCAAACCCACTGATATTTGTGTACTTTTCCAAAAGAAAAAATTCATTTTGGGAAAGTCATCTCTTTACGGTGTAAAGATTGTCTCAGCGTGAAAAGCCACCCTAAATCTGGGAATTCAAAACACACGTGGATCATTAGTTATCTTGCTGATCAAGAGGTTTTGTTAATCAATATGGCTTGGGCTATATGCTCTTAAAAATTACTACTGTTTGTCACCTTCCTCCCAGCCAAATGTAACAAACAGCTAATAAACATCAACACTGTATAATAAATTTGATAAATAGCCAGTGAGCAAGCCTGAAGTGCTTTTATATGAAGTGCTCTGTGGATCTCAGCAGATTGTTCAGATTTGTTTAATTTATTGCTTTTAGCTCTGGTATGTTCTGGGACTTTATTACAGCCTAATGTAATAATTGTGTCTATGAGGATTTCTTGAGCAAACATCTCGACAGCTAAATTCTGTCTGCTGGATCTGCAGACATCAGTAGGTGCTGTAGGTGCCCATTTATGTCTGACTGCTGCCTGCCTCTGCTGTAAGTGACAACTGTTTCCACCAGAGGTGGATACAACCTGGTTTTCAAAAAATACTAGTAATTCCTGGAACCTCATATTTTGACTATATTGTTTTGCTTTCTTTTTCAATACACAGCAGCAGGTCAATAGATATCCTGATGCTAATTTCTAATGCAGGTCTTAAAAAGTTAGTGGTGGTAAGCTGTATTTTACCAGTGTTATTCTGCTTTTTAACAAAAGCATCAAAACCTGTCTGCATCATTTTGGTAGAAGGTATTTTATTATTTTCCTGGTATTTTCCACTAAGACATTTTGCATGGTAATAGTGAGAGGTAGGATTCTGTATTCTGTTGTAAAATGTGTCTTCCAGGTAATTTCATAACACATACTTCATCTAAAAATGAAAGACTGGATAAGCATAATTTCCTATTTACTTGTGTTTGGTAGGCATCTCTCAGGGAAGTTAATAGATTATTTTTTTTTTTTCTGGCAACAATAAATTGTTTCCTCTTCCAAGGGCTATTTTAAACAGCATTGGGAATATAATTTCTTTTACTTGCCTGGCTTATTTTTGGCTGTATGCATTTTGTAGTGCCTTTAGTCATATGAACCCAGGGAAAAATATTTAGTTGTTAACCTTTTGGATCATAGATGATTTTCATGTATATTAAAAAATATTTCTTTCATGTCAAGCTGAGGAATTGCCATGTTGACATCTTTCAAGATCTCCTTTTGGTTGAGAGCAGCCACTTTTAGGTGGTTGTAGAGTGCAGGCATATGCTGTTTGTCACATACTGAATTCTAGTGACTTTTAATAAGGCTCATCTTTAGCAATATCTCTGATATCCCTTGATAATTCACAGGCTTTTTGCTTATGTACTTCCTCTGCTTCTTTTTGTGAAAATTCAGGAATTTTGTCCACTTTCCTTAAGAGTTTATCAAATACTATAAAAGTTTGTTTGAACTCAAGTGTTAACTGACTTTGTAATTCAGATGCCTTTACCCACTTTATTTTTGGATATGGGAACATTATTTTCGTGCTGCTTAGCATTGAAAATAGATGTTCTGTTTGGCTAATCTTGTATGCTTGTGTGCAAAAGCAAAAAGAAAGCAAGCAAGCAAAACTTTTCACCTCTGTAGCTACAGACCACCTCCCTCCATTTTCCACTATTCGAGAGTACAGATTTTCACTATGACTGTAACATAGAAAAGTACACTTTTGATTATTTTTTAGGATAACTCCACCAATAAATTTCTTGCAGTATCATGCACTCAGGTCTGAACTCCCTGAGGGCCTTTCTTACTGAACTCTTCAACTTCATTTAACTGGTTTCTAGAAGATAATCTCACATTTGTTCTTTATCCCTTTCCAAGCACAGTCAAAACAGCAGCATGTTCCTTCAAAAGCTGAAACTCCTCCTGTATCTTACTTTTTGAACTATGGCTGTAGTCCTGTGTTTTGAACTTTGAGGTCTACTTAATGTATCTTGTTGCCTTTATTTCTGCTTTTGACCTCCTAGTCTAGAGCTTAGTACCTTTGGTTCTTCTAATATTCTAGTGAAGCACATCTGATGAATTTAGTCCAAATAGCAAATAACTAATGAACAGTGAATTTTGTTGACTGCACATCTGCTCTGCTGTGATCTGCAGTAATTGCCCTTACTAATAATCAGCAGAACATCTAGCAAGGTATCAGGTATTCCTCATGAAATTTCTGCCTGATAAATAGAACAAACTATGTCCTCTTTTTCTTATATTAGTTTATTATGGGATTTCATACTTAAGAAACCACTTTGGCATTTTGAAAAGTTTTATTATCTTTCAGATTAACTTGTATTCAGGTAAAATATTCTGCACTGCAATATTTTGAAAGAAATACACAGCACTTGAAGGAATTATTTTGGAAAAAGTGTAGGGAGAAACAGTGTTACTAATATATTTTACAATTATGCACATGGAACTAAGTCTTTTATAATCTTGTTAATCCTGTTAATAAAAAAAATTAAGACATAAATTTCTATATGGGTTAAAAAGGAGATGTAAGAACTATAATTTTTTATTAGGTGAAGAAAATAATCAGAAACACATTTTTATCTGCATCACTTTTTAGCAGTGTCTGGACATAAAAAATGTTTGTTGATGTTAATATTGAACATTTCACCTTGAGCCAAACTCTCGTGAAATTGGTTATGTACTAATTTCAGAATAAAATTTGGTTTGCAGTAACTTCAATCACAGAGATGTGAGTGCTGGCTGGAGAAGACAACATAGGCATATCCCAGGTGTATCTAAATTCCTGAGTGGGACGTGCCTTGATAGTCTGTTATGGTCTATTATGTACTCCATGAGCAGCTGCACAGCAGATATATATAAGGTAGATGATTCCTCACTGAAAGGGAATGTAATATGGTACAGAAGCACTGCTCATTTCTACTTTCCCTGAATCAATCGAGGATGACAAAACATTTTCCTGTTTCTATAGATTATTGATTTACTAGTGTTTACAAAGCCATTTTACGGGCAACTGATGCATTTAAAAATTATTTTAGAAAGCAAAATTCATAAAATGGTATTGAATTGGAGACTTGTAACACAATCAAGTTGAAAAAAGAATGACTGAATGACTTTAAACTGCAAGAATTTAAGTAATTGCCTGTGATTTTGAAAGAAGCAAAAGGAAAAAAAACATGCCAAAATCTAAAATGATTGAAAAATTGTTTAAAAGTAATGTTTTATTTAAATATTTACTTATATACAAAATTATTATAGAAAGAAAATAGCTAAAGAAAAAATTTATTTAAAGGATTCTTTATATTGTTAGCTAAGATAAACACCATAATTCTTATTGTGCAGATAAAATTACTCTTCCATTCTTAAGAGGCCTTAGTACAGCTTTAACAGTTTGACCGTGGAACTCCAAGCAAGCCAATCTCAATCCATTTCCTGCTTTCCCTTTTTTATTTATTTTCATGACAAAACTTACATTTCATTTTTCTGGATATTTACAAACATATTTTTAGGTCCTTGTAGATTATAAAAGGAATGGTGAATGTTTCAGCCTTTAATGAGTCTGGTAAACTTTAAATCTTTATCAGAATTCCCATTTAAAGATTTACAGGGGATTTTTTAAACTATTAGACCTGGTTGGCTTTCACTTCATTTATCAGTTGAACTGCTTGAAATTATGTGAGTCCAATGTCAAGGCTGTGATATTTTGATAATCCCATGGTAAACAGAGGAGAATGGGATTTTACAGGAAATCTAAGGTAGGATTGGAAATATTATATAAGTAATAAGCATATATACATAAGAACATGGCTGACTAGCAACTACAGAAATAGACAAAGGAAATAAATCTTGACAATATCAGGATACTTTCCAGATAGCTTACATTAAATTAGGGATGTCTGTAACTACAATCTACCTACTTATTTAAGCCAGGAGTTTTAATTGGTATTAAAAAAATTTCAAACCCAGAAACCACCAGTATTTAAGCCTATGGTACAATGACATATGATCAATATGATCATTTAGTACTCTATTTTCATATAAATTCTTTTTGAATACATAATTTTAGGACATCTTAGACTCTAAAAAATAGTTAAATAATTGCAAAAAATCTCTGAAGCTCCACAAAGAGAAAAGGAATAAAAACAAAACAGTGTAAAAGAAAGCAAAAATATATTATCAAATCCAGCAATAGGGTTAAGGTAAAAAAAAATAAGCTTATCTGTATTAGTTATAGTCTGCAAACTGCATTTCACTATAGGTATTAGTCATAGCAGAAAAACAGCACCTACAAATACTGTTGTAAGACAATAGAGGTGGAGATTTATTTCACCAACTGAAGGTGTAAAACAATGTAGTTAATATTTGAGCAATTGCTTTGAAGTCTCTGTTGTATAGCTACTTACCTCTCTTGCTATTTTTATGTATTCCTGACTTTTTAGAAGCTTCCTCAGCACTCCTTGTTCAGGTGATCAAGGATTGTTTTGTCAAGAGTGGAAATCTTTAGAGAGGGTGCCCAGCAAACATTCAGGGGGTGATCAGCCCCAGGTATATGTATTATTGGATTCTTGACTTCTTTTACCCAGAGTAGCAAAAGCAGAGACTTACGGACTCTAGCACTGATAGCAAAGTTCTGTGCCACACTGTAGGCATTACTTCCTTCCCTTTAAATTCTTGAATGCACTTTGCACAATTCTGGACTTTTTTTTCCAGGACCTTTATTCCAGGAGATGTGACAAGGATTGGGTTTGGGTTAGGATTGCAAGGGGTGATCAAACTTGTATTTGCGGAATAATAAAAAATTTAGGTCTAACTTGACATTTTCTTATGGGGAGGAGATAGTATAGGAATTGTCTCAATTGTGTGTTAGGTTGTACTTTAAACAAATAAATGTTTCTCTAACCACCACTTTCTTTTGTAGTCATAATCATTATGACTTATTGTTACTCCCAGTGGAATATGAAAAGTAACAATAAATGATTGTTTCTGTAACTTTTGATTGGTCAGTGATTAATAACCACTTTTTTGGGGCTTCTTGTACTTGTTTATTTACTACATTCTTGATAACATATGGTGCTCATATATGCAAAACATTAAGAGGTCCATCCACTTTCAAATTTGCTCAGCTGCTGGAACATTTTAAAGTTGCTTTCAGATAAGCAAGCTCATGCAATAATTAATAAGCATATAATTCCACTGACAGTGCTGCTGGGAAAGACCAGAAAGGCATCAGTTTCCAGTGAGGAGCACACTTTGTTGAGTGTGTTTAAAATTATTTGCTGTTTAAGAAGGATTCTCTCTTCTAATTGCAACACTCAGCTTAGGCAGAAAGAAGCCCTCTGAAACAGGGAAAGCCTTCAGCAAAGACTTTTCCAGTTGCTGCATGCAATTCCCATGAAAGCAGTTTAAATAAATAGACAGATGCCCGGATTTCACTGGAAAGGGAATGGTCTCATATGAAAAATAACTACTTAGGATGATGGAAGGTTATAAATAACATCCAGGTCATGCTCTGTGCCAGCTAAGAACTTTTTATGGCAAGATGTAGCAGTTCAGTGCTGCATGCAGTACCATGCAGTCATCACACCTTGTCTGGAAGACTCCACAGAAAAACTCTTTTTGCAGGCTGGTAAGTACTGGCAATTTAGTTTTACAGTTGAAGAAACATGCTTTGGAAATGTAAGATCTCTGCAGTGCAGTGCCTTTGAATTTATCCTGGATACATTGAGAAGAGAGAGTGGCTCACACTGAACTACATACAATAGTAGAAAGAAATTTGCATTGAAGGTGACAATAGAAATTTTCAGCTGTAAATATGATGCAACCTTTAGGAGACCTTTTGCTATTCTAGATGATTTGAAAGGCACTTACAATCCATTATTAAAATAGTCTGGTGGTAGATGTGCATTTTATTCATAAAAACTTGTCATTTAGCTCCAATCAGCATTGCTTGATCTCTTCTCCCCACTCTCCCCCCTAAAAGCAAACTTGAGAAGTGCTCTGATCCTGTAGTTTAGTCTGCTACTATGAGCTGAAAATCAAAGCTTGCATAGTCAAAGCTTTGGCAGCTTCAATGACTTTGCCTTTTCAGAATGTATTTAATTCCCCTTTTCATGCATTGGCACAGACATGCCTCTCAGATGCTCTTCAACTACAGCTGTGTGCACTTGTATTGACAAACTTATCAAACAAACTCAAAGGGAAATAGATAAGTAGAAAGACCTTTTCCTATGAAAAACAAAAAATGAAGAAAAAGAAGAAAAAAATCTATTTTTATTTTAAATAGGCCAAACCAATTTGCAAATATTTCCTCAAGCAGGCAATTGCAGTTTGCAGGGAAGGTAATTGTGGTAATTACTTGCAATTTATTGAATATCTTTAATCTATCATAAGTTATATGCACATTATGCAGGAATGAAGTAGATTTGAATGCCCTTCTATTAATACATAATATCTTACAATCTGCCTGTCTCATAGTGTGCTTATATTCTGTTGTTCTGCAAATGGGCCATCCCAAATGCCTGTAAACACTTGATTGTGTTTGGTTTTGTTCACAGTGGTTAGTTTTGTACCTCAATTTATGCAAACTCACTGCAGTTTGCACTGGTGGAAGGATGCTGCTGTGCAGCACACCTTGCTCTGAGGACTGTCATTGGGAACATTTTTGACGTCTTTAAAATGTGAATGCAGTCTTTTTGGTGTGTGTCTCTCACTGTTTATACAGTGCTCTGGCCATATGGCCAGGGCACAAGGGAAAAAAAAAAACACAAAACATTTGCAAGAAACAGAGTTCACTGAAGATACAGAGGGAGCAGAACAAAGACAACCTCTTTCTAAATACCTGTCAAAGCTTTCTGCCTGCAGTGTTTTTTCCAGACCAGACCAGAAGAACGATAGACTGTGGAGAGTAACAACAAGAGGTGGTGGAAATTAACATCTTAATTCACCTGAATGTTGGATATCCCTTAACACCTTGTCAGATAGTTTGGACACGTGTTGGTGTCTGGAAGAATGACATTGCAGCAGCACTTGGAATGTATTAAAATAGGAATCTTCTGTGATGACTTCTGTCAGATTCCTGAGATGTAGCATAAATACTTTCACTGCTATTTCTTAAACTGTAGCTGCTTGAAGCTTGCTAGTTAAAAAATGTCATAGTATAGATTAAGCTAGGATAGGAGGTAAAGTACAGATTCTAAGTTAAAAATACACCAGCTGCTTCAACTGCTCTTAGCTATCATTGAATCACAGGAATATTCACAAAAGTCAGAGAAAACTCAGCTTCAGACAGGAAGCTGAAGGACAATCATGTCCTTAGGATAAGTAAAGAAACAGAACTCCTAGAAGCATGGACAAAGATCTTCAAAAAATAAAATTAAATGTAATGCTAACTAGTATTAGAGTTGAGTAAAGGTCTGAGCTTTCCAGTGGTGTTAATGATGTATCATTGCATCTGTATTTATTTCTTATAAATGAAGGAAGATGTTCAGAGAATCACAGAATCATAGAATAGTCTGGACCTTAAAGCTCACTTTATTGCAACTCCCACTAGGCCAGACCCCCATATCACCTGGCCTTAAATACTTACTAAAACTTCAATTCTATCCCTAGAACTTTGCAGTACATCTCTTATTATTTCAGTTTACTGCAGAACTTAGAACCTTGACCATCTGCCAGCACTTAAGAGGCTGTTGCTTATTAAAAGAAAGTGCTGAATGTCAGATACATTAAAATGAAATGCTCAGCATTAGTAGTGAATTGCCTTGGCTCTAGAGGTAAATTTTTCAGGTAAACACACAATTATGTTTGTTTCCTGGGAGACCACCACTTTTGTGTTTCTGTTGTTCAGTCAGATAGCTCAGCACCAGAGCTCCAGGGATGTGTCATCCAGGCCACTGGTTAATTTCCCCTTGGTACACTCAGCAAAATCTATTAAGCCACTTGCTTCTAACCATGCCACAAATTGTACTGTGTATTCTTGTAGCAAGAGTATCTGCAGCCTTGGTATGTCAGGCACTGTGTGTGCCCCAGTACAGTCCTTTTCTTGACCCTGGTAAATACAGCTATGCCTGACTCATATTGGAACACCTGTAGACAATTTCTTGATTGCTCTCTTCTTTGCAGGTCTATAATTCTCAGCAAGAAAGTAATAATATATTGTCTGAAAATATCTGTCCCTCACCTAAATGGCTAATATAATTGGTAAAAAAAATTCACTTTGCATGTACGGAGCATGGTTCACATTTGTGGGAATGTGAGTAACAACTATGCACCGTAGCTCTTCTCCTCTGGCTAGCTCCATGACAACAAACCAGAATCCACAAATCTGTTGCAATGACCAGTAAATGTCAACTACATCCTGAAAGAAATCAGTTTTAATTTTTTAGTAGACTTTTCTATTATGCCCATTCTCTGCTGCATTAAACTGCATCTCAACTCAGCAAGGCATCTGAGCTACAGTTAGTAAGTGCAAAATGCTCGTCTGCCATTGCCATTTTTCAAATGCCACTGGTATACTTAAAGCCCTCATCCAGGTGTTAGTAAACTGTTAAATCCTTTTTTGTGGTAGTGATCCCCTACCTAATTTCTAATGTTGTTCCCACATGAGCTGCTGAGAGCTGTATCTGAGGTCTGAAACCCAGTGTTGGTGTATCACAGAGATTTGTGAATGAACTCCATGCAGTCCAAACAAAAAGAAAAAAAAAGTATTTCCAAAAGAATGGTAAGTCCCTCAGTTCCATCTGTGTTCACTTGATTAAAATCTTAATTCTTCAAGTATATTCAAAGATTCATGTATTCTATGTACTTAGTACACATTCAAAAGATGTAGAAATATTGCAATTCAAAAAATTATTTTGTAATGATCATCATCTAAAGTTACATACCAGTAAAGCTAGAGAGATGTCTGATTTGAGGAATATATTACCTGAGCTAGGCAACTTTCCTGAGCTCCTGTTATTTAAAGACACAGCCATTACCAAGGTCATCCTTTTTGCCTGTCTTGAAAATTATTGCATTTGCCAATTTGCAGTTGACTGGGACCCCTCTATATTCCCCAAAACTTTGAAAATGCACTGGAAAAGCTCTCATGATGACATCAGCCAGCTCTTTACCCTTGGATTAATATCATTAGGCCTTCCAAAGTTATAAGGATCCATCTGGAGCAGTAAATCATGCACAACTTTGGGGGAAGACTGAAGCAGGATGTTTAAACTCCACAGCTGACTCCTGTCTCTGCCTGGTGCCCTGCTCCTTTGGGGAATAGGGTTGGATTATGAGGTTTATGTGAAAGGGGATAGGTTTTGGCAGCGTTTCTTTACCTCAAGATTAAGCTTAAAGAATTATAAAGCATATTGACTCCTCATCCCTTTAAAATGAACTGGTATGAGATATGTATGCTGCCAAACTGTCCAACTGATTCCCATCTTCAGGTTTTTAGAATGTCCCAAATATGTGGTATAGCTGGAGGTAGCAATCACTACTGGAAAGTGGTGGTAGGCTGGCTGGCAAGTAGAGATCTTAGAAATGTTGTTTGACAGTCTGATTATTTAAAAACTGGTTAAGGATGTCTTCCCAGGGTCACCACTCTTCAGTACTGAGATGAATTCAGCATCTCAGCCCTGGGTATAACAAAAATGGCAAAGAGGACCTGGAGCTGCTCAAGGTGAACTACGTATTGCAGTTATTCACCAGGAAGTTCTGGGGACATAAGAGCTGAAATCCCACTTGTCTAAATTCTGAATATATTCGATCATCATAGGCAACACATTTCTAAGTGACATTTGCAGTCTTTCTCTAAGACAGGCAAATAGATTATCTAAGTCAGCATAAGGTCTTTTTATTTTTTAGGTTCAAAAGGACATTTCAAACAACTTCTGTGAAAGATTGCCTGTCCTTGTGAGCATTTTAAAGGAAATTAATAGGTCAGTTTTGGAGAGGAAATTTCTGTGGCAGATCAGCATGTGGTCTGTGCTACCTGTTTCACTGTGACCAGGGTGGTGCCCGAGATTTGGTTTTGTGTGGAGGGCAGCCTGAGCTCCTCAGACCCCCAGGCAGCTCAAGTATTGTAAAACATATGTTGCTGAATATGAACTGAATTCAGCTCAAAGCAGAGCCAGTGACTTGCCCTGACTACTTCAATCTTTACATCAGTGGATAGAGTGTGAAATACTCTGTTATGTTCAGTCTGTCCTTGCCCTCTTTCTTAGGAATCTTATAAAAAAAATACAGACTAGATGGATACAGATGTACCTGACCTGGTCCAACTCTTTTACCAAGGTTACAGGGATCCTATGAGCACTTGAACAGACAGCTCTTATTTTCTAGCAATATGTCTTAATCCAGCAGAACCATTGGGAAATACAAAAACAGAAGTTGTAATTGGACTGGGCCAGAAAGAAAGCAAGACACAATTTGGTTCTGCTCTCTGTAACCTTCCTCAGGGACAAAGGTGGGACAATTTTTCCAAATTATCCTTGTTTCAGAAATATATTGTGTGTTTTTTTCTGTGCAGGATCAGGGCTCAGTACAGCTTTTCTTCACAGTGTTTGTCAGTCGCCATTATTTCTCTTCAAAATCAAAATTAAAGTCATTAGTCAGTTAATAGAATTTTTAATGTCCTTTTTTTTTTTGTTTCTGGATGCATGAATTAATATCCTAGATCCTATATACCACCACTGCATAATGATGCTTCATGTGCACAGAAGCAAAACCATTCAGCATGCAAACATTCTGATGATGAGTGCTCCAGCTGTAACATATCTCTCCACAGATACTAGAACACATTTGCTTGCTTGTTCACCTTTTGTAGCAGCATATGAAAACTGATGTATTTCATGCCCTGTCTCCCTCCCTTCCTCCCACTCATAATTTTTCTGTATATGTTTGATCTTCCTGTATTTTTTGGCTGCCATACACAAAATCTTTCTTAATTCTGATTTCCTTTCTTAGGTTATTTCTATATGCATGTTTTATAGCAAGTGAAAAGTGCCCCAGTGTTTTCAAAGATAGCTGGAACTGAGGAAACCACAAAGTATTACAGACATAGGCCCCTTTATTTAGCAGGAATATTGATGTATAGATACAACAAATAAAAACCCAAGTTAAAACCAATTAAACTATCTTAAAAGGGAACCTACTGTTTTTATCAAATCTGCATTTTCACAAGCCATTACTCATAGTCTTTCATGTCTCAAAAGAATATGCCTTAACTCCATGGCTATGTATAATAAAATAAATTTGAAATTTTAAATGTATCATGATGTAAATTTATCAAGAACTAAATTTACAAACCCTATTTGAAAAATCTCTCTGAACCTTGTTCTGAATGGAGAGGGGAGTTTAAAGTTTTGCCTCTGCCGAGGGCTCTGACAGTAGACAGTAGTTCATTGAGGCAGTAGCACCCCAAAACCCACCCTCATTTGCAAGTTCTTAATAATGGCCAATTAGGTCTAATAAAAAATGAGTTATTTATTTAGAAGATGCAAATTTAACTGACATAAGACTTTAAAAGGTTACTTACTACACAGGATAAACAAAAATACATTACTAGTAAATAAACAATTTAGTGTCATATAGTAAGGTACTTATATTTCAGCTAGTGAAGAAACAGTAAAGATTAGGATTCCATGTATCTTATCCAATTTCTGATGGGGTATACATCAAAACTCCTGTGTTCTCAATTTCAAAGAATCACGAATCACTAGGTTGGAAGAAACCTTCAAGATCATTGAGTCCAATCCATGTCCCAACACCTCAACTAAACCATGGCACCAAGTGCCACATCCAGTCTTTTCTTAAACACCTCCAGGGATGGTGACTCCACTTTTCTGAAAAAGTAACCATGAAGATGCATCCAGTGGTTCGGGGAGGAACCCTACATGTTTCCAGAGATGTGTAGGAGAACGTCTGCCTCTGAGAAAATTTGTGTAGCCCTTAGAGTGTAAAAGCAGTGTTTTTCAGTCAATAATTCCTATCTTGTCTCTCTATACATCTCAATCCCAAGGTAAAGATTTCTCATCTGGGGATCTCATCCTCTTGGTGTCAGGGATAATTCCCTGCTGGGCATCTGCCCTGGGTTATCTCACCCCTGTCCACCAGCTGATGGACAGCAGATAAGCTTTTTCTGGCAGAGAGTGGGTGAGTGCATCCTGCTACAACCCATGTTTGACTTTTGACTTTTTCCTCATACATTTCTTAACATTGAAAGGGCAAGTCAGAAGTAAAAAAAAGCCCTTTCACAAATTTCTGCTAGTATTAGATTCATTTAATCTCTTCTGTGGCAGTATGTGCACATATTCATATGTACTGGCTATATAAATAAGAGTCTTTCACAAGGATTCTAGGTATAAAGGATATTTCAGAGGTATCTGAAAACTGCAACTCACTTCAAATAAAAATTAGTCCTGGGTCTCTCAATTTAAAGTATGCTAAAATCTCCATTACATGTTCAGAAAACAAATTGAATGTGTTCTTTATATAGCTTTTTCAGGCATAATGATGATATTTTCTTAATGTATCTTATTTTTTTTTCCTGTCTTGCAAACACAGCATTGTTGTTCCTATTGTACTCTCTCACACGATGTTGCAATAAAACAGAATTAGGTAAATAAATTAGTGGTAAACATTTTTCCATGTGCACTACATCAACATAATTCAGAAGCTAATTTTTTTTTTTTTTTAAAGTGACAAAACATAAAATAAAGTCCTTTGACATACTATAGGTGTAGAGAAAGCCTAAATTGATTTGGTGCAGTTACTGTGCCTTTTCAGTGATAGCTGATTCTGTACTTCACACTATTGAAAAAGTGTAATATATGGACACTAGCTCAAAGTTCTTATACTTTGGCAAATCACAGCAGAATTAAACTTCCAAATGACAGACTTTTATAAGGAAAATGAGGAACTTGGGATAGTCTATCTGTGAATTTTCTTGTGTGAGCCAGGGGCTGGTCTTTGTCCCTTGCAAAACAGGCACAAATCTCCATTGCTCTGACCTTTGATATCCCTGCACCAAACTGTGGGGTTAAGGAAGATTTGGGGTTAATTAGCCATGTCACTAGGGTTCTGCATCACTAATGTGTTAATTTTCTTGAGTTATTAAAAAATAAACTGCATTTCTTGTTCTCCTCACTAGCATCTGATCTGAAATTTCATCTGAAAGATCTTCACAAGAAGATCTTTGCCTAGTGCAAGTGGTGTAGTGAGTGACCCTCAATTCTATATATACATATACACTCTGAAGACTAGAATATAATGTTGACTACAGATATTAGGAGCAAAAGGGATACATCATTTCACTTGCATCCCAAATGAAATGCATGTTTACCCTTTGTGCTTCCATCAAACTATGAAATAAATCACTTAACAGATTCTCTTGAAATTGTGTTTGACAGCCAAGCTGTACAATACAGAAAACATTGCCTGATATTCCACTAAAGCATTGTCTTTTTTTTAGGCTTCTCTTCAGTTCCTTGATAATGATGGGAAAAGGAAACACAAATCATAGTAATCTGACAGTTTTAGAAGTTTGGGAGCTGGAATGGTTTATTGCACTTAGCAAAGTTTTAAAAGTATTCCTTGGAATCACAGAATTTTTTAACATATGAATTACCCCTACACTTTCTAATATTTACTTTTCTTCTAGGCAATTAAATCATGTTAGGAAGCTTTGTAATGTTTCTCTACGTTGTATCTAAAAAAACTCATCCAATTGAGTTAAAATCACTGCAATGGGGACACAGAAGAAGACTTGAATTTTGTTGATGCAATTTGAGATGAAAGCTGCTTATGAGAGAGAGATATCAGAGAGGGCAATGGCTTTGTTATTTACTTTGGAATTTACTGTGATCAAGTGAAAGTCATCAATATACTGCAGTGCAGATAAAATTTTTCTCATACAGAAGACATTTATGGAAGGATGGGAACCAGCACCAGTGTGTTGGCTGTGAATGTAGCACACCTGCTCTGTAGCTGGCACCTGGTACTGTATCTCCTCAGCTGCAAATCTACGACTGCAGATGGTTATTAGCATAAATCCTAGAATCCTAGAATGGTCTGGGCTGGAAGGAATTTAAAGAGCACTGGATCCCAACTCCCTTGCCCTGGGCAGGGACACCTACTAGATCAGGTTACTCGAAACCCTGTCCAGCCTGTCCTTGAACACTTCCAGTGATGGGGCATCCACAACTTCTCCAGACAACCTGTTCCAGTGCCTCAGCATCCTTGCAGTAATTAATTCCTTCCTAATGTATAATCTATCCTTTTCCACTTGAAAGCTATTCCCTCTTGTTCTGTCACCACATGCTTTCAAAAGGTACAAAGAAATCCTGCTCTGTTGCTTACAAGGGAAAAATGGACAGGGATGACGTTTGCTCAAGATTTCTCAGCTATGTACCATTTCTGTGCAATATTGAGCCTGTGCTAGTCCTCCAAAGGAACTATAATTTTCTGTATTTTTCATGTGAATCTCTAATCCAAATGAACATCAGTACCATCTGTCATAATACAATTTGCAAACATCTGCTAACCCACTGAAGGTGTCTTCCTGTAACAGAATTACAACTCATATTTGTGCCTATTCATACAAAGAGTTATAAATTGTGAAAGTTTGATATGGCATTTTGCGAAGTATCATTTCAAATAATCTCATCTGTTCTTCAACAAATGTTGCTAAATTCAGTCAAAATTAAATTCTGAGTATGGTTTTGCTTCACTTTGCTTCGCAGCAGGTTTTAAAATAAAAATAGAACATAATTTAGAAAATATAGCATTAGTTAAAAAGATATTTATCACTTATTAAAATAAAAATCATTGCAAGGTCAAAATAGACCTTGAGGATTCCACCAGTATCTGTTATTCAGATTGTTAGCTGCTTCTGCATTTGGAACCATTACAGATGATCAAGAAATTTCAAGAAATGTTCAGGAAAACTGCAGGCTGATGTTTTGCTATAGCCTGGAAGCCATACAAACACTAATGCAGACCAGCTTGGAAAATTGCTTCTCTGCAAAATGCAGCCATCATCAAAAATATCCCATAGGTTGACCAAGAAATTATTGGTGTGTTTCCTTTCTTCATTCAGAACCAAGTAATTTAAATTTTGATAGATGTAGATAATCATGGCACTAATGTACAATTCAAGGAATATTCAATGTGTGTATTAGTATATCCAGCTCTGTTATTCTGCAGAAAGAAAACTTTAAAATAAAATTCCTTCAGGGATTTTTTGCTTATTTATGGCTGTCACTGTTTTTTGCAGCACTCACATGATTCAGTGAAACTTGCCAAAGGTCATCCAGAAGAGCATATGTTATAAAGGAAGCGGATGTCTCCTTATGCCACTGCCAATAGAGAAAATTACTGTTTGAGCTGAGCTACAAATTCCATTCCCTGAAGTAATTTAGCATATTTTCCTTTAGAAATCCTAATACATCCTTCTAGGCCAATTTAGTTTTCAGGACCAATTGAAGTTAAATCTTTTGTGGAGGCTAACACCTGGGTATATTTAAGAAAGCAATGCACTCATCTGTTTAGACATTATGTTAAATTGGTATTTTAGAATATGTGAAAGTAAATCAAAATATTCCAAAACATCCTGCCAAGTGTAGAAATTCATAATTTACTCATTGAGGACTGAAGCTACAAATCCAGTAGTCACCTACAAGAAACTTGTCCTTGTCTACCAAGGTAATGGCAATTGAAATTTCTAAAGCTTGAATGAAGTCTGGATATCAGATCTCACATATTCCCCTTAGACTTCCCAGGTGGATTTTACTTCCAAATGCTGAAAATAATCCAATGCTACTGGGAATACTACCAACTGTATTCTTAGAATTGAAACCACATTGGTCAGGAAGGGTTTTTAAATGAAAAAGACTGTATTTTCTGTGTGGATTGATGAAGCTATGATTTTAAATTTATCTGTCAGGGAATGTGTGCATGCACAAATTTTCTGAAAGGTGATTTTAAGAGGAAGAGATGATGTGGGACCTCAGTGAGCTCGGTGGCAGGTCTGAAACTTAAAAGGGCAAAGGAGCACTGGCACCTGTCTGCCCTTGACTCATCATGCTGAACTCCTGCTGGGAGGGCAGACTGATTATTTCCAGCCCTGGCTTCCAGTTTAGTAACTTCAGGTTACAAAAAAGAGGTATAACTGCATGTCTAGAAATTAACAAAACCATACGTCTTGCTAGCCCACAAATTAACTGTTCTTTGCATGTCCTGTAATTACTTCCCTTTGAGGTTGCTAGCCAGCACCTAAAGATATTTTCTTTCAAAGCACGTGTTATGTCCTTCTGTGTGTTCATTTGAGGCAAAGAAAAGGTTATTGATTAACCATTTCAGAGGAATGTTATCCATTCTGAAACAACAGCTCTATAAAAGAGAAATAAAACATAAAACAGTGAGATGTTTAGCTGGCTGCTGATCTGGTTTTAGCAGGCAGACAACCAGTTTTGGCATGGTCCTTGCAGAAGCCAAACATGTCTGTTCTCAGACTGAGTTTTAGTGTTCCCTTTCTGGAACACTTTCCCTTCCATCTGGACAGTTCTTACCAACTCAGCTAGATGATTTTAGTGCTTACTGTCAGGTAAAAATTAAATATGACTGGTGAGAAAAAGTTTCAAAAGAGTGGATATTATTGTATTTTTCAGCATCAAAACTGTTTTAGAGTCCTATGGATCCAATACGTGAAGGCATAATTTTTACTTTTCTCTCTCCCAAAAGCCATATTCAAGGTAATAGTCCTTAAATGTGCCAGTGCCTTTATGAAATCCTGTGTACTTCTTCAGGCATTTTGGTCAAATCTGTTGCTTAGGTCTCTTTTCTTGGATTTGTGAAATGGAAATAACTTCACTCACTTTTAAAAGTTGTTTTTTTTTTAAACACTATTTAAGTGAACAGAATTCAGTGCCAAGCATTACTTTTCTTTGTTAATATTAATGTCTGATACCTGTAGGTCATTTTCATAAAACAAACTGCTTGAAAAATTCTACTGCCCTTCCCTTCTCTGTACACAAGTACAAGTGCCCTGGTCATTCTGACAATCACATTGTAAAAGCTAAAATTTTCATTAAAACTTTCTGCAAATTATTTCAAATAGCTCATACAAATATATACGACCTGTTACTCTATTGTCACTATTAAGTGCCTTTAGTGTCACTAGTACTCATGGAGGCATGACACAATGTAAAAAACCACTTTTATACATGTTCCAACCTAATTCTACTATAGATATGTTTCTGCAGTCTTTTTGTATCTATGAGATCAGACTTTCACTGTTCCCACCCAAAAAATTGGAAGCATTGTCTTCTTGTGAAGCTATTCAAATTGTACTTCTTTTTCTCCTGATTAAAATATTGTTTGATTTTCTGAGATGTTACATTATTAATGATGATGAAGACATGACAAAAAGAATGAAAATATAGTCTGTTATTAAAAATACATTGATATTGGAACAGAAACAGAACAAGCCATCATTTCTTTACCTCAAGGGAGTGTTCAACAATATTTCCACTATAAAGACTTAAAAGAAATCTTTCAGGCTTCGGCTGGTGCACAATAGAAGAAGCTGCCATTGCTCAGCTATTTTGCCTTTCAAATACTGTCTCTTGTAGTGAAATATGCTATATATTTTATATAACAAAAGAATGGAATGACAGGTAGAGAAAATGCCACCACAACAACCATCTAACAGAAGGTAAGCAAAGTATACCAAATAAAAGAATGAGATAAAAATGGAGTAGAAATAAAATCCTTCTGACTGATGCTTTCATTTAACATATTCCTGCATGTTCTGTGACCTAGCTTTATGTACGGTTAACATAAAGTTTTATGTACAGAATAACCCATGTATTCTTGATGTCTTTTAACTTTATTTTTTAGCTCTTCAAAAATGCTGACTTAGTCAGGATGCTGAAAATAGTACTTGATCTAAGTGACTGTGAGATTAATTTTTCATTAGGAGATGAGTATTTAGTATTTTCTTTTTAATAACTTGGTAAATTGTTGTGCATTTTGTGACTTGTGTCAGAATTTATTTTTACTACAGGTTACCTAATTGTTATCTGAAATTTATAATGTTAATAAGATTTTTTGCTACCTCCACTTTGCATTCTTCAAGTTGTTAATCACATATCAAAACAGTTCTAATCAGGAAATTTGATAAAAAGCAGAGGGTATAAAATCATCAGACAGACAATTTTTCATTTTTACATTCAAAGCCAAAGATTGTAGTTTCATTATATAAATATGTATTGTTCTTAGGAAGGTATGTGTGTGCATGGAGAGATTACATAAAGATCATCTAGAATCTGAAAATTCTGGGTACTAACATGAATTAATTTAATCTAATAACAAAATATAAATTAAACTGGTTTGCATTGGTGGTTTTTTTCTCCTCAAAAATGGCAGATAATGAATCAGGAAGTAAACATGTAATTCTGTATTTGTACGTTAATGTCTCACTGATTTCCCCATCTATCATGCTTTTCATAGATTTTCCTTCCCTCAAAACTGTGTTATTTATTTTGGTTGTATTAGTGTGCAGCAGCAAAATTTTCAATATGAGTAAAAAGTTCTTCTGCTCATTGGAAGGTACAGAAGGACTTCAAGTGTGCCTGGATATATTCTCAGCTGGCAAAAATTGGTTTACAGTGGTCGGGTTCTTTCACAGAAAAGAAACAGAAGCAGAAAGAAATAAACTGATCAATTGAGGAAAATCTACAGAGCCTACGGGAAGAGAAGAGACATGACTTCAAGTTTTAGAATGCTTATTTAATATGTATCTACTCATATATAGAGTATACATAAACCCAAAAGAAACATGGAAGCTTAATTATACTGTGACTATAAATAAAAAGAGTATCTTTACTACAAGTAAAAAGAGCATTGAGAGCCTACCTCTTGAGGAACATTGCAAGGCAAATTCCAGTAGCAAAGAAGTGTGGGTTAGGGCAGTATTTTATTTCAGTAAAATATTTAGATAACTATTTTGATAACCCTTGAAAAATTTGCTCATTATCCATATTTATCTGTTCAACAACCTACCCTTAGTTAGCTATGCTCTGTGTAGCAAAGTTTTGGCTTACTCAGATGACTGTTCATTAATCATTTATTTTGAATGTCTTCAATGTGTTGACCTCAAACTGAGCCTCTGTTGTGACACTGAGATGTTTTTCAATTCAAGCTATACGTAGCTGGTTATTTGGCACCCAACATATAACTGACACTAGAGTGTCAATACATTTATTTACAGACTCCTGAAGTAGATTGATATTCCTGAGGAATATTTAGCTGAGAATATTGTGGTTTCAGCTTCCTTTCCCCCTCACCACCCCCCACCCCCCATACTTTGGTGGAGATTTTTACTTCAATCCAGAACAAAGTCAAAAGTAAACCTGTTAGTAACTTTAAAAAATGTGGCTTTTAAACAAGTAGCTTTCTATTTCTTTAAAACCATTAACTTGTTCTTAGTGTGATAGGGTCACAGAAAACCATAAAATAAATACTGTATAAAATTATTAACTGAGGCTTCAAAATACCAAAAGACAAATTGAAAAATTAATAACTGACCACGGTCTCCTAAAATGAAACACTTAATTTTTTCACTTTTTTAGCACAAAGTTGTAGGGGATTTGTAAACTGGCTATACACAAACTGCCTTCAGTTAATCTATAAAAGATGCCAGAGGATTTGATTAAACAAAAAAAAAATAATGAAGAATTACTTACGTTACTTCTTGGAAGGAGAATGAGAGTATTCTAGGAAATTGGGATTTTTACACAATGTTTCATCACTTACATATGGTTTTCTGGAGGAAGATAACTGTGCTATGCCTATATAAGAAATTCCATTGTAGAGTGAGCATCCATGGTCAAGGAAAGCTGTATGTTAACCCATTCCCTTCCTCCCCACCCTCCTATACACAAGCAAGGCCAGTGAACTTGACAGTAGACATTGTCAGTGAAACAATTCAAAATTAAAAATAACTACAACCAAGGAAAATCATCTCATTTAAATAAGAAAAAATGCTCATTATTTGACTAACACAATACTTTAATGGAAAACAGAACACAGGAAATATGTCCAGGAGGATTTGAAATCTGTCTATAAGGAGCAGTATTCTTCAGAGATAAAATTCATAAATTCATAGAAGGAAAAACTCAGATAGCAATGAATTTAAAGCCAATAACAGCTGTTGATGCTGGAGTAACATTTGCTTTCTCAAAGGAGTATAGAGAGCTGGAATGACACGGAATACATTTGCTACTACCTTCTGTAGCACATCAGACTTGGTGAAAAAAGTCAAATATTATATTGTACACTAAGTGTAAACTTGCATTTAAGTCTGGAAGTCTTTAAGTCCCTCTAAAACTTTCAAGTAGTAACTACGTTTCATGTTATGTTCTGGGTAGTCTCAGTTTACAACAAAAAGTTAAACATTTGCAGCATTCGGAGAATGGATATTGGCTTTGACTTAGTGTTGAATGAAGGTTGAGAGAATTAAAAATGCTGAGAAGCATTCAGGCTTTGTGCAGTTTTTTTTCTATGTTAACATGCAAGTGGAGAAAAAAAGGGCATTTTGCAAATTTTGTCTAAAATATTCTGATCAATAGGACCATTGACATTAATCTCTAGTAACAGGAAATTGTTTGAGGGCATGCCAGTAATTAGGATGCAAGAAAGGGGATGGTCTGACACAACAAAGGTTTGCAGTCTTATACACATAGTTATGTGGACATGAATACAGAACAATGTGATTTCTTTTTTCTAGGTGGCCTATATGAAATTCTTTTAAAATTTGAAAAGTTTTTTGGTGTGACAAAGTGTAAGGTTACAGGTATAATAAAAATAATTCAGAATAAGGAGGGGAAAGTCACAAAATAAAAGATTCCTTTGCAATGTTTTGACTAAAAAAGCCAATGTAGCCCTTTGATGTCTTAATGGGTACAGGAAATGGAAGCAGTAGAAGGCTTTTTACTCCTTTATATGATATTAAGATGTTGGGCTTGGAGTCCCTCAGGGATTTTTGATGCCCTTGTTTTTAAAACAAGGCATACTGAAAAACTGGAGAAAATCAGAGGGGTCATTAAAAATTAGTCAAAGAATAAAGAAAAAAACTTATATAGATAAAAAGACCTTCAAGTGCATGGCTTGCAGTTGAAAAAAAAGTGTGGTGGGGTAATGAAATCTGGCCACCATTGTTTTTCATTGACCCAGGCTTGGTGAGCACTTAACATGTAAATCACCCTCTCTTTGTACAATTTTTTATTTCTATGGCTGCTGTTATTTCCTTATGTCATTGCTGTTTCCAATAACTTGTTCCTGTGATCTTTGACTTTAGAACTTCCTACTACAAGGAGTGGAACTGAGTGCCGGTGGGAGCACTATATTGGGACTTACCATTCTTAAACCACAGTCTTACATTTCAGTCATGATGTCAAACATAAATTATCAGGTTACATCCAGACAAAGTGGTGTGTTTTATATCTCTCCAAGCCGAGGTGCCCTGTATAAAGAGCATAGTTGATGTGGGCTGCATGAAAATCACAGTACAAGTTATTCTTCTAGGATAGGCTAATGTCATATATACACCATACCTACCTTGGTTGTCTACCTATATACAGCCTGAAAAAGGAGTAACAGAAAAATGTAACATCTGTCAAGTAAGTGTAGGTGAATAGTTTCATTATTAGTAGAAATAGTCAGTATTAGAAGTACTGCACATTTTAATGAATAAGAACAGAAAAGAGAATGAATGGGAACCAGGAGTATAACATAGCATTTGGTCTGGTCTGGTGTTTTCCCCTTCCAGAATAAGCTGTGGAAGGTGTCACAAATAGAACCATAGAATATCTCAAATTGGAAGGAACTGACAAGGGTCATCAAGTCTGACACACTGCTCCTTGTAGAACTACCTCAAACTAAATCATGTAACTAAGAACATCATGCAGATGCTTCTTGAAGACATTTTGACAAGATTGGTGCCACAGCTGCTTCCCTGGGGAAGTGGACCAACATCCTTCTCAGTGAACCTTTCCCTAAAATTAATTTTGAACTTCCCCGATGCATTTTTATTCTATTTCCTCATGTTTTATCTTTGTCCACCACAGAGAGGAGATAAGTATTTCCCCCTCCCCTGCTCGCCCCTGCACCTGCTCCCCTTAGGAAACTGCAAACTGCCATGGGTTCATCTCTCAAGCAAAACAAAACAAAACAAATGGCCTCAGCCACTTCGCATAAGTCTTGCCCTCAAGACTTCTCACCATTCTGGTTGTCCACCTCTGTAAACATTTCAACACTTAGTTTTGAATTGGTTTAATTTGTATCTTTATGGCAATTTTTTTTAGTCCTAAGACAGTGCAGAATCTATACATGGCTTTAACCAATAGAAGTAGTGTTATTTTGAATATGAAGTGGAACAGAATTATTTTTGTTATTAGGAGTATTTTGGTAATAGTAAAAATGCATTCTTGTGGCAGGACTCTGGGTCTGATTTAAACAGTCTTGTGATGAACCCATTTGAAAAGACCTCCAAACAAACAAACAAAAACCCTCCAGTAACAGCAGTGATAAGCCAAGAAAATACTACAGACAGCTAAGTTTTTTAATAGCACATGTGAGATAAAGATAGAGATAGATATAGGTATTAATTTTCTTATGCAGCTCTGCTAGTTCTGGTCTTACAGTTCCAATGCACATGATTTTCTCTTTAAATTGTTTCAAATACATTTGTTCATGATTCCCCTTACTAGCTCTATGAACCACATTGCCACAAATTCAAAAGTCTGAGTACAGCAGAGAAGCTGATTTTTCTCTTGCTGCTATCTGTCTCACTACATCACTTGGACAAATATGTATCTTGCAGAAAAAGAAAAGCACTCATCCTGAAAGATGGGTAGCTTAAGCACAGAGATTCAGAAAGAAATATGATTTTCAACACACACCCGTATCTGGTTGGACACAAACTGCTTAACTTGGGAATCCTTGCCATCATTGATTTGCAGTGTGACTGCACATAGTGGATGGAACATTAGGTCACAATGGTTTATTTATGCTTATTTCTCATTTGCTTTTTTAAAAAATAATTTAGATGGACAGAAGGCAGAACATTGCAAGTTTTCTGTCTGATGCATCAGTGTATAACCACAGGTACATCTACCAGAGAACTGGCTCCCTTCCTCCCTCCCTCCTTCCCTCCCTCCCTCCCCAGAAAATGTTCTTTCTCCAAATATTGTTTCTCCACATTTAAAAACCACTTGAGAGAAGAGAGAAAGGCACTCAAGGAACAATGTCAGCCCCCAGCAGTGGGGTCCTGGCACAGGAACAGCCAAAGCAATCTCCGTGTCAGGTGGCATCACCCTGTCTCAGAGCTGAGCCAAGGGACCAGCAGCCTGTCAATTTACTCTATAGCTATTACAGGAGACCAGCCTCTATCATTTAACCTTTCTTGCTTCCTGCCAAGTCTGAGAGCTCTGCATTTTCTTGTGCTTCCTGCCACCTTTGACCTATAAATTGTTGCTTTTGTAACTTCACAAAAACTACAGAAAGCAGAAGTTTAGGGAAGAACCAGTATCAGGTTCCAACTGTGAAGGCACATTTGCTTTGATGAGACTCGTTTAAAGCAATAGTATATTGTACAAGTTGGCATGAAAAGGGTTTTTTTTTTAAAAAGTTACATATTGAACAGAATTAGGCAAACCTTTTCTATCTCCTGTCTCAAACACACATCATTGTTCATTCCTGCAAACTATACAAAAATACTATATAAAAGGAGAAAGTCCCAGTAAGGCTAATATTAGCTGCAGACATGGCTGGATACTTGAGAAATAACACCCCTTCTGCAGTTGTTAGGCATTTCTCCAAATCCCCACAGGTTTCAAATGCCAAAAGGTCTGCATAGGAGCAGACTCTGCTACAAACAATACTCAAAAGGTCAACCACATCACAGCATGAGTCAAAAATCATCATGCCTTTCAGAACTGTTTTTCCAAAGTGCATCTCAGTAAATGCATAGTCACATGCCACTGAGGGAAGGAAGAACAGTGCCTCTCTTCAGAGGAGAAAAAAAATAAACACTGCCTATAATGCTCAATATGTTCACAGTGCTCAGCTTGCTCAGGACATCCTCTGACCTGGAACTTCTTAGTGGTAACTTTTTTTTTTTTTTTTTTATTTTGTCATCTTTGTTATACCATTTTCATTTCATTAGTACTAAGTATTTTCTCCTTCCCTTCTTTTGGTTGGTCCCACCATGCTGTGGAGAAGCAAATTCAGTATGGGATTCCTGCTCCAGAGATCATCATCTGTTGGACATGAACAAAATACCCTGAAATAAGAAATTCAGAAGGAGAGAAATTTAAGCACTGTCAGCAGAGGTCAGAAATGACACTGCCAAAATCCATGTGTTGGATGATAGTTGAGAAAAAAACTACATAATCAGATAAGCGAAAAGAAATGAGGAAGATGAAAAAGTTATTTGAGTGTTATATTTAGGATGTACTAGAACAGGAATCTTGCCTTAATATAAAATATTTTTTTCTGTAAATGATTTACACATGAAAAAACCCAACACCAGCAGAGACTTCAAACAGCTAAATGATTGCAGAAATTTAGGGCAGTGGAATCATTTGCGTAGAATTACAGTAAGTGTGTTTTTCTTTCATTTAGGAACCACATAACAGGTTAAAAATTTTTCTGTATTTGTGTCCTATTTCTACCATAAAATGATTGTACAACACAAAAAAACCTGCTATCAGTACATTTAAATTTCTCCAATGTAATTTAAATCTATTTTATACAAATTTGCAGATGCAGAATTTTTGTCTGTACTTGACTGAGACATTTGTCTCTCCTCAGAATTCAATGTAGTGTAGATCCTCCTGAAACACATTTATAGTTCCCAATAGTATTTGAAAGATAATTGCAGATTCCAATAATTTGATCTAGTTCAGAATTTTCAGGAAAATAAGCAGCATTCCATAAACAGCCTATGAGGATTTGGAATCATATTAAATTGTTGTGATCCATAAAATAGTAAATATACTGCTGCACTACATATTACTACTCTAGTTCTTTACTTAAACTTTTGAATTATGCTAAAATATGTCAGATAAAAAAACCCAAGCAAAAACCCCCAAACACAAACACCAAACCAAGCAAAAACAACATCAAAACCTGCACATGATATATTTTCTATGTAGTGTTTGTTTAACTCAAAAATTGGTCAAGAATTAGTGGGAATATTTGGCTGCTATATGTCTTCATTTGGCAGAAATTAATTTATTTTGGTAACTAAACTTGATAAAGGATACCAACTGCAATGGAAAATCTCTCTTTTCTGACACTTGTGCATCTTTTCTTTATAAAAATATTAAATTAATTGCCCCTTGTTCAAACCAGACTACAATTTAAATTGCACAATAACCAAGATTATATCAAGAAGAAATCTTGCATGCACCAGCTATTCCCACAACTCTTCTGAGCAACCAGCTTAATTCCTGTTAGTATTGGGTTTACATAGCTGCTAAAACTAGAGCATGACAGATAAGCCTACAGGAGATACAGACTCTAAGGTGCCAGTCACATGTGGGAAGAAGGTCACATAACATATTTGTTTCAGATATGATGCTTTTTTCAGACAGATTTTATTACTAGTTTTTATTTAAACAACCATTCACTACTGTTAACCTGAATAGAAATATCACCTCTGGGTTTTTTCTCGTACTCTTCATGTTGTTGGTAATGTCATTTCCCATTTGGTATCTAAGCAGAATTTCAAATTATTTGAACTTCAGTTGCACGGGACAAAAAGAACTAAGCTGTACTACTCTAAACTTCAAATGTTTCATTTATGCCTGAAGTGTATTCACTTTTAATTCCTTACAGCTTTGTTCTTTCATGCAAATTAGATTTGGTCAGGAGATAGGTGCTGCAATCAAAGTCAACCTGTCAGGACAACATTTGTGTCAACTGACTTGACCAACAGAAAGAGAAGGTTCCTGACAGTTTCAAGACAGAAAATAAATTTATTTATTCTTTTACACTGATGTGTTCTCCAGCTAGATGACCTTGTTTTGACAACATTCACCTTTCAGGGTGCATCCCAATAGCATTAGTGTTATATGTTTTTGCAAAGCTTTTTTTGTGCTGGATTTGTATCAAACCTGTCACTTAGAATTATGATGAAATGTATGTGGTATTTTTTAATTGTTTTAATAAATTCAACTTCTAGCAATAAGTGCTTTAACTTACTACTCCTATCTTAATTCTTTTTGTTTGGAAACTTCTGAGAGCATCTGTCAACTCTGTTTTTCATGATTTTCATGATTTCAAGTCCTTAGATATTAAATAGACATTATTATATAGTCACCAACATTAAGGATGAGGGAAGTCAGAATAAATAAATTTACTCAGAAAGTTCTCACAGGGCAATACTGTGGCCACTGTAAATATTTTCTTGGTACCAGCTTAGTTCTGGTATTCCAGAAGTATTTGTGAGATCAGCTGTCATGAAACAACAGAGGCAATTTTGGTGTCTTAATGGTTCACATATTAAAAGACAATCAGAATAAACTAACCTGATGATTATCTCTGTACTGCAAGAAAACTGTGTAAGTTGAGCAGCTCCCAAAACAGGAATTTCCTACTGATTCATTAACTGTAATGTGAAAGTAAAGACTCACAAAGTGATTGAGTCTGAAAGAGGCCTTGGAGAGCCAACTGCTGCTAAAGCAGGAGCACCTAGAGCAGGCTACCTAGGACTGTGTCCAGTCAGTTTCTGGGTGTCTCCAAGGATGCAGATTTCAACACCTGCCTGGCAAACTGTGCTAGTGCTTAGTAACCCTGGCAATAAAAAATGTTCATATAGAACCCCCTGTCTATCAGTTGGTGCCCACTTGTCACTGGGCACCACTGGAAAGTGTTTGGCTGGATCTCCTTCTCACCTTCACTTCAGAGATTTATATGCACTCAAAATCCTTGCCACAGACTTCTCCTTCTCCTGGCTAAACAGTCACTGCTTTATGGAATAATCTTAGAAATTACTGTCCTCTGTGTTTAGAGGAAGAAATTTCTCTGCAGCCAAGTCAAGAATACTTGGCCTCCAGTCTACAATCCGCACCCATGACCATCAACACAGCCTGCAGCTTGCTCACATCACCTTGTCCCACAGGCCTTTTTGCACATACTTTGTGTTTCAGCAGATGCAATAAGGGCTTACATTACATACTTGCCTGTATGATTTGGAAGGCATTTGCAGAAACGCACAGAACAAAGAAGGCATCCATGTAAGATAGTTATGTATGAACACCAATATTAACAGTTTTGTATGAACAAAATCAAATAACTGTTACATGACAGGAAGGAACTACAACTCTTAAATAACACATTGCAGCCATATAATTATAAAAGCTGATTCCTATTGGATTGTTTGATTAATCTCTATTGTGGTAAATAACCAGCAAGGTATTTAGCCATGTATCTTCAGGAAAAGTGCCTTTTCAGAGAAAGGTAGGAATAAGATACCTCAGTGCAGGTAGGTAGACTGAGAAATAAGAAAAGAACAAGTATACCTTCTTAGGAAGCTTCTGGAATACAAGAGAATTGATTCTTGGACCCCAAGGATTGAAATATCAGTATGGATTCACAGTTGTGAGCAATTCAAAATACTTTAAAACTATATGGATTCATAGCTCCTGCCAGTGCACAGCCTCAAAGCACTCAAACTGAAATGGAACAAAAATACTTAACTTATGAAGCATCTTTTGATCTGGGGAAGAATGGGAGAGGGAAAATACCCTACAACTGATCTGAGATTTGAAATGAGCTTTTTGTTAAGTTGATCAGCCAAACTGGGCTCTTTTTTTGCACTTGAAGACTAGAAACATATTACTAAAAAAGCTGCTACAGCACTTTTAGCTTTATCAGAATCCTAGAAGCATAAAAAATAAAGGAACAGGTTCTAGCAGCAATAGAACTAGTGGAGTAATTTCATTAAAGGACTGTTTATAAGCAAAAAGAGAGAAAGGAAATATAATTTAGGTACCAAAAAGAGCTTAATTTATGACTGCTAAATTTCTTCCTGTGCAGAAAAAAACTTAGATGGATGAATGTACAATTACGTCCATCCATATCACATTATTAGAAAGTGGGGGAAAGGGCAAATCATACAAGTAGCATTATTCAGGGCCAGCAATTTTCTCAGAGGAATATCCTCCTGATGACTCCACATGTGCAGTTTGAGTCTTGTTAACTAATGTAATTTTACACCAATTGTTGTAGTATTTTTTTAAAACTTCATTTCCCATTGCAAGCATTTTTTTCAATAAAATAAACTATTTTTCTAATAAGAGCAAATTGCAATGAAGAGTAACTTGGCTAATGATAAAAAACCTCACCACAAGTCACAGAAACTTTCAAATATGTTAAACTATACTCTGATAATGTTTAAAATCCTCTTCTAATGGATACTTGTGACTCTATTAGAAATACAGCTTTCAAAGGTTTAACATTTCCCCAGTGATGATTTATATATATATTTTTATATATGTTCACACATATTATACAGTTTAGAGGAGGAAAAACTTAAAAAAGGAAATTGACCCTCAGTTTTCAATAATCTGTATTTACATCCTTGCTATCCTTATTTAAATATCTTGTTATATCCTTTGAATGCAACTCCCTGCAAAAAGTACAAGCATCTGCTTTTTCACAGAATTGGCAATGGGTTATTTATCCATAGAGTTAGCCTTCCGTTGTTGCAGTTGCTGTCCAACAGCTTCTTGATTACATTATTCTTCACAAAAATAAGCTCCTGCTGTAATAGTATGACATTAAAGTATGATGTGAACTTTCTTATAAGCTCCCTAGTGACCTTAAGTGAGGTTAATTTGGGATAGTGAAAAGCACAGTATAAAAAAGGTGTTAAACAGCAAAGACCATAAAAATATTCCTCCTGGAAGAGTGTTCTATAACGTGTAATGAAGGGCTACCTAGAAAATTTTTATTTGCTTATTCATATATTTAGATCCCTGTTTTTCATATTTCTCCTCCCCTTATACAGTGGACTGGTTGAAGGTCACAAGTAGGGAAGTATATAGATTTTCTTATCAGTGAGGCTATAGAAAGCAAGCATATTGCACTACTCATTGACCAAGCAAACAAATTACAGATTTTTAAAACATCAGGAATATATTTTGCCCTTTTTTTGAAGCTAAACAAAAACAAAGCAGTCAGTGCAAAGTTTGATGTTACAGAAGCAATGATACCTCATTGGTGGAGTCTGAAGTCTATTCTTGTCCCATCAGGTGCTAAGTTAAAAAGAGCAGGAAGAGTAGTACTATGGCTTTAGGAGAATTAGCAACTTGTAGAATGAGAGTCAGGGGAAGTGGGATAAAAATAGCAGCAGCCTCACCTAGGTCTCTTTCACTGTTAGCTTCTACACTTCAAAAGAAATCACTGTAAATCTTCCTCATGGGAAAGAATCTAAGAAATGAGAAGTGGGAAAGTTGCCTGCTGTGTTAATAATGAGTTTGATCCCACAGAACTCTTTGAACTTCGGGACTGAGAGCTCATTGGTGAAAATTAAAGAACAAGTCAACACAGGAAATTTTGTTGTTAATGTCTGCTACAGGTTGTCTGATCAAGAAAATGAGGGAGATGAGGAGTCCCTTTTGTCAGCCTTGGGAATCCTCCTTCTTGCAGGCCCTGAGCCTGGTAGAGGTCTTAAAATCAAGTGTAACATCTGGCAAAGTGGCCCAAGAAACTGCAAGTAGTCCAGGAAATAGCTCCATTGAGGGCAGCTTTCTAGAATGGGTGATGGAGACTCTAACCAAAGAATCATTGCTGGATCTGTTTCTCAGTAATGCAGAAAGGCTTATGTGAAAGGTCAAGACTGTAGGAAGTTCTGTGCTGCAGTGATCATGCTCTGGTGAAATTTTGTCATTGCTAACAGCCAACATGGCTTCACTAAGCAGGAGAAATGTGCCTAAAAAATTTGGTGGCCTTCTACAGTGGGATTAGAACATTTGTGGATGCGAAAAGTGTGTCTGATGTCACACTTGTCAGCCTTGAACTGTGCAAAGCATTTCACAACATCCTTGTCTCAACATGGATTTGACAGGTAGAGCACTCAGTGGATAAGGAATTAGTTGATCTGACTCACTGAGGTGTGGTCAATAGCTCTGTGTCCAGGTGGAGACAAATGATAACTGGTGTCCCTTGGAGGCCTGCATTGGGATTTAATATCATTCTTATTGACATGGACAGGGGGATTGAGGGCACCCTCAGAAAGTTTGCTGATGACACCAAGCTGTGGAGTGCAGTTGACATGCTGTAGAGAAGGGATGATATCCAGAGGGAGCTGGATGGACTGGGGATGTGGGCCTGTGTAAAACTCGTGAAGTTAAACCAGATAAGTGCAAGGTCCTGCACCTGGGTCAAGGCAATCTCAATCACAAATACAGGCTGGGCAGACAATGAATTGAGAGCAGCTGTGAGGACAAGGATTTGAGATAGTTGGTGGATTCAAAAATTAATATGAGCTGGTAACGTGCACTTGCAGGCAAACAATGTCCTGGGATGCATCCAAAGCAGCATGGCCAGCAGGGCTGTCGTGAGAACCCACCTGGACGAATGTGTCCAGCTCTGGGGTCTGCAGCACAAAAAAATATATTCACCTGCTCTAGTGGGGGTCCAGAGGAGCACCAAGAATAAGATCAGAATATCTACCAAATGAGAATGGGCTGGGAGAGTTGGGACTGTTCAGCCTGGAAGAGAGAAGGTTCCAGGGAGACCTCAGAGCAGCTTTCTAGCACTCATAGGGGGACTACAGGAATGATAAGGAGTGGTAATTTATCAGGGCATGAAGCAACAGGACAAAGGGTAATATATTTAAATGGACAAAGAGTAGGTTTAAATTAGCCATTAGGAAGAAATTTTTTTACAGTAGGGGTGGTGAGGCACTGGAATTCTGCCCAGAGAATCTGTGGATGCCCATCACTGCGAGTGCTTGAGGCCAGGTTGGATGTGGCTCTGAGCAGCTGGGTCTAGTGGAAGGTGTCCCTGACCATGGCAGGCAGGGTGGAACTACATTGTTGTTAAAATCCCTTCCTACCCTTCCAATGATTCAATGACTCTAGGCATCTAATTTCCTGCCAAAGTCAGAAGCAGATGAATAGCACAGGCTCTAATGTTAAATCTAAGCCATCCCTCTAGAAAAACAAGACAAAGTTGTGTTCAAGTTCTTTATGTTTCCCAGAAAAGATAAAACACTTGTGCTTAAGCCTCAATAAGGAGCAATAAGACCAAACAGGAATGGATTTCAGAGAAAAATCGCTAGTAGCCTGACATCCATACTGTATGCTAGAGGAGTAATTTCTAGAGACTAGCTGTAGTTTTGTTCCATGGTTTACAGATTTAACTGTTGTGAATCTGCAGAAGTCACAAATATGCAGAGAAACTATTTTGACATTGCTTTTTATCTACCATTTTTAAGCACAGGCAGGCTTTGAGAATGAAGGAGGAGCTTCCACAGAGCTTCCACTACCCATTCACATGGGCACATGTCAATAATATTCAACAATATGTCAATAAGATTAATTAAATCCAGAAAATAGTAGAAGAAATTTTACACAAGTTTATTGCTCTACAATGTTTATGTTTCATTTTAATGGATTAAGTAGCAAAACTCACACATTTTTGAATAATCATGTAGGCATGCTAATACCCAAGGCAAAAAGGGCACATGATGTTTGCATCTGAAATAAAGCTAGGCTTTGACAGGGGGCTTTTATGTACAATGCAGTGGTAATATGAATAATGCAGTGAAGTTAATTATCTCTCAGCACAGCTGCAGATTTAGAGACCTACTTCTAATAGGCTCTAGTTCATATAGGTTTTACAAACTTAATTACATCTTCCAAATTTTCAAAGATATGTCTGATTAGGAGATCACAAGCCTAACAGATTATTTAAAGAACATAAATCCATCCCCATTTTTTTTAAAAATAGATATTTTCTTTATTCTTTAAGTAAATGTCTTATAATCATGAGGGAAAGATGGTAGAAAGAATTCTAATTTTTCAAAGTTCAACTTTCTTTTAAAGTTACTATCATGATTTCTTTCCTTAGGGATTTTCACACCACTTGACATGCTTACGAAATTCTTCTAGGTCAGATTCAGTTTTAATTTATCTTCAGTAAATTCTTAAGAGTTACTCCCTTCCCCATTAAAGATCAACAAAATGAGTAAACTTTTATTTACTCATCTGGGCTTAGATTTTCATTTGAGTTTCCTGTAATTATATATGTTGGAGGCACATCAGATTTAAAATCAGGTTACTAGAAGCAACTTAGCAATTGTAGAAATGAACAAGTATCTGTGGTCATATGCAGTGTGTACATTATACTGTAATAGCATTTTACTATTTAGTTGAATGTAATTAAATGTCACCTCTTTGAACAACATGGAAAATTTATTTAAAATTTGAAAGAGCCATTTACACAATTAGCAATTAACATTAAATAATCCATATGTTTCTTATATGCCAAACATTATTATAACTTTATTGTATTTTATTATATTTTTATTGTATGAGGTCAAGCTACTTCAGCACAGTAGCAGTGGGGTTGTCAAGAAAAAAAATCAGAAACATCTAAAACACATCAATAGTTTTGGGCTTTACTGAATGCAAGGATCAAGTCATTAAATATCTTAGTGAAAATTTTTCTAAAATAATGGAGTGAGGAGAAAGAGAGCCCATTGCAAAGCAGGAAAACAAAAGGAAAATTTTAACTTCCACTCAAGGTCTAGTAAAAACAAAAAAGTAAGAAAAATGGTTATGCCCCTTGGGTTTGGTATGAAGTTCTACCAACACACAAATGAGAAAAAGTAATTTCTCTGCACAATCCTGAATCTACCCTTTATATATTTTCTTTTCCTATCAAAAATAGTAGTTTGTTTTATGTTCTTTATTTATCCTGTCAGCCTTTTTTTTTTTTTACCCCAGGTAATAGATAAAGTAATTTCAATTTTGAGAGTAGAAGGAATTTAGGGCTTTTTTTCCTAGTTATCAAATATTGGAGTCCTTATCTAAAACCTTATGAAATAGTTTTACATATTTTTAAAGTGATATTTCTCACCCGTCCATTGTCCTTTTTGCTACAATACTGCTCAAACATAAATATATTCCCCTGATGCAAAAATAGCTGTTAACTTCTAAAGCACCTAGTCTCATTCAAGATTTATGGCAGCTCAAAACACAAAGGAGACACAGTGTGCATATTTCTCAGGTAGCCACATCCAAGAGGGCTCCTAATTATAGCCAGAATTTAATTGTTTTTTCTCAAACATATCACACCCAGCATCCAGAGCATCCAGAACAAAGGCTCTGAAGAAACAAGGTGATATCCACAGGACTGTGTTAATGCCAGGAAGGGAAAACAGTGATAATCATGTTCAGTAAGGAAAAGGTAGGGGAAATCTATGGGCAATATTCCTATTTCAAGTCAGATCTTTCAATATCATCTTCCTTGGTCACGGGAAGAAGATTGGTAATGCTTCTCTTCCTATTGCCATTAAAGCTATTAAAGCCATTAAAGACAGGGATTCAGGAAAGATCTGGCAGTAGAGAGCATTAAAAAGGCATATGATTTTGAGTTAACAAATGTCCTTCAAATGTAAAGTAAAATCAGACACTTAGGAAAAGGCACATATTATCAAAAGGAAAAAGAAATGCAGAGATAAACAAACTATCTGTCTGACATTTATCAAGTACAGCTTCCAAAATTATTCACCACTTTTGAAATCATGTTCAAATACCAACAAATGCTGAACACAAAAATCAATAATCCAAAGACATGATCATACCTTTATTAAATGCACACCTGAAAAAATCAGAAAGACAAAAGCTTATAGATCATAATCTTTCACTGCATCATCCACATAAACTTGTCACAAACCTCTCTTTATTTCTCCACAAAAATAAGAGCTTTTCCATGGCAAAATAACAGTGTTGCAGCTATATAATATGTGTATTTAAGAATGTGCATCCTACCATCACTATCACAAAATTTCTCTGTATTATGTTTTCTGCATGTTTACTTGACTAAAATAAACTGTCCTTTACTTAGGCTGTTTCAAAAAGCAGCTGAAAACCAATTTCCTTTTCATATTTCCTGCAAGTCCTAAATGGACTAGCATTCATAATCAAAAGACAAGCACAGCTTATCTTAAGATAAATCTGCAGCATTATTTGTGATATAGCACTGCCCTCAGAGGAGAAAAAACAACCCCAAACCAAAACACAAATCATCTGCCTCCAGATTTGGCAGAAGAAAGGGAATTCTTCTGAAATCAATATTCTTATCAGTTGCTATAGTAATGCCTGGCAAAAATGCTGCATGAGAAATCTCCCTGGGAGTTTGGGAGATGGTATTTCCTCCTTGGTTTAATTGCTTCTTTGGTGATACTTCTTGGCTCTTAGCTTGACTTGGTGTCAGTTTTATGGCAAGACAACTGCAACAACTGAGTGGAATTACTAACCCAGGAACTGTCCTGTACAGGAGCCAAGGATATCCAGTCTACAAAAGTGAGAAGAGAACATTGCAGACTACCATTTTTCATGAGCTTCTTCTGATTACTCTTTCTTCCCTTGCCCACTGTCTTGGCCCACACATCCTTGTCTTCTTTCTAATATCAGCACCAGGATTCATTAGGCTCAGTGTCAGGGCACATAATTTACTTTGTCTTGGCTCCTTTCTAAAGAGATCGTTCCTGCCAGTTCAGGTCACTGTCCCATCTGGTCACACAATGTTAGCCATGGCATACAGCAAAAAGTTTGATCTTGAGGAAGGAGTGGGAAATGGAAAACAAAAGAATACCCTTTCTCAGCAGCACATCCTGGAGTCTTCTTAAGTCACATAGCTACAGCTTTTGGGTGCCTCTCTGGATCCCAGAACATTAAAGTTTATTCCATGTGTGCACAATGCCTTTAACATTTCAGGATCCTACCTGTCACATGTAGTGAAAATGGATCCTAATAATGCTGTGTGCACACACAGAGCTTGAAAGACAGTGACTTAGCGTTCTACAGAACTTACAGGCTGAAACTATAAGTATAATTACAGCACAGTCACTGCCAGTGTAAGCATTAAACATGAGACTGAGAAAAGTAGGGAATAGGTGTAATATTAGAACAGTTCTGAGACATTAGCACCTGCTGTCTGCCTTCTTGCATTACACATTATTAGCTACACTAGAGGGGCTTTTGCTGTTTCCATTGCAGATATTTGTGTGCCAGAGGAGACTTGTGTAATGAACTGTCTAAAAGACAAAGTAACATATCGCTATGACTATTTCTGTATTAAGAGGGTCTGTTTTAGAAAAGAGATTTTATTTGAACACTGATTAAGAAGAATACTTTTTAAAAAAATATATAAATTGTAAGATAAATAAGTGCAATGAACCAAATTAAATGAATTAAATACAGAGATGTATAAACCAACCCGTTATATGTTACATATGAGAACCAGAACAGGATCCTAAAAACAGAATTCCATTAACTGGAAATAGTCATACAATCTTTGGTTTCCTGCATACAGGAAGAAAAGTATCTAGCAAACTCACTATGAATGTTTGTAAAGTGACTTGCAAATCCCCAGATTATGAATTTGAAGTTTCACAGCCTACTGACTAAAGAGTTTAAAAGGTTTTCAGCTATACCAGTGTAGGAAGGCAGTCACTAAGCTCTATCTAAGACACTAGAATAGAAGAGAAGGAGGCAAAAGGGGAATTATACTCACTTTTTAGACATTTTTTTTTTAATTTACAGTTTGGAGTACGTTATATACTGTGATTTGTTTGCCTTTATCAATAAAGGCAAACAAATATAAATAATAAATAATAAAGTCTCACCTTTTGCATAGTATTTTTCATCTACCTGCCAATGGTCTGCAAGCAAAGAGCTCTGGTAACACTTTCAGGGTTTCAACTGCAGGAATAGTTATTTGACAGCTTCAGCAGTGGGAGTTGAGTACTGGTATGGTTGAAAAATCCTGTTGTCCAAGGTTAAATTTGAGTGGCAGCAGAAGAGTCAGAAAAGCTAAAAAAATTACGTAAGAATGCAGTTAAAAATGGACTGTTTTAAATAGACTAGTCAGACTTTGAGCCATTTCATTAGCATCACATATATACACAGGGTAGCTCTAGAGAAATTATCTGGATGAGGCAGGAGGCCTGCCAAGGCCAGGTTTAAGTAATGGCTTAAACAGAAGACTCTGATGTGAACAGCATCCTCTGACTTTAATTTAACATGTTATATGAGTAAGTCCTCAATAACATAATTCTTCATCCAAATACAGACAGGAAAATTTCTGATGTTTCTCTCTCTCTCACTCATATACATATGAACAAACCAAAACAATTCTGAACAATGTAATTTTGAAAAACTAACTACAATATTTGAGAATTTACACAAAATAAGTTCCGATGCAATGCCTGGAGAAGTGTCCATGATAAATTTTGAGGGAAAAGTGCTGATGCTTGTCGTGACTCAAATGGCCTAGACACATCTGTGTGAGAGATATACTGGGTCGAGAACCTCCCAGAGCAATCACCAGTAATTGTCAGTCCTGTGGGATTATCTGAGTCACCCTCCCTGCCCACAGCCTGTTGTCATGGAAATCACTATTCTCTTGTGCTGTAGGAATTGTCTCACTGCTGACTAATCATTTGAATCTGCAATTTTCCCACCCCTGGGGAATGCTGTGTGAGTTCACCTCCAGGTCCTGGACATTCAAAGTCTGTATTATGACCCTGCTTTTTACTTTGTTATTCTGCCACAACAAAGAGATGTCTGCAAAGAAGAACAGGTAACAGTTTAAACAAGCAGAGAATAGAAGTTCTGTGAACTCTGACTGAAATTATGGGGCACCAGGCATACTGATCATGAGGAAGAAATATATATTATTAACAGGAAAGCTCAGTCATGTCTTTGGAAATAGTAGACCTTATATTTATTCATTTTTACTCCTAAGTAGCCTGATAGAGTGCATAGTAAATCTACCTGACAGCTACATTAAAAAAAATAATAAATTAGATATTCAAATGTTACAAGAAATGATCCTTGTGAACCTGTTCTAAAGCAGCTGTTACTGTCACATAATAAAACACTACATGAAATAGTTCTCACATTCCCCAGCCTTCTAAATTTCTGATCTAAGCAATGGCAATCCCACTAAATCCTAAGCAGTCCTTGAAAGGTCTCATGTGAAAACAAAAGCCATATTTGCAAAAGTTTAAGAGGAATGTTGATTTCTGCAAACAATTTACAAATGGGGAAATTACAGCCCTCTGTCCCTCTGTCCCATCTCTGGCTGCAGCAGAAGGCACCAGATGGGTGGCATTGCTTGCCCTGGCTTGGGCACACAGACCATTCAGATGGCCCCAAACTCCCAGTATTGCCACTGTTGATTTTTCTCTGTCTTGTTTCCCTAGAGTCTGTAACATAATTATATTATCTGCTCTTCCTTAAACTTGGGGTGGCATTTGTTAAGCAGCCGGTAACAATTTTCACATCTTAGGAATTTCCACTTCTGTGGTATTAAGTGGAATAATTTGCACTCTATGGAGATTCAGCATTTTTTTCATACTGTTGAGACTAGTTATGTTTGAAATTCAAGCCAGATAACTACTGAGTTTCAGGTGTGGAGTCAATGATGTTAAAATACAGCTGAATATTTTGGTAGCAAGTTCTAAAAGAGGATTAAGAACCTATCAAGTTATCAAAATACTCCTCTCCTAGATCAGTTTTATGAGATTAGCTGTTCTCAGGAAATTTTTGCCATTGCAAAAAAAGCAATAGTTCCTCTTATTCATGCTGGCATCAGAAAAGGAGATGGTGAGGTGGGGAGGGGAGGAGGTTATGATCAAAAATTCTTCAGTAATGCAAAAAATAATAGCTATATATGCAATGATCCCATCAAAATCCAAAGGTGATTGTCAAAAAAGCTATAATTTCAGTTTCTCATTTACAACTTGTCTCTTTCCTCTACTTAGCTGAAATATTTTGTTAAAATGCTGAGCTATTCTTTAAGCAATTTAATTCCCAATTCTTCTGACAGTTAATATAACTGAATAAAGATTAGCCATTTCTTTTAAAGCCCAGTAAAAGTACTGACAGTTTAGCCTTGATGTTTTCATTATTTAGGTAAAAAACGTGGAGGAAAAAGGTCTCAAAAAGAGAGTAGTAACTGTACTATTTAAAATAAAGGATTTTACTTTAGCATAGGAAAGTAATAATTATTCATTTTTTTTGAACTTCCAACTGAAAAAGCTTTAAATTAAAGTGATTTCTGCTACAGAAGGAAGGACTTATAGCACTTTTGGGCACCAGAAGGGAGTCTATAAGAGAGCTGAAGGAGAGATTTTTCACAAAGGCATGGAGCAATAAGAGAAGGGGGAAGGGCCTTAAAATGAGGGAGGGTAGATTTAGATTAGATATTGGGAAGAACTTCTTCACTTTGAGGGTGGTGAGGCACTGCAAGAGGTTTCCAGAGAAATTGTGGATACCCCAGTCCTGGCCGTGTTTAAGGCCAAGTTTGATGGTGCTCTGAGAAACCTGGTCTAGAGAAAGGTGAAGGCAGGGAAGTGGAACTAGGTGGTTGTTAAGGTTCCTTCCAACCAAAACATTTTATGATTCACTAATTAAAAAACAAACAAGTAAACAATAACCTAAAATACACAAACAAAACAAACTAACAAAAAAAAAAAATGCACACACACATACATGCACACACCAAAAAACCCCAAAACAAAACACAAGGAAAAATAAACAAAATAACAAAAACTCAGAAACTATGTGCTATCCAGCAAGATTTAATTTTTTTTTTTTTTTCAGTATTAAGGAGCAGGAATCAGTGAGCCTCAAAACTCACCATTTGATTTTACAATGAGGTACCATACAGATAAAGCTTGTCAGATCAGATGTCTTTGATAATTTGCAGCCCGGTCTGGGTCCACTACTTGCATATTGAAAACTTTTATATAAAACTTCTGGCCCACTTACAAGTTACAAATTAATTGAAAAAAACTCCAGCAAATAATTTCTGAGACTCCATCACTTCTCATTTGATAAGTATTGCCATTCTTATTAACAGATTTGCTTTCTAAATGTATATAAACAAACAAGTTCTGCATGTAGTCTGGCTTAATTTTTGTTGAGCAATTTTAATGTCAAAGTTGTTGAGTGGTTCTTGTACTGAGGAAGAGAGATAGTTTCTATATATTGATAAGAGAAACAGGGTAAAATCAAAAATTGGAAGTTACACATTTGGGATTACTCTTTCTCAGGAGAAGACTAGAAATGAGACTTTAAAAGGGCTTCCATCTATATGGATCAAATCTAACTTTTCTGAAAAGGTTGCTGAATTATTGAGATGTTTAATTCTTCTCCTTGGATGCTGCTTTACATCAGTTTATTTTTATTCTCAGCTCTAAAAGAGTGAAGATGTCAAGTTTCCTCAAAAATAATATCTGGACTCATTAAGTAGGGTTAGTATTGCTTTGGAAATTTTTAAGCAGCTGAACTATTATAAGGTTACCTCTTAATTAATGAATTCTTTCACCAATGCTTTGAAGGATAGAGTTGTCTGTGAGGCATCATCTCTTTCCAAAATGTTTAGAAGTGAATTATTATATGGTGTAAACTATCAGTGTCATGTTAGTTTAGATGTGTATTGGATGAGTTGCAGTCCTTCTAATTTCATTGAGACCATGTCCTGAAAATGCCCTTCACATTTGCCTACAACTGAACCTACTACATCTGTCTAAAAGGACCTCTCATTATATACTAGAAAGTGTTTCTCGTGGACAATAACAAACACACAAAATTACCAGATTATTTTAAAATAATGTAAACATCACTGAAGGAAGTATTCAAAAATCAAAGGTTAAAACTCAGTGTTCATTTTCCATAAAACAAGCATTTAATAAAGATAATGATTTGCATGTGTTTACAATTGCAATTTACTGTACTTTTATAAGTGCATTTAAATATAATTTTTTCTGTAATAATGGTTGTTATAGTGGTTAAAAAAAAAAACCCTTACATTGCAAATGTAACAGCTATTTAGGTTGTGAGGAGACATTAACTCATAAATCACCTGGAGAAAGGAATCTGGGGAGGAAGGAGTCAAGGGAAGGAGAAAAGGAGGTGAGAAACAGAAGTGAGGTCCAGTGAGAAGCAGAGTGTTAAAACTTTCTAAACATTTTATGAGTTACAAATTATAGGTAACTTTTTCTGAATTAACTCTAATGCAGGCAACATCTATATATAACCGAAGATAAATAATGGAATTATCCATTTTCCAGATGGAAGACTGCTCTGTTACTTGCAAAGCAGTACATTTTGCAGTATGTAGCAGCTGAAACTCTGGAGCATATGAGGAAATCTGAGGGGCTGATCAAAGGAAAAAGAAGATAAATAATTGAGGTATCTGGACAATGTCAATGGAGAGGACAAAGCAAGGAAAGACTTTCTTTTCAATTCTGTTTGTGGAATTAGCAGGGTAACACCTCTGGAAGTAAAAAGTGAAGGACACCCTGTGAGAAGGAAAAAAGAGAATGGAGATCTGAAGGGAAGCATTCAGAAAGCAGGACCTCATTTTGGCAAGAAGGTCTCCCTAGTGACCTTGATGACAACTGCTACAGCTAAAAGCAAAAAGCAGAAATCTGACTAAAAAAGTTCAGCTGAAAGGTCAGATAAGAGCCTTTTAAAATTGCTTTTTTACATTTAAAATTACATTTACACTTTTAATGTTTAAAGTTACTATTTTATTCAGATAGTGTTATATTAACCATGAAGATTCAGTGAATAGGGACTGGAGAGTGCAGAACCATTTGACAAAACAGGCAAGTTATTCTTCTACATCTTACCTGTGAAATGCCATTTACAGATGGATTTTTTATCACTTCCTCTGAAATATTTTTCTCAGGATTTTGATTGCTGCTCAGATCTATTTTTTTATCCTTAGTTACATGCTTTAGTTATACCTTCTTATCCTTGTTATTTTTGCAAATATTCATATACTTGCTTTCCCTCTGTCTTCCTTCTTTTCTCAATTATATCCAAAACTTATAATTTATCCCAAACCAGACTTTGATGTGGTATATTATATTTACTTGAAGATAGGAAAAGAAGAGCAACACATAGTCAAAGAAGATAATTTGATCTCTTTTTATTTTCTTAAAACTAAGTGCTTCCTTATTCCTCAGAAACAAGCATGGTATGTGAACAGAAACCTGGTTTTCAGAGCATCTAGATGGATGTATTAAAGGAATGGAAAACAGCATATTAGAATGTTAACATACATTGCAGTAGACATGTGGTGAGCTTAGAACCCTCTTTGCTCATTTTTGTCTTCACTTGCAGCAAGCGTTTTGTGCAGCATCATAAATGGAACCACCATAATTTTATGTACATTGACATGTTGTGGGATTTTCTCTATCAGTGTAACATGTGAGTCTTTGCACTTGGCTGAATTGTACAGTAACTACTTTGAGGACACCACATTCAGCTTTGGAACTTTTGTTTGATCAGTGTTAAGATGGTGGTAACAAAATGTACATGTCTTCCAAAATTACCACACTTATTGGTTGTAAACAGGGATCTTCATGTCTCTTTGTTGAAAGGATAGATAATCCAATTTATTTAAAAGATTTCATTCTTTTCACAGATGGGTTTGACCCTGATGTCTTAATCAAGTACAAAAACATCAAATTCTTTTGTAATATGGTATTTTCATTTCAGAGACAGAAAATGGAAAAAAAAACCCACAAAAACCAAACAACCCAGATATTAATCCTGGTGCAAGACACCTGGCCATCATATATGGATCTGAAAAATGAGGTGATAAAATCATGGTATCATATAAGCAAAGTCTTAGCAGCTGAAAGACTACACAGACTAACAGGCTTCTGTTTCCCTCTTTAAATAGAACAAAACCACAACCCAGGTAATAATTAATGGATGTTGGAAAGCCTGGGCTGCCAGTGAAGGCAATCTGTTGTGGTGGCAATTTTCCACCAAGTACAGCAGCTCCCTGGCTTAAAGACTCAGCAGCTCAAGACACAGCTGTGGCTATGATAGTCTGAGTATCAGAATGATTGCTTAAGCAGGACTTCTGTGAGTGGTTCAGAAAAAGAATTATCCTGGGATACATATTACCTGGGACAGTCTTCAGTACTACTTTAAAGAGAACACCTCAGGCATTTGCAAAGGGTAGGATTCCTGCACAGCAAATGAAAACTTTTCAGATCAGCCCTTCACTGTTACTTCTGTGGTCTGCTGCATTTCCCCTTGCTCATGTTCTAATACTGAGTTTTCCCTGCATATATCCCTTTTAGAGTATTTCTGGTGACAGTCATAGAACTGACACTGTACTCCCAGAACTTTTTCTTAAGCCAAAATGAAGATATCCAGGATATATTGCTGAGGAGATGCAGGATATGTTAGTTGTGTTAACTGCTGTAAGTAAAATGGAAATTTGTTTGAGATAAATTAAATTAGGTTTCTTCCCACACATAGGCTTCTGCAAGAGCAGCATATTCCTGTGTCTCTGATAGTATAAAAATATTTCAAAGAAGAATTAGAGACAGTTGTTAAATGTTGAACAAAAATAAAGGAGGACAAATACATTTTTTTCTCTTTTCTTTCTACCCTAATAACCTTTCTTTCTTGCCTGTATTAAGCTTTAATATTTTGTCAAACCAGATACTACATGGAGCACTCAGTGCTCAGACTGGTTTCTTCACTGCTCCCACTTCACTGGGCTTTCTAAAGCTAGACAGATGAAATGATAAAAATTGTCCTTTAGAATTGATATAAGGAAACACCAAGGGTTTTTTTCTGTGTAACAAAGGCAGTTTATAAAGGTAAAGATTTGTTCATCACACACCACTAGAAGAAGAAATTCAAATTACATACAATTAAAAAAGCCATTTCCAAACATAAATTTTTCTTTTAATGTCTTATGCTAAACCAAGATATATATATATATTCAAATTCAGCAAGATACTGCCATTTGGTTTCAAACTGGGCACAACCCAATTACATTTGTTAGTACTGAAATCTTAGGATATGATACAAATCTCTTCTTTGAAAGAAGTTCTTGCATCTCTCCAGCCTTTTTGCCCCAGAATATTTTTGTGCACAGTACTTCACAGATGCTTTAAGACAGTTATGCCTTTGAATGCTGTGTTTCTTCCTCTGGGATACGAGTAACCCAAAACATAAAGCTAGTCCATTTACAAGGCAAAGAGAGAGGAGTTGCTGTAACTTTTATGTAAGTTCTTGGCATTATTTACTTAGTTTATATATATACAACTTAATATAGCAATAGGAGAAATACAGATAAAATTTGTGTTTAAGCAAAATATGTTTCACAGGTGATTGCCCTACACTTAAACTATTTTAGACTAAGTTTGAAAAGTAGAAGTTATGATTAAGAGATTTAATTACGTTTCATGTAACTACTTTACATTACATTACATTTTCATGTAATTTTGCTTGGTCTCACAGCTTAAAAGGTTGTCATCAGCTTGATTCTCTCAAGGTGAAGTGAATTATTCTCTTGGGTGTAGAAAATATCTCTCTGAGTGATGAAAGAATTGGATTTTTTAATGAAGGACAGGAACAGCAAAAATTATCAAGAAGAAATCTAGTTTTTTTTGTTATCTTTCTTAAAAGGTAAGAGAAGCAAACTGCCAGTAAATAAACCCTTATGTCTCTGCTTCATGGGCCCTATCCCAAACTGTGATGGAAGAAAAATTACCTTTAAACCACAATTTCCTTCAAACAGCAGATCAGAACCCTTACTGAAACAGAAGCATTATCTTTGAAGCAATTTTGTATCTCTCTGTTTTACAGTAAATTTCCTGATGATAACTCTCTGTCAACAGGTTTCTCTCCATGGACTGAAAGAAACACATGTTCAACACTCTTGCCATATATAGCTTGTTCTGACCTGAAGCATTTCATTCTTGAAGGATTTCCAAGATGAGGGCTTTTTATTTGCAGATTAAATCCTTCCAACCATATAAAATTTAATTTGCTACTCATTTGATTTATAAAAAGGTAATCTTAATAGTGTCTGATGTATGTAAACCAACTAAGTATTTGAGATTTGTTGAGTCTCAGTTTCTTTTTCAAATCTCTTCTTGCACAATGACTTTCAGTGCCAGACTTCCTTCTCCTACCCTTGATTCTGTTGCCTTCAGAATCCTACCAAGATGATTTGCTGTACTTATATACTTCAGGAGATCAACTTTTGACAATGAGGTGAAATATTTCTTAACAAAATCTCTGAAGATAACTCACAAAATTTTTTGTATGGTGTAGATTTTTTAGATGGTTTGGATTATTTGAAATAATTTTAATTAAAACAAATTGAATTGCCTTTTTTGTCTTTTCTTCAATGTCTGAGGTGGGTGGGGCAATGTTTTTAGTTTTGGCAGGACTGGCTTATTTTTTCAGCAAGTAGTATTAGATTTATCGCTGCAACTTCTGCACCAAAATAACAACAACAACAACAACAACAACAAAGAAAAAAAAAGAAAAAAAAAAAGAGCTTCCTTTTTTTTTTTTTTTTTTCCAACAGAGGCTTGAGCACTTAATACCTACTCTGTATACTAGATATAAAATGAGGTTTCCTACTGGAAACACATTTAAAACCATATTCACAGCTTCACAGCTAGGTCTTCTTCCTGGGCTGTCCCCCATTCCACAAAACACAGAGTCACAAAATGGGTAAGGTTGGAAGGGACCACAGTGGCTCATCTGGTCCAACCTCCCTGCTCAAGCCATGTCATCCCAGAGCACCTGGCACAGAATTGTGTCTGAACATTTCTTGAACATCTCCAGTGGTGGAGACTCCACATCTCTGAGCAGCGTGTTCCAGAGCTCAGTCATTCATACAGTAAAGTTCTTCCTCATGTTCAGGTGAAATTTCCTGCACAACATTTTCTTGTCCTGTTTCTTGGCAACATTGAGGAGACCCTAGCTCCATCCCCTTTACATACATCCTTCAGATGTCCCTTACAGACATTGATGAGGTCACATCTCAGTTTTCTCAAAGAAGAACAGGCCCAGCTCCCTCAGCCTTTCCTCACAGAAGAGATTCTTCAGTCCCCTCACAATTTTTGTTGCCCTCTACTGGATCTGCTCCAGGAGCTCCATGTCTCTCTCCTTGTCCTGAGGAGCCCAGAACTGGACACAGAACTCCAGATGTGCCTCACCAGGGCTGAGCAGAGGGTCAGGATCACCTCCCTCAACCTGCTGGCAGTGCTCTTCCTAATGCACTCCAGGACCCCATTGGCCTTCTTGGCCCCAGGACACACTGCTGGCTCATGGACAGTTTGTTGTCCATGAGGAACCCCAGGTCCTTCTCCTCTGAATTCTTTCCAGCAGCTCAGCCCCAGCCTGCGCTGGTGCCTGGGGTTGTTCCTCCCCCAGTGCAGGGCCCTGCATTTATCTTCGTTGAATTTCAGAAGTTTCTTCTCTGCCCATCCCTCCAGCCTGTCGAGGTCCTTCTGAAGCACTGCACATCCCTCTGGGGAATCAGCCACTGCTCCAGCTCTGGGTCATCAGGGAACTTGCTGAGATCTCTGCCCTTTCATCCAAGTCATTGATGAATACAATAAACGACACCAGGCACAGTATGAAGCCCAGGGGCACACCACCAGTGACAGGCCTTCAATGAGACCCTCTGCTACTGATTACAACACTGAGAGCTGCTATTCAGCCAGTTTTTATTACACCACACTGTCCACTGACCCATTCCAAACTTTCCTAGTTTGCCTATGAGGATGTTTTGTGAGACAGTGTCAAAAGCTGTTGCATTGAGTTACAATTGGGTTCATCAGGTCCAGGGAGGGTGCAGCTGCTGGCTTCAGGCATGGGAACAAAAAAGACAGGTCCTTGTTTCAGAAAGCTTGAGAATTCATTTATTACTCCCAGAAAGGAGGGGCGGGACAGAGACGAAAGACCAGGCAAAGGCAAATTAATGGAGTTTTTGTAAGATATCACGGGGGTGGAGTTAGGTTCAGGTCAAGGGGGCAGTTATTAGCAACACAAGAGGGGTAAGATTAAATTCCTCTCTTAGGAACAGGGGAATTCCACAAAAAGCCTTGCTGAAGTCAAAGTTGACAATATCCATGGCTCTCACTCTGTCTATCCAGGTAGTTGTTTCATTGTAGAAGGCAATCAGATTGATCAAGAATGTTTTATGTTGGTTAATCCATGGTGACTGCTTCTGATAACCTTCTTGCAATTCTTGTGGATATTGGCAGCCTCCAGAGTGAAGCACTTCTGTTCTGAGGATTTAGGGGAGGCTGATTAGCTGGTAGTCACCTGGGTCCTTCTTGTCCTTGTTAAAGTCTGGTATGATATTTGCTTCATTTCCCACTTCAGGCACCTTTCTGGATCACCACAACCTTTCAAAAAGGATCATGAGCAGCATCTCAGCACTTCTGGATGCATCCATTAGAGACCAAGGATTTTTAGGCATCCAGTTTGCCTAGATGTTCTCTCCAGGTGAACCCAGATCCCCCTGACAAAGGGAAACTACCCCTTCCAACATTCCTTTACTCTGGTCTCCTGAGTCAAGGATTCCTGAGAGCTGATCCTGTCACTGAAGACCACCAGCCCAAGGGAGGTGTTCAGTAACTCTGCCTTCTCTGAGTCCCTTTTGCATTTGGTAACAAGCCCACATCAATACTATCATACTAACCACTATTAAAATACAGAAACTTACATAATTAAAACTGACCTGTTTACAGTAATTTGTCCAGATTAAAGCTAAGTAACTGATAGGATTTTCCTGTTGAGGCCATATGAGCCAAAGCAGACACTTAAGCTCTTACTACTCGTAGAAGCGAAGGCTACGATTGGCTTCACAGCAGTGGAGATCACACAGTGATTTTATCCATAAATATTCCTGCATCTGTACAGTGGTTTTGTAACAGTATTCTCAATTATAGTAAGAATGCTGGCTATTTTATGTTTTTCCAGAGATAAGATTCTCTGGTCTCTTATCCTGATTCCTGTTTCTTGTAGAAATACACCATTGTGCTCTGCAGGCCAAGGATGAAATGGAGAGGCCTTTCCACAGCTCCTTACCTCATAGATCAGTGCTAAATCACAAATGTAGCTACGGCTTTCCACTGAAGAATTAGCAAGGGAATATATATCTAATATATATAACAGTATAAATCCAAACACAGATGGGAGATGAGAATTTCCAAAATGTGTCTCACAAACTACCAGAAAATACTTAAATAGCCCAGTATCCCATCATCACTTGAGCAGTGAATCTGTTTTATTTGAAATATGATGGATTTAGACGAATGCTATTCTGCTTCATTCACAAGCATTTGCACAGGCCAAAAGCAAAAGCAACTCCCCACCTGCACCCCTTCATTATTATTTTGACATACTAGTTCATTTTCTCACAAAAATCTATTTTAAATTACTTTAGACAGACTCACGAGCTCAGGAGAATTGTTGTCACATAACATTTTCAATTAATTTATTATCTCTACTGCTCTTCTGTAGGCTTTGCCAGGAGAGGATGGCGATTAGCCCCTGCCTGTCAGACAGACAACATGCACAACACAAACACAAACTGCTTTCCAAAGATCTGGATGTTATTTGGGCAGCAGGAAGGTTACAGTCATAGATAGGTAAACAGGAAATAAGAAAAGAGATGAGTGGTCAAGCCAACCCCCCACAGTCCCTGAATTTCACAGAGACTCACTCATAGCAGCCTGTGTTTACTGCTCCTCCCAGTCTGCTGCAGTGCTGCTACATTAGGAACTGAAATCTTAACCTTTGCGAGGGGAACAGTAATTTCCAGGCTTTCTAAGAAGCCTCCATGCCTTTCAGCTCTGCAACTCCCATTTCACATCAGTCCTGTTAAAGGCCATTGCAACAGCTATTCAAGTTTGTAACTTGAATATACAGTATAGAATACTTAAAACCCCACTGCTATCAAAACACAGGCAGTAGAAAGAAAACTCAAATATTTTTGAATGTAGAGTAGCAAATTAATTGAAGAAATAATGTTCTGCTTCTAGACACTTGCTGAGCTGAAGATAAATATAAATTATAACTGAAATAATTTAAAATTTATTATCTATGACATTTACAGATAATTTTTTTTTCCGAGCACAAGAAATGGGAATATGTAATCAAACATCCCTAGATTATTGACAACCTTATTCTTCAATGAATCTGCATCAAAACACATATAACTAAAGCAAAACCAGAATGGAAGAATATAAAAACATTGATGTTAGGAAACTACTGTGTAAATAAATCAAAAGATGCCACATAATTGTAGGATTTTTAAAATTCCATTAAGGTGACCACAGAGTCACAGAACAGATTACGTAGGAAGGGATATCTGGAGGTCATTTACTTCAAACACCTCATTCAGACTTGTTAGATGGGCTGTGATTGGTCATATTCTGGATATCAACAAGAATGAAGAATCTCTAGGCCCCTCTTCAAGCCCATTTTGTCACCTTCACAGAGGAAATCTTATGTGTACTCAATGATGATTTCTTACAGATTTTGTCTGTTTCCTCTCCTTTTACCACTACAGACCTTAAAGGAGGGTATCATTCCATCATTTCTATATGTACCAAGACTGTGAAATTTCCCCATTACACTTCTCTTACCCAGGCTGAACAAGCCCAGCTCACTGTCAGCCACTTCTCATATGACAGGCACCTTATTTGGGGGGGCATTGTGAGACTCACTTCAGTTCTTTTAATTTCATGTTCCCCTGCACCATGGAGCTCAAAACTGGATGCAACAGTGCAAATGTGACTTCCTATTTTGGGTTTGCAATCAATGCTTAGGTGAATTATCTCTTGTTTGCAATAGGGCAAATGGAGCTTAGTAGTTTCTAAGTTAAAAAGTTCACATGTTCTGTATTCCCATGCATATTGGCTATACATTGTCAATGCATAGGTGCTTGAACTGCAAGAATAATTTTGGTTTGCAGATGTTTCTTTCAGTATTTGTGTGTGCCTAAATAAGACCTTAATTTCATGTGCTCAATGTCATCTTTGTTTTTCCAGAAGGAAATTTTTACAAGAGAATGCTTTGCCTGTAATGTCTGTACAAATAATTACTAAAAACTGCCATCTTTTGGGACATTTTCAGTTGATTCCTCTGTTAGAAGTCTGTGCTTTTGCAATCCACTGTTTTGCTGTGGAGAGTGTTATAGATAAAAAAATTAAATTCAGTACCAATTATACATACCGTGTCATACTGGTGCTCTTAAATTACATCAGAAATTGTGTACCTTTCTTTCTCAGATAAACTGGAGCCACACAGAAATAGGAAAGCAGAGAAAGTAATGAGTTGTTTTGGTTTTGTCATACTTCTTCTGTACCAGGCACGAATTTAAACTAAAAAATAAGCTATTTTTGAGGATCATCTTTTAGCTCCTTAGTTCTGAGTATCTATGACCTGCAAGAGCTTTCAAAATCCTGTGCATGGCATTAGGATGGTGCAAAGGTGCAGGTAGAATAGGACCTTGAAAGAAAGGGAGGGATGACATATTGTCCTACTGGGAAAGGAGAGAAAGAGGTGGGGAAAGACTGGGAAAGAGAGAGAGATATGTTCTTTTTCTTACCTTTTTTTTCCTCCTCAGAGTAGCCAGAGTTATTCTGTTTGCCTTCCATGGGTTTGCTTCCAAATCAATTCTAGAATCCTTCTCCTGTCTGGACTTGAGTGCATCAAACCATTTAATCCTCCTAAAACAAGAACAAAATATATATTTTGCAGAGGCTTATACTTTAATCCTTAGGAATATCTGTATCAGTGGTATAGTATGCAACACTGATTCTTTCCAGCTATGAAACATCTGTGTCATTATATGTGAAGATCTGTGCCCTGCAGAAAGAAATGTCTGTCAGAGCTCAGAAAGTGGCCTTTTACTTTGTGGACTGTGTAAAACATCTGTGACCCTTGTGGAATTATTTTAAACTTTTAAATTTTTCTCATGTATTTGAACACTTACATTTTTTGAGAAATTTAGGAACATACTTACACAAAGTAGTACCCATATTAGTTTCAGTTTCTCTTTTTTCTTAGAATTACAGATAATGAAACAAAAATTAGAACAAGGAATACAACATCTGTAGTACAGAGAATTTAAAAGCAGTTCCTGCCTTTTAATTTTGTGGAGATTTCTCAAAAAAGATCTGGCATGCAGAGGTAATATTATAAACCATTTAAAAAAAGGGAAAGTAAAGGTGCAGATATTGCATCATGAAGACAAATTAAAGAGTATATAAGGATAATTAAGCACCTAGAGATATACATAAGTCTCTATTTGACTTTTGATAGTGTCTGCATAGGTAATTTTGGGAATAAATGGAGATAATATGCCTTAGCATATTAGAAAGCTCTTTAATTCTTGATCTTCATGGTTAAGCAACCATCTTTAAAATTTTATTTCTAAATCCATGAATTAAGATTATCTAGACTATCAACTGCAATGACAACGACCTTAAACAGTGTTACAGTTCAGCTAGATCAAATCAATTACTTTTCAGAGAAGCCAGGATATTTTCAAAAGCCCCGCAGTTCTACTTCTGAAGAAATTTCTGATCTTGGAAGTTCAAATCCCACTGAAATGTTACAAAAGTCCTATTTATTTCGGGAGTATTTGCAAGTTTGCTTATTAAGCTTCCAAAACTCAAATCTTCAGAGATACCCAAGTGCCAATGTCTTACAGGTTTCAGTGGGAGATTGCTAGTCATTCAAATGGTTTTAAGCAGAGTGGTAGAGCTGGTGGTCTTTCCTGATAATCAGATAGAGACTGCTTTCAAAGAGTACATAGGTCCCTGCAAGAATGCTCCCCAAAGCTGTGTGAAAAGAAATAGTAGGATAAACAAACTATTTTTTCTGAAAACAGGTAACTTAGCACCAGCTGCCACATAGAGAAAGAAATAGTTTTTTCTTTGTTGTAATGCAATCTTCTGTCCTACCTGAGCTGTCAGGACATCTTCAGTTACAGCCCTGAAGAGAATTTAGTTACACCCTCTACAAACAGCAGAGCAAAGGAAAATACTGAAATAATTTTCATTAGCAACTGCACAGCTAAAAATCTCCCAGTGCCAGGAAGACATGGAGTTTTTAATCAGTTACTGGGTCTGTCTGGAGTGGAGTTGATTTTCTTCACAATCACCTCCTATGGTGCTAGATCCTGCAGATGTGACCCTGCACTCTGAACACCATTGATAACAGACCCTTTTTCTAGATATTGTTAAAGTGTCTTAGAGTGGCAAGTCCTTCTCTGTTTCCCACTCTCTCTCTCTCTCTCCCCTCCAGGCAAGAAAATGGTAGTGGACATAGACAGGACACCTGATCCAAAGTCATCAAAGGGAATCTCACAGTTGTATATTACATCATGCTGTGCAATTAAACTGAAAAGATGTTTTCCAGCATCTTCCTTGTTCAGGGATTGATTGAACACCAGGCAGCTGATGGTGTGTGATTGCTCTTGCATCACTTGAATTTTGTCGTATTTTATTTCCTTTTTCTGCTCCACCTATTAAAGTGTCTTTATCTCCATCACATTTTCTTATTTCTGCCCTTCTGAACCTCTCCCCTCTTCTGCTGTGGGAAGTAAGTGAGCAGTTGGATGGGCCTGAGCTGCCTACTGGGTTTAACCCTTAACAAACCACATACTTTATGTTCAAAAATTCAACCTTCAAAAGGTTATGCCAGCATGACTGCCACAGCTCACGTCTTCAAAGAGAAGTAACTTTGGAAGATGCGGGAGTGTCGCCCTGATTCTTCAGATTTTCTAAAGCCTTCTAAGTTTACATTCTGTTAGAAAACTTTCCCACACATTTTCTATAAACAACATATTGTTTTACATTCCTTCGTGGGGGTGGAGAAACTTGATGTACTAGTAATTTGTCCAATGTCTTTGGAGAGGTGGCCCATTCACTCTCCAATCCACTGTCACCTTTGGAAAAGTATAAAAGTTGGAGTCAGGAAATACACCTTCTTTTTTACCTTGCCATCGTAGTGGCTCATGTTGTGCTTTCTCATGTCCTATAGCGACAGGGGAGATCCTGACTCTTTTTAGTTATGTAGTCTTTGCATTGAAGCTCTTAAATTCATTTTTTTTTTTCCCCTCTTTCAATTCAGAATGGAATAGAAAGCATCAAAAAGACAGAAATAAACACTCTGGTGATAATTTCTGTATGATTATCGAATCATGGAATCATTAAAGTTGGAAAAGACCTCTAAGATCATGAACCCAGCCATTAACACTGAATGGTCTGCCACCAAACTATGTCCCTAAGCACTCCATTTACTTTCCAGGGATGGCAATTCCACCGCTTCCCTGGGAAATACGTTTAAATGTTTGACCACCCTTTCCATCTAATCTAAACCTTCCCTGGTGAAACCTGAATCTCTTGTCTTGTCACTTGTTACCTGGGAGAAGAGGCTAGCTCCAGCCTAGCTGCATCTTCTTTTCAGGGAATTGTAGAGTGATAAGATCACCCCTGAGCCTCCTTTTCTCCAGGCTAAACACCCCCAGCTCCCTCAGCCATTCCTCACACGTCTTGTGCTCCAGACCCTTCATCAACCTTTTTGCTTTTCCTGGACGTGTTCCAACAGATTGGAAGAGAATTTTTAAAATTTCACAGCAGATAATACTCACACAAAGTGCAAGCTTGATTTTTGAAAGTTGTGTGGTCCAGGTAGGTCCTTTTAGGAAAGAACTAGTGTCAATTTCATCTGAGACATCTTTAGCTCAGGAATAGTCACTCCTTTATTCCTAGAAGCCTCCTGTTTTCTGGAGATGGGTGATTAAACAGAACTATACAAGGTAGGCAAGACCCATCTCCTAAAATTAAGCATAAAAGTCTCTATTTACTTCATCTCAGTTTGATGGCTCTTAGGGAGGAGGATGTGTGACAGAGAAAAATCTGAAACCCCATCCATCTGCTCATTCAACAGAGAGAATTTTATCAGATACTTAATAAGAGTGAGAATGGAGTCCTGAAGCACCATTTTTTTTAACCAAACGATGATGCTGAAATAATGGGTTGGCCTCAGGAGTTACATTATTTCTCCTATTATATAACCCCTTTCAACAAACCTTTTCTATACCTTATGTGATTTGCTCTGATAGAGCTTGAAATCTGACATTTTCCTTACTAGATCATAATTAAATAAATGTGCTAAAATGCCTGTGATCTTTCACTCCACAGCAGCTTTAAAAGAAAATAATATGAGCACTTCTAAAAGCAGATGATTTCACAATTTATGCAAAAAAATGTAAGAGTGCTATCTGGTTTCTGCAAAACAGTCCTCCTCTAAAGTGCAAAGCTTATTGCCTGTCACTATTAGATATATTAACTATTTAAGTAAATGCTGTCACTTTTTTTTTAATGCTTCCAAATGACTTAAAATTTCAGTGCAGAACTGGCCGTTAGAGTGAATCTTTATTTCTTGAAGAACTCATTAATTCACAAGGGGAGAAATAAAAAATCTCACTGGAGTTTTTTTACATTTATTTACTGTTATTTGCAATACTTTGTTCTATGCAATTCATATAAGTACAATAATAAAAGTAGGGCATATTCCTCCTAAATTATTTCAGTTACCTTGTGGACCTACTACTGAGTTCCACCATCTTATGTTAGGGCATTTTTTAAAATTTGACCAGCAAAATAGAAATCAATTCTATGATGTCTACTTCGACATCAATATTTCTTAAAATGTCCTAGCACTGAGTTAAATAGTACAGTGTTTTTGTTTTTTTTAAAGCATCCATTGTTTGATCTCTTTCACAGGAATACTGTGTTTAGCCTAGTTATAAGGATAAGGATGAAGCCTGACTGCATTCAGATTCTCTCAGACTTGGCAATCAGGCCTGGAGATTGTCTTAATTACCAAGAGTCTTGCCTATGTACCTTCTATAAACTGTACAGTCATATGCTCATCTTGGAGCTAAGAATCATCTTCAGGTGTATCTAGTATGGAAGCAAAACATATTAAAACAGGGATGAACTTAAAAGAACTGGCTTCTAACCTCCTTCACAGGAATGTTATTGTGCAGTTACTTTAAGGTGTGTAGAGCTAAATGCAGTGTCTGTCTTGTGGAATTGATAATAATATTTTATACTCTTGTGCAAAGAGTTTTTCAAGAAGTTAGATGATATCAGCCCTTCATTCGCATTGCTACACAACCTGTATGGGAGAAAGTTGCTTGAATAATTAAATACACCAAGGCTAAAGTTTTAGAACATATTTCTGGACTTTTTAATGATCTGGGAAAGAAAAAGTAAAGAAGTATTACATCTGCTTGCCAGCTATACTGCACACAGAATCTGAAGCTATTGCCCACTTCGAAATTGAAAACAGAATTTAATTTCTAGTACAAGTGAAAAGATATACAACTTTAGGAAAAGGCAGATGCTCTTGGGTGATCCTAACTTATCCAAATACCACATGCATTACAATTAGGAAAATCTACTTTAAAAAAATCCAATATGGAGGAGCGAGCTGAGCTGCAATAACCAAAGTATTTTACAAGGGTGGCAAAAAATATGTGGCATTAAAATATTTTCATTCTGCTCACAGAGCTCATAGAGCTCACTGGATATCTTCCACACCACAGAGTCCGGTCGATGTCCTGAACATGACCAGCTGCAGCAACCCCTCGCCATCAGAAGTAAGTGTAGCTCTAAGTAGAGTTGCTCAGAGCCACTCTGCTCTGTGCCCTGACCATCCTGGGTTAGCCACCAGCCCAGCCAGGCCATGTCACTGACCCAACTAACCTGCAGATTTACTTGCCAGGCATCTCTGCAGCACTGCCATGCAGGTCAGCGTGCCTGGGGACTGCCCCTTCCAGTTTCATCCCTGGCACTTTGTCAGCCAGAGGAATCATTTCCTCCTTCTTGACTAACATTGCCAAGACAGTGGAAACTTGCAGAAATGGAGCAAAGTATCTGATATTTCTACAGTTTGGAATCACCAGGACACACATTCTCATCAAAACCATTGAAGTGTCCAACTGCCACATGCTGCTGTTCCTCCTCTCTTGCAGACATGCTGACCAGGAGACAAACTCACTCCACAAACAAGAATTTTCTCATGTCAGTAAGCCAGGTGTCAACACACAAGTGGAAAATCAGAACAACGTGCTAAAAGAAATGCAAAACAGTCCCAAATTTTGTGTGTCTTGCCACAAGCACATCTCCTATTTCTGTTATGAATATAGTTCAGCCAAGCCAGCCTGCATCCTCAGCCTTTGTGCCATGGAGATCTGCTCTCCAAGTAACAGAGATGCAGGTGCCCCTTGCAGATAACTCCTGATCCCAAACCCAAAACTCCTTCTGAGCAAAAGCAGATCTCACTGAACCCTTGGCTAGTCCTTGCTTCATCAAGAGACATTGCTGTGAACTCAAGGATATAAACTTGCAATTAATCAGAACTCAGCTGTTTCTTATCCAGACAACCAACTGAACTTTTCTGTTACATTTTTTCGCATGTTATTGGACTTGGAGTGTTTCCTAAGTATGAATATTCAGTACAACTGGCATACAGATAGGTAAAGCTGTTTAAAGACATGATTGAGTTCCAAGCCAAAACAAAGTCCTCAGAAGTGCATTTATTGGAAGAAGTTTATTTTCTAAGTTATTTTCTAAGTTTATTTTCTTAAGGTAGTTGCCATAAACTCCACAAACACCACAAACCCCACCTATCCTCTGATCCATTGTCTAAGGATAAATGTTCAAGCTTCCAACTTGCTGGCATATTTATTAAATAAATCAAACCAAACAAGACCATAAAATAAAAAATAAAATAAAATAAAATAAAATAAAATAAAATAAAATAAAATATAAAATAAAATAAAATAAAATAAAATAAAATAAAATAAAATAATAAAATAAAATAAAATAATACAATAAAATACAATAAAATGAAATAAAATAAAATAAAATAAAATAAAATAAAATAAAATAAAATAAAATAAAATAAAACATTTCAACAAGCTCCCTTAACCAAAACATAACCAGTGAACACTGTCCTGTCCCGCTGACCTCAGCTTGAACTTTTCCACCTCTGTCTCCACAACCAGAACAGTGAAATTATTTCTCCTGGAGCAATGAAAACAAGAATCAGATCAGGAGTACAATCCTCTTAGTTTCCAGTCCCCTTCCCAGCATCCAAGCTTCAGCTAATCCTGAAAGAAACATGTCCTGTCCATAACACAATCTATTTGGCTGTGAATTGTACGAAAAGAGAGATTACCAAAGAGGGAATTTTCCGAGTTGAACCTTATTTACTAAGACAGTTGTTTCTTTATTATGTCCACAATATTATTTCTCTTAGTCATATTTTGCCACACATGAAACAGCAGTGTTTTTAAAGACTTTTTCTGTTTTTTAGAACAGTACATGCAGTAAGCTTAATGGATACTCCCAGCTGGAACAGTTCCAACAGGACTGTTGCTTTTCTGTTTTGTTTTTAATCATGTACAAAATATGTTAAGGTATTAACTAAAACCAGAAGACATGAACACTTCTCACACAAGTGCTTTTATTCCAGAATTCGTTCATCCCATTTTGCAAGTATTGTGCTTTATAAGGCTAACTACTACACACATAGCTACGTACAGTGGGAAGGAGAAAATGTAAGAGGTTTAACTCTTCATTCAGAGTTACCAGAAAGCAGGTTTTCCAAAGGGAGATTATGTGTATACAGTTTCTTTTGCTCTTAGGTACTGTTTTTCTCAGGGTAAGGGAAGGGAGAAGAGCAAAAGAGAAGTCAGTGCATTGTATTTGTTTGTTTTTTTTTTTTTTTTAGCCACATATAATTTTCCAGCACATTCTATTCTTTTAAGCTTTGTTGGTTTCTTCACTGAACACCTGCACATCCAAAAGGTTGGCAAAACTCAACTTTACAAGCTTTCAACTCTCTCTCTCTCATGACATCCTTGGAGGCAAACTCAGGAAGTGGGGGCTGGAGAAGTGAACAGTGAGGTAGATTTGGAACTGACTAGATAGCAAAGTTCCAGAGGGTCTGTCAGTGGCACAGGGTGTAGTTGGAGGCCTCTCACTGAGGGTGTCCCCAGAGGTCCCATACTGGGCCCAGTGCTCTTTTACTTACTCTTCAGTAACTTGGATAAGGGGCAGATGCCTTCTCAGCAAAGCTGGAGCAGTGGCCAATAATCCAGAGGCCTGTGCAGCCCCCTGAGGGACTCTGACAGACTGGAGAGGTGGGCAGAGATGAGTGGATCTCATCAATATCTGCAAGTATTGGAAGAGAGGGTGCCAGAAGGATGGAGACAGGCATTTCTTGGTAGTCCCCATGAATGGGACAAGAGGCACTGGGAGAAACTGATGCACAGGAAGTTCCACCTGAACATGAGGAAGAATTTCTTTACTGTGCCAGTGAGTAAGCACCAGAACAGATTGTCCAGACAAGTTGTACAGTCTCCCTGGACATATTCAAGCACCACCTGGTTGCAATCCTGTGCAGAGTACTCTAGGGTGACCCTGCCTGACCAGGAGAGTTAGACCAGATGGCCCAGTGTGGTCTCTTGTAACATTACCTGTCCTGTGATTCTGTGTAAATGGAGATTCTCTGGGCATCAAATATAAGATAAGAGACCACATTACACAAATCACTGTAATAAATGCTGTTCACTGAATGCACAGTAGCAGCTGTGATCTACTGGGAACTGTGCATCTCTTGTTCCCACAGCGTGATCTTTCTCTTAATAGCACACTTAGTATAACAGGCAAGAAGCAGGTGATCTAAGAGAAATTTAAAACTGTTCCTAGTTAAGCCTGTTCACAGGCACAGCTGGCAAACCTCTGTTTGGTATTAAGCTGTTTAACAACAAAATGAAAACTATTTTTTCCAGTTAGTGTAAATAAGCCAAATCCCAAAATATGTAGTTTGCATTGAAAACTACCAATATATCAAAGCAAGAGATATTTTCTGTGTAAGAGCATCTGTGCATCATCCCACTGCATAATTTGTTTTTTTTTTTTTCCTGAAGATATGGTCTTCTTTTCTCACATAGACACATACCCTGTATACATATTACATTCTGGGAAAAAAAAATAGGTCTTTATATTTTCCTTATGTCTTTCCAGCCCATTGGTCAATTTAAAGAGAACTTAAAGTGTATGAAGAAACAGATTTAACTTATGTACAGCATATGCATCTGAGACAAATTCCCTACTGAACATCTAGAAAGTCCTGTGTAGTTTTCTGCTTCTGCAAATGCAAAATTGGCTGACTGAGGTAGCTCAATGAAAACTGGTTATAAAGCCTCAGGTTAATCTCAGGTTCATGACAGCTTTACTGCAGTGGGAAACAAAGGCACCCATGGCCTTTAAATTCTACTCTCACAAAACAATACACTGCATATAGAAAAAAGCCTCTTGGAGAAAAGATAAGAAAATAAACAGCATATATGTATGGGCATTCATATTACAGACTGTGGTATTAGGAGATCAGAAATATTCATAAAAGTAGTTGATAAGTATGTGTATAAATCAGAGTCAAACAAATGAGTACAGTACCAAGTGTTCAGTACTATGGCTTTTTGATCAACATGAAGGACTGAAAGGTATTTATATAATGACCTTTCACAGTTCAGCCTAGAAAATACTGCTTAGACAAGAACTCTGGAAAAAGGAAAAGACAGATGTGTCCACGAGTCTTTTGCCACTGTGACAGAATGAGTGATGGGTTTCACTTGTAAGAGAGAAGTGGAGTATGTTTATTGACCTAAAGCAGTGATTTAACAAAGTGCAACAGTAACTGCAACAGTGATTTAACATTTGATGGCAAGGCACACTTCAATATTTGCTGCACAGAGGACAGGGTCAGGCAAAACTCTCAGTGAGACATTTGCATTGAGTCATGAGGTTTGGAAAGGACCCTCTTGTATTATAAATTCCTGTTTCAGTTTATGTGGGGGTATATCCACATCTAGGACTAAGTGGTTGATGGTTTATATCTAAAGGATTATATATATTATGCTTTATATCACTTAGCTGAAATCTCAAAGTTTAGCATGCTATTAATTACTTCCCAAGAATCTGTTTCAGCAAGGCATGTCTCAGCTGCAAGGAGTAACCCTGAGAGGCACCTCTACTCAAGGAGCATGCTCTGGATTTCTCCAACTGGTCAATGCCCAGCCTGTGCTGGGGACCCCAGAGCTGGATGCAGCCCTCCAGGTGGGGTCTGAAAAGTCCAACCTAAGCCAGATGCAGCTATCACAATCACTCCTGGCTGCTTAAGCAGAGGTGAGGGAGGAGCACACCTCACCTGTCTGTAAATTCCCTCCCTTCCCCTCAGCAGTTTCAGGGTGCTGTGGTGCAGGTACAAGAGAAAAGATAGTTCCTGTGATTTGGGTACTCCTCTGGCAGCTATTGATATGCAGTATAATTTACAACCACTCAGCACTAGTTTAGAAGAGAAAATGGTCAAAATGGACTGAAATAGAGCCAAACATCAGAATTTGCATGAGAATTAAGTGTAACTGTGGACACCACTTGTCACTGGTCTAGTGGAATGTATCCCTGCCCATGGCAGGGATGTTGGAGCTAGATGATCTTCAAAGTCCCTTCCAATACAAATTATTCTATGATCCTATGAATAATTGCATCATATGGAAAGATGAGCAGTTGAACTAAGTACCAATAATTATAATTTTGTATTTTGAAAACTTAATGGTGTTATTTTACTTTAAGGTAGTTTGCAATTGAAATCAATAAATAGCTAAATAAAATTAACCAATTGTTTTCTACTACATGCTAAAATTTATGTATAATATTCTGTGGTTTTTCCCTCTATCTCTGTATACCCTGAATGTTGTTCTCGTGAGATATGCAAATTATTGTTTCAAGCTGGTTTATTGCCATAAGGAACTGCTTGAGAATTTAGTTTATTAAAGCAGGGATGAATGAAAATACAGCAGTTTACCAGAAATGTTATCTGCAAAAGTGTGAGTCTGTAACTAGCTCCTTTTTTAACATCTAGGAAGCCAATGCTTTAAAAAGGAAAAAAACCAAAACAAACTAAAATAACAACAACAAAAAGAGGTGTCTTATTGGCAAATATTGCCAGCCTGTTAAGAAATTGTTTGAAGCACTCAACACCACTCTTCCTGACTTCAGGTTATATAGCAGATATGGAAATAACACGTCAATGGCTCTTCAGATGCTGAATTTCCTTCTTCATAGAAGAGTTAATGGTTTCCACTCTGAGCCTTAGTCAACAATAATCTAGGTGTGCCCACACTGTCAGTTGATCCAGTTTAGTGGAGGACACTCTTAAAAGAAAATCCTAGGAAGCAGGAGGAAGCTGTGACAACCCATGATTTCAAATAGAGACTGAACCTTGGGAAGTTATGCACGCTGCTGTGCACTCCAGCATTCTGCATCTGGGCTGTAGCAGCCAAGCCCAGGATCCCTTCTGCACAGATTGCAGCCAGAATTAATGACTTTCCAATTGCATCATCCCTTCCTCATTTAGTTAGCCAATTTTAAGTCCTGCTGGTTAGACAGAATAGATCAAAAGCTAATGAATGGAAACAGAGCCTGGCAACTGGCTTCTAAAAATTTGCTATTCAATAGGCTTCTTTTTTATTTTCTTTTATTTTCTTTTTTTTTTTTTACTTTGTGACAAGAAAGAATATAAATAGACACATTTTTGCTTTTTTCTTTTCAAAATAAGGTGGTTTTCAAAAAGCAGGCTTGTAAAAATAGTATCGGAGTGCATTGTTACTTGAAGACTAGAACTCTGAAACAGATGTTGTCTATCTGTTTTTCCTAGATGTCTTTTCTAGAGCTTCACCCTGCTGAAAAACTCACTTTAGCACAGAAAAAAGGACCTTCACAACATTTTCACAGCCAGCTGCTGCACTTCATAATAACCCTTCACCTGAGAAATCTCTTGGAAAGCAATTTCAGTGAGATCAGTCTAGAGTAGGAATATAAACTCAGGTCTCTGGCTCAGTAGTTTGAGCATGAGAAAGTCCAACAGTCTGGTCAAATTTCAAAATGGAGAACAAAAAAGAAAATACAAAGGGAGGGATCAGCAGTGTGGAGTATTCAGGATATTGCCTCAAACGAGGGTGCAGGAATTCAAACTACAAGTTTGTGTCTCCATTATCATGTCTATCCTTCTCAACCCAGGCATTAGGAGCTGAGTTCTTGGACCATACTTCCTTCATAATGGAAGAAAAAGAGGAGTGAGTTTGCAGATTGTGGCCAACAAAAATAATTCTGTAGCTAGCTTTAAGGAGGATACTATCTTCCAAGGCCTTTCATCTCTTCTCTGACTCATTTTTGGCTGTGAATAAAGTATTTCAACCTTTCCATCTCTTCCTCCAGCTGTAAAATGATATCAGTAATCCCTCCTAGCTTCTGATGCCCACAGTGAGAATTAGGTTCACCCATTCCAGCATATAGTAGAGCTACACAGGTCAACCAAACCAAGCTTCATTTTTCTTTTTATAGCAGCAGTATTGAACATAGCCACAGGAGAAGAGAATGCAGAAGAAGTTGCATTTGTTTTGCAGACAGGAAGGTGAGAGGAGGAAAGGAACAGAGAAAATATTTTATGTACCTCACTTTGAGCCCTGAAAATAGCTTCTGCAGATACAAATCATATGTTGAGATATCAGTTGCTCGAGGTCGGGATTGAAGGCACTTGAGACGGTGTTTCATGCTCAGTCTCAGGTGTTTATTATTTCTTATCTGTGTTAGAGTCTCACTACTATGAGTTAGGCAGATTTTTCATTAACAAGACACAAAATGGCTAACTAACTCTTGTTACAAGGTCTTTTAAAATGAAACTATCCAATTAAGAAAGGACATCTAGATTATTTTCCCTTTTAACCCAGTAACTGATCCCTCAAGACCGGCAATGTGGACTTTTCTGTCCAATTGCAAGATACTACCCAAACCCATGAAGAAGAAGGAAGAAGAAGAAAGAAAAAGAACACCTCGTCTCCACCCTAAAACCTCCATCTTGCTTCATATTTTTTTCTATATTCTAAAAACCTAAACTCTAAGTTTTCCACCCTGTGATATTACACACTTCTAACCAACTACATGCCTGTAATCCCAGTGCTATTAACTAATTTTGGAAGTTTTCTCCACAGCCTCAGTTCAAATGCAGTGCTTTCTTGCAAGTCTGTGCCTTTCAGCACAGAAAGTTTAAAATTCTCAGCATCCAGGATTACAACATTGTGATTTTTAATGCGACTGGCACTGCCTGCTAAGAAGGGGCAAACTGAGAACTGGCAAGCCTTCCCTCCCTCTTGCCAAATGGACAGTCTTCCGTGGAAGCAATATTTCTCAGTACGGACTATGAGTCACTTTTCAGCCCTGTGATCAGTGTCAATGATGTAAATAATGGATCACTAATATATGCTGTATCACACATAATATAAGTAGAGGCATAGAGAACCGTTTGTTCTTATAAAATATCTAAGAAATACCTATACCAGTAGCAACTGCACCTCTAGGATTTCCCAGAAAAGCTGCAGAAATATTTTTCAGATAATCTGACAACAATTAACAAGTTCTTAGAGCAAAACATGAGAGCTTTCTACATCTCATTCTTCTTCATGGATACAGTGATCTTGCTGGAGAGCAGACTTATCAAATATTTTATAGAATAAGATAACATCTTTTGCAGCAGCCTGTCACCTCAAAAAATAAGTGAATTAACTCAGTTCTCACTTTATATCAGTCTTTTTATTTTCTTCCCCACAGTAATAGTGCTACCAGTTGCACCTTTCAGTCATACCTCCTTGCTCCCATCAGACTGCCTCTTTAATGATTAATATTTCATTATTTTTTTCTAGGGACAGAAGAGAATGCATTTCAAAAGCAGATAGTAAACTAAGACACAGAAAGTTTATCAGCTCCATTTCACATAGGATGTGACTAATGACCATGATTTTTAATTGCTTGCATGTGTTGTCTTCCTCAAGACTTGCAGCACATTGCACACTGCATTTTTAATAAATTATCATCACCTCCACAAATTCATACAGAAATATATATGTCACTTTTCCAGGGAGAGACTGTTTATTACTTACTTGAAACATGTCCAATTTATATGTGCTTTACCACAAACATGTGGTTGAGGAAACAGAAGCCTTTGGGTCTTCATTAGTACTCCAAACTCACCACCATTGTCCTGTACAGCACTTGCATACACATCACTGTTCTGAATATAAACATACACAAAACAGCAGGACCTTTCTGTCTATTCGGAATAGAAAAGTACAAATTCCTCATCCTAAACAATGTCTTTCCAGAGCAGCACTGCACATAATATTGATATGCCTTGACATGATCAGATGGCTGAAGTAATATAATGCCTTCTGGGCTTCTTGGGACACACTCTGTCTGTTACAGTATCTTAAGTCAAAGCCACCACACAACATCTATATCCATTATTCTGCAAAAAAGGTCTTCTTTGCACAGTTTTCATTTAACTTTCCTGAGTCAAACATTCACATATTAGTCTGCATATCTAGGAAGAATCAATACTATGCTTTTCCATAAACTAGTTATGGAATCACAAAATATAAGTGATTGTCTGATGTCAGGAGTCTGAAGGAAATCAGAATCTCTCAACTCCAGCATCAGCATCTTCCACAACCAAATGGACAGCTAAATTTATATAATCTGCTGCATCTAGGAAATGCAGTTCACTCAAAAGTTCCATCTTCAGTTCAATACACTGTTTTGCTGCAAAGCATCAGAGTTTAAAAGTTTACACAGTAACAGAGTGTGAAAAAACACATTTGCAAAAACATTTTTATCCTGCTATTTTTCTTACTGAATGGTGCACTGGGCATTCACAAAAGTTGGTATATGCATTTCTTCATAGCACCAGGATTACTAACTGCATTTCATTGCCCATTGTTGAAGAAAAACAAGTACTGATCATACCCTGAGATGCTAAAACTCACACTTTTTCTGTGCACATGATCATTAGCATTTGAATTTCATATAGATGGAAATTGATAGTTAACTCAATATTTTTGTTACAAATTACAATTTTAAGCTAGAGACCTCACCACAAAGCAAACCAGCTGGACAATAAACAGGCAAACTAGATGGACAATAAACAGTGTTAAACAGTCTAGTATATCTCAAGTGGAGCTGTGAGGAAAAACAGAAAAAGAAGACACCGAAAAATTCTGTAACTATTTCCCAGTTCAGTTACAATAAGCTTAAAATGACATTAACACAGGCAAAAAAAAAAAAAAAAAAAAAAGAAAAAAAGAAAAGAAAAAAAACTGAAATAATTCTGAAATATGCCTAATTCCACTAATGTACCCCAGGAGGCAGTGAGCAATCAGCCCCAGTAAGCTGAAGCATTTTTACCTCTATCAAGTACAGCACAAGCACTCTCCCAGTGAGAGCTGGCTCCAGTCCACAACACACCTGGGCTTCTTAGGAAGAAGATTTTTCAGTTCCTCTGACAGATGAGTAAATTCAGAGTTTCTCCAGAAGGACATCCTGAGAAAAGATTGAAGCTCTGTCCCTTGCAATATTTTTAAAATTAATTATAGGTGCTGCCTACATTATTCTCTAATTTATACACATCTGTGTAAACTTATTACCTTTGCTTTTGAGCACCTGCTCCTAAGAAAAATTTGTAAGGTAAAGGGAACAAGTGAATTGGATTAGCGCAGTTTCCTGTGAAACTCTTATACATTAAGAATTTTAAACCTTGAAAGCTTTTTAAATTTCACAGATTGTCTCTGAGCTTACCTAAATCACCAAAAATGTAGGAAAAACATTTTATCAAAAATGTTTGCCATCAGCTGAAAGCCTAGAGCCCTTTTTCCTCCCCCTAACAAATTGCTATTAGATAATTAACTAAAAAAAAGGTTTCAGGGTTGTTCCATATATAGAAGTTTCCTTTTTATCTGAGTTCTGAGCTACCTGAGAGACATCCATTGCTATTCAAAGTACAATCATCGGGGTAACAGTTTCTGAAAGCCAAACTTGTTCACCTTGTTTGTTTTATCAACAGAAAACAGTCCTGCAGTTCTCGTGTTTGCAACTATGGATACATCTGAGGTACTTTGTATTCTTCAGGTACTTTCCACTACTCCAAGTCTCCATGCATATATAAAATTCACGTGTTCAGTATATGAAAGAGAAAGTATGAAAACATAATTTCCATTTAGTACAATTTTATGTGCAGATCTCCATGTTGAAACTCCAGCAGTTGAACAGTGAGCTATCAGCAAAAACCAGAAAAGTTCAAAGAAATACAAAGGGAAAATCAGAAGCCTCATGTCCTAGTCATGTCATCTTTGTTTTACAGCAGTGTAATTAAAGACATTCAATTCTAATTTTACTATCAGATAAATAGTTCTCTTCCTTTATCCTGGATTGTTAAAAATATGAAGTCCAAGTTAATAGTATTCAGAAACTTTTCCCCTTTGAAACAAACTCATCATAGTCAGAGTGTTGACTGAGGTGCAACATGATGGGTAAGATGTTCTGTGTGTCCCTGATAAACAGGGATAGTAATCAGGAAAGAGTTTGGTGTCTGCCTAATCTTAGCCTCTTTCAGACTAGGCTCTGCAAGTTACAATTGCATTCTGCCAGCAAATAAATTGTAAGAAAGATTCAGAATTCACATCTCATTTAGAAAAATCTCTCTGTTGTGTAAAACCAACTATAGTTAAGCAAAAACATCAGGAAAATAGGTATTTGCTGAGGAAAGTAACTTCTTTCCAACAGAACCACAAAATGTTATAGCAAAAGCCCAGACAGAGAGATGAAAATTTAAACTGTGTGATAAACCTATATGTACAAAAGCTTTTACTGGCAGACCAGCAGAAACAAATATCAACAATTATGCATTGTGAAGAACAGATTTTGAATACATGGTGTATAAATGCCCATCATGGGGCTTAAGGCTTGTGAAATGTGACTTCTCTGTTATTGTCCATGAAGGCACTTTACTGAGCATCAACAAGGTTTGCACATTTACAGCACCTGCTGTTGTAAGTGGTGGTTTTATACCCATTGAGAAGGCAGATTTATGAATTTAGGACTGCTGAAGACAGGCAAATGAGACAGTATATTAACTATGACAGATGTAGCCACCCCTACTGTTTTGTTAACATAACAGAATCCATGCCCTGTTGCCTCACTGAAACAAAGCAGCCCACAGGCTGCTCTGGGCTCTCCTGAACTGTGAAAAACAGCAAGATTCAGGCATCTGCATTGCCAGTCAATACTGATAAATAAGACAAGATGGAAGGGAATACAAGTATAATGTAACACTAGCACTGAGAGACACGTATATTTTGAGGTTTGTGACCCTTGGTACAAATAACTACAACCATTACTTAAGATTTTGAGCAAACGAGTCTTGAATTTGGCCAACCTGGAAGGTGCTGTCCAAAGGATTTATCTACCCAACCTTTCTTTCCTGGCTTACACAGGTTATGATTAGCCAGATTCCAACTTAAGAACTTGGGGATAGAAATGTGATTGTCTAGCATCCTTAGAGAATTAAAAATTTTGAGGCAGTTTTCTTGTCCTTTTGCTTCATCTGAATAATTTCTTAGCTTAAGCTGTATCATTGACTTTACAGATACAATAAATAAGATAATATTGAATATAAAACCTGTGCTTCTAATATATTTTAGGAAGTACATTCTTTAAAAAAAAGACCAATATAATGTTGGTAAGTTAACAATTCCTAAAAAAAAATTAAAAAAAATTCCAGAAATCTGACAAACAAGAAAAACAAAATTTAGAAGTTATGTAAAGTGCTGTGGTAGTAGACTATATGCTGATTTTGTGACCAGATCAAAACATTGGTTAACTCTGGCACTGGAATAGAACAGTTTTGGCATGTTATGTGTGTTGGCATGCAAATTCTTTCACCTTCCCCTTTTTCCTCTCAGAAGAGGCTAGTAATCTAAATCCATAGCACTGCATTTAGATGAAAATTAAGGTATATATGTATAGTGGATGGACCCTAGCTGGATGTCAAGCACCCACAAAAGCTGCTCTATCACTTTCCTCTAGAAGTGGACAGGGGACAGAAAACAGAGTCCATGAATTGAGACAAGGACAGAGAAAGATCACTGCCAAATACCACCATGGGAAAAACTGACTCAACTTGGGATATTAATTGAATTCCTTACTAACAAAATCAGAGCAGGATAATGAGAATTGAAATATATCTAAAAACATCTTTCTCCCACCCCTAACTCTCTCCTGGACTCTACTCTCTCCTCTCCAGTGCCACAGAGAAACTGGGAATAGGGGTTATGCTCAGTTCTTCACACATTCCTGACACTGCTCAGGGAGAAGAGTCCCTGCTTCAGGGTGAAGTGCTTCCCATGGGAGACTGTTGTCCATAAACATTTCCAGAGTGAGTCCATCCCATGGAAACTGGAAACTGCTCCAGTGTGGGTCACTGCTCCGCAGGGTGCAGTCCTTCAGGCATAGCCTGCTCCAGCATGGGTCCCCCACAGGGTCACAGGTCCTGCCAGGAGACCTGTTCCAGCCTGGGCTGCTCTCTCCACGGGTCTGCAGGTCTCTGTCAGGAGCCTGTTCCAGCACTGGCCTCCCAAGGGGTCACAGCCTCTTCCCAGGCATCCGCCTGCTCCAGCCTGGGTCTCCTCCATGGGCTGTGGGTGGATCTCAGCATCTCCATGGACCTCCCTGGGCTGCAGGGGCACAGCTGCTTCACCATGGGCTGCACCAGGGGCTGCAGGGGAATCCCAGCTCTGTGTGCCTGGAGCCCCTCCTGCCTCTCCTGCTGCACTGACCTTGGTGTCTGCAGGGCTGTTCCTCTCACATACTCTCACTTCACTCTTGTAATTCACGTAATTTCATCTGTGCAAGAACTCTTTTTTCCTTAAATATGTTATCACAGAAGTACTACCACAATGTCTGATTGCCTTTTTCAGCAGTGGATCTGTGATGGACGAGCTGGCACTGGCTGAGCCGCACATGGAGGCAGCTTCTGGCAGTTTCTCACACAGGACACCCCTTTAGCCACTGCTACCAAAATCTGGCCACACAAACACAACACAGGAAATACAGATGAAAAGCTAAATGTCCTGACCTTGCTATTTGCCACTTCAAAGAGAAAATGAGCACATAAATAAACTATGTACCTCAAATATCAGTATCTAAATTACAGGTAACCCAGTGTGAAAACCATAATTGACAAGCTTAAACCTAAGACCTGCATCTACGTCTCAGATTATTCTAGATGTTCAGTAAAGGACTCTGGAGAAAGAGTGTCTTCTCTATGCATCTCCATGCAATCTCCACACAATGCAATATATTAAAATATATTTTCAAAACATCAGTATATTAATAACAAATTAGCACAACTTTGCAAAGATGTTTTCACCTTAGGCAAATTGCATTCATTACTGCTAGTGACTCAAGTGTTCTATAAATATAGACCTTATTTTGCTTGTAAAATCTACCACATTGGTAGTTTGAGTAAATATTTTCATATCTCTGCAGAGCATGGTCTGTCCATTCTCCCTCAGACAGATATCCATATAAACGCTGGGTAATGCATGTAGTTCAGGTATCCAACTGCATAAACATCCTTGCCACAGACAGAAACAGACAGAATTGGAGATAGCATTTACTCACGCAGAAAAACTGCTGCAGGGAAAATTTTTTAATGGAAATCCTATCTTCACTCTCAAATTTGAGCTGTGGCAGTAAAATTTATTCAGTTAGAGATTCTTCATACTGGAGAGCCTTCCTCAACCTTAATAATTTGCCTAGAGGAAGATTTGGGGCTCCATAATCATTTACTGCACCAAACCTCTCCAATGACATATAACTTTTAACTTTCTGTTTCTGACAGGTACACATTACAAATATGAAATGGGGAAGAATGCCAAAAAAGCAAAGTGGCCCATGCTAAAATACCCTTGAAGACAACGGTAAGCCTGTGAATGTATTACCACAGCAGAAGCTTTTCTGTATAAAAAGCACATTTGCTTCTTTTTAGGATAAATTACAAGGTATGCCAAGACCCTTTATGGAATACCATGGTCTAGTGATCTCAGATTTCCTCCACAGATTAGGTCTGTTAAAAGTCAGTAAAAGCTAAGAAACTATAAAATTACTGTTGCTATAGGACATGTGAAAGCACGACCAGAGCTATCTGATATTTGTAAGGTAAAGAAGAAGGTTTATTTTCTGACTCTAACTTTTATACTTTTCTAAAGGTGACAGTGGATTGGAGAGTGAATGGGCCACCTCTCCAAAGACATTGGACAAATTACTAGTACATCAAGTTTCTTCACCCCCACAAAGGAATGTAAAACAATATGTTGTTTATAGAAATTGTGTGGGAAAGTTTTTTAACAGAATGTAAACTCAGAAGGCTTTAGAAAATCTTAAGAATCAGAGTGACAAATTACTTCAGTGGATAAACTGTTCAAGAACTGTGGTTATTGCTCCATTGACAGCTTTCCAGCAGATCCACTGCTCTTTAGCTAAGCAGTGATCTCTCCAGGCCAATACCTTGTGTCTCAGTGTTTTTGAAAGCAGAACTTTTTGATTGGCATCTTGATCCTGCTCCATCACATGCATCATGGTGCTCCTGGTGGGACTTGGTGTAATTTTTTAAAGTTCTGATCGAGCTGCAAGAAAGTTTCTCCTCCAACTGCAGCTATGTAGTATGCAATAAAACATGCATGGCAGGTGACAAATCCACATTCCTCATGGTATGCAAAAAACCTTCCTCAAAGAGAAAAATTGTCTACCATGAATAGAAAATTGTTAGATTCGTGCTGCCACTTCCAAATCTCTACATTATAGTAGCTGTTCACACCCATTTGGGAACACTCTTATCCTGTCTAAATGTAGCAACTGGAGTGATCAGCTAAGATAAAACTAGTAATAAATAATTAGCTTGAAATATCTGTGCAAAAGATGCTACAAAACTATAGAAAGAGAAAAATTCATTCAAAAGCAAGTTCTTGCAGAACTGCAAAGAAGAATACACAGAAAGTGTTCTGCAGCTTCATAGGTTTAATAGTTTCTGCCATTTGTAAAGGATAACTATTATATATTATGACCACTAAAGACCTCCTAAGGGCAAAATTTGCAGGCTGAATTTTTAGTAGTTAATTTCAATTACCTTCTTCCACATGAGACTTTTGTGATACCAAGAAAAATGTTCATTCTTAGAGGATGGGTAGATAATCTGACAGGAATGACAGGATATAAAGAAACAGCTTTTTTTTTTTTTTTTTTTTTTTTTTTGTCAGAAAGACATTTAACTGAGCAGGAGGTTAGAGAACAGTAATTAATCACTTAATTGTTTTCAAAAGAAAAGCACTAAAAAGTATGACCTTTCATTGACACTGTGCTACAATGCTACATTAATTATTGCTGAATTGCAATGGGTCTCCTGTGGGAACACAGGACATTCTCATTAATACCAGACAAGTTTACCATGGTCACGACTTTTATAGCAAATGCCTAATGCTAAATTAAAGGACTATTTATCTCTTGGTCTGATATGTCCAGAAACCTTAATAGAATTTTTCCCTGTGAAATTTTTCTTGCACTTAAAAATTACTGATTTTCATGGCCCAAGGAGCTGGCAGAATTTAATTAAAGATACATACTGAAAATACAAAATGGAGAACTTAGAAAGACAAAAAGAGGTTGTTTATCTGTCAGTTATTTTTCTTCTATGTTTTCACACCAGCTTTTGCAAAGCTTAGCTCTTCAGCCAGGAAAGTCAAGGAACAAGTCTTGAACTCTTGAATAAAAGAGATCTGGGAAAATCTTGACACCATTGTAGAAAAATTCTAATTGCTCACGATCTTTTAAGCTACTGAAGGATCCTGAAGGTCTGACACAATTCTCCAGCATCCTCTCCTGCTCATTCACACATGATCTCCACAAACATGAGACCTACTGTTTCCATCCTAATGTAGCAATAAAGATAATCTCTCCCTTTAGAGAATACCTATCCAGTTGGAAGGAGAGATTTTGGGGTGTGCTGTTAAAGCACAGAGGACACACCTCTAAATATTATATCAGTTATTTGATCTGGTGCTTCTAAACATCACCCACGACAGGGCAGGCAATCTTCACAAGGACTAAAGCTATTAAAAACTGTAGTCCGAAGTCTTCAACTCACTTCATGGCATTTAATCAGGGACTTGTTCCACAAACAGCTGTTCAGCAGGACAAGTTTATATGGGTTGCTCTGGAGAGCTAGATAAAAGGAAGAAAGAATCACAAGAGTAGCCACAGCATTTTCGAAACTCTTGAAACAATTGCACAGTTTAAGTTTGCATTTCTCATACCTTACAAATCTCTCCAGAGGATGTGTTCCACCTGTATTTTTATTTTGAAAAGCTTTCAGATGCTTTCCTTACATCATGATTTTTTTTTCCCCCCCAAACAGGAATACCTGACTGCAAAGCCGTGTCAAATTGAACAACTCTGCAGAGAGCAGTATCCCCGTAGAGACATGGAAGTGTTCTTAATTCCTCTTTTGAAAACCTACTTTTGATGCATACACAGTTTTTCTTTTTGGTAAACACTTTCTTTTCTTCTCCAAGGCATAACACAGAAGCCAGGAGGAGTAGCCCATCTATCTAAACAGTCTTAAAGTGTTAATGAATTTTACATGAATGAATTATTAATGAACAATTACATGTCTTGACATGGTAATGAAGAGTTTGCTCTGAGATTCAAATTTACCACAACCTGAAGCAGCAGAAAGTACCCCATGATCTCTGTGAGCAGCTAAGCCCTTGATTTGTGTTCTTTGTACTGCAGAACAGCTGTGGCACAAGAGGAGGCTTGCAGAGGTGCCAGGGACAGAGTAACAAGGCTCTGCAGCAATAAGGCTGCCAGCCCACATTCTTCCAGACAGCTACCTCTCTCTCTGCTGCAAAATAGTCACAAATTGTCTATTTCCGTAAGCAGACAGCCAATTCTCAAATCACATCTTAAGACTCTAGTTTAGAAGTGACATAACCTGAATTCTACTTCAGCTGTGAATCAACCAAATTTTGCTGAATGTGCCATTTGTATGTAAATGGCCCACAGCTATAAGGGCAGATTATTTTTAATTCTCTCCCGAATGAAAGGACCTAGCCCTTATCCATGCCTGTTGCAAGACATGGTCTGGTTTTCTTTTAAATAAATGCCTACTAAAAAGAAAAAAAGCATTTTTTCTGTAGATGTCAGTTTAACACTCTGTCTTCCTTTTGTTTCCAGAGAAGAGAAATTTAGCTCCACAGGTTTTTGCACAAATCCTTTCTGTGACTGAGAGGTCAGCAGTCATTCATATGTGAATTGACCAGAGCTGCTCTTAGCCCTGACTTCAATAATTTATTGGGTACAATCAACATAATGCATCAAGGTTATGTAGTTGGTGTCCAAACTTTAATCCTAGAAGGCCCAGAAGTTCATAATTTAACCAGAAAGTCTGCCACACAGATACTTGCCTATCACTTCACTTCAGTCTCAAGTAATCCCTAGCTACTTCTGCCATTACTTCCCCCTCATTGATGTTCTCTTGTTCTTTGTCTGCTACTTCTCTCATTTTCCTTAATTTTTTTCTTCAAAGTGGCTACTGCAAACCCAAGCAGAGCTGCCTCTACTGCTATAAGAAGCCCTTCTTGCTTCTAGTGAAAAACCTCAGGGAACTGTATAAATTTTTAATTATTATTTCCATTCCTGAGTTAAGAATGTAGCATAACAGTAACCTTCAGTGACAAGTAGAATGTCTTTTTCTAGGAGAAAATTTTGGAGTGGATGATCAAAACTACTCATTAAACTTCTATTTCAGTTTTCTAAATATAGAAGTGCATCTGTTTTCAAAACGTCTTCAACGTATTCAAAGAATAATTTATGAGTCATTAAAAGGCATAGATAGATATAGGTATAGATATAGATATAGATATAGATAGATATAGATAGATTAGATATAGATATAGATTAGATATAGATTAGATATAGATATAGATATAGATGATATAGATATAGATATAGATATAGATATAGATATAGATATAGATATAGATATAGATATAGATATAGATATAGATATAGATATATAGATATAGATATATACATATACATATACATTACATATACATATACATATACATATACATATACATATACATATACATATACATATACATATACATATACATATACATATACATAGATGGATATAGATAATAGATAGATATAGATTATATGGATGATATAGATATAGATAGATATAGATTAACTACGTTCTCAACTGGAAAAATCCCATCACAGGAAAAGAAAGCATTGCAGAGCAGAATCTATCTAGTCAGAGTCTTCTTAAATTAGGATAGCAAACCTTACCATACAAGAGACACAGACGTAGTGGAACAACACAGCTAGAGAAATGGTGGCATGGAATTTCTCCTAAGTACATTCAGAGTTTTGGCAATATGAGTAATGAGGACTCTGAGCAGCAGTTATCCCCTGGCTTGTGCTACTCTGCTTGTATTTATTAGAGTCACCAACAAGGAACATATGCACATTTTATCCAATTTCTTTCAGCTTTACAAGCCATGCTATTCCCCAAATAATTACATTGTTATAGTCAAACTAAGGCATCTAGACATAGCCCTAGCTATATGTACACAGACATCTCAGCACTGGCTTTCAGGATGATTAGGCCATGAAATCCTTCTCTCAGGGAGAACAGATTTTGAGATTGGACCTTGCTTTGTGCTTTAGGTGATTCATTACTGGAAGTACTGACTGGATTTAAGCTGAGGATTAAACTGGGTTACAAAGAGGAGCAATATCATTCCCCAGACAACCACGTGGGCAGCTACTGGTTTATGAAAAATTTTTCACTAAAATGAAAGCTTATTCCTATTAACCATGTAGAAGCATCCATTATGGTTACTGCTTTTGTCACACAGAGCACCTTACCTTTGATAGAAATGGCTGCCCACAGATTCCTCTAGTATTCATAACCCAGACCAACAATTGCTGGCTGACCAGCGTGCTGCAGGTGGTCCTGTCCTGCTTACCTGGTGCTCTCACTTTGGCCTAATGGCACTGCTTTGAGCACACATCAGGCCTTAGAGTGGCCTGGGTTAGGCAAGATCTGAGTAAAATCTGAGTTGAGTGAACATATGTCTAACCTAGTATTTCTGTTTACATGTTTCTCAGATTCAGCCAAAATGTGCTTCACAGCAGTCAGTACAGCAGTGCATTTCATAAACCTAGTGCACAGCACTGAAATATCTTGTGTCAGCTTTATGCTAGCAGCACCACCAAATATACCTACATACTTGTAGGTATACATGTATACCTACATATATGTAGGCGTGATCATTATTGAAATACAGAAGCATTATCATTTCCCAAATTGACTTTCTTCCACACATTCAAAGGGAAAATACTGTGGAGTTGTGTTAGTACATGTTTTATTATGTAATGGTTTGTTCCTATGTACCCCTATGTTCCACTTGGTTTGTCCCTAGTTTTCCCACCTTACCCCATGTGTCAATCCTTTCCTAAAGTGCCTAGTCATTCCCTTGCCCCCTCCCAGGCGCCCTGTCAGTCACTCGGTATCCCTTCCCAGACACCAGAAACTTCCATCCTGGGTACCGGGTGATTGGACAGGGGCCAGGGGCCCCTCCCACATCCATCCCTCATTGGTTCCCATATGTGTCACCCCATACAAGAGCCACTCCCTATTCCACCCCCATTGGTCGACTGGTTCCCCTCCCTCTCAGTTTATAACATGCTGCAAGCACCATGCAGGTGCTCTTGTTAGCCGGACTGTTCAAGTGTTGTTAGCCCTGGTTGGGCTGCAATAAACTTCAGACTTAGCCCTAGCAAGAGTCTCTCTTCCTTACCACACTGCGGGATTCAGCAGTGCTCTTCGAACCCATGAAGCATCCTCCAAAGCCCTGCTGGGTCCAGCGGAGGGTGTTTCACCTGCCCCTCTCGCCCCATCGGGAAGCTAGCCGGGGCAAAAAGGGATCTGGGACGGGAGCGCGGCAAAATACAGTTTTGCACTTTTTACTGACTGACTGCTTGCTTAATCTTTCCATTTTAAGTGTTTGTCTAGAGACACCCATTTGTTACCTCACCTTTAAATCACCTCACAGCTCTCACACTAGTCTGCTTCTGCTTCTCCACCAACAAACACTTCTTCACACATTATAAATGCTCTGTAGTAGATGTCAATTTGAGATGATACTTTTTGCCATGACTAGGAGACATATAGAAAAGCTTCAAGAATTCCCAGACATGATCCTCATTTTTTGCAACCACAAATGTTTCTTTTAAATTGTGTCACAAGCAAAATCTTCCTCCTGCTGTTTTAGGTTAATTTATTGTTAGTTTTTAAATTTATAAATTCAGTTTTAGTTTACTTATCATTATATATGGCAGTCCGTTTTAGAATCCCTTTCAACCAGTATCAAGATCTAAATTTTCTACAAAAGCAATTCAGAGTAAATTTTTGGTCTGTCCCAGTAAATAAAAAAGATGTAGCCCTTTTAACTTTAATGTTAGTCAAAATGCCAGGGCATGAGGAGATTTCTGCAAAAGATTCTTCTGAGTCTTTGCTTTTTTCTTCCCTAAATAAACCCAGTGAATCCCCCAATACTGGAGTTATGGGAGCAAGGCAAAACTAAGAATGATCTCCTAAATAATACTAAGTCTATCAAACTTGAATTTTGTAGCACTTCTGCTGCAGAGCTATGCATATGTCCTTAAAAGGACTAAACTGGCATCGAAAAGTGGCTTTGTTCAGTACCCAGAGAAAGTTCAGCCTGGGGCAGTCCTAACATTTCACATTTTCCTGGAAGAGGTGAACTAGAAATCTAAATTCTGGAAATCTAAATCTTAAAACAATTCTTTAATTAACTGGACAAACAAAGGACAGAAAAGAATTTAATTATTAAGGCTCAATACATGAAAACATCCAATTTATCATCTTAGGCCTGAAGACTGAACTGAGCCCAGCTGGTCAGGGCATGGTGCTAATAACATCACGGTTGTGGTTTTGGCGACTTTATGAGAGAGTGACTTCAAGGGTCAGAGTCAGTGATCGATGTGCCTAAGTCAGAATATTCCATGATTCTATGGCTCACTGACACTGTGTAGAGTGAGCTGGAGCTCAGGTGCAGCCCAAGCACCTAAGGAGACAAGACTAATGGTGAGAAGAAAAATGAAACTGAGCCTGCTTCAATACCTTTATTTTCTTCAAAACCCCCTAACTCACATATCAGGCTCAGTAACTAATATTCTGTTTGTCTGATTGCTGTCTCTGTGGTAAAGCATTTTCTGCAAGAACTTCAGGATGGATGAATTCTGTCCCAGGACAGGAGTCATTCAAATATGCCTGTAAATCACTGGACATAGAAGTGCTTCAGAGGAGAAAAAAAGAGAACAAACAAGGTGGTTTGAATTCTGAACCTTCTTGGTGCATAGAGATGGCTGGCAGAACTCTTGCAAAGCCAGTTTTGAGGACTGTTTAGCTCTTCGAGGCTGCCCAGGGCTTAAGATGGTGCCAGATGGTCCATGAAGTCTTGTGAGCAAACACAGAACAATTTCTATGCTACATCATAAGAGCTGAGTTTTTTTCAACTGTCCCCAAATATCAGCTAAAAAATCACTATCTTTCTTAGTACTTTACACTTCTGATTCCAGAAACAAAAACATCTGTGATACCGTATTGTGGTACTGTCTGAGGTAAAGTTCACAGCCCTCACCTTGGCAGGGTGTTGACAGCACGCCCGTGCTTTGGCTACTCTGAGCAGTGCTTCCCTCTGACATTCCTCCACATCAAGGGGCTGGGAGGGGACACAGCCAGGGCAGCTGGCCCAAATTAGCCAAAGGGATATTCCACACCGTATGACATCAGCTCAGATACCTAAGCTAAGGGAGAGATAAGGAAGGGGGGACATTCTTGAGTTTTCAATGTTTGCGTTCTGGAGGAACCATTATGCTTGCTGAAGCCTGACTTCCCAGGAAGCGTCCAAATATCGCGGCTGATGGGAAGTAGAGACTGACCTTTTTCCCCTCTTTAACTCATGCTCCTGCAGATCTCTGCTTATTTATTTTTAGGGGTGGAATGTGTTTGTTTGGCACAGCTTGGTTTTTGGTAGTGGGGGAGCCACAGAGGGGGTTTCTGTGAGCCTCTGCTAGAAGCTTCCACCAAGTCCAGCAGAGCCAATGGCTGATGGCTCTGAAGATGGAAATTATTATGGCCAAAACTGGGCCAATTAGAGATGATGGCAATACCTCTATGATAACATATTTAAGAAGGAAATTAAAACAAGGTTTTAAATTTAAATTAAAGCAAAGCACACACATTTTTTTCCTTCTAGTGAGAGAAGAGAATGAGGTGAGAAAATGTGAGGGAGATATGGAGACACCAAGGTCAGTGAAGAAGGAGGGGGAGATGCTGCTCCAGGCACCAGAGCTGAGATTTCCCTGCAGGCCATGGTGAGCCCATGGTGAAGCAGCTCTGCCCCTGCAGCCCACGGGGATCCAAGGGGGATGCAGAGATCCACTACAGCCTGTGGGGAATGTTCTGGTGCCAGAGCAGGTGGATGCCTGGAGGGGCTTTGATCCTGTGGGAGACCCGGTGGACAGAGGGGCCCTGCTGCCAGGCTGGAGCAGCCTGGAGGACTCACCCTGTGGAAGAGTGACCCACGCCACAGCAGTTTTGGGAGGACTGCTGCTCCTGAGAGGGGACCATGCCAGAGAAGTTCACAGAGAACTGTCTCCCGTGGGAGGGACCCCACAGTCTCACAGGGGAAGGGCTCCTCTCCCTGAGCAGTGAAAGAAAACCTTGGATGATGAACTGACCAAAATCACCATGCCCTGTCTCCCTGCACCGCCGGTGGAGAGGAGGGTGGAACTAGGATGGGAGGGAGGAACTAGGATGGAAAAGGGTGTTTTTAAGGGCTCATTCTATTTCTCAGTATACTCCTCTGATCCTGTCAGTAATAAATTCACTTTAAAACTCTTAAGTTGAGCCTGTTTTGCCCTTGGAGTGTTTTCTCACAGTCTTTATCTCACCTCATGAACCCTTTGTTAATTATTTTCTCTCCTCTGCCCAACTGTGGCAGGGGAGGATGAGTGAATTTGGCAGGAGTCAGTTAGATTGGGTAGCCTCACTCAGCAGCATTACTCTTCACTTTTCAAAGTCTCCAAGGCATTTCTTACTCTCTTCCTTCTCATTTAAGAACCCTCCCTTCCACCTAAATCTCCCACAATCACAGCAGTGGTAAAATTGTGTACACAAAATTGACAATAGTTTTCCTGCCTGACTTTCCTTTTTGAAACACAATACTTCTCTGATGTAAAAAGAAATCTACAATTATGTTTAGGAAACAAAATTGTGTTTATATATTTCCTGAATTCTGTTTTAACAGTACCATAATTTCTAAGTCTGAAACATCAAGATTAACTTACAGGTTGCCATGACAACACATTCCCCAGACAGATTCAGTTAAATATAGAGAAGAACTGAGGAGAACAAAGAGCAATCTGCAGATAATTCTTTTAATTCCAAACCAGAACTACCTATTCCAGGATTATTCTGTCTGCATAGTCCTGAATTTAATAGCAGTTAAACCACTCAGTTGAACTGAATCAGCTTCCACTTCTATTGTTTATTAAATCTCTTTGTTTTAATAGAACCTTTATTTGCAAGCCCAAAAACAGCACCACAGTCTAATTTTGCCTGTTCTTTGGACTTTCTGTATCCTGTTTTCCCATCTGGCATATTCTGTATTTGCTATAGTACACTCTCATTTTTTAAACTTCTGTGGGAAGCAGGTTCTAGGTTATACCCTGTAAAAACCATTTCACCTTTATATTAATTGAACAATAATATCTAGAGTGAATATGCCCTACAAATGTGCCCTGCAAATATGCCAATAACTTAATGGGTTTTTCAAGCTGTCACTGTGGACTATGCAGAGTGTATGTTATAGGTACAGAAGTGAGTAAAGGAAAAGAAGCAGAAACTGTGTGTTCTATGTTCCATATTTTACATTTTATACAACATGACGTTAGATAGCTGACATTAAAATAGAAGCAGTTTTATTGTAAAGAGTCCTCAGCAGCTTTCTGAAGTGTTGGATGTCTAGTGGATTCACACAAAATACACTGCTACAGCAAATGATGGCACACATGCTGTCTAAAGATCTAGAGTTCACCACCTTCTTTACAGCATATGCCCAAGACAAACACTTCACCTTTTCTCTTTGTTGAGTAAGTTGCAGTGTTTGAACTGTTACTCTCCAGAGCAATTATCCTTTTCCTGACATAATCAGGCCATGAACTTGATTATATCTTATTATTGTGGTCTTTTCCCTCCTATATCCCCTTCCCGGTTTTCCTGAACACAAGATTCTCAAAACACCAGGCAAAACCACAGAAGCAGAAGCAGCAAAGCAAATAAGCAAGTTTGAAAGAAACTGTAGAACACAATGATGAGTATTAAATTATTATTGTTTAACATAATAATTATTAAAATTTTCCTTGTGCCCAGCAGAAACCAAACCAACAGTGTTAACTAAGAAGCAATATTCTGTTGCCCTGCCAGGCCATATACATCCCCAAAGCCTGGGGACGACTTTTTGCTTTCCTCTTCACAAATTCTAATCCTAAATAGAGGCAATGATAAAAGCATCCAGGAAAGTATGTGGGAAAGCATCCAGGAGCTTGTTATAATCCATTGTTCCAGTACTTCTTCTTTTTCATTTTTATAGAGAACTGAAAGCTACCAGTGACCATCAGATTCATTTCTAGAAGGCCTTTTGTCCAATATCTGCACAACCTGGAACTGCCATTGACCAAACCAACAAGATTTCTCTCCTGTGTTTCAGCATATTTAGAGTATAGATAGCACACAATATAATTTTTTCCCTAGAAGGTCAGGGTCATGCTGGAATGCACTGGACATACACTTCTGTTGCTTGCTTATTGACATCTAAACATTTTGTCCTTAAATTACCTAAATATTGAGATACTATTAATATATTTATGAAGCCCAAAATAACATTTTTGTGTAGGCACATCAGTTTACTGAAATAGTGATTTGAATCTATATAATTGGTGTTTAATGTGTTTTCAAGATTTGCTATCAAAGTCTGAGCCACAAATTCAAGCTACAGAATCCAATTTAACATTGTAGACATGTCATGTTTTATTAAGTTGTGCCGCGCTCCCGCCCCGGTTCCCTTTTTCTCCACCCCGGCTAGCTCTCAGTCTGGGGCGAGAGTGGGCGATGGAGGCACCCTCCGCCGCTCCCAGCTGGGGTTTGGAGAGTGCCTTCGTGGGTCCCGGGCAGCGCTAGCAAGCCTCACGGTGGTAAATGAAGAGCGGATCCTGCTGGGGGCTAAGTCCGAGTTTATTGTAGCCCAACGGGGCCAAATATCCTAGAACGGTGCCAGCCAACAGGAACAAGCACAAGGTGCTTGCACTGGCTTATAAACTGTAAGGGAGGGGTATCCAATGACCAATGGGGATAGGGATAGGGGGTGGCTCCGGGATGGGGGGATATGATGGAGTCCAATGGGGGAAAGATATGGGGGGAGCCCCAGGTCCTCGCCCAATCACCCAGTGCCCTGAGTAGAAGCTTCTGGATGGATGTGAAGGGGCACTGAGTGATAGACAAGGCACCCGGGGGGGGGTAAAATGCCTCTTTCAGGGTGATGGATAGATACTGGGAAGGTGGGAAGGGAGGACAAGGCGGGAAAACTGGGGATAAACCAAGTTGCACACGGGGGTACAAAGGAATAAACCAATACATAATACAGGGATAATAAAACATACAAATAACGCAACTCCACAAAGTTGTCAAACTTAAGTTCACTATCCTCTCTGATAGACTCTTAAAATGTTTCATTATTATGCTAGAGATTTGCTTCTTATTTTAATATTGAAATTGTAAAAATTCAGCTTCTAGCCACTGAATCCCATTATTCCTTTGTTCTATAAGCTCCCTAATGTCCCTTTTCTGCATTAGTACAAGTCACCCCTAAGTTTTCTCTGATAATAAGAATTAACTGAGCATCTCAGGCCTGTTTTCCTGTCTTAGACCTATAGTAGTTTTAAGTGAACTACTTAAGTGAAGTCAACTACTTCACACTGTAATCCTTCTCTTTAGTCATCCTAATTTTGGATTTGCATTTCTGTTCTCCAGAGTGTTCTTCAGCTTCAGATATGTGTCAAAGACAGGGCTGGAGCACCTCTCCTATGAAAAAAGGCTGCAAGAGCAGGGGTTGTTCAGCCTGGAGGCAGAAGACTCCAAGAGGATCTTACAGCAGTTTTCTAGTGCCTAAGGAGCCTGTGGCTCTCGCTTGCTCCGTCATGGGGATCGTCTACGCCGGCTAGCTTATCCCCTTCAGGTGACCGGAGGGAGCTACGAGTGTGGCTGCCCCCAGCTCCTGTCTCAGAGCACTGGGTGGCAGTGATTGCCTCGGCGTGGGTGACGAGGGCACAGCAAAGCTATGAAGACCCAAAGCAAAGGAATAGGGAGCGGACACCTGTATGAGGTCTGCAGAGCCTTTATTCTCCCAAACCGGGGCAGTGACAGATGTCCAACAACCTGGGGTCTGACAGGGGGTTATAAAGGGTGTGGGCGTGAGCGGGATGAACACAGAACAGCCAATAGAAAGGGATTACCTCACTGCAGGGGGCCAATGAGGAGAACTTAGGGAGGGGAAAGGCTTCCAGGGTCCAATACTGACAAGAACAGGGATGATTGACATCGAACATTCTAGAAGAAAATGGGGGTGGTTTCAGGGATTGACAGGGAGAGGGGGCAGTACAACTTGGACTGACAGGGGTATTTTTAGGTACAGAGGGAGATTGACAACCCTGTGGCGGGAAAACTTTGTGGGCAGCAAATGGGGAAAAACCATTCTAGGGAGGAATAGGGGACACATGGAACATACCAACATGACCTATCTAACAACCAATTTCTAACTTAATTATCGAAACCTTATAAATCCTTGTGAAAACTGTCACACCACCACAGGAGCCCACGGGAAAGCTGGGGAAAAGACTTTTTCAAAAACAGAACAAACAGCAAGTAAGAGATCTCTCTTAAGGAAAAATCCAAGGGAATCCCATCCTCTTGGTGAGTCTCTGCAGCTCTTTGTAGTATGTTTGTCAGCGCCTCTAAACTACCAGCAGCTGACTACTTTGAATAAAATCCCCATTTAGGACAGCTGTGTTCCCCAGTGGCAGAAGATTGCTCCTCAGCAGACATACACTACATTTCCTCTCTAAAGCTGGCAACTAAAGATGTGCTTTCATATGTATAACCTAATCCTGAGCCTAAATGTACTGCACATTTTTCAAATGCTCAGTTCATGTTCTTTCCTCTAAGGAGTCTCCTATGCACATTTGTATTCAATTTATAAATGTTTTTTTGTAAATTACTGGGGTTTTGATTTTAACAATTCCATTGGCCCTTGAACACAAGCCATTTCTGAGAACCTTACATGTTCTGTAAACTGGTGGCTTTTTCAGTTTCAACTACACCACAGTGAAAGAATAGCAGCAATACTTTTTTGAGAAATGCATTTTTCCTTAGCCAAGGTCTGGGTTTACTGAAGTCCTAAACCAAGCTTAGCAATCTTGTTAAATTACTAATAGAAAGGAGTAATAAATTTAAGTAAGCACCTAAGGCTGCATGAATTAAAACAGCTCACAGCTGATGGAGATTCTGCATAAGGAAGAAGCAAGCTTCATATATTTCAGTCATCTAGAATTTTTAGAGGCTTTGCTTTTTTGTTAATGAAGATTTCAGACCATGGAATTTCACTCAAGGTTGTTGAACTGCTACATCACCACAAAATACTGTTGTTTTATCCATTAGTTAATCTAAATCTCATTTTCTCATTTTAATACAAATGGAGTTTTAACACAGATTAGAAATTTGGCAGGTATGCACCAGCCCTAACATAATTTAAAAATACTTCTTGTGCTTTATCAGCACATGATGTTTTCAGATACTGCTTCAACGAAGATAGTAATGACTTAAAAAAGGAATGCACTCCATATTTTGTTCAGAGATGGTATTAAGAGGCAGCCATAAAATTGCAAACAAGACTTCCTTTGGAATTTTTTTTAGCAACTGAAGTTTAGCAAAATTGAAGCAAGTTTGTCTTCCCAAGACACAGTTTAAAAGAAGCTGGGAAAAATGCTTTGACTACACAGCTTTAAAATCTAGCTTTCAAAAAGAAAATGCTATAGATAGGACATTACACATATTTAAAATTAATAACTCTCAGAAACAGAAAGCTGATTTGGAACACAGCAGTTCAAAAACGTAATGAATAATGACGAAGAGCTGAACATGGACACTACAAAAATCAAACACCAACTTCTCAAAAATCTGTATACTAGCTATATTTATGCTGTAAACCACATGTGAAATGTGCATGGTCTATGAAAGTCACAGCCATCTTAAATTAAGTACAACACCATACTATGCAGTACAATGCAATATGTGCAATACATACATTTCACTTTTTGGTGTCAGGAATTCCACAGCAAGATTTATGTGGCAGAAATTTTGTTTTTATAGAACTTCATTATTATTTGTGTAAAAAAATAAATGGAAAGGCTTTTAAAAATTGTTTTAAAACACTCCTGAACATGGTCTCCCCATTAGGCTTCACTATACAATCCAACTTCTGAGAAGATACAGTTAAAGAGCACTGGCATTAAAAGAGAACTTTGTACTCATTTGTATCAGTGTCTCCAGTAGGCAGTCTAATCCAGATGGTATAAATACAAATTAAATACTAGACCGAATAAAATGAGCATAACACAAAATTTATGGGGTGGGGAGAAAGGGGGTGGGGATGGGGGATCACTGTAGCAGTTCATTATACTGAATGTGGGACAAATGGCATTCAGAAATTGCTACAAGGGATGACAAACTTATGATAGTGAGGCATAAAAGCAGCAGTGATTATCTGATTATTTGAAAAGCTTTGGACTTTCTGTATCTTGTTTTTATTTTCTGAGTGTTAATGTGGGGAGTATAACAGATGGGTATGCACTAGCCTACATCTTACTCTACCATTGCAGTTCTGGGATGCTAGTATATGGGAGGAAAAGTAACCCAGTGGTTTGGTTGATTCCAGAGACAGAGGTTCAGCTGAGTACCTAAACCAATACCAATATCACAAGTGCTATTCAATGAAATACATTCATAACATACAAAACATGCAACTCCACACGATGTGACACCATTCAATCCTGAGCCTTATAGCACCATCCAAGACAGTACCGTGCCAATACTCATGGAATATGTACCCCACAAGTCACTGAGCACAAAATAAAACACCTCACAGTCCAATAAATAACAGGCAATGCCATACACACATAACAATTTCATACATGCCATATATACCATGACACAAAATGCAGTACAACACACGATTTGTGCAATGTAATACAAGGCCATATCATGTAGTACAATGCACTATATGCAATACATACAAACAGTATTATGCCATACAGTACAAATACAGAGAATTCCAAATACAGCACAAAATACAACTCAATCCATTAGGATACAACACCCACAAGACTAAGAATCTAAGACAATAAATACCATACAACACAGTCCAATATGATGTACAATTCATTAGCATACATGCTGTGTGGGGTATGTATTTTAAAAAATTAAAATATTTATATATACTTAGTGAAGATATATTGCGTGATTTGCACAAAACTTATTTTATGTAGCCCTGAAAGCTGGAATATTAAATGTCTGTATAGCAATCAGAAAATACAAAAACATAATAATGTATTCTACACAAGAGATGGTAAAATATCAGGAAAATAATGGATTCTAAAATTCAAAAGAAATGTTCTGAATGTTAAGTCTGAATGTCTCCTGACATAATTTTGAACCATTTCCACACTGTTACTGGGAAGTCTCAGGAAAGTACAGATCTGTCAGTCTAACCTCAGTGCCTAGAAAAATTATAAAGATTGTACTGTGTGCTTCTGACAACAGGAATTGCAATCAACAGGAACAGTCAGCATAAGTCCACAAAGGGAAAGCCCTGTCTCACTAACCTGGGACAAGGCCACCTGTCCTGTGGGTGAAGAGACAGGGGTGGACATGGCATTTATAGATTTTTGTAAACCTTTGATACTGTTCCTTACAGCATCTTGGATAAGATGCCCATCTGTGAGATGATCAGGCGCATATTACATTAGGTGAGGAAATGGCCTATGACATTTGGAAGCATTTCATTGCCAGGAGGGTATGGCTAAACACTATAACAGACATCCTAGTGAGGTTTTTGATACCTGAGAGTACCTTAAAAAGAGGTATTTGGACAATGTCTTCACAATGTCCTTCAATTTTTGATCAACCCCAGGCACACATCACATTCTATTGAACTGTATGCATTTTACAGTTTGGTATTACATTTTGTGCAACAGTTTCATTAGTATTGTAATGTTTGTTGTTTTAATTTTTCTTTTATTTTGTATTGTGCTACGTGTTGGATGTGTTGTATGGTAGTTTGTATCACATTGTGCAGTGTGGACTGCATTGGGTGTGACATGGATGCATTGTGATGTGTTGTATTGTATTGGGATTTTTTTCACACTGCATTCTATTTTGCCTGCTGTATTGAACATACTGTATTTTTACATATTATATTTCCCATTGTGCCTTTTATAGTTTTGCATTGTAGATCATTTTGCATTGTGTACAGTAATATTGTGCCATATAGCATTTGTTGTATGGTTTCTTCCACTCTACTTCATGCATTTTATTTATTATATGGCTTATGCTGTGCAATCATTAGTTTGGTATTGTACTGTAGTATTGTTCAATGATTTTGCATTGTAGTGAACCCTCCATCACAGCTCTGGCACCATGCATCATACACAGCAGGGTCACACACACAGCACCTCTGGGAACCATCACTGCTGAGCACAGGCAGCCAGCTGGCTGGTCCTGCTGCTGTTCCAGATCCCTGCAAGGACAACTGCTGGTGTCCATCACCATCTGCCCATTGCCTCCAACAAAAACCTTCCCATAGTGTGTGTCTGTGTATGGGAAGCATTCCAGTTACCTTATTTGTAAAGTATTGTGTTTTGCAATGCCTTGTATTCTGAATTGTAAAGTCTGGCATTTCCTGTTTGGTACAGCATCATAAAATTACAGGATGGTTTGAGTCAGAAGAGATCTTAAAGATCATATATACCCAAACACCCTGCTGTGGACAGGGACAGCTTTCACTAGGCCAGGTTGATCAAAGCCCCATCAAACCCAGGCTTGAACACTCCAAAGGATGGAGCATCACAGCTCCTCTGGGCAACTCCTGACAGTGCCTCTCCAACCTCACAGTAAAGAATTTCTTCCTAATACATCCTGTACACTGACTCATTTTAAGGCCATTCTACCTCATCCTTTTACTTCATGGAAAGAAGTCCCACTTCTCTTTCTTATAGGTTTCCTTCAGGTACTGGAAGGCTGCACTTAGGTCTCACCAAATCCTTCCTCTTTCCAGGCTAGAAAAACCCAGTTCTCTCAACCTTTCCTCACAGGAGAAGTGCTCCATCTTCTCATCAAAGTAGTGATTTTCCCCTGGACTCACTCCAGCAGTTCCATGTCCTCCCTGTGCTGGGACCCCAGGGCTGATGCAGGGTTCCAGGTGGGCTCTCAGCAGAGCAGAGCAGAGGGGCAGAATCCCCTCCCTCCCCTGCTGCCCACGCTGCTCTGGATGCAGCCCAGGACACCTTTGGCTTTCTGGGCTGGGAGTGCCCATGGCTGGGTCATGTCCAGCCTCTCACGCACAGCACCCCCAAGTCCTTCTCCCCAGGGCTGCTCTCCATCTGCTCATCCCCAGTCTGTGTTGGTACTTGGGGTTGCCCTAACCCAGGTGTAGCACCTTGAACTTTGTCTTATTAAATATAGTAATTTTTGGTATTTATTGTCCAGTTTGTACTGCAAGCATCATGGGTATTATTTTTGTTGTTGATATTATATGTATTGCATTGTGTTCTCTACCTTTTAATGCATTGTGTTCTATATTTTTATTGTCCTTTGTATTGTGTTATACTTTGGGTTGTACTGAACATCTTACTGTGCACTCTATGTGTGGCGAGGCCTGGTATTTGTTTTATTGTGCAGGATCATATGTATTGTACTGTATGTTGTGTTTCATGGTATATAACAGTATTCATTCCATTGTATAACATATAATTTTATCCATTCTACAGTGTTTATTGTTCACTTCTTTGGGTCTGTTATGTATTGCATTGTGCATAGTTCTTTTTTCTTTTGTATATACATTTATTATACTTTAGGATGGTACTCTAGGTTTTATATTTTAGGTATTGTGCATGTTGTATTCTATAGTTTGTATTGCTTGACTTGGATTACCTGTATTGTATGCTATGGTATGTGTGGCATCATAGTATCACAGAGAGAGTGATGTGAACAGGTCAGAAACAAAGTTCAAACGTAAGGGTAAAGGAAAGCATTTAACTTCCAGGCAGATTTTTTATAAGTAGTTATATCTTTAACTGAGTCCTGTTTCAAAATAAAGGCAGCTAAACATATTTCATTGGCTGTATAATTTAACTTTCAATCAAAGAGAGCTTTTCACTTTTTATTCCAAGGTAATAGCAGCAGCTTTTAACCTCCACCAGACAGCTGGCCAGTATTTCCAATGGACAATAAAAGCAAAGCACAACACTCATTCCTTTACTCAAAATTATAAGGAGACTAAGGGAGCATGGCCTCAGGAAGGTACTCCTATACTGTCAGTACTTAGTGCCCAGGCTCTCCTAGGCTTCCATTGGTTGCTCAGTTAAGGTACCTTACCAAAAACATTTTGCATAAGTGAATAATGATGGACCCATCTGCAGGATTGCTAGAATTCTAGTACAGCATGGGTTGACACTAAATGTATCAAACTAAATAGATGTCTGAATCATGGCCCAGCTGAGTGCTGGGAAGGAAGGTCTGAAGTCAGTTGTTTCCTTTTATTCATTCTTTGGTATAACTAAAGATGAACTGAATTTTGCTTTAATAGCAGCTATCTGTGTCACACATACTCTAACCTGATTAAATAGAATTGTCTTGGGTCCTGATTTGATTATTTTGTCTCCAGAGTTATTTATGAAACAGAAGTAAATTTTATATTTTATTCAGTTAAAATTAATAAAAGATATGCAACAGCTTTTTAGAAAAAAACGTTTTACAAATTAAAAAAATATAACCTTGATATGCCATAACACTGATATCTAATACTCTACTATTTGTTATTGTCCCATTCTATTGAATGGCAACATTTAATATGTCACTAGCTATTCTAATTTTCTTCTGTAAAGCAGAATGCTCCAGGGGATTGAAAATATTAAAAAATATTTCATCACAGGAGGTTTTTTTATAGAAGTCTTTTATTTATCTTTTCCAAGACAGCCTCTTCTGCAATACAAACCACACAGACTAATCACTCTGGAGTGGTCATTACAATGAGCAATTCTGGCACCAGAGATACCTTATATTCTCTGCAAACATCATTAGTATTTGCAGGTTTCAGCAGCACATGAAATATGTTGTGGTTTTTATGAGACTATTAGGAATAAGTAGACAACTCAGCTTGCCAAATTTTACCACACTGAATTCTGACATGTAAATCCATAGCTGATGTGCCTACTATAATACAGAGATTTGACTGTTAAACTGAGTTATTTAAACTATTATTTCTTTTTTAAGTAGATGTGTAATTTACAGAGCTGAAAAAAAATTCTACAGAATTCAAGTAATCTGCTTGGCGCCATTTTGATAGTGATATTCATATGTTTGAGACCACCCACTTTGCTGTCTATTCAGTGGTGTTGAGAGTTGTGTCACACAATGGTCAATGTCAAGTAGAAGTGAGCACATAAGAACATTAGAAGGTGTAGTGTGTGAAACTTCAATTACATTTCTAATAAGATTCAAAAGCAAGTTTTGGGAAGACCTCTAGCTAGGTTCCTACTGCATGCCCCACCAAATAATTTCAACTTGGTCTGTTGGCAAAGCTCACTCAACTAGTAGTAGAGCTGAGTTTACTCAGCCACACCAGTGAGCCAGTTTTAGATGCTAAAGCCAAACAGCACAAAATTTCTGACAGCTAACACATAAGCATAAGCTACCCATACACATGAACAGGTGACAGCTGATTCTTTACCTGGTATCAGAAATACAGATTCAATAATTTTAATGTAATTTAAGTGGATGCCTTTGAAAAATCAGAAAATAGTATTTGACATTGAATTTAATTATATCTCTTCTCAGCTAGGGTTGGGAGTTTGTGGTTAGTCAGCAAAGCATGAGAACAAGCAAGAGCTGCACCAGGAAGGATTGTCTACATTACCTTTGTCTGAGAATCAAATGTGACTAAAAGGAAGTGAGTAATCAGCACAGCTTAACTGCTCTCAATATAAATAATTTTCCTAGGCTGTTGATGACTGTTGTTGAACTTCTGAACCTCTCTCTCATTTATCAACAGGCAAAGAGTTAAGCACTTATTTTGCTGGTTTATGTCTCAGTTTAGATACTTCACTCACCAAAAAAGATTTGACAGCAGCTGCTAGCTAACCATTAACAAGAGCAAGTCTGGGCTGACTTCTCTACTACACTGAAAGCAGTAGAGATGCAATGCCAAGATAAATCAGTTCTTGGAAGAAAATGAATGACAGCAATATGTGGCACCTTCTCACCAGTATGAAAATTATTTGGCCCAACCATTCATTTGTGTCCTCCTGAAAGAAACAGGAGTGAAGAGATACTACAGCAGTGCATTACAGTGGGGGTGCAGCATTCAGCCAGAGAGCCTAACAGGACTCTGCTTCTCATTCATGTCTAGAGGTCATGAGAAAAGCTTCGATTTTCTCATTTTTTTGTGCCAGACACCTGCAGAGCACCAGAAAAGATACTTTCACCCTTCACTTTTGTGCCTGGCAGCCTGCATAGCACATAGATCCACATAGGGTGCATACTGCTCCCACATCCAACTATACTAGCATGTTGGTATCAATGTCTTCTCAATTCTTAATTGTAAACTCAGATTAACAGAAGAACACTTCATTAATAAGATCCAAGGTAGAGGGGTAGCTGTGTTGTGCAACAAACAAGGGGCAATATCCCCTTATTTCAACTCTGAGAGAGAAAAATCAGCTGACAAATTTCTATGCTGTGTGCTGAAATAGGAAATGCTGATGCTCCTACATAAGCATACAGGGATAACAGACCTCATAAAATCTCCTGTGAGGACCCCTGGGTCTCTGACCACTCTGCTTGTCAGAGAGCCAAGTCCTCAGGAGCCGGATAGCTTAATGAAATCCTCCTCTCTGAAGGCAGGACGACTCACAGGCGGCTTTGTTTCCAAGAGGGTTTATTGAGGGAAAGCAAGTCAGGGAGCAAAGGGAAGACAACCTCTCCCGAACGGAGCTCGCTCTGAGAGCCCCGAACAGGGGGCGGAGTGGGGATTATAACTGGGACAAGAGAGGGAGGGTCCAGGTATGAAACGTCCAATGAGGGAAGGCTTCAGGGGCGAAGTCAGGGTTGAGTGACCGGGTTACAACCAATGAGGGTAAGGGGAAGGAGTGGCTTCAGGGAAGGAACCAATGGGGATACAAAGAACAAAGAACTTTCTAGAACCAAGGGATGACAGACATACTGATTGACAAGGGGAAGGGATAACAAAAAGATTGACAACAGGGGAGGCGGGGAACTACACATTTGTCACCTCCCAGGGTAGTTCGGGGGGACAGTTTCCCAAGTCCCCTCCCACACTCCTGATTAAAGTTTGTATAAGGTACCCATTCTGGCCAGTCTCCTGGCTGTGCAGATATTGCAAAGGCTGAATCACCAAAATCCTGTTGGAGAAGGGAAAAAGTGAGTGACCTGCTACTGCATTTTGTAAGGGTGCACTGCCTGCCCCTGGGGATAGAAGGGCATAGTTTGCAGGAGGGAGAAAGCAGAAATGTTCAGAACTGCTTCTCATTGCAAGCAAAAAGCACCTCTTGTGTTATACAAGAAACTGGCAAGCAATGATTAAGGATAGACCCAAGGAATTAAATTACTGCACTTCCACGGGCAAGATCTCAAGGCCTCATAACACAAAGGAAGAAGATTTTAATAAAGAATGCACACTTGGATGATGTTCCGGAGAGCCCAGAAATATTTGCTTCAGTTCCAACTTTTTTGGACACTCTCAAGAAAGACAATAGCATAAGCTATTAGCCAACATGAAAACACAATAAAGAAAAATGAGATGCAGAAATGTGACAGTCATACAAATGAGTTAAGAATAGGAAAGATGAATAGGTTACAAGCTAACTGAGAGAAACAGCACTAATGAAGTTTTACCCACGAGGTCTGGCTTTCTCTTGAGACTTAATTTCAGCAAAAAACCCAAAACAACAGCAATACAAATATCAGTAATATAATGAGAAATGTTATATATATATATGTATATCAGAAATGTTATATATTTAAGACACTTAGATTCCTTTAACAATTTCAAAGTGCCTTGCACTTCCAGAGCCTGACTTCAAGCCTCATCAAGCTTACAGCAGATTTCAATTTCTGTGAAATTTCAAGCAGAAATACAATGCCCAGACTTCTTCCAGCTGAGCTTCCAGCTGAGCCTGGTACCCAGCTGAGAGTCAGGGTGTATGTCTACACCCAAAAGGGAGTGATGCTTCTCCCCAAGGTGTGAACAAGGGAGAGAGATGTAGATGAAATTTAAGTGCCAGGAGGAACTGTGTGTAGGCATTCATGACCATCAAGCATTGGAGAGCAGCTTGTCAGCACTGGGAGTGAGAGCAAACATCCCTGGACCTTCAGGGTGTGAGACATTGCCTCTGGCAATAAGTTATTGCCACCCCTCTTCACTGTGAGGCAAGTTTACCCTGGAAGCCAAACCACACCCTTCTGTCTGGTTCCTTCTCATGGTCAGAGGAACTATAACAGTGCTCAAAGATGTTTACACCAAGGTGTCACAACTGTGCAGCAAAAATGGATGCAAAGACACCCGCAAGAATATGTAGGGTTTTGCCCCTCATTGCACAGGCTCTCTTGGCTTGCCATCCAGGGTTTTGCTCTGTTACCATGGACTGGAGGCCAGCCACAGCACAGATTCCATCCTGCTAAGGGACAAAGGGAAACAGAAGAACTTTCTCAGACACTTCTTATTCCTTTCTAAATATAGGGCCCATATCCCCAGGGAAATGAAAGGCAAATAAAAACAACAGTGAAAGCTCATGAAACAAGCCTTTTCCTTTATTTGCCATACAGCTCATATTTTCATGCACTCCTACTCATGTGTGCTTTGGGAGGAAATACTAAGCAGAGGAGTAGAAACCAAAGGCATGGGCTGAACCATACCTGATGGACTAAGGCTAGTAGATATCTCTAGAAAAGGTTTAGCATGTTCATCTCTAGTTTCAGAGGAATTCTGTCAGAGTAGGATTACATCATACTTATGAATAAGCCCAGATTCTGCTTTCTATTTGTCCTGAAGAGCACAGATCACCCCTAAGATAACATTTTTATCGTGTTGAACTATTACTTGGGTGCCAAATTCTGAAATCTCAACTCAGAGTCATACTGTCTCTCTGATTTACTTTTAGGCATTGAGCTACACCTACAGTTTAGAGCAGCCAGCTTCCTGCATTAGAGTATTTACATTCCTGTGCAGAGCCCTTGGACCAGCTAAAATCATTACTGGCAGAGCCAGCTAACACTTTCACAGCACAGAAAGAAACACTCTGCACTTCAACAGGAACATGAGCATCCACAAACAATGAGTGAATTTTTTTCACTTGCATATTGGCCTGGGAGCGAGAACTCGAGTGGAAGTATTTTGAAAATTTCTCACAAAAACAGTGATAATCCTTACAAAGGTCTCACCTGCGTCCAAGAAATTCCTGTTTGCTGTCTTAAAGATTGTGATTGTGAGCAACAGTACAAGGGAAGGGAAGGGAAGGGAAGGGAAGGGAAGGGAAGGGAAGGGAAGGGAAGGGAAGGGAAGGGAAGGGAAGGGAAGGGAAGGGAAGGGAAGGGAAGGGAAGGGAAGGGAAGGGAAGGGAAGGGAAGGGAAGGGAAGGGAAGGGAAGGGAAGGGAAGGGAAGGGAAGGGAAGGGAAGGGAAGGGAAGGGAAAATTTCTTCGATGGGCAGAATAAAGTTGACAGGTCAGAAGAGCTAGGTGATCCAGGGTTGAAGAGGAAAGTTAAAGCTCCAAACACTGTCTGGTCTCCCTGTGCAACTCTGGTTTAAATTAGAACATAGGATTTTACTGCACTCTGAAGGTGACAGAGGCTCCTGAAAGGGAACTATTCTTTCATAAAGTAAAAATATTTGCTAGCCAACAGCAGTTTTCCAGTCCAGACAGAAGACATCATTTCCTGAATTGCTGTCTCAAAGAATAAATCTGGCACAAGAAGTTTCCACTGCCTTTTCTCTGGAGACATGTCCACAACTTCACTGAGCTGTACCTTGAATGCTTTTTCACAGAAGCCAACTGGAAGTGGTTGTGCTTAGCTGAGGAACAGTGCTCAGAAGCCTGAACTCGGGCAAAGGATGAAACAAACTGGTGTCAAAATTTTAAGTTCTGACCAGGACATAGTGTTAGGCTCAACATATTAAAAGCAGTCTGGGCAGAGAAAGAGTATGTACCAGGACAGAATAATTAAAATAATTAATGTAAGCAGCAACTCCTTTCTTTCTAAAAATATCAAAATATTTGTATCACAAAACTTTAAGCTGACTTAGCAGCTGAGGATGGCATCACACAAATGGTGTCCTAAGATGTACAAAGGGAGGACTGATAATATTATGCTGCTGAAATTTATGATTCTGTTTTAACAACGTCCATTAAAACAAAACCAAACAAAACTAAACAAAACAGACCCCTTGGGCAGAACAGAATGTAGAGCTCGGGTTAAACAAATATATAAACATATCACGTGGGGCTACACATGCTCTGGCAAGCAGCACCGGCCAAGGAAATGCCCAGCACTTGTGAAGCAATACAGCTGTGAAGGATTAGGCACTGTGCAGCAAAGAATACAACGCCATCCCATGCACAAAGCAGCAGCACTTGCTGTGGGGTCAGAGGGACTTTTCCAGTAGCCTGCAAGAAAATCAATTCATGAACACCCAACTGACTGCAGGAAAACGTGGTGCCGGAAATACTGGTAATAATACTAAAGAGGAGCTATGGAAATTGCAGTGAAAGCCAGAGCCAAGCTTCCTGAAACTAAGGATACAAGTTAAAAAAACACACAAGCCAAGCACATTGCAATCTGTTCTAGTACACTCTCAACGCACACTGGTAGTTAGAAAGCTGTTCTATGATTTTCAAACCAGGCACGTTGTTGTTTGTTACTGCTCTGTGCTTGGAAAGGAGCAGGCAGGGAGGTGATTTTTTCGGAAGGTGCCACAGAAAGCAGGTGATGCCAGGTTTGTGTTCAAGGAGGTGAAGGCAGACGGGGTGTACTGTGTTACAATGAGCCATCCAGCTGAAACCTGTATGGTGAACAAAAACCTCTCTGCCTCCAGGTGATTGCTGAAAAGCATATAAGGTTTCCTCAGCCGTGCCTGAGGAGGGCAAAGGAAACACATAAGAAATAAAGGATGCTATTCCTAATTAAGGAAGGGGGCATAAGGTATGTGCATAGGGATGGGTCTAGATTTCCCAGGAGATTTGAACAATCTCTGCAGACAAACCAGTCCTCCAAAACATTTATGTTGCTTCTCTGGTGATCCATACAAACAGCAGAGGTTACTTTAGGGCAATAAATGGGCGTAACTCAGATGTGCTGCCAAGGTATTCTTGCATTTAGGAACTAGGAAGAGGAACATGCAGGACTTCTTTCACCTGCCAGAGAGGGCTTGGAGGCAAGATAGATTTCCATCCTAGTTGAAATACATCCAAGAGAATCATAGCATAAAATAGAAAATATCATAGACCATCTTGCTTTCAACAGTGATAATTTAAAGAGTTTCTGTGTCCACTGCTTTTAAAATGTTGTTAGAAAGCCACAAATGAGATAGAACTACCTAACTGATATATTCCCTTTTGAACTATTTTCTAGTAATTATACAGGAATAAAATTTTCTTCTATGCCTAATAAGCAGTTAATTTTCTACAGACACTTTATGCATTAATGTGTCACAATTGTTGCTGTCCAACAACCATTTTAAATTACAGAGGAATAGTAAATCTCTCTTTTCCCTCTTCCTTATATTAGCAAGTTCCAATTTTCTACTTAGAAATATTTTTAAAGTAGCAGCCGTAAGAAAAACAAAACAACTGGTGCCTTTTAAACTTAAAATTTCCAGCTAATACAGTATTCTCCGGAGTGCTTCAGTTCTGTGGCTTTGAATGCCTTTCACATAGCAGAGATTAGTTACTGGACAGTGACTCACCATGACACTTGGCAGTAGCATGTTAGATTTTGTAATGGGAAGGGAAATGAAGACTTAATGTCAACTCCTTTGCTTTTTGCCTTTGCGTTATGCAATGAACCTCATTCTGCCACACTTCACACATGGCATTGTCTTTAAATGGGAGAATTATACCTTATGCTGAATTAAGAGATATCATAGTCATCATCAAAACTTTGTGGGATGAGCTTAAAAATCTCTAAAATAATTTATGCAAGGAATATCAGTTTCATACCCGAAGAACTAATGGCTCTCTATGTCCACACACCCATACACACAAAACGTTTACCCTCTTGGCTTATACAGGGAACTTTCTGTCAGGGGTCTAGCTCTAGTGATGCTCACAATCCCTGTGCCATACAGATGCCCCAAAGGATCACTCTCAATATTGCCCACTTTTTGACACTGATGAGACTGGACCCTCCTTTCTTCCTGTCTTTCCAGTTGTCACTGCAGTCCTTTACACAGAAGCCAAGGCTGCACAGAGTAGTGAGCTGTGTTTAACCCTTGCACTGGGACATGTTCTCAATTCTTCATTTTTTCACACATTTCTTGTGGACCTCCAGTGGTGCCAAGTGTGGGGAAAGAACATGTAGTAATGAATAACTTCCCTGCACCAAAATAAACTTGTTCATTTCAGCCCCATTTAGCAAGAGCACAGACTACACTGCTACAAGATTTCTCCCTTCAAGTGAGCCTCTGATTTTCTAGGAATGAAGAGAATTTATTCTGTTTCTTTTCTATATTTAAGGTTCCTATATATACAGTAAACTGAAGCAGCCCCCAATAAGTTTTTCATTTTCCATTTTATTTATCTAAGAAATAAAAAACTGCCAATGCAACACCACCCTTTTTCCAGAGAAGAAATTAACTTCTCAGAGTTACTTCTGTTACTAGCAGCTAAGCAGAACCTGATCTTTAATTCAGGCAGGAAATCTGATGAAAGACATGCAAGGCCTGCGTTCTCCTCCTATATCCATTTAATGTATACATATGTGCATATTGGTATTATTCATGGATTTCTGGGGTTTATAAGGGATTTTTTATTGGTCTAAAGACAAATTTTTCCTCTGCATGTAACATTCATCAGCAGGGCTGTTATTGCCAAGATCATGGGTTAAAATCTGTGGCCTGTGCAAATATGCATATAGTTTACAATCCATTTTCTTGTAAAGATTCCCAATAGAGCATTTCCATGTCAGAGACAAATATCTGAACAATACCAGAGACCTACACTTAAGTCTGATTCTATCTTGTTGTAAAGGATGTTAGGCAACCTGAGGAAAATAAGAAAAGGCACTCATGAGTCTCCACTAACACAGGATCCTTTGAGGATCATTTGTTATTTGCTTTAAGGGCCACAGAGGCTGAGAACTAGAAAGCCAAACTTGGGCTACAACCAGTCAAAAATTTCTTAATAAAATTGATGTTTTAGAGGCTTTTTGAAACAAACAAAAAAAAATAAACAAAAGGTTTTGGCATTTTTTCTTATTTTGTAGTGCCCAGCAGAAGAGTTTCACAGTAGGTGTACAACAGACACATCAATCCCTATGTGTCTGTACAAATTATTATTTTTTGCTAGGATATATGGTCCCTGTAAAGCTGATGTAACATGGAAGTATGGCTTTACTGCTGCTTGTCATCCCCTTGCAGACACAGGGTGGCAAATGAGTCCTGGCAAGCAAACCAGGCAGCAAGCTGCATGAACAGAAAACCAAACGATACACTTATTTTAAAGTACAAACTTGATCCAAAATGCCCTTTAGCATCATGCCAAGATAAAGCCTAAAACTGCCTTCAGTCTTGGCACAGAGTTGAAAGCTTATGAGTAGTTCTGCCATTTAAAGCACTTTCATTCCTGTTCCAATGTCCCTGGCACAGGGCAGATGGCAGAGCCAGAAGTCACAATGAGCTGAGGATGATCAAAAAAAATGGAAAGACAAAATTTCTATATGAATCATCTCAGGGAAGTGGCAGTTCCTGAAGCTCCAGACCTTACCAAGTTTACTGTGGGATGAGGCATGAAGTGTACTAAATTACTGTTTTTTACAGATTCAAGTTGATGGCAAAACACAAAGATTCATCAAGCCCTTGTAAGACAATATCTGGGTAAATATCTTTTGAAAAGGCATAAACTCAAGTAAACTACAACATGCCCTGGATAAACTGCATCTGTAATGGGGCCATCATCTTCAACTTTCAGCATCAATGTTTAACCTGCTCTACAGGTACAGCAAAAGACATAAATTAGTCCTGACATAAAAGCCCTCAGAACCAGTGAGCTTTTACTTATTTAACAGGTTTACACCCTGAATAATACTTTACACTGAATAACTAACTGGATCTTATAGACATCACTTCAATGAATAGGTGTGGGTTCAAGATCTATTGTTAATTAATAAGAATTAAGGGCATTACAGTCACTATCTTTGGTCTACTTCAGAAAAAAATCTGGCTGTTAAGAAAACATAGCATAGCAATATAGTGCTTGGGAAGAAAGAGCTGAGCTGCATCTTCGCAAAAAAAAAAAAAAAAAAAAGATTCATTGTACAATTTATAGTTGGGCAGTTAGTCACACGTTGCATATGGCCTAGGACATGATGACATATATCCACAGAGGGCTTTCTTGAGGATCAGGACCAGAGTCAAAAATTTCTCAAACTTCCAGCTATACAAGGTGGTCCTTAATTTGTTATTTTCTTACTTGAACTTACATGTACATTAAATAAGTATTAGGTACTAACTGAGCAAATTATGAACTTTAAAATTACCTAGATGCGTGATACAATGTTCTTACTCTTACGTCAGTGCCCATGCTACTTAGCACTCTGTTCTTTTAATGGTTCATGTAAAATCCAGTTCTTCTCATTAGGAACCTTGTGCTGAAATCCTTTGCTGCAGCCCCCCCAAAAAGGAATGTTGGCAAATTACGTGAAATGAAATATGAATTTTATTACCACAAACCGAATTTTGGCAAATTATGTAAAATGAAATATGAATTTTATTGCCACAAACCAAGTCATCCCAAATGGGCCAATCTAGGCTCCAGCAAGGCAATTGGTTTATTTTACAGGAGATAATTATTGAGGAGCATCAATCAGACCCACCATCTACGTTGATGCAAAGGGTGGGGCAGACTGGCTAGTCCTATGAAAGGGAGGATATTTCTGCATCCTGAGAGCAGGAGACCCATTATGCAGAACTGCTCCTCTGCTTATCCATCCTAGAACCCCTGTGATGGGTGGCTGCAGAGGTGCAGTCCAGCCTCTGGTGATCTCCCAGCTTGCTCTGCACCCCAAGGAAGTCTTGAGGTGGCTCAGAGCAAGGCACACACTCTCTAGGACATAAGCACTTCTACCAGAAAATACATATTAAAAACCAATACCAAACATACTTGTAGGCATTCCTTCATTGTAGGAATTCCTCGGTGCTAGCGAATACTATGACAGACCGAAGTGAAAAAAATATTCAAAGTTGTTAAACTCATCACACTAACATAAACAAAAATAAGCATCCCCAAGTACTAGCTGCTTGAAGCCTAAGACTGACTGGAGATGGCAGGTTTGTTTAATTACAGAGTTCTTTGCATACTGTTCTTGTGATCCTTTTCACATTGATTTTGGGTATTCTTACATAAATGTAGTGGCTGCAAGAGCAGGGAACTGAAGAGAAAACTGCTTGAGATATGCAATGCTGGTTTAGCAAAGTAGTAAATAATCCCTGTAGTGTAAAGGAGTTACTGTTTCCTTTAAATTTGACTGTTGGTTGGATTTTTACACAGGCTTGCACTTTTTTAATATTCACTTACTTTATCTCAGAGAATTTTACAGAAAAGTAAATTTCAACAGTCAAATGAGAGACACTGGAAAAAAATTACATTTCAAAACTGACAGTTCTCCAGATTTCTAATAGCATGTTCCTGATTAATGCAGTAGGAAATGACAAATGAGTAGCCATGACTGTGCTGGAAATACTTTTTCCTTTGACCTTGACAAGAACTTTTCCAGCTGTAGCAGTACAGTAGGAACCTCTTACATGTGGCACAGTTACACACTCCACAAAGAGGCTGTCTTTTCTACTGGAGCTGAGGTGACACATGTATGAATGAAATTATTTTTCCATGCCAACCATGGCTAAATGGATCTTGCAGATCCATTTTAAAAACAGACTCCTCCAGGATGTGATTGTAAATAATAAATGAGTTTGTAATGTCAGTTTTAAGCACAAACAATGATGACTTGTGTCACTATAGGACACGAGAAAGCACAACACGAGCCACTGCGATGGCAAGGTAAAAAAGAAGGTTTATTTTTCTGACTCTAACTTTTATACTTTTCTAAAGGTGACAGTGGATTGGAGAGTGAATGGGCCACCTCTCCAAAGACATTGGACAAACCACCAGTACATCAACTTCCTCCACCCCCACGAAGGAATACAAAACGATATGTTGTTTATAGAAAATGTGTGGGAAAGTTTTCTAACAGAATGAACTCAGAAGGCTTTAGAAAATCTTAAGAATCAGGGAGAAAGACTTGGATAGCCAAATAGACTCCAAGTAAAATACAGCCCAATCTCTCTCATGCCTGTTCAATGTGGCAGTTTGTTTTCACTTTCTTGGAAAGTCTGGCTAAAGGGATTAGGAAAAGTTTTATCTGTGTGGCCTCTATACCCCAAAGACAGAAAACGTGGAAGAGAGGAGCTGAACTCCCCATCTCGGTAGTCAGGACTTCAAGATTTGGAGGTTTTTGTCATCTTTTGAAAGTTGCAGCTGTGGTGGCTGATGGAGACTGCAGCATAAGCAGGTTCACGAAGGAATCTGTCACAGCTCTGTACATCCATAAAGGGGTGTTACAGGAATGTAACTTTTCACATCCCTAACTGAGTAACAGTGGATGGCTGGGGAAGACAAAGGAAAGGAAGCATGGAAAGAGGTAAGATTTCTACATTTCAGGGAGCCATAGACAGTGTCCTGGTTAATCTCCTCCTGCCTCCTTGTAGAGGAACACACAGAAAGGTGCAAATGACAGCTCCAGTGAGAGTGGCAGTTGTACCCTCTTGGGAGTGGGATAAACAACTATAATTACAGACACACACTGTGCTCCTGCCCCAGAAACACACTATCCCATCCAAGACCTGGGTCCTTACTGAATGGGATCATGTAGATATCCCACAACTGCGCCTTCAGGGATGCAGAGGCAGGCTAAAGACAGGGGTATAAATTCCTTTCACCATGAAGAAGCCAGAACTTTTTTTTCAGTGCTATTCCTTTAGCAAGTCTTTTCAGTGTCAGATGTTCCAGGATGAAATGAAAGAGGTTCACTGCTTGCATCTCCATCTGCTTGTGTCACCGCCTTGCATATAGTAAAAGGAGGCCTGGGGAGGGCATTCTGCAGCTGCAAAGCCAATTTTTTTTCACAGGAGGGAAGGTTGGTATCAGAAACAGAAAAATCCTTTTTGTCTGGTCTACTGGCATACCTCGAAGAGACTCAGAGCCTCTGTAGTGAAGTCATGGTCAGTGTATTTGGTGGATGAGAGAAACTGATACAGTTTTTGAATAAATTTTCAAAAAGACCCCAGGAATATTTCAGATAAATTTTTTGATTTTTCATCCCTTTTGACTCTCCTACAAGCCACATTAAGAATACACACAGTGTTCCCCTTAGGCACCATAGACAGATGTCTAAACCCTTTAACTATTACTGGCCTCTACAGTACACCTGTCCATGCCAAAGCCCAATTTCCTGGCACTCAGCAAATACTGACACAAAAACCGGGACAGCACAATTGCAGGCTAGTTAATTAGATTGGCTTTCATCCATTGTTTCATGAGATGATTTTGACCAGCAGTAGATTCTATAAAAGCTGTTAAAAACTGCCCAGAAGTTCCTTTTTCTATGGTGAACACTCACAGTGCTTGTACACTGCTTATTGATAAAATTGGCACATGAACAGCAGTCTTAAAGAAGGTTCAAATATGAGAGCTCGATCCACCTTCAAATATACCTGAGTTTGATGACACTGGGATACATACATTTAATTCATTGACCCCCAGCAATAATGGGAACTTTCTAGGTTTTTTTACCTTGTCAATCTGGGTGATTAGTCACACTCAGGACTTTATTCAAACTGATTTTTTAAAATTCAATTAATTCTCTTAAAAGATGGGAGAAAAAATTGCTCATCTCCCTTGCTCTGACATGTTTGGGCATATGAGTGGGACATGACAGGGACATAAACTGACAAACAAAAAGAAAGAAATTCAAATTATAAAATATTTTTTCTGGTTTCACAACTGTGACTTTCCCTCTATATAAATATGATTGTGTGTTGCACAGAGAAGGAGAGGTTCCAGATATTTCTAGGGCTGTATTTTTTTATCTGAATCTAAGAGAAACCAAAGTGCACAAAATGTTCTTACAATCAGACCACAGTCTGATTTCATTGCTCAGAAATTTTGTGTGCTTATTGATCTACATATCTTTACTTCCAGGCCTATACACAGATACTTGAGACATGTCACAATCACAGATGTCTCCTTTGCCTTGACCATGGCAACTTTCTTTTAAAACACAGGAACATGATTTGGTTTTGACAAGATGCCAGGAAGTCCAATTAGAGCGTTTATGGCTGGGGATTGTCACAGGTTTTTTTGTTGTTCCTAGATTCGTCCCCTTTTAAAGCTATTTTCTTATATTTAATTATTGTTACCCCTCTGAAGTCCCGTGTGGTCCCCAAAACCATAAGCTGCAAATTAGCAGGTTGATCTCAGTAGCTATTTCTAAAGAAACCAAGGTATGCAAAGAAATTGAGATTACCGAGATAACTTCTCTTTGTGCTCTTAGATTAATGGAGATTTACATAGGACTCCTTACAGCAAGAAAACTTCACCAAGATTTAGCCAGCTGATGATCTCTTGTAGAAAGACATTACATTATCTCACCATCCAGTATCTATGATGATAACTACATGTCTTAACAAAAACAGTCATAAGTTGCAATGGTGCTCAGAAGTGCTAAATCATGTGCTATGCACAACACAGCATACAGCAAGAAGATGCTGTCACCGGGTGTTCCCACTGCTTCCCAACACTTCTAATTCTCTTGGCTGTTGACTTGGTATCTCCAAAAATATGTGGCACCATAAAATTCCTTTCTGACCACCATAATACAACTCAGCAATTTCTGAACTTTGACCTTGGTTGTCTTTGTTTTGAAGGAAAGCTCAACTGTACTTTGGCAATTGAACAAGTTCAACTCAGAGGAGTAAAATTTCTGCTTCATCCCTCTCATACAAAATCGTCTACAAAAGTTACTATAAACTACAAAAAGTCCAACACTACTACAGTTACTACTTCACATCATATTTTCTTTCACAAGTAAACAACCAGCAAGGTTCAATTTTCATTTAGCAATTTCGACTTAATTATTTTGCACTACTTCTCCTAATGTTTTGTCTCTCAATGAATGCCAGCTATTTGGAAGAGTTGTAAAACATACTTCAATAAGTCAAGATTTATTTGGTCACTTTCTAAAAGGTAAGGTTATCTCCCTGGTTCAGGAAAAAGATAAGTTAAAAATGTTAGATATTTGTATTTAAATAATGTAAATTAGACCATTTAATGGTAATAGCTACAGACACTTGTTGGGATGTTAAAGAATTCTCTTTCTTTCACAGTGCTACTTAATTTTTGCCCCTCTTAGGCACAAATGAAATTTGCATGGCCAACAATTGAAATTAAAATGCACCATTTTTAAACCTGTAGGTGTATAGGGTTAGCTTTCTTTTTGATGGTGAGGACGTCCCACAGAAGAACACAGATAAGCTGTATAAAGCATTACTGCCTAGAAAATTGGGGTTTTTTTTCCCCTAAATTTAAAAATAGCTCTAATTCATGAAAAATACTTCCTACTCTGAAAAGAGATTTTTTCATAATTCCACACACCACCAACAGTTTGTGAAGCAGTAATCTGAGCTCCTCATTTTACCAGTTTGCCTCATCCTTCAGCTGCTAGGAATCTCCAAGACCTAGAAAAGTGAGTCAGACTTTGTAGTACAGATTCCTCTACAAAGTATGCCAGAAATGAGACCCATTCACATCTAGTAATTTCATCTTGGTTTCCTGAGTGTAAATTCATGCCAGCGAATTGACAGAGACTGTAAAAAGATTTCACAAGGGTCACCAGATGAATCAGATAGTCACCATGTCACTGATGAGATTATAGCATTAAAATATGTAACTGATTATTACAGCTCCCCTTGGCTATGCAGTCCCAAACAAGCCCACATCTAGCACCCAAGAAATTTTTTACCTAAGTATCTTAAAAATTAGTCTCAACCAGCTCTTCACTGATTCAGTTTCCCATAGTATTTTGCAGAAGATATGGATATAAATTAATTCAGTCATTATAATCAAACTAAATACTGAGTGGTATCAGCACAAATGCAAACATATAACATTGAAGCATCCATAACTTATCAAGTTAGTATTTTATACTAGTTCACAGAGCATCAGAGAACTTCTCTCATTAGCAGACATTATTTCTGCTGGCATGAAAATGACCAGAATGTAGGCTAGAAGCATGTCCTCTGGAAAGAACTTTATGTGACAGAAATCTACACATTACAGTACAAGCAAAATAGTATTCAAAGTGCAGTAGCATTTTACTTCAAGTATTTCCAGATAAATAAGAAGGCCAGGGAAAACTCTAGTACTTCTTATTTATATGATAGCAACTGGATTGCCAGTCAAGCACCAGATACTCACCTGCAGTGAAGATGCAAGATGTACTGCTGTATTTTACAAAATGTGTTTCTATCCTTCCCAGATAATGCGCTCAGTTCTTTAATGAAATGTAGTGTGTTGAACAGACAAATGCCTGCTTTTATCATGTCAAATTGGACCTCCTATTTTAGCTTTCTCTTACTTTTCTGGAAAATCTTTTCATCTGTAGTGAAGCTGTGTGTATTTTGCTGCACTGTATCAAGAGAAAATTACTGAGACCAAACAAGTTCACATTAATGAGCCGTGGAAGGCAAATACAACAGCATCCATTATTTCTTGAACAAGTGTGGTGGTGCGTTTTTATTTATTTTATGTACGGTTTCACAATTTTGTATTTCCCTAATGGTTTGTCCCTGTTTTCCCCCCATTTACTATGTTGGTACATCCTTTTGTTCTGTTTTCCCGCCTGGTCCTCTTTTCCCGCCTTGCCAGCACCTGCCAATCCACCCAAAGAAGTGCTGTGTCATCCCCCTGTCCCCTCCCAGGTACCTTGTCCGTCACTCGGTGTTCCTTCCCCTCTGTCCAGAAACTTCTCCACAGGGCACCGAGTGATTGGACGAGGGCCTGGGGCCACTCCCATGTCCCCTTCCCATTGGACCAGGCGGGATCACCCCACCGTGGAGCCACTCCCTTCCCCGTCTCCCATTGGTTCTTCCTCCCTGGTTTCCACTCCCATTCCACCCCCAAACCCTATAAATGTCCGCCCCGAACCCCGCTCGGGGTTCCAGCTTGGGGGGGTTTCCAGTTGGTGTATCTTCTTTGCGTTGGCCACGTTGGCCCCGGATTAAAGAAGACTTTTACCCAAGCTGGTTCCGGCTTTTCCTTCGCCGCCAGAGGGTCGCTAGCGTGATTCAGGACCCACGGGGACACCTCTCAAACCCCGCTAGGGTGTAGCGAGAGGTGCCTCATTGCCCGTCCTCACCCCAGGTGCCGAGCTAGCCGGGGTTGAGCGCAACATCAGTGGGCATTTGGGGCTGGGGAGCGCGGCAAGTTGGTGCCCAATGTGGGGCCCTGGAATCGTAGCTAGGACCCTGCGGCAGAGGAGTTTGGGGTCTCCCAGACCCCTTGGATTAACCCTCGTGGCCGTCAACCACCCCTTGTTCGAGCGCGCTCCGTTTTAGAGAGCTGCGCTCACGGGGGACGGAGCCGGCAGCGTCGCGGGCACCAGCGGCGTCGGTCTCCACCTCGGCGGACAGGTAAGATTTGCTTTTTCTTTTCTACCCTCCCCTGGTGGGCCCTCACCGTGCGGACGGTGTAGGGACGGTCCGGCTCTCCCCTAGCCCTCACTGGGTTTGCCTCCCTTCCCGGGCGGGAGTGAGTCGGGGGTAGGGACAGAGCGGGGAGCGGTAGTCTTCTCAGTTCTTTTGGAAGTTTTCAGATCTTACCTCCTGGGGCACCACTTACCAACGAGCTATGGGTGCTAAGCTCTCGGTGCCCCAGAAAAGCCTCTACATCCAAGTTGTGGGTATCCTCTTAGTGGGAGGGGTGAAAATTAAGAAAAACGAAGTTAAAAAATTTGTCAGATGGTTGTCGCAGGCTTTCCCCGACGTTTCGGCAGCTAAATTGTACCAGGTCCCCTTTTGGGACCAGGTCGGGAGAGAGATTCTGCGTAAGTCGGATCTCTCTCTCGCGAAATTCACTTTATTGGCTCTCCAAATTCGCGATATCATTAAAAATAACTATGGAAACCTGCCACAGCCAACTGACAAACAAATCCCCAGTTCAGCGGGTGGGATTAGTTCCCCTAAACCTCTTTCCTCGCCCTCTGTTCCCAATTCCCCTCCTGGCGAGACAGGCGCCGTCTCTGCCTCTTCCCGTTCCCCTGCTTCCCTCAAATGTACAGCCCCATCCTGTAGAGGGTCTGTTCGTTTTAAGTTATCCCCCGAGCCTGAAACCTCTCCCTCAGCCACTCTCCCTGCGCTGCCACAAAATGGCCGCCCTTCTCCCTCTTTCTCCCGGGCACAAGATGGCGGATGCCGCGTGGCTTTTCCCGCCACTTGTGCTCCCCCCTCCCACAACCCCTTCCTTCCCGCCTCCCGAAGCTCCGCCCCTTCCCCGGATCTCCCCGCCCATGTCCCTCCTCCACCCTACCCCGACCACGCCCCTGATGACGCGGGGTATGCCCCGCCCCCTGACTCCGCCTCCGGGGAGGGGAGTTCCCATCCTGCCACTCCCCCCGCTCCTGGCCACGCCCCTTCCGCCCCGCCCCCCGGTTCCCACGCTCCGACTTCCGGTTCCCACGGTATCGGTTCCGGAAGGGGGAGGCGTGGGAACCCGGAACCCTCTCCAACCCTTCCGGCCTTCTCTGCCGCGCCGGTCGTCTATACACCGCGGCAGGGGGCCGGGCCCCTCGCACAGTGGTCCCCCATCCCGCAGCATGTCATCAAGGAGCTCTGCAAGGCTCAGAGGGAGTTTGGCCGCGAAAGCGAATATTTTCGGGGGTTGCTGAAAGCAACCTTTTCCGCGGCCGAATATGTCCCCGCAGACATTCGGACCCTCATATCATGTCTCATCTCACATGGTGAGTTCCTGATATGGGAGTCTGAATGGAAGCGGGAGATCAGGGATGTTCTCCCTGACCTCTGGGCCTCTGCAGAGACCTCCAGGGATGGGGATGGGGCAGTTATATCCCTCGACCACCTGTGCGGGGAGGGGGATTGGAAGGAAGGGGGCAAACAGGCCGAGAAAATCCCACGGGCCGCACTGCAGGTCAGTGCGAGGGCGGCGGAAAAGGCGCTGGTCACTTTACGATCGCGCGGGGCGGCCATTGACTTCTTATCTATTAAGCAGGGACCAATCGAGCCATTCGTGACCTTCGTGGACCGCCTGCACAGGGTGATGGAGGCTCAGGTTCCGGATGAGCGCTTGAGGGAGGGGATGCTTGCCACAGTGGCCAAGCAGAACGCGAATGAGCCCTGTCGGCAGGCAATCCTCAGCCTCCCTCTCGAACCTGAGCCCACCCTGCAGGCGATGTTGCAGGTCTGTGCAAGGAAGGTCACGGTCCCTGCAGAGGATCCGCGGAGGACCCCTCAACCACCATCAAGGAGGGTGTCCTTCGCCGCCGCCCCGACGCCGCCAGCCACACCATCAGCTAACCGCCGTCCGCCAGGAGCGTCTCCGAGAGGACCCCCGCAACCTGAAAAGTGTCACCTCTGCGGGCAGGGGGGACACTGGGCCATCAAGTGTCCCCTGAGGGAGGATTTTCTGAACTTTAAGCAGCAGCAGGGGAGGTCTACCCCCAACTTGGGGGCTAGACCAAAAAACTGATTCAGGAGCGCAGTCCCTCCCTGCGCGTTGATAGAAGTGAGGTGGGGAAAATAACACCGGAAGAGGGGAGGGACAACACCAACTTTTGCACCCCACCTGAGGACTTTTTTTTACAGGACATGACAACCAAACACCGGACGAACGAACCAGCCTATATGAGGGAGGACGTGGAATTCATTTCCACTGCTTGGCTGGGTCGAGACCCAACCCAGCCCAAGCCAATACTTAACACCAGCTCCAATTTCTCCCCATATAGGTTGGCCCTGACTGACGCTCTGCATCTGCGAGACGATCATTGGCATTTTGTCACCGTCAACACTGACGACCCAGGGACCTGGAGGAACATCCGCAGTAAGTACATCGTCCTTGGGGACACAAAATACACGCCATTGGACATTACCATTGCTCCCTGTGTGACATCAAGGGACCCTGACCAAGTGGTTTTGTGGCTGCATTGCTCCCACCCTCCGGCTTTCCTTCCCAAGGGCCAAATCATCGCCCAACCAATTCCAATATCTGGGCCACCGGTGCACCCTGAAGATTTGTGGCGAAAGTCTGCCAAACAGGATTATCAGGTGTGCCGGGCCCAGGTCATCGGGAAGGAAAGGCCGAAGTTGGGTTGCTACATGTGGAAGGGCCAGGAGTTCAAGCACATCAATGGACTCCTGGACACAGGGGCAGACATCACAGTCATTCCCGAGCGGGATTGGCCGTCGCGTTGGGAGCTGCAGAACGTGGCGGGAAAAATTCAAGGAGTAGGGGGCACCCAATTGGCAAAACAATCGAAAAAACATCGTCAAAATCGAGGGGCCGAATGGGCAATCGGCATATCTACGCCCATTCGTTTTAGACTATACAGAGCCCTTGTGGGGGAGAGACCTGATGGCCCAATGGGGGGTCACAATTGACATACCGACCCCCCAGGTTTTTCGGGCAGCGACCATTGAGGAGCGTCCCACCCAAAAACTAAATTGGCTGACAGATACTCCAGTGTGGGTGGAGCAATGGCCGCTAAATAAACAGAAATTAAAAGCGCTCCGGGAGCTCGTGGAAGAGCAATTGGCCAAAGGGAATATCCAAGAGACTACGTCTCCTTGGAATTCCCCCGTCTTTGTCCTCAAAAAACCGGGCAAAGATGAGTGGCGGCTTCTTCACGACCTCCGTTCCATCAACGCAGTCATTGAAGATATGGGCTCTCCCCAACCTGGGATGCCGTCCCCGGCGATGTTACCCCAAAATTGGAATTTGGCCATCATCGACATCAAGAATTGCTTCTTCCAAATTCCCCTACATCCTGATGACGCGCCGCGGTTTGCCTTCTCGGTTCCCTCCATCAACCGAGAAGCCCCAATGAAGAGGTACCATTGGAAAGTACTTCCTCAGGGCATGAAAAACAGCCCAAGTATTTGCCAATGGTACGTCTCTTCATTGCTGTCCCCTGTGCGTGCAGCCACAACTGGCGTGATCATCCACCACTATATGGATGACATTTTGATTTGTGCCCCCAATGACGATCTGCTTACACACGCGCTTGAACTGACAACCAGTGCGTTGGTTGCTGCAGGGTTCGAGCTGCGCAAGGACAAAATTCAAAAGATGCCGCCCTGGAGATACCTGGGTTTGGAGATTACCAAGCGGACCATTGTGCCGCAAAAATTGGCGATCAAAAACACAATTCGAAACCTTGCAGACGTCCAGCAGCTGTGTGGGTCTTTGAATTGGGTGAGACCCTGGTTAGGTATTTCCAACGAAGACCTAGCCCCTCTTTTCAATTTATTGAAAGGGGGGGATGAGCCTAGTTCTCCCAGGGAGCTCACCCCAGAGGCCGAAGCGGCTTTAGAGAGGGTCCAGGAGGCCATGTCTGCCAGGCAGGCCCACAGATGTGATCCGGGCCTGCCTGTGGTGGTGTGTTTTCATATTTTATGTACGGTTTTTATATATTTGTACCTCCCCAATGGTTTGTCCCAGTTTCCCCCTATTACCCAGTTGGTACATCCTTTTGTTCTGTTTTCCCGCCTGGTCCTCCCTTCCCGCCTTTCCAGTACCCATCCATCAACCTGGAAAGTGCTGAGTCACTCCCCTATCCCCTCCCAGGTGCCTTGTCCGTCACTCGGTGTTCCTTCCCCTCTATCCAGAAACTTCTCCTCAGGGCACCGAGTGATTGGGCGAGGGCCTGGGGCCACTCCCATGCCCCTTCCCCATTGGACCAGGTCGGATCACCCCATCCCGGAGCCACTCCCTTCCCTGTTCCCCATTGGTTCTCCCCTCATGATCCACCCCGCCCATAACCCATAAAAGGTTCATGTTAAGCCCAGCCCAGGGTTCCAGTTGGCTGGCACCCCTTCTGTGCGTTTGGCCCCGTTGGCCTTCAATAAAGAAGATTCAGCCCCCAACTGGATCCGCCTTTCCTTCCAACTGACGAGGCTTGCCAGTGCCTTCCCGTGAACCCACAAAGGCACCCTCCAAACCCTGTTAAGGAGCAGCGGGGGGTGCCCCCACTGCCCACTCTCGCCCCAAGGAGAGCTAGCCGGGGCTAGAGAGATCAAGGGTCTGGGACGGGAGCGCGGCAGTTGGCGCCCAACGTGGGGCCCCGTTTTTAGGCGCTGGACCCCTCGTCAGAGGATTTTAGGGTCCTCGGGACCTGAAGATTTTGTCCTCGTGGCCGTCAGCTACCCCCGGTGGGAGCAGACCCGCGTTTTAGTGGGCGGCGCTCCCGGGGGACGGATCCGGCAGCTCCAGACAGCACCGCTGGAGTCGGCTCCCCCTCGTCGGTGAGATACAGTGGGATTTTTCGTTTCTGTCCTTCCCTTGGGGATCCCTTGGTTTCTCTTTATTTGGGCTCCCCCGGCACTCCCCTATCCTTCCCGGTTGAGGGTTTATTCCCTCTTTGGTTGGGTTTTCTTTTTCCCCTGGGGTGGGGAAAGAATCCCTTTTCTTTGGTGCCTCCCTTCCCGGGCGGGAGGTTGAAGGCTTAGGGAGAGAGCGGGAGGGACAGTCTTCTCCTTTTAGTTGTTAATTTTCCCCACTGTACGCTCTGAGGCACATTTTCCAACAGACAGTATGGGTGCTAAACTGTCCGTGCCTCAGAAAGGCTTATATACCCAAGTTGTGGGCATCCTGTTAATGGGGGGGGTGAAAGTTAAAAAATCTGAGATAAAAAAGTTTGTCCGGTGGCTGTCTCAGGTTTTCCCCAACGTTTCGGCAGCTAAATTATATCAGATCCCCTTTTGGGATCAGGTAGGGAGAGAGATCTTGCGACAGCAGGATCTTTCTCTCTCCAAATTTACTCTATTGGCTTTACAAATTAGAGATATTATTAAGAATCATTATGAAAGCCTGCCACAGCCAGCCGAGGACAAACCGGTCCCCAGTTCTGCGGCTAGCGCGAAAAATCCTACTCCTCTTCCCTCTCCCTCTTCCCTAAAGTCGGGCATTCTCAGACAGTCATCCCGGCGTCGTCCGCAGGCAGAATCTGGGCTCTCTGAGAATGTCCTAGACTCCCCGCGGGGCAGTGCAGGCACTGCCCGTGCTTCTACCCTTTCCCCTTCTTCCCCGCAATGTACAGCCCTGTCCCGTAAGAGTTCTGTTCGTTTTAGAGTGCCCCAAAACCCTGAAAATCCCTCATCTCCCCTTTCTCCCCGAGTCCCACAAAATGGCTCCCCTTCTCCCTCCCTCCTCAGGGCACAAGATGGCGGAGACCGCATGGTTTTTCCCGCCACTTGTGCCTCTTCTTCTTCCCACAACCCCTTTCTTCCCGCCTCCCGAAGCTCCGCCCCTTCCCCGGACCTTCCCGCCCATGTCCCTCCTCCACCCTACCCTAACCACACCCCCTGTAATGCGGGGTTCACCCCGCCCCTCAGCTCCACCCCCGGGGAGGGAAACTCCCACCAGGCCACTCCCTCCGCCCCTTGCCACGCCTCTTCCGCTCCGCCCCCTGGTTCCCACGACCTCACTTCCGGTTCCCACGCCATCGGTTCCGGAAGGGGAGAGCATGGGAACCCTGATTCATCCCAACCCCCACCTGCCTTCTCAGCCGCGCCAGTCACCTATACCCCGCGGCGGGGGGGCAGGCCCCTAGCACAATGGTCCCCCATCTCTCAACAAACAATCAAGGAGCTCTGCAAGGCTCAGAAGGAGTTCGGCAGAGAGAGCGAGTATTTCAGGGGTTTGCTGAAAGCAACCCTCTCCTCTGCCGAACATGTCCCCGCTGACATTCGGACTCTCTTCTCCTGTTTGATAACCCATGGAGAGTTTCTCATCTGGGAGTCCGAGTGGAAGCGGGAGATTCGGGAAGTTTTACCCGACCTCTGGGCCAGTGCAGACAGCTCCAGAGATGAGGATGGGGCGGTGATATCTTTGGACCATCTGTGCGGGGAGGGGGATTGGCAACAGGGGGGGAAGCAAGCGGAGAAAATCCCGCGGGAGGCGTTGCAAATTAGCACCAGGGCGGCGGAAAAAGCATTGCTGAAATTAAGACCTAGTGGAACGGCTGTTGACTTTTTATCTATTAAACAGGGACCGTGTGAGCCATTTGTTACCTTTGTCGATAGGCTCCACCGCGCAATGGAGGCTCAGGTCCCGGATGAGAGGCTGAGGGAAGGAATGCTCGCCACGGTGGCGAAGCAAAACGCCAATGAAGCATGCCGACAAGCGATCCTCAGCCTCCCCTTGGAACCTGAGCCGACCTTGCAGAATATGTTACAGGTCTGCGCCAAGAAGGTGACGGTTCCTGCCCCGGACACGCAAAGGGCCCCCCGAACACCAGCCAGGAGGGTAGCCTTTGCGGAAGCTGTGACGCCTCCAGCCACGCCATCCTCGGACCGCCGCCCCCCAGGGGCACCCCCGAGGGGATTCCAACAGCAGCAGGCCTGCAATCTATGCAGGCAGAGGGGTCATTGGGCTTCTCGATGCCCAATGAGAGAAGAATTCATTAAATTCCAGCAGCAGCAACAGGGGAGGAGTGCCCCCAACCTTGGGGGGAAACAAAAAAACTAGGAGGTCAGCGCAGTCCCTCCCTGCGCAAAGACACAAATGTGGTGGGTTCCCTAACAACTGAGGAGGGGAGGGACAATTGTGATCAAAGCCCACCTGAGGACTTTTCACCGGACGTGACACATCAGACTACGGCGGACAAACCAGCCTATATGCGGGAGGATGTTGATTTTATCCCTGCCGCTTGGCTTGGCCGGGACCCCGACCATCCCAAGCCGGTCCTTAACACCTCTTCCGGTTTCTCCCCATATAGGTTGGCCCTGACTGAGGCTCTGTATCTGAAGGACGACGACTGGCATTTCATCACAGTCGACACAAGGGACCCAGGAACCTGGAGGAACATCCGCAGTAAGTATATCGTTCTTGGGGACACAAAATTCACGCCACTCGACATTACCATCGCACCCTGTCTAACATCTAGAGATCCCGAACAATTGGTTTTGTGGCTGCACTGCTCCCATCCTCCGGTCTTCCTTCCCAAGGGCCAAATCATCGCCCAAGCCATTCCGATCTCTGGGCCTCCGGTACACCCGGAGGACTTGTGGAAAAAATCAGCAAAGAAAGATTACCAGGTGTGCCAGGCCCAGGTCATTGGGAAGGAAAGACCAAAGTTATCCTGTTACATGAGGAAGGATGGGGAGTTCAAACATCTTAACGGACTCCTGGACACAGGGGCAGACGTGACGGTCATCCCCGAGCGGGATTGGCCGTCACGATGGGAATTGCAAAACGTGGCGGGAAAAATTCAAGGTGTAGGGGGTTCTCAATTGGCCAAACAGTCTAAAAACATCGTAAAATTTGAGGGGCCGAATGGGCAATCGGCCTATTTACGCCCGTTCGTTTTAGATTATACGGAACCCTTGTGGGGGAGAGACCTGATGGCCCAATGGGGGGTCACAATTGACATCCCGACCCCTCAGGTTTTTCGGGCAGCGGTCACTGAGGAGCGTCCTACCCAGAAGCTAAATTGGCTCACAGACACACCAGTATGGGTAGAGCAGTGGCCGCTCAATAAGCAGAAATTGAAAGCGCTCCGGGAGCTCGTGAAGGAGCAACTTGCCAAAGGGAACATCCAAGAAACGACATCCCCTTGGAATTCCCCCGTCTTTGTCTTGAAAAAACCAGGCAAAGACGAGTGGCGCCTCCTCCACGACCTCCGTGCAATAAACAATGTCATCGAAGATATGGGTCCTCTCCAACCAGGGATGCCGTCCCCTACGATGTTGCCCGAAAATTGGGAATTGGCGGTAATCGATATAAAGAACTGTTTCTTCCAAATTCCCCTGCACCCTGATGACGCGCCACGGTTCGCCTTCTCGGTTCCCTCCATCAACCGAGAAGCCCCAATGGAGAGATACCACTGGAAAGTACTTCCTCAGGGCATGAAGAACAGCCCAAGTATCTGCCAGTGGTACGTCTCTTCATTGCTGTCCCCTGTGCGTGCAGCCACCGAGGGCGTGATCATCCAACATTATATGGATGATATTCTAATTTGTGCCCCCAACGGCGATTTACTTACACACGCGCTTGAACTGACAACCAATGTGTTGGTTGCTGTAGGGTTCGAGCTGCGAGAAGATAAAATTCAAAAGATGCCACCCTGGAAGTACCTGGGCTTGGAAATAAACAAGCGGACCATTGTTCCGCAAAAATTGGCTATCAGGAATTCAATTCGAAACCTAGCAGACGTACAGCAGCTGTGTGGGTCATTAAACTGGGTGAGACCCTGGTTAGGTATTAACAACGAAGACCTAGCCCCCCTTTTCGATTTATTGAAAGGGGGGGACGAGCCTAGTTCTCCCAGGGAGCTCACCCCAGAGGCCAAAGCAGCTCTGCAGAGGGTCCAGGAGGCGATGTCTGCCAGGCAGGCCCACAGGTGTAATCCGGGCCTGCCCTTCAAATTCATCATACTGGGCAGACTGCCGCACCTCCATGGAGTCATTTTCCAGTGGACAGACACCCTGGAGAAGGGCAAGGATCATGACAAAAGGGACCCACTCTCCATCATAGAGTGGGTATTCCTGAGTCACTCTAGATCCAAAAGAATGACGCAGCCACAAGAGCTGGTGGCAGAACTGATCCGCAAAGCTAGAATGCGGATCCGGGAGTTGGCAGGGTGTGACTTTGAATGCATTCATATTCCTTTACAATTGGAATCGGGCCACTTTACAAAGGCAATGTTGGAACACCTGCTGCAATCAAACGAATTGTTGCAGTTTGCACTAGACAGCTACACCGGGAAAATTTCTGTTTTGAGACCGGCCCACAAAATTTTCGATTCAGATGTTCAATTCGCATTATCAACAAAACAAATTCAGAGTAAAAAACCCTTAAAGGCTCTGACAGTTTTCACAGACGCGTCCGGAGGGTCCCACAAGTCAGTAGTGACTTGGAAAGATCCTCAAACTCAGCGGTGGGAGGCAGATGTTGTTGAGGTGGAAGGATCCCCTCAGGTAGCTGAGTTGGCCGCAGTCGTCAGAGCTTTTGAGCGGTTCTCTGAACCTTTCAATTTGGTTACTGATTCGGCCTACGTAGCAGGTGTAGTGTCTAGAGCACAGGATGCCATCCTGCAGGGTGTTTCCAACGATGCCCTCAATAGGTTGCTCTCCAGGCTGATAAAGCTAGTCTCCCACCGAGAGCAACCATTCTATGTGATGCATATCAGGTCACACACCGACCTGCCGGGGTTTTTGGCCGAGGGCAATCGGCGTGCCGATTCCCTCGCTGCTGCCCCCGCTCAGCTGGCGCCACTCCCAGACAAATTCCAACAAGCCAAGATCAGCCACCAGCTCTACCATCAGAATGCGCCTGGTCTGGTCCGGCAGTTCCATCTAACCCGAGACCAGGCCAAGGCCATTGTGGCCACATGCCCGTCCTGTAAGTCGCTCCCCCTACCATCGGTGAGCGCAGGGGCTAATCCCAGGGGTCTGAGGTCCTGTGAGGTGTGGCAGATGGACGTCACTCACATCCCCTCCTTCGGGAGGATGAAGTACGTCCACATCTCCGTGGATACCTTCTCCGGAGCAGTTTTCGCCTCTGCCCACACAGGGGAGAAGGCCAAAGATGTAGAAAAACATCTAATACAGGCCTTCTCTATGCTGGGCATCCCAAAACAAATAAAAACCGATAACGCCCCCGGGTACACCTCCAGGGAGCTCGCAGGCTTCCTACAGCAATGGGGAATAGAACATAAAACCGGCATCGCCTATTCCCCATCAGGTCAAGCCGTGGTGGAGAGGACTCATCAGAACATCAAAAGGATGTTGAAACAACAGCGCGCAGCATCGAAAAATGAGTCCCCCCAGGTTCAACTATCACGGGCCCTTTTCACCTTGAATTTCCTTAATTGTTCTTTTGAATGCCTCAACCCTCCCATCGTGAGGCATTTCAACTCCTCAGAACAGAGCCAGGTCAGGGAAAGGCCGCCAGTTCTCATCAAAGATCCTGAGACCTGGCGGCAGGAGGGACCCTATGACTTAGTCACCTGGGGACGGGGATACGCTTGCGTATCCACGCCCTCAGGCCTGAGATGGGTCCCTTCCAAATTTGTCCGGCCGTATGTCCCCAAAGTCCAAAAACGCGAGCCAGATGGTCCTCAGGTTGGGCACGCCGCCCTCCGGCGGCGGAGAAGGTCCCTTTCCCCCATTCCCAAGGCTCCCGAGCCCCTCTCACCTAGTCCCCCCTTACCTCTTTGTGGCTCCGCAGAGTCCCTATTCCTTTACCATATAGACCTCCCCAAATTTGATTATTAATTTGTGTTTTAGTTATTTTCCAGACACGCGCACCACCAGACCACCCAGCATGCTTCCATCTCTAAGCCTCATCCTTCTGGGCCTCACCATCGCCCCGAGACCCCTGCAAGCCTGGATCGTACCACAGCCGCCAGCAAATGTTTGGACCACCCTTGCCAAATCCCTTAATCAAGACCATTTATGTTTATCCACTACCTCTGCTGCCAACCCCTTTCTGTCCTGTCTCGTGGGGATCCCATACCCTATAATTAAGTTTCCTTTCACCCTCCCTTTAAACCCCTCCGCCCTCCACATAAAAAATGACACCAACCCGTTTATCTCCCAACCCCTAAACCCACCAGATGCGTGGAGGGCGTGGGTCAGAACCTTCCCGGTTATGGCAAAAGAGCCCGAAGAACTTGAACTACTCGGCTCTTCCCTTGCCTATACCTGCTTCCGTTTCCTTGATTATAACCCATATGTCCATCCCAAAAGAATAATCAAACAAACAATCACAGAATACCAAGATAAAAACTGGTGCAAAAAAGTGATCTATATCTCAGACTTTTCAACCCCTGACAACAAGCCCCATTCCCTTCCTAAGGGTGTGTTTTTAATTTGTGGAAATCAAGCTTGGGCAGGCATCCCCCCTCACCTGGTCGGAGGGCCATGCGCATTCGGACAGCTGAGCTTGTTTACACCCAACAAAACTCACATAGCACATTGGAAACAACTAAATCAAACAGGTCAATTGGCTCGCCAAAAAAGAGATACTGGGCTCACAGATTGGGACGAAAATTGTAATGATGAGGTCACCCATTGGGCAAAAGCAAAGAGCGTTGCTACCATTGCATTTTTACCATGGATAGGAATCGCTCAAGCATTCAACGAATTGGCTGGTCTTGAATGCTGGGTAGCTAAACAAGCCAACCTTACGTCAGCTGCTCTAAGCAACCTCCTAGCAGATGAGGAAGTCACGAGACAGGCAACCCTTCAAAACCGAGCCGCAATCGATTTTCTTTTGTTATTACATAACCATAAATGTGAAGAATTTGCTGGCCTCTGTTGTATGAATTTAAGTTCCAGAGCAGAAGACGTCCGCATCTCCATCAGTAAGATGCAGGACATGATCCATCATCTAAAGAAGGAATCTGCAGGGTGGTTGGACTCTCTTCTAGAAGGATGGGGGTTTTCCGGGTGGATCAAATCCATCATGCAAACTGGATTAATGCTGCTGTTGGGACTCGTCGCCCTTGTCATCGGCTTTGGCGTGATCAAAAAACTGTTGTTAAAAGCCATAAATTCTACCATCAGCATCAATCATGCCACGCTGACCGAGCCATATGAACTAAAACCCCTCGCCAAGGAAGAACAGCAAGAAGAAAATCTCTCCGAAGGAGAAAGCGTATGGTTCGAAGACGAGACCATGAACTGTGAAACCCCCAGTTAAAAACTTATTTTTTACTCTCCTCCCGTTCTTTTCTTTTTAAACAAAAAAGGGGGAGATGTGGTGGTGTGTTTTCATATTTTATGTACGGTTTTTATATATTTGTACCTCCCCAATGGTTTGTCCCAGTTTCCCCCTATTACCCAGTTGGTACATCCTTTTGTTCTGTTTTCCCGCCTGGTCCTCCCTTCCCGCCTTTCCAGTACCCATCCATCAACCTGGAAAGTGCTGAGTCACTCCCCTATCCCCTCCCAGGTGCCTTGTCCGTCACTCGGTGTTCCTTCCCCTCTATCCAGAAACTTCTCCTCAGGGCACCGAGTGATTGGGCGAGGGCCTGGGGCCACTCCCATGCCCCTTCCCCATTGGACCAGGTCGGATCACCCCATCCCGGAGCCACTCCCTTCCCTGTTCCCCATTGGTTCTCCCCTCATGATCCACCCCGCCCATAACCCATAAAAGGTTCATGTTAAGCCCAGCCCAGGGTTCCAGTTGGCTGGCACCCCTTCTGTGCGTTTGGCCCCGTTGGCCTTCAATAAAGAAGATTCAGCCCCCAACTGGATCCGCCTTTCCTTCCAACTGACGAGGCTTGCCAGCGCCTTCCCGTGAACCCACAAAGGCACCCTCCAAACCCTGTTAAGGAGCAGCGGGGGGTGCCCCCACTGCCCACTCTCGCCCCAAGGAGAGCTAGCCGGGGCTAGAGAGATCGAGGGTCTGGGACGGGAGCGCGGCACCTGCCCTTCAAATTCATCATCATGGGCAGACTGCCACACCTCCATGGCATCATCTTTCAATGGATGGAGACCCTGGAAAAGGGCACGGACCAAGGCAAAAGGGACCCCCTCTTAATCATAGAGTGGGTGTTCCTGAGCCACACCAGGTCCAAAAGATTAACCAAGCCACAGGAACTGGTGGCGGAACTGATCCGCAAAGCGAGGATGCGGATCCGGGAGCTGGCAGGCGAGGACTTTAGGTGCATTTACATACCTCTAAAGTTGGAATCAGGCCATTTCACCAAGGCCATGTTGGAACACCTGCTGCGAGAGAATGAATCCTTGCAGTTTGCTTTAGATAGCTACACGGGCGAAATTTCTGTTTTGAGACCGGCCCACAAAATTTTCGATTCGGATGTCCAATTTGAGCTCAAAGTAACTCGGATTCAGAGCAAAAAACCCCTAAAGGCTCTGACAGTTTTTACTGACGCGTCCGGAGGTTCCCACAAGTCAGTAGTAACTTGGAAGGATCCTCAGACTCAGCGGTGGGAGTCTGATGTCGCTGTGGTGGAGGGATCCCCACAGCTAGCTGAGTTGGCCGCAGTCGTCAGGGCTTTTGAGAGGTTCTCTGAACCCTTCAATTTGGTCACAGATTCGGCGTATGTAGCGGGTGTAGTATCTAGGGCACAGGATGCAATCCTGCAAGGTGTTTCCAATGAGGCCCTCAATGAGTTGCTCTCAAAGCTGGTTAGGCTAATCTCCCACCGAGAGCAACCCTTTTATGTAATGCACATAAGGTCCCACACCGACTTGCCGGGGTTCTTGGCCGAGGGTAATCGGCGTGCCGATGCTCTCGCAGCCGCCCCCGTGCAGCTGGCGCCACTCCCGGAGAAGTTCCAGCAGGCCAAGCTCAGCCACCAGTTCCACCATCAGAATGCGCCTGGTCTGGTCCGGGAATTCCACCTGACCCGAGATCAGGCCAAGGCCATCGTGGCGACCTGCCCGTCCTGTAAGTCGCTCCCCTTACCATCGGTGAGCGCAGGGGCTAATCCCAGGGGACTCCAGTCCTGTGAGGTGTGGCAAATGGACGTTACTCATGTCCCTTCCTTCGGGAAGCAGAAGTACGTCCATGTCTCCGTGGATACCTACTCTGGGGCAGTTTTCGCCTCTGCCCACACCGGGGAGAAGGCAAAGGACGTTCAAAAACATCTAGTCCAAGCCTTCTCCATGCTGGGCGTCCCCAAATTAATCAAAACAGACAACGCCCCCGGGTACACCTCCAGGGAATTTGCCAGCTTCCTGCAGCAATGGGGAATAGAACACAAGACCGGCATCGCCTATTCCCCCTCAGGTCAAGCGGTGGTGGAAAGGACTCACCAAAACATCAAACGGATGCTGAAACAACAACTTTCAGCATCCAAGCATGAGTCCCCCCAGGTCCAGTTGGCGCGAGCCCTGTTTACTTTGAACTTTTTAAATTGTTCATTTGAGTGTCTCAATCCTCCCATCGTGAGACACTTCGGGGCATCAGAGCAGAGCAAGGTCAGGGAGAGGCCGCCAGTTCTCATTAAAGATCCGGAGACCTGGCGGCAGGAGGGACCCTATGACTTAGTCACCTGGGGACGGGGATACGCCTGCGTATCCACGCCCTCAGGCCTGAGATGGGTCCCTTCCAAGTTCGTCCGGCCCTACGTCCCTAAGAACTCGGACAAAAGGCCATCAAGTCCTCAGGTGGGGCACGCAGCCCTCCGCAGGCGGAGGAGGTCCCTTTCCCCCAGCTCTGAACCATTTTGTTATGACCTCCCGTTCCCCTTCCTAGGCTCCACGGAATCCCTCTTTCTTTGGAGGATGGACCTCCCTATTAATTTTAAGTATTAATTTTCGTTTCAGTTTATCTTTCAGAACCACGCCCACCACCACCGGTCCACCCAGCATGTCTCCATCGATTTGCCTCATCCTTCTGGGCCTCTCCATCGCCCCTCGTCTCCTGCATGCCTGGGTCGTGCCTCAGCCTCCCGCCAATGTGTGGACAACTCTCGCGAAATCTTTAAATCAGGACCACCTCTGTTTGTCCACCTCCTCCGCCGCCAATCCGTTTTTGTCTTGTCTCGTGGGGATCCCGTTTCCCCTAAAGAGCTTTCCCTTCACTTTACCTCCTAACGCCTCCGCTCCGCCCACTAAATCCAGGGCCAGGATTTTCTTCACCCATACCTTGAAGGAGGCTGAGCGCTGGAGAAAGTGGGTGAGAGCATTCCCCCTAATGAAAAAGGACCCCGAGGAATTGGAGCTGCTCGGGTCCTCCCTAGCTTACTACTGTATTCATTTTTACGTTTCTGACAATCCTTTTGCCCACCCTCAACATAAGATAGTCCAAACGATCCCCGAGTACCTAGCAAAAAACTGGTGTGATCAAGTCCTCCATGTTCCTGGTTTTTCCACCCCTGACCACCAACCCCACGCTCTCCCCAAAGGCGTTTTCCTAATCTGTGGTAATCGGGCGTGGGCAGGCATCCCCCCTCACCTGGTCGGAGGGCCGTGCACTTTTGGGCAGCTGAGCTTGTTTACACCCAACAAAACACAGATAGCTCATTGGAAACGACTAAATTCGACAGGTCAATTGGCACGCCAAAAAGGAGACACGGATCTCACCGAATTGGATGAAAATTGCAAAGATGAGGTTACCCATTGGTCCAAAACTAAGAGCGTGGTCACCACTGCATTTCTTCCGTGGTTGTCCATAGCTCAGGCATTCAATGAATTGGCCGGCCTTGAATGCTGGGTTGTAAAACAAGCCAACCTTACGTCAGCCGCCCTCAGCAACCTCCTTACAGATGAGGAGACAACGAGACAAGCAACCTTGCAGAATCGAGCGGCCATCGATTTTCTTTTATTGTTACACAACCATCGATGCGAGGAGTTTGCGGGACTCTGTTGTATGAACTTGTCATCTAAGGCTGAGGACGTCCGAGTTTCCATCTCAAGGATGCAGGAGATGATCCACCATATACAGAAGGAGTCCGCCGGATGGCTGGACTCCCTCTTTGAAGGATGGGGCCTCGCTGGGTGGATCCGTTCCCTGATTCAGACGGGCATCGTGCTGCTGCTGGGGCTCATCGCCTTCGCCGTGGGCTTCGGTGTGGTCAAGCGGCTGCTGATCAAGGCCCTCAACAACAACATCAACGTCAACCGTGCCGCAGTAGCCGACCCCGGTGAGCTCCAGCCTCTAAACATCAGTGAGCAGCCAAAAGAAGATCGAAACGATGTTTGGTTTGATGAAGATGCCAAAGATTCTAACTCCCCAGCTTAAGGACTTATGTTTGCCTCCCTCCCCTTCTTTTCTTTTTAAACACAAAAGGGGGAGATGTGGTGGTGCGTTTTTATTTATTTTATGTACGGTTTCACAATTTTGTATTTCCCTAATGGTTTGTCCCTGTTTTCCCCCCATTTACTATGTTGGTACATCCTTTTGTTCTGTTTTCCCGCCTGGTCCTTTTTTCCCGCCTTGCCAGCACCTGCCAATCCACCCAAAGAAGTGCTGTGTCATCCCCCTGTCCCCTCCCAGGTACCTTGTCCGTCACTCGGTGTTCCTTCCCCTCTGTCCAGAAACTTCTCCACAGGGCACCGAGTGATTGGACGAGGGCCTGGGGCCACTCCCATGTCCCCTTCCCATTGGACCAGGCGGGATCACCCCACCGTGGAGCCACTCCCTTCCCCGTCTCCCATTGGTTCTTCCTCCCTGGTTTCCACTCCCATTCCACCCCCAAACCCTATAAATGTCCGCCCCGAACCCCGCTCGGGGTTCCAGCTTGGGGGGGTTTCCAGTTGGTGTATCTTCTTTGCGTTGGCCACGTTGGCCCCGGATTAAAGAAGACTTTTACCCAAGCTGGTTCCGGCTTTTCCTTCGCCGCCAGAGGGTCGCTAGCGTGATTCAGGACCCACGGGGACACCTCTCAAACCCCGCTAGGGTGTAGCGAGAGGTGCCTCATTGCCCGTCCTCACCGCAGGTGCCAAGCTAGCCGGGGTTGAGCGCAACATCAGTGGGCATTTGGGGCTGGGGAGCGCGGCAAACAAGAATAATTTTGCTTTCTCATGCCTGCAGGCAGAGGGATGTGAAGTAGTAATCCCTGGAGTACATTAAATTTTTGTAAATGAAATTTAAAAAATCTTCAAGGATTATATCATAAGGAAGTACATAATTGTACATACAATGGCCCTCATATCCATATTTCAGCATGTGGGATAATTCAGCCCCAGCATATCTGGGATTTTCTGACTTCCCAGTTCAGAAAAGAAAAGGCTGTAGTATTATTTATTTTTTTCATTATTCTTCTACATTTCTGCCTTCTGTACCCAAAGACACATTTCTCCTCCTTGCAGTTCTCCCTCATCAAGTTCAAAGCTGGAAACAAAAATATACAGAAATTGCTGTCACTAATAACAAGAACATACCAAAGATGACAAAAGAGGGCCCAAAATCAATGAGAAACATGAGAGTGCAGCAGAAAGAGCAAGCGCTGTGTGTTGGTATTGAAACATGGACGAAAAATCAAAATCCCCATAGTTCCTAGAAAGATTTGTAGGAACAAATGTATGTTTATTACAGTGCTGGATGCCTGTGGGGATCATTCCCCTTCAAAGGACATGAGTGCCCCTGAGGACTCCCCATCCTTTTTTATTACCCTTTACTAATTTACATATGCATAGAATTTATAATAGGTTCATGCATATTCATTTTGCTGATTTTGCATTTCACTTACAGCTAGTTACACTTGTACTCAGTTTTTTGTCAGAAAGTACAGAAAGAACTCCTGGGTCACCCTGCCATATCTGCTTCAAGGTTTGAGAAGCTTCTCTTATCTCTTATATCTTCAGCTTGGAAATTCTTTCTCCTCAGCTGGGGCAGTTTTATGAGTGTTGCAAAGTTACCGGTCTAAACAGCATATTTTACTAATGTTAGCAAGCTCAAAGCAGCACATTTCACCTAATCCAAATGAATTTCTACCCTGTTAAATTTACACTTCATATCAGTATGATAGATCAGGAAGTCCCAGCACAGTGACCTGTTCCGGGAAGGAGGCAAGCTCTGAATGTCTAGCATGTCCACCAAAATCAGACACCTATCTTGTAATATCCTGCTAAATTTGAGTTCTTGAAATAGCTGAGACTAGGGGGACACAGCTACAGATTACAGCCTAGACATAGTCCCCGGCGATAATGATGCAGGCTACTAAAGACAGCTAAAATAATAAAAAAAAGCTTTACAGTAATTTCCCAATTTTGCTTGTGTCTTCACTTTTAGGAGATACTTTGCCTAAAAAACAACCTATGGCTATAAGCTGAAAATTGGCATGGCTCCATGGGCAATGCTCAGTCCTTCAGATGAGGTTCTGGCACTGGAAGAAAATCACTGTTTGGATTAATTATTCACCTAGGTTGTACATAGTATATTGACAGCAGTGGCTAATAAGCAGCAAAGGAGTTTACTAGGAATTGAATGCCACATCCATGAAAGAAAATAATTTCATCTCCTTGTAACATATGTTGGGTCAGATACAAGTGCACTCTATGCTACATCAGTGAGGTTTGTTGAGTATTAAAGGTCAAGCAGGTTTCCACCCCATAGAAATTAAAATAGGCATTATTAATGTGACACAGACATTAGCTAGATGGTTGGCACAAAAAATGTGTTTGGGAGAGAGCCTCTGAAGGCACTCTGAAGGAAATTCCACCAAAGATTGTCTATCAAATGAGACCACTGGCTTGTTTGCAATATAATTAGCAGATACTTATCAAGAAGAGGAGTAGCCAGCCAAAATCTAATTCTGGACAGAAAAAAGGAGAGAGTCTAAAGCACTCTTCAGAAGTTTATGTGCTATTCATTGCCGTTCACTGGAAGGCCTTTTTTTCTAATCATGTTCTAATTTAGAAAAATTTGCCATCTAAGTAAGTCTACATCCAAGACCAAGGTTTTGACTTCATTAAAGTCAATGGAATGGTTGTTAAATAAAATCTAGAACATCAAAAATCCTTTTTCTTACTATTCTGAATGAGAAAATTTAAGTTTTAGTGTTCAAAGTGATTAGAAGTAACCTACTGAAAAGCAAATAAAAGGGATACCCAAAAGAAAACAGAAGGCTTTAAAAGGAGAAGGAGATAAAACCTCTCTTGATAAAACCCCTGTTTGTCATAATCCATTGATAACATCTTAGATACTGACAAAATATATATTAAGTATTTGCAGGTCTTTTAAGTATATTTTAGGGCTGCTACCTTTAGCTCTCAATCTGCCTTTCAGAAATACAGATTAATTTGCAATATTCCTTGCTCCATATGAAAATTCATGTTTTCCTGTGGCTCACACCTAAGTGCATTGGTATCAGAGCACTATCACTCCTCACCAGCAGTTTAATTATGGAGCTGTGGGAAAAGAAAAGAAAATATTTCTATCAGGGATAGAAAATCAAATCACAAAAGATTACTCCAGAAGCCCTAGTCACAAGTGTACAAACATATTCAAAGCAATGGAGCTGCATGGATGTAATTTTGGAGGATGCTTCATCTCCCCACATACTGCTGTAAGTTACATAAAGTGACTCCTTTGCCCAGAATTACTTCAGAGCAAGTCCATTCACATGGACACAACAAAGCACAGTGCAGTGCTCTCTCTAAACAAATAACCCAACCCTTTCAGCCTTGTTGACTGAGTCTTGACTATAAAAGCTACCAAGGACACAGAAAGCATTTGGCTATATTCAGTGCAAGTGATTAGGTAGAACAATATAAAATTAATAATAGTCCTTATCTTTTCACCTACGCAGCAAATCATAGAGATAAGAGTTTTTTAGATAGAGCAATATTTGCTGAGATCTGAAATAAATAATCATGTAGGTCAGCTTGGAGACAGCAAGAGTCATTTTAATTTGTACCAAGACAAAAAATAAACAAAGTGCAGTAGTTCGGGTGACAATAAGACACAAATAAAAAAGATGCAGGAAGGGATGATGGATCCTGGGTCAACGGAAACAAAATAGAACAAGGAAAGAAATGGGCTTAGACAACTACACCAAAAGCAGTTGCACATTTTAACTTCACTGTGACAATCTGGTCATAAGCCAAGGACAGCCATCCTCACACTCTAAACAGACAAAAGAGATATGGCTATATACTGAACAGGCTATTTTTCTAGTTCTGACAAGACTCAGCACCAGTTCAGCTATGTCTATTTGCCATGTATCTGGTTGTGGAAATGCCATGACAAGCTGTGAACAGCACATTAACAGGGGACAATAAAATTAAGAGCACTGCTGCTATTACTGGAGAGCTAATTTTGAGCTCTAAGTTTAGATAACTTGCAAAGTTTGGCAACAGTTGATGCATAATGCAGTATCATAATTCTGGCATCCATTAATCACAGGCCTTATTGCCATAACTCAGAATACCGCAAATTCAATGAGGAAAAATAAAAAAATATATGTAAGAAAGAAAAAAAAAATAGCAAAGCTGAATCAGCTTTGATTTACTACTTGATTTCTTGGTTTGGGTTTGGGTTTGGTCTGTAACACCTGGGCATGTGTTTGAAGAGACAAAGCCAAAGATAATGCTGTGTGAAAGGACTATAAGGATCATCTTGTGCCACAGGACAAGGGGCAAGGATGTCAGGAGGTCACCAGCCTTACATAGCTCCCAGCCTTTGCCATCTCTTTATCATGTTGCATCTCCTTGCTTTTCTTAGGAAGCTGAACTGAAGGGAGGTGATGGGAATTAGTCAGGAAAGAACTGCCTAACCAGAGCCCAGAGCAGCAAAAGCAGATTTGTAAACAGAGCCAATTGCTGCTGTACCCAGGTTTTCAGAATATTTCTCTTCCACTTATCTAGAGCTCACTGCTGCAGTGCAGTCACTGTGCTATGATAATGCTGTGCCTCATTGATCTCTGATAAGGCAGCTAATGAGACCAGACTGCAAGTTTGGTATTAAAACAATTGGGAAATCTTTCTCCTAAACCCAGACGTCTTTTATTAAACTTTTTTCCTGCAGCGCAGATGAGCTTATTTTGAATACATGTCTGCTGTTTAAGCTAAAGATAAACCTAGAGAGCAAATGCTGATATGCAGAAAGTAGTATTTAACACTTGAAAGGACTCTAGGAAGGATAAACTGGGACTGGGACAGGTTAGACCAATGCATATGAATTACAGGTAAACTGGTAGGGAATTACAAGGAAATTTACTCATGCAAGGTTTTCGTGATGGCAGAAATCACAAGTCCCACTGTATACAAATAAATGTATTAGCTTCCTGTTTCTAATTCACATAACCATCTTCTTCCCCAAAGAAACCTGGAGATAACTTTGCTATAAGGACTGAGTGGTATTGCACTTAAGAATCCTTAACTGCTGAAATCACTGCACTTGACAGGCAGGGTAATCTCAGCTGAAACATGCCTCCATTACAAAATGTACAGAAAAAATACATTTGCAAGAAAAAGCATGTGCATAATTTTTTTTGTGTGTTTTTTTCTGTCAATTAAAAAATGAGGAAAGTATAGCAAATCAAAACAAACATAATCTGGAAGATATTAAATGGGGTTTTTAATGCAGCCAGGGGCTTTTTTTTTTTTTTAGAAAAACTCCATTGTTTGAAAGACTGAAGTGAAAGATTAACTTTACTTTAAAATTTGGCATGAAAAATCAGCAAAAAACAAATGAATTGTTGAAATCTTTTGGTATCATCACATCCATCTCTTGTCAGCACAGTCTCAGATGAGCCACTTCAGTTATACAGGCTATACCAAAATGCATAATTTCACCTTCTTGCTGTCACCCACACAGTGACCTGCACAGCTGCTGAAGCCCCTTAACAGTTAACATATAGGCAAAAATCTTTGACAGCCTTTTCAAGAAAAAAGTACATTCTTAGTGGCACCATTCTTACTCTGAATTTGGAGATATGGCTGTGATTTTTGAGAAATTGCATAAGCACTTTGTCGTGACATTTTGATTTCATTAGGAAAAGGTTTATCTGCAGAATGGGTTAATATATCCACTTCTTTGTCAGGCATGGCTAAGAAAATTCTTCATAAGAAGTGGTTCAGCAAATTCTAAAAACTCCAGCAGAACATCCAGACCCTGTGTTTCAGGACACTTCTCTCATGGAAGATATTCTACTTACCACACTAGGCATAATGACAAAATAGAAGTATTTAATGAACCATAGGATATTATCAGATTATTTCAGAAGTGTCTGCTTGAGGATTCAGTCACAGCATAAGCTCTGTCAGTGAAAGTTAGCTGTCACACAAGTAACATCAGTGCTGCTAAAGCATGTCCTCACTTGGTCAAGGGAAAACAAAGCACCAGAGCAGGCCAGACAAATTGACAGGTTTAAATAACAGGCAGGAAAAGGCTCTTAGAAAAGATATGACATTTATTTTTGAGCAGATAAGTAAAGAACATAGTATCTGAATCTAAAGAAACGAAATTATCCTCCATAGTTATTCAAGTTCATTTGCGTTATATCAAATGCTTAGTTATGGGCAGCAAGTCCTGCAGAAATAATGCATAGACTCATGCATAAACTCAGAACATTACTTTGCTATCTGAATTATGTCTTGATAATATGTGTATTGTTCATTTCAAATTTAATTATGCCCCATTTTTTTCTAGCAGTATTTGTTCAGCAGCAGTGTTCTGAAAATATGAACCAGATATGGCTCACAGAAAGAAGTAATTCCATCTCTTTGTGAAACATGAATTGTGGGGGTGGAGCTATTTAAGAATTTGCTTTTCTATTTGCTTTGCATCCAAACTTCAAAGAGGCATGGTAGAGCATCTGGTAACAAAAATTGAATTCAAGAACTGAATGCAGAAAATTGGTGAAGTGTTGTCTTTGAGAACATGAAAGCTGTGGAGAAAATTAACTTATAATTGCTTTTGAATACACATAAAATTTGTTGATTAAATTCAAGAATAGGATTTGATAGAAGATAAAATGCCAAAGTTTAACCTCAAATACAGAATAACATTACAACCTGTACACAGTTTACAACAATACAGCAATAAAAGTTTTGGTGTCTGCAGTCACTCTTATTTATGTAAAAATATGTAAGCACTATGAATCAGCAACATTTAACTGCACAGAGTTCAGGTCTGTAGAGCTTTACTTTGAAGAACAAAAAATTTTGAGATGCAGAAGTTCAACAGCAACATCAAATTCTATAGACCTCCAGACAAAGTCAAGCATATTTTTAGAAGATTTCTGAACCAGTGAAGAGCTAAAATAACTTTTAGCACCTTATTTGAACTTAGTGCAATTTATTTTAAGACATAAAAATAAAATAGAAAATAATGCTTTTAAAAGTCCTAAATATAGAAGGCTTAATCCAACTGGAATATGAGCAAGAACAAAGTAATAGGTTGCATAAACCTTCAGGAACAATTTTTTTTTTAATTAATCCTGGCAGTTTGCTATTGACTTTCAGTAAATTGTTTGTTTTTATACTTTGACCAGGAACCAAATGAGTCCGCACAGAGATTTACACCAAAGTAGCTATATTTGTCAGAATTTAGAGTTTTTTATCATTTCAGCCCCTTTTTGACATTTAGACCATTTTAAGCTTCATTCAATCAATTAAAATGAACTGAAATCAAACAGCAGCTCTTAAAACCAAATGAGAAAATGTCTGTGCTGACTTGCTGAGTTTTCTGCTCTAGTTGAAGATGACCCAGCTAATGAAATCAGATTAAATGTGTGTATCCCTACTCTGATGTCTCCTTGCTCTTCTGCTTATTTTTAGTGATGAAGTATACCAGCATGGTTTGGATATTTGTCTTAAACTATCATTACTTATTCCTATGAATAAAAATTATATTTACAGTGTAATTTTCTGTAATTCTGTTGGCCTGGAGGTAAGGTAGATTTTTCTAAGAACTAAATTGATGAGAAAAAGTCCAACTTTTTTCTCATTCTGGATAATTCCAGGGAAACCATGCAGATTCAAAAAACAGCAGCAGCACCTTAAAGTGAGCCTTACCAGTTGCTGGACTTTTAACTTGACAAAGAAGCTGTTGTCCCTTATGTATTTAAATCTACTTATGTCCCTTATGTATTTAAATCTACTTCATGGCACTGACTTGCCCCAGGACTGTGGGAAGCCAGAGCAAGGGTAATTTCCCCCTGTCTGCCCTGGGGTGCTCTGACTCCCAGGAAAACACTGGCTTTGACCCTCGTTCATGGAAAAAACTTCCAAAGCCTCAAGGTAAACTAGCAACCACAGAGGTGTGAAATAGATTGTAGAGATTGTAGAGTAGTGTAATATGTCACATGGGTGAGAAATTTAGGTTTTAGGATTTTTTGTATGTTATCGATGAGTTCAAGATGGAGGATTTAGGGAGTTGCCAAGAGTTCCTTTCTTCTCTCTTCTTCTTCCTCTTCCATCTTGGGTTTGGCTGGTATCTTGTAATTGGGTAGAAAAATCCACATTGTGGGTCTTTAGGTTCAGTTACTGGGTAGAAAAGGGAAATAATTTAGGTGTCACTTCTTAATTGGGTAGTTTAGTTTTTGGTTACACTTGACCTTGCAGCACAAGGTTGTTAGCCATTTTTGTGCTGTTTCACGCATGCACAATTTAAGCATTTTAAGGAACTCATCAGTAGTTTGTAGAAAGATTTTAAAGTTTATTCTGCTCAGAATTCTGCTTGTCTTATGTAGTTTTAATATTACTGTTCATCCATCTTTACTGAGATACCTTTTCATTGCTTTAAATTAAGCACTACTAACAGTTCAGCAGATTCTCAGGACTTACATCAACAACATTTGGGAGAAATGAATGTCAAGAAGAGGAAGCATATGGGTCAGGAGAATAAAATTTTTCCAAATTATTATTTCTCTCTTTTCCCTCCATCTGCTTCTTCCACAGCTCCACTTACCTACATTTTGTATAGCTGTGATTCTTATGCACATAATTACTATCTATGTAGTAAAATTCTTCTTTCTTTTTTTCTTTTTTTTTTTCTTTTTTTCTTTTTTCTTTTTTCTTTTTTCTTTTTTCTTTTTTCTTTTGGTCTTAATTTCTTCCTTCATTAAAAAAAATAGAAGAAATTATAAGAGAAAAAAGCAACACAGCACACAACCAGCTAAAGACTGTGTTGTCGAGGCTCTGGTATGGTGGCCCGTCCGACACGGTGGTAATAAAGGACTTGCACCACGGCAGGTTGTCTCTCAGGCACTGCTTTATTCGCTGAGGGCTGGGTGTCAGGGAAGATCTGCAACCCGTCCACTCGGCAAGGGATCAGGCTCAGAGAGCCCCGAATAAGGGGCGGGGTAGGGCTTATACCAGGGAGCAAGTAGGAGGGGCAGGGTACAAAGGGTCCAATAGGAATAGGGTTCGGAGGAGGAGTTGGGATGGGATAATAGGGGTACAGCAAATGGGGATGAGGGAAGGGGGCGGTAACCGGGGAAGAACTAATTACAGACAGAGAACTTAGGAACATTCTAGAACTAAGGGCAAGTACAAAAGTGATTGACATAAAGGTGGGCATAACTGACAGTTACATAACATGAGGGGAGTGGTAAGTTTGATGGGCAGCTTGGAGGCGGGAACCTATACAACAGCCTCCTCCCAAGGCATGTTCAGGGGAGCTTTTCCCAAGTCCCCTACCACAAAAGACACTTTTCAGAAAATTGAGGGTAGCATGATGAGGGGAGGGAGGGAAAGGGAGGGGAAGGGAGGGGAGGGGAGGGGAGGGGAGGGGAGGGGAGGGGAGGGGAGGGGAGGGGAGGGGAGGGGAGGGGAGGGGAGGGGAAGGGAGGGGAGGGGAGGGGAGGGGAGGGGAGGGGAGGGGAGGGGAGGGGAGGGGAGGGGAGGGGAGGGGAGGGGAGGGGAGGGGAGGGGAGGGGAGGGGAGGGGAGGGGAGGGGAGGGGAGGGGAGGGGAGGGGAGGGGAGGGGAGGGGAGGGGAGGGGAGGGGAGGGGAGGGGAGGAGAGGGGAGGAGAGGAGAGGAGAGGAGAGGAGAGGAGAGGAGAGGAGAGGAGAGGAGAGGAGAGGAGAGGAGAGGAGAGGAGAGGAGAGGAGAGGAGAGGAGAGGAGAGGAGAGGAGAGGAGAGGAGAGGAGAGGAGAGGAGAGGAGAGGAGAGGAGAGGAGAGGAGAGGAGAGGAGAGGAGAGGAGAGGAGAGGAGAGGTGCTCCCTTGCAGCATGCTCTGCTAGATGGCACAGTCTGTCTGGCACTAGGGCAACACTGTGGTATCTCTTCACTGCAAAACTCAAAATACCCTTCCCACTCGGGTATCACAACCAAGATGGGTATACCCATCGTGTAATATCACACATAAGCCTTTTCTGTATTACAAAAGATATTGTAGAAAATGCTGATAGTGGGGTTTATGGAAGCTTCAGAGTCAGTGCATTGCTAGTGCTGCCCGGAACCCACGAAGGCACTCTCCAAACCCCAGCTGGGAGCGGCGGAGGGTGCCTCCATCGCCCGCCCTCGCCCCACAAGAGCTAGCCGAGGCTGAGAGAAAAGGGATTTGGGGCGGGAGCGCAGCAAGTGCAGAGTTCTGTAACTCATACCTTGAAAAGGTTCTTGAAAGCCCCACATATTTTTGTCTCTGTTTATAAAACCGGTCACTGTTGCCCTCTCCAGAGAAGATGGAGAGGCTTCTGGCTTGCTTGAAGACTCTGGAACAGGGGTAGCAGGGCTTAAAGCAAGGAACCCTGCATGTTAATGTTTTCTCCTTTGCTCAGCTGGACAAATACAAGAACTGTACCAAAATGTTGTTGTGAAAAGACAGCCCACACAGAGATAAAGACTGAGACTTCCTCTCAGAGGAAAGAATATCAAGTTAGGAGAGGAAAGGAAAGAAAAGCTGGGAAGGAGGCATAACCACTGATACCTTCTGCTGTAAAACTCAAAATCAAGATGAGTTTTATCCTCATTTAAACTTGATAGAAAGTAAACACCCCCAGAATATAACTCCAGTGTGGGTACCATACTGGAGGACATCAGCTATTTTAACCTCTCAGGCAACAAAGTTGAGAACTTCTAAATTTGCTCCCATAAAAAAGTTGGACATCCAAAGCAGAGAAAGCTTCTTGCACAAGAGGAAGAAAACAGCTGGGGAAAAAATCCAGAACAGCAGTATTTGCTTGATGTAAATAACCTTTGACTTCACTAACAAAAATGAAGTGTAGCAAAAACAGTGTGGCAAAGCCACAGAACTTGTTTCCAGTATTTATTTTGAATGTGTTTTTTTTTGTATTTTCAAAGATTTCTTACCATACTGATTTAAATTTAATTTGACACAGTGATGGATGTCTACAAAGGCAAGGAGTCAAGTGAAGTATGGTGGTTAGAAAAAGTGATTTGAGCCTCTTTTCTCTTAGGTTCTGCTAGTGACTTCTCAGGTGATAGGGCGTAGATAAATTGTTTAGCCTCTCAGTATTTCATATTCTTTATCAATGAACTGAAGAGACACATTTTATGAAAAGTACAAGAGCTCAATATTACTATCATCAATATTGAGCCTTAAACGCTTTGAAAGCCATAGATGCTGGACAGTAAGTTCAAGTATAATTCAGAAAAGCAGAATTTTAATATGCTATGCAAGACACTTAGATATTTGTCAGAAGGGCTTTAACATTAAGACACTAATAAAGATGCACAGCACTCTCCACAGCCAAGTGATGCTTCAGCCATTTTCAAAGTCAGGGTAAAATAAATTAAAATATCTTTAAATCAAAACAACTGAAATGCTGCATTTAAGCTTATTTTCTTAAGCAATACAAGAAGCAAAATGGTACATTTTCTCCTGAGAATTGTGAGGTTTTAGTAACAGATTAATAATTACAATTAATTACTCTCATTTTCACAGCTAATTTAAATATTAGATATACTCAAATCCACAGCAGCACAAAAGGTAGGTATTTACATTTTTCTTTTAAATTAAACAAATTATCTGCTGGCCATTAAACTAATGTCCCTGTGTTGTGGCGCGGCATGCGCTCCTCTCGCCGCGGCACTCCGAGCCGTGCCAGGCTGGGCGGTGAGGGAAGAGAACGGGCGGCCGCTTCCCCCTGCAAGCTCTGCAGTCTCAGTTCGTGGCGCGCGGGGACAGACGAAGGCGACACGGGACTTGGGGGTGAACAGGATGGTTTTATTCAGTGAGCCCCAAGACCCCCTCGGGGGCGGGAGCAGAGGTTTTATACAGAACTCAGGAGGACGGGTGTAGGAACAGTAACCACTACGGGAATAGCAGGGGAGGAGTTTAGGGCAGAACTAACATATCACAAACTTATCAGGGGAAACAGGGGAGTGGAATAGTACAAATGGATCAATAGAGTGTTGAGCCTCACTAAATAGACAGGGAAGGTTCCAGGGAAAGGGGCAGGGAAAGGGAGGATTGACCACTTGGAGATGAGAGGGTTGGGGGAGAGCTAGGGAAGACTGACACTGGGGAGAGGAGGAGATTGGGGGGTTGGGGGGGGGAAACAGATATTAAACAAATATTAAATGAAAGAAAAACACACCACCGCATCTCCCTCTTTTCTTTTACAAAAGGAAGGAGAATTCTGTGGTTTAAGCAAATTAATACAACATAAAATTATATGATAACTTTGTAAATTACTTAAAGGACATGAAAGACACATTATTGCATTTATAGGGCAGGAAGAGTAGTAACATCCTAAATCAGACATAAGACTGCACAAAACTTGCTGCTTTGCTGCTCTGAGTAACAATCTAGAATAATGTAAATAATACTAGATGGAATGGTTAAGTGATTGAAAACAAACAAAAATAAATATTGAAATGTAATTGAAACAATTAAAATAAAATATTTGAATTTAAATAAAATAATTATAATTAGATTAATGATAATGAATTGAAATAATTGAAATAAATAAATTTGAGAAACAATCAAATAAAACAAATAGAATTGAAATTAAATTAACTAAGAATAATAAATTTTTAAACCTCGCAGCAATGCAGCAAGCCTGAAGCGATACACTAGTTATGCGATTCCTGTAGCAATAATGGTTAAAAACACAGCCTTTAAGTCAAAAAATATTAGAAAAAACTGAATTAATTATAATTACAATAAAACAGCTTAATATAAAATTAAATTGTAACATTACATATTATTAAAAAAAACATAAGTTGAAAGACATCAAAAATGATAAACTAATTGTGATTATAACATATGAAACATATAAAAACTTTATCTGGAATATATAAAATTGTCCTAAACGAAAGTCCAAATTAAGGGTACAAAGCATAGCAGGATTTGTGACTTCATCTGATTTAGAATTTGCTTCGTTACGGCGCTTGCGATGTTCAGCTTCTTAAATTCTTAAAGCAGAGTCAGGTCAGCGAAGTGGTTTTTCCAATTTGAATGTTGTTTGCGAGGTGGGCCTAATATCTTGAGTATTAATTAAATGGGATGATATTTCTTTCTATAAAATATAACTCAACAAATAGATTATTCAAAAAAATAATTAAAAGCAAAAAGAGGAATTCGTGGTTAAATAAAAAGGAGTATTGGGTAGGGTACATTAAGGAATAGGATAGGGGAATCAGACAATCACTTAATTAGTGATTGCCATGATTAACAGGGGATATCGGTAAGGGGTGGACCGGGGCGCCGCCATTTCAGGGGGAAGACAAAATGACGGATCCCCAGTCCCGGGTTTCGGCTCCATTTCCTCGGAAGAAGATCCCTCCCGACCTTCCCCCCGGAGGAAGAGCCAGAAGAAGGATTGGGGAATCTCCAACCCCGCCTCCCCCAACAGGGACTAGCCTCGTGCAGGGACGGTGCAGGGCTATTGGGAGAGAGATGGGACTGGCGGGAAACCAGGGGCGGAAAAGAAGGGTCAAGGCGGGAAAGCGGGTCCCGAGCGGCGTGGCCAGCGCCATCTTGGGAGGGGTGCCAGATACACTGCACTTGGCCTGAGCAGTGTCCGGCAGGGCACTTGGGGCGGCTCGGCCACAGCAATCCCCAAGGGAGGATAGGAAAGGGTTTTAGGAAAGTCCGAGGGGATGGGGATATAGGAAGCTTCACAGAAGCAAAAAGGGGAAATTTATAGGGGGGGGGGGGGGGCCCAACGCAGCTGGATGTCGGCGCAATGCGTGGGTGTAAAGGGCCCCTTTTAACAACTCTCCTATAGCTAACGTGTTGCCCTCTTAGCTGTTCCCTACTGGTGTCTTTTCTACCCCCTCCGTCCAGCCCAGAATGGGGAGGGGAGGATAGAGAAGACAACATTTTCGAGGAGAAGAAAAAGCGATCCAATCTAGGTCCCCACAGAAGACTAGGTGAAGAATAGCACTCAGTGCTAGCTTCCCCCAGAAAAGGAAAACCCACACGCCTGCCAGGGACATGCAAGGCTACAGCCCCAGTCTGGGCGCAGACGGGGGTTAAAAGGCAAAAAAAAAAAGTGGCAGACCCAGCCGCCCGTCAGGGCAATCCCCACCCCGTGTAGCCTACCTTACATTGCAGGCTCGGACGGAGATGGCTTGAATCTTCTCTTCGACTCGATGGAAAAGTCGCGCTAAAAACTGGGGATGTTCCTTCCCAGTTTGGCCCTTCCGGAGGCCTGGGTGTTCCCGTTAAACCAAGACTCGTCCCCGAAGCCTTGGTTTCGGCCACTATCAGCCTCCGGTGGTCTCGCTGCAGATGCTGACCGAGGAACTTCTCGGTCAGCCTTTCTTCAGGCTCCCCCGAGCCGCTGCCAAAACCACTCTCTGTGTCCTCGGGTAAGTCTGCCCACTTAAAGCTTCTGCAGCCCGGCTGCCCGTGCAGTGCGGCTGCTCCAGGGCGGGTAGATGGCGAGAACAAAGAGGGTCCCGGAGCCTCAATCTTTTTCGCTCGGCGCTCAGCTCCTCATAGCATGCAGCAGAGCTTTTACGGCCGTAGATTTTCCTCTTCCCTCCTTCTTCTTCTGTGAGGCGGGCGCCCCCACGAATTTTCCCGTTTTTTCTACAAGACGAAGGAGGGAACCATCCTCTTGCTACCATATGTTGTGGCTCGGCAGCGCTCCTCTCGCCGCGGCACTCCGAGCCGTGCCGGGCTGGGCGGTGAGGGAAGAGAACAGGTGGCCGCTTCCCCCTGCAAGCTCTGCAGTCTCAGTTCGTGGCGCGCGGGGACAGACGAAGGCGACACGGGACTTGGGGGTGAACAGGATGGTTTTATTCAGTGAGCCCCAAGACCCCCTCGGGGGCGGGAGCAGAGGTTTTATACAGAACTCAGGAGGACGGGTGTAGGAACAGTAACCACTACGGGAATAGCAGGGGAGGAGTTTAGGGCAGAACTAACATATCACAAACTTATCAGGGGAAACAGGGGAGTGGAATAGTACAAATGGATCAATAGAGTGTTGAGCCTCACTAAATAGACAGGGAAGGTTCCAGGGAAAGGGGCAGGGAAAGGGAGGATTGACCACTTGGAGATGAAGGGGTTGGGGGAGAGCTAGGGAAGACTGACACTGGGGAGAGGAGGAGATTGGGGGGTTGGGGGGGGGAAACAGATATTAAACAAATATTAAATGAAAGAAAAACACACCACCGCATCCCTGTGTTTCTAACTTCAATATAATACTCAACCAGAGAATTATAGAAAACTTAAGGTCTTTGGATAAGGCTTTCCACTCCTGGAAAACAAATGAATGGGTCCACTTTAAGCACAATCAGACTTGTGCTAGCTATGACTGCAGCAGAGCAAAGAGCAAAAGGGTTGCAGTCAGTATCAATTAAATCAAAAATGATTGATTAAAGGCTAGAAGAATTGATTAGAAAAACAGCGCAGTAGACTTGAAAGGAAAGTAGCCCTTCTACCAGCATAACCTTCAGCTCCTAAATTTCCTCACACATGCAAATTGCTTCCTGATTATAAATGAAACTTTTCATCTATAGGGATACATGAACATTAGAGCCAGATTTTCTTCGTGTGGTTCTAAAACTTTTTTACTGAAGTATAACAAAATTTACTTTTATAAGCAACTTACAATAAAGGAAAATAAAGTGTGGTGGGGGAAAATAGCTTGAAGGAAACAGAAAAAATTGAAAGGTTTGCAGAGAGAAGTGTATTGATCTTGTTCCCAGTGCAGCCATGGAAAAAAACTTTCCCTTCTTTTTAAAATTGGGTCAAGACCAAAGCCTGACTGAGCTTAAAAGAATGTTCCTATTTGAAATATTTTCACAGTAGACAGCACCAGCTTTATCATCCAAACCACCTCTCAGCCATGGCTAGGACCTCTGAACTCCAGTGACTGAGGTAGTTCACCACATCAGAGGAATAATAACATTAAAAACATAATATTTTCTTCCTGTGATGGCAAGGCAGGCCATGAGCCACCAGATTTCCCATAGGAGCAAAGGAAGCACTTCATCCAAATCTTGCCTGCTGCCAATCCCAGATGTTCAGGTTGCCTTCTGACAGGGACTAAATCTGTCCTGATAAAATGAGAAGGCATTCAAAATAATGGATTTCATCAAGGATAATGCAGACCTTGGAACAATCACATCTAAAACATTCTGGGCATTGTTGAAAACTAACTTACTCTTCTTTTTCTGTTGTTAATGTAGGCAAAAATCCCTAATTACTCCTTACATTTGAAGGTTTTCAGACCCTGGGCACATGTTTGCTACTAAGTGCTTGCTAATCCATTTTACTTTGAGAATCTCAATTGCAACTAACACATCTCGGGCTGAGATTTACATGTGCTCTTTATTTCTACAGCTCATTTGAGCAAATTCTTCATGGTTTTTAAAAAGCAGCTATATCACAGCAGAGAAACTGTAAATAATGGCTATGCACCCCTGAGCAGTAGGAAAACATTTCTTATGTCATCTCAGTCCCTCCACTGAGTGAAAAGGATTTCCAGGCCTATGAATATGCAAAGCTGTGGCACAGCACAGATATTACAACTACTAGCACTTTAAACAATGGAGTTAGTATTATCTGGGCAAGATGGTAAGCATAAGAATATATAAAGAACTATAAACAACAATTACACCATCACTCTTTGCTAATGTGGTATTCCAACATCTTTTCCCAGTGTATTTTTAGTGATCCTCACTGTAACATTATCTTTTTGTGCTTATCTCAATGAAGTAGTAGTGTTGCCTATATTAAGCATAGGTGCTTGTTCTCTGTAAAGAAAAGAATGGATTACATGACTTTTTCTATAAAAAGATCTGACTACATTAACTCAGGAGTTTGAAAACCTGCATGTACACTGATATACTCAACTTTTCATGGAATACTCATTATGAGTTAAACATTTGAACCTTTAGTTTAGCATTACAGATCTCTAAGCAGTGTTCAAGTAGCAACGCTAAGAAAGAAAAGTGATTTTAAGTAAAAATAGCTGAAGTGGTACATTTTCCATACTTGAATATTTCTAGCTCTAAACTAACCTTCTTAAAATGCAGATTATGTTTTACTAGGTTTTGAAATATTCCATCGAATAAGTAATGCCTAATACTTATGCTGCGCTTCATCAGTTGAATTCTCTTCTGACACAAATGATGAACAGGTCCATAAAACCACCAGACAACAAATCACTTCCTACCTCATTTTGGTTTTTAGTGTAGGCTTAGGGTTATGTTCGTTATTACATTATACACAATACATTTATATTCTGCTTTACATTTATTTTACTGTTTGCTCTTCCACTTTTTAGACTTTAAAACTTTGTCTATTTACAAGAATATTATTTTTAAAGTAATATGATTTTTTTAAATCCTATTTTCTAATGCTTCAGAAGGGCATTAAAACAATGAGAGGACATCTGAGGCACAATCTCTGTCTCACAACAATACACAAAGCAATCTGGAAAACTCCAGTGTACATCAAATATCTTTCATACAATTAAACATTTGAGTTTTCCCAAAAGGAAGGGAAATGGTCAGTTCACAACTTGGTTTTCACTCTTATACTTTTTTTCTGAACAAATGAGATGCTGGGTGGCAAAGATCTTTCCTGAAGGACAGGATTTTGCCATATATGTAGTTATAAAGGTATCCACTCCTAAGGCAGTCTTCTTACACAGGTTTCCTATACACATACTCAAACACTGATGCTGCTGAATGCTTCACAAGACTCAGCTCTGTCGCTCTGTTGTGTTGGCTCAGGCAGCAGAATCAACCCTGAACATCTTTCTGACATCACTCTTTGAACAGTACAGGAGACATGGAAAAAATACAGAGTCAGAAAAAAAGTAAGAAGACCTTTACATTTTTGACCAGGGGCATTAGTTATTTTCCTTGAAATATTGAGACTGCACGTGATGAAGAAAGTGTAAAGGAAGACTGTGAAACAGAGCTGTGGACAAAGGCAAAGGAAATAAGAGACTTTTTATTTCCAGGCCTTCCTAGTGTTAGGAAATATCATATGACATGGATCATAACAAGGTTCAGGCAGAAAGTTCATTCTGGTATGAGTAAAGAACTTTCTTTTTTAAAAGAACAAGTAAGAGAAGCAGTGGGCATTGAGATAAAGCAGAGAATAAGAGCTTGGCTTGTCCTGCTCTGCCTTGCCTTGCCAGCATTATTCCTGGGCTACTGCACAAGATCCATAGCAGCAGTAGGGAGAGACTTCAAACACCCTTGGAATCCCAACTGAGCCTTCTCACCCCATCTTCCTTTAAATCCATCAGTAAATAGAGAAGTAAACGAAGCATTCTGACATTCCTAGCATAAAGAAATCCAAAAGCTGAACTTGATGATTGTTGTGATTCCAACTCGGGCTATTCTGTGATTCTTTAGAATAGACTTGCAGCTGAGATAGCAAATTGAGTGAGGAAAGAACAGAGACAGCCCCAGGACACTGGACACTTCTTCATTGACCACTCAGGCACAATATCTGAACAGGGGCAGTGCAAGGAAATACAAAACCAAAACCATGTTATTTGTGGTTTTCCCTGCTGGCAGCCATTCTGAGAGTTTTACAGATGACAGCAAGAAGCTGTAACACTTGTGTGTACTGCAGAAAAAAACAGGAGATCCCACACCACATGGCAGATTTCTTGTGGGGCCACATCTCATGGTCTTCCTCTGCTCCCCTCAAATCTGTCTTCCACATGGGTCCACATTTTAAAACAGGCACCATCACATCTGAAAGACATTTCATTTCAGTTTGAAGTAGAATGGGTGCATTTTCCTAGGCTTGAGGGAGTACATCCATCTTAGGAAGCAATAAACTGATATTTTGATTCACGAGATCCCTGACTAATTCTCAGGATAAATACCAGTGGAGTCTGCACCATGTCCTGCACTCCTAATGCTGCAGGGCACAGTGCTGAAAATCAGGAATAACACAGATGGACATGCAAATCATATAGTTCCTATAAGGCTCCAACTCTTGAAACAAATACTGAGGAGGTTAAGAATGCCCATCTTCTCAAACTCAGTTTATTTTAATCCTGCTGTAGTTAACATTTTTGTTCTACAGCTTACTATGTGTACCATTTCATACTGCTCATCAAAACACTGTCATGGATTTCCTGGCCTCAGTGAATTGTCCAGAGGAGTCCTTCCTGCCAATTCTCAGCTGCTTGCTGCTGTGAGGGCTTCTGCAAAGGCCAAGAAAGAGACACTAACATTAGTGTAATCAAAGAGGAAGAAATCTCCCTTGCTAACAGTGTGCTGCCATAGTGCAATTAACACTTCTCAACAACAAAATACTTGGAAGAATGCTAGAACAATTGTTTTTGTTTTTTTTTTTCCTGTTAAAAAGGCTTCCTAAATCTAGGCATCATTTGAGGATGGCATTCTGAGGCTTGCCTGCATAAGGATAAAGCTCCTTTATTTGCATTACTCCTTTTCTAAAATGTCATCTCTGGCTCGGGCTGTTGGCAAGCATTTTCTAAAGCTGAGGCCTAGGTAACTTACTCAGGGATATACAGTAAAGTAACACAGAACATTGCCAGTCTTTTAACCCCTAGGTTAGACCTGTTCTACCTCAACATCATTGTCCTAGGAACCAAATGGCGTACAGAAAGCTAAACCTAAAGGAAACCTTTTTTTTACTAACAAAAAAAATTGACACTTTAAACATGAATCAAACTTATTCTCACTTTATTCTCAGATCTGCAACAGTCTACCAATGAATATTTATTATGCTACCATTTTGATGTACGACAACAGCTGCCAACACACCTCTTATGAGAACTGTTGTAAAATGCTTTGAGGCAAGTTCTGCTTGAAGGTCTTTCAAGGCTTTTAAAAAGAACTAAAAGGCAGTTCTGCTACTAAAATTTCACAAGAATTAAGAGCCAAAAATTAATTTCGGTAAACAAATAAATGATTCCAAGAAAGAGGAGAGATCAAAATTACCATGTTTTTTATCTACTGCCTTACATTTGCACAGCAGCCTACAGGGACCCACTTTGCAAGTCATTACTTACTTTCTCTCCATCTCATCCCATTTTCCTCTGATGTGAATTTTTTCTCTGCCTGGGGAGTATTCAGCACTCTGCAAAAGGCTCTGTAACATCTGCTGTAGTTCTTTATAATTACATTTCCTTGTGCTGATGTTTTAGGTCTAAATCTTTAGGTTTGGACTGAAAGCTGGAGGTCAGTTCTTGCCATTTTTAATAATTTCCTTTCACAAAAGATAAAGAAAGACATGTCCCTCTGATTTTATCATTACTGACAAATCTTTCCTCAGCCCTTTCTTTGTTCTTAATAGTTTGCACATTCTTAAATGAGCCTGAATCATTTGTGCTGGCAGGCTTGCACAAACACACACACATACCCCCACACAGACACTTCACTGATAAGATCTCTTTTTAAATTCTTAGCTCTAGACATTTTAAGCTACACTTCACAGACTTGGCTATTAATATTTAATTTGCCTGGAAATCATTAATGTACTAAACCAAAATTTTTACTGATTCAAATAATAAGTGTTTTAAGTTTCCAGTGTAAAAAAAGTGTAGACAAAAGTCCTGAGTGATAAATCACACAGAAGAAGGTGTCTGTTTTGTTTTAAATTACCATTGCACATGTTTCTCATGCTTCATTAAGTATGCCTTTTTACTCATTATGAAATATCCCCAAAAAGTACACATTTAAAATTATTTAGCTATGATTATACAATACATCTTAATTGACTGGAAAGTGCTCAGCTGGGAAATGTTCTTACATAATGCATTCAATTGAGACCCTTACTGAACAGCACAGACTATCATTGAACAGGAGTGGTAATTCTGCTTGGAGATGAGGTCAGATGATCCAGCCATGCTGAAATTGCCAAACTCACTTTTGCACCACCAACCACCTGCCTGGGAGCTGCTGTGGGCAGCATGTCCACAGACAGTTTACAGGGACTGCAGACAACAAGAAAGAATAGCTGGAGATGGAAAAGAGATGAAGGATTTGGGAATGCCACAACACGTATGAGCACCAGCATAAACCCAGAGATATTGAGACGGGCAAATGAAAGCAAGGCAGGATGCTACATGCAAGCACTTGAACATATGGTCAAAGAGAAATGACAGCCTGTGTTTACATGTCTTTGATGTAATCAGATAATAATTAGGGTGAGTTTCAGCTCAGAATTCAAGTCCTTGATACTATTTATATTTAGTACAAATGTACACGGTCCACAGTTACATATTTAATGTACATTTCTGTTTTCAAACACTGTGCTAATGCCCATACAACTGAAAGACCAGAGCTCAAGTAACAAATTCCTGTTTTAAAAAAGCAGGCCATTTTCAGATGTTTTGATGCGTGTAAGAATGCATTGGGCTGCACAGGCTATTCAGCTGGCACCACAGAAGATCTCCTTAATGTTCAGGTGTGCCCAGCCCTTAAAGGTTACCATCACCAAGGCATTTAATGATCTCCCAAAGAAGGAGCAGGGGCTGAGGACAGATGTGATTTGATGAATGAACAACTGGTTTTAACAGGGCTAACCACTTAAGCAGAAGCATAAGCACTATAGAAACATGCTGGGATTTAGCCACCACCAGGTAAGAGCCCTGCACTGTGCAAACTGTAACATTCATAAAAGATGGAAAGAAAAAGGATATGCCAAAGGACACTGTTGGGCAGATTAAATTAAATTATCCAGAGGCAAGTTATAAAGCCGAATGCTCATGATGCCTACAATTACTACCTGACATCCCTGAAGTGCATATTCACAGCCTACACTACGCCTGCTGTTTAGGTTGTTAAAATGTATTTGAGAGACAGGAAATGTCCAAGTTGCCCAAAAGCTCACCTTCATGAGCTTATCTTAACTCAATGTAACCATCCAGACTTTGAGGGAAATTGCTGACTATTCTCCCAGTGCTTCTGATGACATCATTAGTGATCCAAGGACAAGTGCCACAGTGCATGTATTTCATGGGGATAGCAGACACATACATGAGGGCAAAAGAAGAAAAGTATATATACACTACACATAGGACCATCAATTTTCAGTGATCTTTCAAAAAACTCCAGTTGTTTTGACAGTAAGTATCTCAGAGTTTTTCTCCCCTTTTCTGTGGAAGCAGGCATTTAAAAACTTTATTGCAGCCTGACTAATTTCTCATGGATTAATTAAACACTTTATTGAACACTTGACTTTTCACAGTCAACTTGCCAGGTGATACTATTTAAAAAAAAAAAAATATTTACAAATAACCAAGATTAAAAATATTTTGTATTTCAAAAATTGCAAAGACAAAGTAGAAACAGAGTTAGATCTTCTACTAATCTTATGCAAATGTGAAACAAATTTAATCACCAAGGAATTACAAAGGAACCCAGTCAAGGTTAGGAGGAAATAAAAAGCTCAGTTTAACAGTTCATGTCTGACTGGTCTGTTGTTAAGTCTTTACAGTAACTATTCCACAGGCTTTCTAAAAATGTGGTTTTCCTTGGAATTTTTAAATACAGTTTAAATACCTTTTAAAATAATATTTTTCTTTGCAAAGTGTCATAATTTAGGAATGGTACTTCCCAGTTTAGTTCCCCTACTGAGATTTTCCAAACCACACTGCTACTTTCTTCCTCCCCCTTTCCCCTCTTCAATTCCCACTCCAACACAGGTGATCAGAGAGGAGAATCAGAGGCACAAAAGGTGAAGATCATGAGTTGAACTAAGAAGAACAATTTACTGGAAACAGCAATGAGGTAAGACAATTAATAGTAACAGCAATAATATTAATAACAAAAGTATACAAAAAGAGAGAATTAGTCACATACAAAAATCCTCACTGCAAATCCTAGGACAAAAAACAGGAAATGGAACCAGGGCACGTGTCTGAAAGATAGATGTTTTTCAATTTCCTTAGTGTGAGGCAAGGAGAAGAGCTGTAGACTTTATTAAACTGAACTTACTGTCACCTTTCCCATTGCCTGAAAAATATCAGAGAGTCCATGAAGAAGTAACGTGGGGGGCAGGAAGAATTATTAATTGATTTATGTGTAATATACTGTGAACTTGACAGGGCCTTTGCAGAATCCAGTCAATACCTTTGCAAAGAAAGAGAAATAAAGCTTTGGAGAGGACTATTTTCCTGGTATCTTCTATTTTCTATCTATTCTGTAATTCAGTAGGCAACCTGAACAAGAAGTAAATAAAACCATGAGGACTTCAACAATTTTATCTTAAAATGTGGTCAATGTTAGTCTTGTATCTTGTATCACACAATCCTGTATAAAATATTGTTTTCTGAAAATACAATTTGCTCATTAAAAAAGACAAAATACAGGTAAGCATTGATTATTCTCTGTGCTAAATACTACTAACATAAAGCTTAGACATGTCTTATGTAAAACCCATGTGGAAAACAGAGATGCAAAAACTCCCTTGTCTTCAAAAGGGAATTCACAGTCATCTTTAAAGGTACCAAGGCTTAACAACCATATGTGTTGTTTTGCACCTTCTCCTGCATTTTATCTTTGCGCCTTTTATGTGCTATTTTATGCCCAGAGTGAATACTCTCCCTTTAGTACTGGTTTCCAAAAATGTGTCTGGGGTTCACCAGTGACCCAGTTTGGGCCTTCTCTTTTCCCATCCAAGCACTTGGAAAGCTCCCCAAGCAGAGTCTCTCACGTGCTGCTGCAGTGGCAGTCACCCGGACTGAGGGACACTTCTATTCATTGCTCGAGGTGCTCCTGGGAGAAACACGAGGGTGTTGTTTGCCAAAAGCAGAGCAGGATCTGTGAGGGCAGGCGCTGGCTAGCTTCTGCACAGACACTGGGATAATTCCTCAAAACATAGCACATGGCCATACTAGACCCCCGTTTTAATTTTCAGACTGACTGAGGTTACTTATATGATCTAGAGATGCAATAAATAGCCTAAGTACAGAGCCACATTGTACTGCTATTAAACTTTTGAAGACCGAACTGACATTTTACTCCCACAGCACTTAACTCTTAATTAGCTTTGTGCCTATTTTTAAAACTATCTTTAATCTCCTGAAGGTATCTGGCAAAGTTTTTGAGACTTCAAACTAATTTTTTTGCAGGACATGTAGTCATTGCAAAGAGATCATGCTTTGTAGTGACACCATTTCTATTTAATGCATCAGAAGTGCAAAATGAAGCTCATGTTTAATTTCTGTACTTGGTCATTTGACATGAGGTCTAATGATGTAGCAAACAAGTAATTAAATGCTTTATAACTGCTAAGCTATAAAGGAAACAATAACAAATAAACTATACAGGACATTAAGCACTAATTCATTTAGGGTTATCCGCAAAGGATCTGCTTAAAGATCCTAAATTCTTCTGAGATTGCTACCCACTTCTGCATCCTTTCCTTTTAGACTTCCCCCATGTTGATCACTGCCTGTTGTCCTTAGCTGCTGTCCTCTGTCCTGTGATACATCACCAGCTCCTTGTCCTTTTTGCATGGTTGTGAGATTTGTAGCTTCTTTCTGACAGTCATCCTTGACCAAACTGCTGGGATACCTGTTAGAGGGAGCAGAAAGTGAGCTGACTGGGCACTGATCATATCCTCCTGAGCTGCACAATGATTTGTAGTTTGAGGGAAATGCTAATGAAAAACAAGGCAATCAAAAAAAATTCATCATTTTCAGTAGCTCAGCTAATTTAATTATAATTACTTTTTGCTTCATTTTAGGATTCAGTAAGAGACTGTGCATTCTTTAAAAATTAAAAGATTTGTTTCTCTTGCTCTTCTTGTAAAATATGGATTTTGGTTTTGTTTTGTTTTATTTTGTTTTGTTTGTTATGAGGACATCCAGACAAGGGAGAAACTAACTGAAGATTCAGGAGCATAAACTGAAACTAGTGCAGAGCACTATGGCAAAACTACAGTTCCTGCACTTCTGTGCCCACATATGGGCAGGTACATGGCAATAAACATTGTTCAGATAAGAAAAAATTAAGCTTATTAGATATTCTTTAAAGTTATCTTCTTAGGCAATCTATGATATGGATTAATGCTCCTAGAGGCAAACTCACATCACTTCCAGCACAGAAGAAGCCTCCACCACTCTTGAGGGGTCACAAATGGGGACAATATTTCTGCCTCAAGGACTTGGCAATATTAAGACTGAGCCTCTTTTTGGAGCTGTGGATACTATGTCTGAGCTCCTATCAAGCTTCTGTACAGCTTCTATAGTAAGATCCTTTCTTACAGAAAGTACAGCTAAAGTTAACATTGGTATTTGATGCACACTCTGTCTGATTCATTGGAATGTCAGGCAAGAACCAGATGAATCAGAAGTTGAGAAACGAGGTTAAATCACAGAGAATCTAAGACTTGAAAGAGAAAGATGCTAACAAGAACTGCTCTTTGAAATAATTCAATTTATTTTCTTCTTATTATATAATTTTCTTTGGGGTTTTCTGCCTTAGTTACACACTCAGGATAAGCAGTCTTTTAGAGATAGGAAAAGAGATCACGTTGAAATAAACCTTGTGCTGTTATCCTGGTTTTCAGTGCTCTGTGTGCAACAGGGTTTCCAAAGATTGTTTCAAATAAATTTATATTCATGGAAAATAAATAAATAAATAAATAAATAAATAAATAAATATTTTTATTGCTAGGCTTAAGCTGCCAAATATCCCAGTGTGTGTCCCCTGTCCCTCAGCTCCAACTGCTAACCTGCATCTGCTCTCACTCAAGGTTTAAAACACTACAAATACACATTTCAGCCTCCTAATAGAGAATTAAAAATACTGCACCCTTCTAACACAATCTGCTATTTTATATTTTCAAAGTATTTTCAAACAATAGGCTCTATGCAATCAGCCTCATGTATTTTCACAAAGACAGCATAAAACTGTCATGGAGGAAGCATGTGTCCTCTGGATGATCTGACTAAAGTATAAATACATCATATGATCTATATGAAATTGGTGATGCTTGGTGGTATGTTTCTTCCACAAACATGGTTCTTAGTATCAGGGAAACCATTTAATCTTTAACTGCTTTTACATTTAAGATGGGATCTCCAAAATCTGGTCATTCGTAGCAATCTGTAACCAATTCTCTACTCCCACTTTTGTTAGTCCATCCTCCCTTAATGCTGAAGAAGACTGAACCTAGAAACAATGTGGCACCTTTTTCTATTATTCACAGATAAGGAAGAATGGTTCTGGTATGCACTCTCTCAGGCTACTCCTTAAAATGCAAATATACAGGTTATAGCAATCACCATTTCCTTGGAACTCAGCTTGCAAGGTCCTTTAATTCATCAGAGGCCACTGAAGGAGAAAATTCTTCTCAGGTTTAAAGACTAAATTACCTAGTTTTTTCCATAGACTGTTTATATTCTATAACTTAAACTCTGAAACTAAGAGCAACCATGATTAGCAGAAGGTTGTATTTCAGCTGTATGTTATTAATATCAAACTATTTCCAAATGCTGTAATCAGTAAGCTGACAGCTCACTCTAAATCCTGCTGTTGTGGGGTTTACCCCTTCCCTGGCTGGTGCTCTCTAAGGCTTTTCCCATGGTGGGCTCTTCATATCTTCCAAGCACAGATCCATCCCTCATCTTAAATCAGTCCCTCTGATCTGAGAACTGAGTAATATGACAGGCATTTTAAGACTACTCAGTCAGTTCACAAGGAAAACCTCAATTGTTTTTATAATGCTTTAACACAAAATAAGCCTTTGAAGAAAAGGCTCTGTATTTAGCCACGTTTCCATATGATGCCATCATGTTCTTGATTGCTCAGAGAAGGCTGCAATATATTAGGCCAAATCAAGTTCTTATACAACAGTAATTTCACCAGCAAAATTATTTATCATTTTTTGTCAGGTCTTTTGTTATGACAGTCCACTACATTTTTTTCTCCTACATGTTACTTTTTCCCCTTAATTTTTTTCTCAGTTTTCCCATTCTTTTTTATATTAAATATTATTTATGCTAAAGCACATCTTAAAAATTCTACTACAACCTTCCTGCTATACAGTAATCTAACTAGGATGAGATTTGAGAATTTTTAAAATTCCTCTATGTCATAATTATCACAGAGAAAGAAAGAAGAGATTGACCATATCTTGAGTGCCAGTGGCTGAAGCTACAGGTTATCTATAAAAACCAAAATCATTGCTCACTTCATAAAATCCTCTGGTCAGCTTTTTTCCAAAAGCCTCCTAAAATCTTGCTGTGATCTTTTCATGGTGAGGAAACACCATGTATTATATTAGTTTGAAAAAATTAACAGAAAAAAAAAATGGTTACATGGGTAAGTGAAGTTTCTCTGAAGTTTAACTTGGCAGTGAAGCTCTGAAACTTCAGAATGCCCACATTCCATCAGCAGTGTTGCAAAGGGCCCCAGTAGTCATCTTCAGGATGTTGCCTCTTTAAAGAATGCAAAAAATTTTAAGAATGGAAAATTATAGTATGCTTTGCTCTGCTACCTTTTTATTTTATTTTTTTTTTTAGAAGGCTTATACTTCCACTTGGAGAGAAGTGTATGAGAACAGAGGCATTCACAGAGTAGCACTGTTGGTGATGGAAAGGTGCAAAAATAAGCAATGGTGATGTTTCTGTGTGGGCATGGCTCAGTTATAGAGAAGAATTCTAAGTTTATTAGTTGACAGGAAAAGTGATCTGCTTCCACATGTATGGTTCTCTTTCTTTGCAAAAAAGTAAGAAGTAAATAAGTAAGTGAAAAGAACCCAAACATAAGAGTACTATTTGCTGTGGCCTGGCCATTAGAACTATTTCATAAAGTTATGTTTAACTCATTTTTCAGGCTTTGCCACCTGGGGCTTATATTCTGCTTGCTGAGCTGCTTTCTCTGCTGTGTAGAATGTCCTGACAGCAAGATGAAAGAGCATAAGCCCTAGCGCATTTGAAAATCAGCTCATGTAGCAGAATTTGCTTTCTAATCCATGGAACAGCTTTCTCAACAGCTGGTCAGAAAACTGACTACTGGGCAGGCCTTCCTTCTTTTCAAGTATGAAACAACAATTCTGATGCACCCTAAGAGCAAAGAAGACCTATATACTTATGGGTCAGGAAATTAGGAAAAGCATCACCAGCTGGTCAAGTGAGACATCCTTCAAGATCATATCAGAGGTTCTGTGTCCAGTTCTGGTCTCCCCAGCACCAGAGGAAGACAGACATAGTGAAGCAAGTGTCCAGTGCAGAGCCATTTAGATGGTTGCAGAAGCGGAGTATCTCTCATTGTAAAGAGAGGCTGAGAGCTGGGGCAGCTCAGATGGCAAAAGAGAAGGAAGGCTCCAGAGTATCTTTTCAAAGTGCATTGAAGTCTGGGGCACAAGATTTATGAGGGGCAGCTGGGAGAGCAGGGATTTTTTAGAAAAAAGGAGGCTCAGGGGTGGGTGGTGTTATCACTCTGCAGAACTGCCTGAAGGGAAGGTGCAGCCAGGTGGGGATTGGTCTCTTCACCTAAGTAACAAGTGACAGGACCAGGGGAAGTGGCCTCAAGTTGCACCAGAGGAGTTTTAAATTGGGTATTAGGAAAAGTTCTTTGCCAGAAGGGTTGTCAAACATGGAACAGACTGTCCAGGGAAGTGGTTGAGTCGTCATCCAAAGTATGGATTTAAAAGACGTATCGATAGGGCAGTGATGGACTTAATGATCTTAGACCACCTCTCAAGGACCTTTCCACTTAAACTATTCTATGATTCTGCGGGAAGGAGGGAATTAAGTAGTTTATTACACCCCTCAATTGACAGGAGAATCATGCTCTTGAATGAACTACCACATGGGCAACACTGCCTCGCAGTTACAAGCAGATAACCAACACTCTGTCTGTGAGGCCTCTTCACACAAAAAGCAGAAGCATCTCAAGAGTGCTTCCCTGCTCCTCACCATCTCTCCCACACACCCTGCCATGGTGCCAGACTGCTTCAGAGGATGCAACTTCTCCACTTGTTCAAAAGCTTTGCAGGCCCTTACACTCCCTCTCCTAGGCCCTCCTGGGCACACAGCACACATGGGAAGGAAAGGACAGCAGAGAGACTCCCCATTTCTTTTTCAACTGAAAGATTTGGCCCAAGACTTTGCATTACCTGTATCCTCATGTGGTTCTGAAAAATAAAGTAAGACAATACAGCACCCACTTTCTTTACAAAGATTTATTGGGACATCACATTAAATTTCCTTAATCTCAATCGTACATCAATACTTCCGTCCAGCCAATAACTGAAAGAAAATAACATTGAGTTTCAATCCTCCCAACTACTTCAGCCTTCAAAGAGATCATAGGAGCAGATCTATCCTTCCCTCTCTTGACTTCTACCAGCAAAAGCTACACTCTATTTTACTTTATGAATATATTTTAAATATGCTAGATGAAAAAAAAAAAGACCAACACAACACCAACTGTGCTAGTTATGGACTTCTAGAAATACAGGTTGAAAAATAATATAGGATTTATTCTCATGTTGGCAGTCTATCATAGGATTCCCATGGATCAATAGGGGGTACCACACTGTTCAACATCTTCACCATCTTCATTAATGACTGGGATGATGGGATTGAAATCACCCTCACCAGCTATGATGATGATGCTAGACTGTTTTGAAGTGGATATATCAGGAGAGCCATCTTACACGAAGCTCTGGTCAGGCTGAGAGTAATACAGTGGTAGCAAGAACAGAACTGCATGAAGTCTAGCCAACGCAAGAGCAAAGTCTTGCTCCTGCATCAGGATCACTAAGAGCCCAGTACCAACTAGGATCCATGTGCTGGGGAGCCACAGTGACCATTCTGGGGGTCCTGATGGACAACATCAGGGTAGTTGGGTACTGATAACGAACACAAATCAGATCCTGGGCTGCACCTACAGGGGCATCCTCATCCTGGTGCTTGTCATGCCGCATCTGGACTGCTGTGCTCAGTTCAGGCCCATGCTATTCAAGAAGGATGTGGGCAGACTGGAGGTAGTTCAAAAGCAGGGCCATGAAGATGACCAAAGGGCAGGACAACCTTTGGTCAAGAAAGATTGAAGGATTCAAGTCTCATCTCTCTGGATAAGAAGAAACTCAGTGGGAACCTCATCAGAGTCTTAACAGTATTTAAAGGATGTTAGAAAGACAGCAAAAGCTTTCTCTTTACAAAGAAAGAGAGAAGAAAAGGTGCAATGGGTACAGATTTAGTTTCAACTTAGGAAATAATTGTTTTGCACTGAGAACAATCCTTCACTCCAGGGAGCAATATCCTGGGATGTGGTGGAGTCCTCTTCGCTGCAGGCTTTCAAGATGCAATTGGACAGGGTATTTTGTAATCTCATCTAGGCTTCCTTATCTATGAAAAGTTGAATCAGATGATCTTTTTAGGGTTATATTATGATTCAAGGACAGGAATCGTGATCACAGCTAAATCTGTTTTCAATTCATTTCTGTGAATGAGTCCAGGGATGGAACATGACATTTAGGATAAATTCCAAGGCTTTAGATTACACCATATACTTACAGTTGAAATTATGAAATAACAGATACTGCTGATAACTGAAATAATTGTACAGATGTGAACTTTGTAAAAGTCAGTATAAATAAAATATTGAGGAAAATAAATTGGGAGGGGTGAAAGGAAGTACTGGAAAGTAAGAATACTAATTCTATTTAGTTTAAATGTAGTAAGAAAAAAACTATTCAATAGCAGAGTCTTGACATTTGGGGCTCAAAATCAGAAACCTATGATCTCAAAATGAGAACCTGTGGCCAAGGCATCCTTTGGGATAGTAAATACATAAGCCTTATGTAACAAAGAGGAGAAAAGGGAAAGAGGGACCATTCATATTCTCTGCTTCATACTACATTTTTAAAATGGCCCAGTATTTAGAGTGAATGCTCTAGTCTGTCTCAGGTCATTATCAAGTTAAGCACATATTCTTCAGAAATCATTATACACTTCTCCTTCAGGGTTACTGTAGAGAGATTTATCATAGGCCAGTATGTTTGCAGCATGGCTGTCAAACAATTTTAAAAGCTGCTGTCAATCAAGGGCCAGAAATACCTCAAGGAGAAGTGTATGGCAGGTGTTTGGAATCCTTTCTGGCCCCACAGAAAGAGGCATTAAGAGACTATGGGGGAATGGGCATTGGTAGAAGGAAATGTTGAAAATTATCCAAGAAAAATAGATTTTAAAATCTAGATCCCAAATTCTGCTGTTAGGCACCTACAACCATCTCTTAGGTTTTACTGGCATATTCAAAACAGAAGCTTCATTCCTAGTAGAAGGCTTCACTCCTAGTAGAAAGCTTCAATTGTATGGTGTCTGCAAAATTATGGCAAATCTATATTTATTTCCCTTCCAGAAAAAAATTAAGTTTAGATATCAAAAGCATGTTTAACTCTGCCATCTAATCAGATGCTTGCCATTATTTCTTCATGTTGATGACATCATCTTTTAAAGACAGATTAAAAAGCCAATTATTTATTGGAGATAAATACAGAATTATCAATCAAATGAGGTTGCTTCCACCATCTTTTCCTTCTGTCACCTACAATGCTTCAGACACTTTAAAATGCTTCAACTGAAAAAAAGCAAACCCAACCACAATAAAATAAATAAATAAAACACAACCAGTTTTATAGTAGTTAACTTTTCAGGGATAATGTAAGACACAAACAAATACATCTTCAATCTATGCTGTTGATGGTACAAAATGGAACAGAGAGCTTCTGAAGGAAAACACCCTAAGCAGAAAATGCATTTACAAATAAAATGTCTTCAGGAGGAAATCTTCACACACTTTACACATAATAGAAAATATTTGCTTGAAAAATAGTGCTGTGAAGATTAGGAAGGCACCAGTCAGGCATACTATTATTACAGAAATTGAAAAACAGCTTTCATACAGACAATGCACAAGTAGCTGAATAAAGGATATTGTTATTTTAGGAGACAGCTGTTAAGAAAAAAGGAGTTTGTAGGAACCAGCAACTAGACACTAAAAAAAGGAAATAGTCTAATGTCAAAGTACTCACAGCTGTATCTGATATTTTCGTATAAAATGAAAACACTGACAAAAAGTATGGGGAAGGAAGATTATGTAAGTTTACGTATCTGGGGGGAAAAATCCCCAAAAAAACCAAAACCAAATCAGATAGTAATGCAAAAAGGAAAGAAGAGAACCAAACTGATATCTTAACTCCCTGCTATTAAGCAGGCACAGACAGGATTGTACACCACTGTGCACTGTGTGATGAACAGCAATGTGAAATGTACGTTGAGGTGATTCGGGGACCAGTGACTTCAGAGCAAGTCTGAAGAATGTTTCTCAGGAACTAGATATAACCTTTAAATTTCTTCTGTCAACTTTTTTATAGTTGTGCTGTCTCCAATCAATATATAAATGTGTGCAATAAAATGTGGACACCTGATGAGAATAAAGAGTATATTCAAACAGTAAAAGGTAAAAAAACCAGCCAAATGCAGGACCTGAGCATCACTGCATAAGGCAGACATAGCCTCTGGGCTGAAAACTTTTGATCAGAGGGGTTTAGGTACAGACTTTCTTCACAGGAAGGCTGAAAGCAGCCTCTTTTTATTAGACTTCCTTTACTATTTGATTTTAATTGATTATGTTTGTTGAATTCGTTCTTTTTGGGAACAATATACTATGTTGTCCTTCTAAAAGCCATAGAAATGAGTTCAAAACAGACAAAATAATCACAATTTTGTCAATGATAGGAAATAATTGGTATAATCTTCTAGCTTACTACCTTTTTCAAGTCAAAAATTAATCCTCAGTTCTATCAGCTGCAAGCTGCAGATGCAGATGTAAGAAAAGCCTCACAAGATTCAGCCATCCTGGTCCACCTTTCGTACTGACAATATCTTGCTTTTAGATAAGAAGATGCAGGCATGCTGCAAGATAATAGAGCTGAGTGAAAAGCAAGTTGCAGCAGAGACAAGCTTAGCAAAAGCTCCAGCAGCTCCTGGTGGCTTGGGGAGGGATAACTATCAGCAGCTGACAAAGCTTTTTCTTGGTATTTCATCTGTGGTAATACAAAAAGCCCAGATAGCAAATTTAATCTGAAATTGGGTCAACACATTTTGAGGACCAGAACAGAGAGCACAAGCACAGGACTTCAGCTGGGGCATTCATACCAGATCCTGCATATAACTGCACCCATATCCAGACGATTCTCTCATCACATTTGGTGTTGCAGTGAAGCTATTTAAAATTGTGATTTAAAAATTGTGAATTGTCTTAGAATAATTTTAAAATGCATGAAAAATACCTCAGACTACTGTAGGAGAGGCTTGGAGTTTTTTATTGCTATGGTAGTATCTATTGTGCTATGTTGGATGGGACTCCCAGAAGTAAATATTCAAGTTTTTGAATTGTCTAATAAGTTCCCAAAGAATATGCCTATTTTCACTTAAAGTAGTTCAAAAAAGCAGTGATAAGAATTTATGGATAGAAGGAAAAAAAAAAGCAAAAAAACCCCCCAAAAAACCACCAAATAAAATAAAATAAAATAAAAAGGCAAAACCCCCAAACAAACCAAATTAAACAGCAAAGAAAAGATGTTTTCTACTGGTGTAAGAAGATACAGTGGTGCTGTGCAATGTGTAGCAAATACTTTTTCATGAAGATGGGAGGCAATGTGCTTGAAAACAGGTTCAGAAAGCCATTTGCTTTCATGTGAATATCTTGGAAACACACCCTTGCATACAAACTCTGACCAGAAACTGCAGAGAAAGGCTGATTTACTGAGAACTTCAGCAAATAAGGTAGGGGAGCTGAACAGAGGATTTTTCCCTAAAAATTTTTGGCAGTCCAAGAGAGGTTGTTTCTTGGGCTAAACATGGTAGAACCAAACTTCATGTCTGAGTGATTCCTCCCACAACCAGCTAGTTTTCAATCTTTCTCAATTACAGAAAACCAGGTCTAACAATAAAGAATTCAAAATATATGTATTTGCACTTGAAACTGGTATTTCAAATTCAGACAACACCACCTTGTATAATTGTGTTTTTCAGATAGGTGATTCAAATCAGCCTGGTGTACTCCAGCTTTCTCAGTCCACCATAAGAGGAGTCTCTGATCAGTGTAAAAAAAATATCTGGACTGTTCTAAATTGGAGTTTACTTATTTTTAGTGTTTATTTTTACAGTTTCTGTTTTCCAAGGAAAATATTTCTTTTCAACCCCATAAACCCTGCTCATACAGTCAGCACTTGTGGGAGGTCTCCTCTTGGCCAAGTATGTGTCGTGTAGCTGACATTCATACAGTAAATCTCACCAGGATTTTGGGAGGGAGATTTTTACATCGTCCAGGGCCTGTGAGTTTTCTGTATTTAGACAAGAGAAAGGCAAAACCACAGAAAGAAGCTGGGAATGTTTTTGCTTAAACTGTCTAGCACTCCAGTCAGGCAAAGCAGGATTTTTGGTGAGTCATAGTGGTGCGAGCTGTAACTGAACAAGTAATCTGAAAGACTTCATTACTAATAACAAAAAGCAAATGCTATGAAATTAAGTTTTCCATGGCAACTAGACAAGTCACAAAAAACCCACAATATTTCAAGTTAAAATACAACTGAGCAACAGAATACACTTTTACTTTGTAGGCTACAAAGTCAAAAATAGTTGTAGAAATGCACACCAAAGACACAGAGCATTCTGATCAGTTCATTAGAAACACCAAACCACTTCTGTAAAGTCAAAAACCTCCTTTCTTCTAAAGCTGAAGTATCTTTCCTCCAAATATATTTCCTGACAGAAAATATGGGAATGAGGCAATGGGAAAAAGGCAAAAGCAAGTGAGCATACACAAGTAAACCAAAATTTACAGAAATTCTTAATATTGCTGTTCTAAAATAAGGTGAATCAAAAAACTGCTGCCTCAAGCATCTGACACTAGAACTCAGCAGTATTGACTCCCTGCATCATGCAATTACTGCTTATTACTCTGGTCCTCTTATATAAAAATCTTATGTTTTGGCAAAATATTTTTGGAGTCTACTTTCTACAGTTGTTCATAACCTTACAGGTTTATTTTTATTGTAATTTGAAAATTTCACTGTGGATCATCTTCAGTCCCTTTTACTACAGACTCGCTTATGTCTGATCTGTGCTTTTGAGAGAACTGATGAAATTAGACTTTCAGCTGAATATAAGGACTGTCAGTGTTCAAGCTTTCCCACTTCTTTTTCTCAAGTTTGTCTTTCATACTTCTAAAGTTTACTCTTTTTATTTGATTTTCTGTGTTTGCACCCACTATTTGGGCTGTGGATAATCTTTCTTCTCACACATTTTTGGCATTTCCTGCTGGTAGATCTACATCAAGAATCATAATATAATTTTTAAGATAGTGGTCCAAGATAAACAGCCTAACTCATCATGTTCTCAGCTTACCATTCTGATTCCTTACAAGGTGCTTAGTGCTATGTTCTGCATTTAATATTCTTTCTGTTATGACAAATCCATGCTCTATTGTGTTGTGGAATTAGCTGACAGTGAAACAGGATTGTAATTGTGTCTAACCCCATAGTCAAGGTAATTTGTAAAGCAATTGCAAGTACTGCACCCTAAGCCTCAACATGTCATCACTGCTGTTCATTGTTTTTCTGTTTCCTTCCTTGGTAAGTCTGTTGGTGTTTTAATTTGAGGTTTGTACGATTCTCTAAGGCCCTCCATCCATATCCTTACCTTCAAGAACACAAAATGCACAAACAAATGTGGAAACAAAACTAGAGCTATCATAAGACCAAAATATAAAATGCTAAGAAGACTAATCCTAACTCTATTTTGGACTTTTTCTGGACTCTTTGTTAAACGCTCACATTTGTTTCTGTTCCATGGCCTATAAATGTCTAAAATAATGCTTAAAGTCCTCTTGGACCTGAGTGAATTAACATTTCTAACATTTATTTCTCCCTTTGTTCTTTTTCACAAACTGTTTGTAACCAGATCTATTCATTATTCAAAATGATTCACAATTTCCTTCAGTGACTAATTCTTAACCAACCCATAAATCTCAAATACTGAAGGAATAATACTGGAATCAAATGCGCTGTCTGAAATCCTTTCCAGGCTGGCTAACTCTGTAAGCCAATCAATAAAAAAAACCCAAAATAATCTCAAATTTTGTAGATTTTTTTTTGGTGGAGAGCAAGTTCACAATGCTGAACTTTTTGTGGCATGACTAAGTAATTAGTATATTATTGCAATCCACTGCAGATATGATCTCCGTTTGCCAAACAGCCTCTATCCTAAAGCAAAGTGTAAGATTTTTTTTTTTGTGAATTTTCCATCTGAAAATTATAAACCTATGACACTTAATCTTGAAATGAAATAACTGAAAGTGAAAACAACACAGATTCCAACCAGTGTTTTTTAGAAGAACACACCCTCAGGAACAAACCAACAGATTTATTCAGCATAGCATTTTTTCCCCCTAGCCATCAATGAATCAACAAAGGCCAGATGCTGCAGTTCTGCAGTCCTCCAGACCAAGCAGACACCAACCATTAGCATCCCAAAAGGTCTCTGAAAGTATTCTGCTTTCCGAGATGATGATAAGATGGAATCTCTACGAGTCTGATGGAGGACAAAGTCAGAATTCACAATTACCTTGGCAGACCAAAAACACAGTCTCAAAAACAAAAGCAGAAGAGGATGCAATTCAGTTAGTTTATTGTACCACTCTGGGGGGAATAACCATTTTCACAAAGAGGAAGAAACAGACAACAAAGGACTGACAAGGTAATAGATCTTCAAGACAGATCCCAGGAACTACAATAGACTATGAATTGCAGGTGAATGAGAAGTGAGATACTACTAGAAAATATAATTTTTTTAAAAAAACCAAATATTAGACAAAAACTTAAACAGCAAAAACATTATCAGACACCATAATTTTTTTCACTCTACTCAGCACTAATAAAACTAAAGTCTAATGCCCAGTTTTATATACTGCACTTCAAAAAAATCATGTGTATCAAATTAGATACAATCCAGAGTAGATAAAAAAGAATGAGGAGGCATCTGCAAAACACAAGCAATTAAGTAAGATTGAAATAATTGGGCTTGTTTAGTCTAAAGTTAAAAAGATTACAGCCAGGTGTACAGATGGGTGGAGAAGGACAAGGCTGGAGAAAAAATGATGACACTCTTTAAATATTTAAGAGGCTTCTTCAAATGGAAAAGAAAAAAAAATAATATACACTCTGGTGCCAACAACAACAACAACAAAAAATCTTGTTGCGTAATAAGACAAAATGAAATTAAACTTCATGAAAAAGAATTTATAAAGTTAAAATAGGTAACTACTATGATAGATATCAAAAGGATAGGATTTCTTACTGAAAAACTATAGCTTTTGAATAAACACATTAAACCAATACCTGTCTAGAATAAATGAATTTTTCTTGTCCTTTAAAGCCTTTTTTTCTGTCACCATGATCATCTGTGCTACACAGATAATCTCTTGTAGGCTCAAAAACTAACTTCACTAGAGTTCTGTGCCTGCCATTTATTTGCAAGTGCTTAGCTATTTATTATGCCCTTAGGTCAATTACATAAAAAATATTCATAAAAATGTAATAAAAGAAATGCAGTATGCATTTCTGAATAAAACAGGAGCAAAAGCTAATTAAGTCAGTGTTTAAGACATCTACTTTTATTCCCTTTGCCCATATAGTTATCACAAGTTGCATGCCGTGTTCTCAGTCTGTAATGAGATTTCTAATAAGGTACATTTCTCAGGGTCATTTGACATGTGGACATATAAAACATGCCCTCTTACTTTGACATACTAGCCCCTCTAAAAAATTCATTCCTCAGTAAGTCTTTCATCATAAATGAATTCCCAATTAACTCTCATCTCTCCGAAAAAAAAAAAAAAAAAAAAAAAACAAAAAAAAAAACAACACTTTGTATGGAAAAAAACACTTTTCTGGAATTTTTAATGCATAACTCTTTCCTGAGACAGATTATTATTTACTACTGTATAAAGAAAATTTGCAGCAGTATTCTTCATATCAGTGTCATGTCATGACAAAGTTCAAGGAATAGAGAAGACATTACTGGCTTGCAAAATTGTCATGACAGCCACAAACACAAATCTTTAATCTGTTCCTTAACAGGGACATGCTGCATGGAAAATAACAAAAAGAAATCTCAAACATCCAATAAATCTTTTATAACACGTCAACTAAGTCACCTTGGCAAGAACTGAGGAGATCAGAGCTCTATTGCTGATTCTGACAGCAATCAAACTATCTTGATCAATGTTCTTCACAGCAGTGCTTTTCTTCTTCTATTTCATTAATAGAGATTACTCAAATCCATTGGAATATTTTTTTCTACAGGTTTATAAAGCGACAAATCAGGTTAGTTTTGACTTCCAGGCACTGCAGTAAGGCCATTAATAATTTTTTTTTGGTATATAGAGATCTTTTTGAAGATATATAGGTAGTAATCTCCAGTGGATAACAAAAATTAACAGCGCTGACTATTCTTTAAATCAGAAACAACAGGAAAATAACACAACTAATCTGCATGACAAGCAGAAATAAAGAATTATTGATTACTGTTCACAGGAACCTACAGGGCTTCTGGATTAAATATTGATAATTCCTTCTACAGACAAACACAGCATAACTATTTTTCAGAAGATGGTAATGGATCAATATTTATTTTGCAGAAACTTGTTATGCTAATCCGTTTACCATCATATTCATTAAGGAATATATATTGATCAGCCATACAGGAATGCAGTGCTTAGTAGTACTCAGTATATATGATACATATGATATTTAATTTATAACTTGCTTCTTTTGTAAAGTTACTTGAAAAAAAGAAAAAAAAGGACAAAATAAAAATAAAATAACTTTTGGCTGTGACTCACCCCTTGTTAGGGAAGAAAAATGCAAATAGTCTTTGGGAAAGACAGAATAGCTGCTTATGTGTCTGGCAGATTCTGAATAAACCTCCTGCTAAAACTGGGATCTTGCACAAAGTTATAAAAGAGAAGGAATTCCCCATTAAAGCTTAAACTCTTGTGTCACTAGTAATCACATGAAATTGTCTCAACAAGACATAGCCTGTGACACAGAGCAACATGCATTTTTTGATTATGCCCTTACTTTCGTTTGTACACCTGTCCTAATTCTGAAGGGGATCACCACTAATTCTGTAGTTTCTGAACAGGTTTTGAGTATCCACTGCATAACTTCCCTTTGGAGCCTTCGACTTCAGTCTGGTCTGCTGGCTTCAGGGCATACAGAGACATGTTCACTGCTCTTTGAATAATGATTTTGACCACCAAAAGTAGAGTCAATAGAAATAAGATCATCTTCTTTCACAGCCTCAGGCTTAGAGCAAATGCTGCTTTTCAGCCATCTCTACACTGTATTATCCTCAAGCAGACAAATAAGGTCAGAACTGATAAAATAAGAATAGCTGGCTTCCTGTAACAGCCACCAACTCATAAGACTATACAAACCCAAAGGATTAATAAGATGACAAAGAAATAATTTTTTTGTTTTTTTTTTTTTCCTAGAGGAAGAAAATTATACTTTAAAAATTACAGTAATATAGTCTTACATTTTAAAAAATAATTTTTAATCTTTTTGAGAAGTTATTTATTTTCAGTGCTTACTTCAGTAATTTTTTACATTCAGACTGAGGAAGAAATTACGTATAGAGGTTTGGGAGCTGGGACAATGAGAGTTAAAAATTCCTGCCAGGCTGGAGGAAGTAAAGGCTCCATTTTGAGTTCTATCTCATTCAATTCACAGCATATTTTTCATTCCAACTAAAGCAAACAAATTATAGCAAACAAACTTTAGAATTTTGTGACAAATCCATAATACATTATTTTTCTAATTCCTTCATGCACTTTTTTTTGCCCTAGTTCTGCAGCTAAGTTACAGTTTCCGTGAATACATATTAGTCAAGATAGGAGCTACCCCCACTCACTCTAGGTTGTTTCAATTCAATACACCCAAGTGTATTGAATTGAAAGAATAAGAGGTCAGGATAATAAGGTGCATCTGGATAATCTAAGAGGTATAGATATTAGATCCTAAAGACTTGATTTCTTCACTATTCTTATAATGTGTTCGTATAAAGCTGTAGGTTTTCTGAACATTTAAAAGTTATATGGTTTTGTTGTATCTTCAAGGCAGAGAAAAGTGATTGGTATTTTTTGTCTTTGTAACAGCTCTAACTGTGACTTTAACTGTAACTAATATGATTGTTATTCTATTTATTTCCATTAGCATTGCTTCTAATTATTTGTTATTGCTTCTTACAGTACTATTATTTGACTGCATTCGTCAGATAAATCATCCAAAAAGTGTTTGTGAAGGAAGACAAAGGCAAAGAGGAAACAGAATTTCACTCTGGACCATACAGAATTTGAAGCTCCCTTGGAAAAAGCTTTTGATATAGTATTTGTACAACAGAATCTCCTCACAGTATACCTCTGCAAAATAGAGGTTTTGAGTATATAATGAGTCTTCATAGACCATGTTCCCCATTATGTGCAGCACTGAAGATGAAAAGATGCTTCCTTGCTAATCTAAACAGTGGAGGAAATGCCCACAGCTCCATGAGGCAAAAACAGCGAAATGACCTTTTCTGCTTGAAAGTTTGGTGCCATGCTGGGTACCTACAGCACTGGAAACAGAGCCAGAACATCTGTAATTAAACTAAAAGCAGAAAAGAAAGCAAGAGCCAGCTGGAGACATTGAGAGCCTTCTGCAGGATGATAGAGACATTACAATTTGACATCTTCCAGCCTTCAGCAGGCGAAGACTGCCGCAGGCCAGCATGAAGAAATGTTACGTGTTGATAGGGCACAGTTCTTCAGATTTCACCTCAACCCAGCTGAGCAACTGAGATCTGTAATGTGGGCTGAATGGATACATGTGATCTAAAGGAGAATGGCACACTTATGAATAGAAGGGTTTAAACCAGAAGTCTCAAATTCATGGGCTATTTCCATTATCTTTGTGTGTGCTCTGTAAGCTGTTGCTTATCAATATTCTCATCAGATTTACTCCACCTTAAAAACAAGCACCAAAATGTACTTGGTGGAAGTAAACACATGACAATATCTTTGAATTTAAACTGTAAACCAGGAATTAAATATTAATATTAAGAAGCAGCTTTCTCTATGCCATTAAGTTGTCCATTTAGAAAACTTTGTGAACAATTTAACAACCCTAGTTTTAAAACTCTCTAATAGATCATGCGTCAGCTGTAGCTTTTTTCAGCTACTCATCACAGAGATACCTAACTGCACCTTTCTTTGGATTCCTTTAACAATTTAGCTGTCCTCAGCTCATTTTCAAATTGCTCACGGAGCTCCTTCTGTGTTTCTATTTTTGCCCTTGGTTTACAACAAAATTAATTTTCTGTTTTGATTGCAGGAAATTTAATATTTCTCATGCAAGCATTAGTATTTTCGCATTATATGTAGCAAAAAGCACAAAGGACTAAACACCAGATGAGAAGATATTTCAAAAGTCTCAAGAATCTACAATGTTGTGTTTTCATGACCCTGTCTAAACCATCTGAGCCAACACAGAGATATTTTAATGGATTTTAAAAGAAGAATCAGGTCTCAGATGTACCACTAGGTTTTATCTTGTCTAGTATTCAAGCCTAGGTTTAAAGCCTAATCAGCATTAGCATTTGTGACTTCTGCAGAATCAAACCTTTACAATGGTACTTTGAAGTTGTGCAGTTAAACTTGTGGTCTAGCACTGTGAAAATCTGAGCTCTGTTCTGCTCAGCTCAGCTCAATTCCTGTCTGAGCTCCTGCAAGCCCCTGAGCTGCTCTCCACCTTGGCAAACGGCCTGGTTTGAAACAGAGTCTGCCTTGTTTGTTCAGTACAAATTCCTGAAAACCAAGATTCCCACTGTGTGTTTTCTATCAAAAGGGGACCCTGATGTTGGCTGAAGCCTCATAAATCTTAAAAAAAAAAAAAAAAAACCACTGCATATACTCCCGAGCAGCGAAACCTTACAGAAATGCTGTCCTTGTAAGGTATTCGCTTAGAGTCATAACCAGGAAAAGACGTCTCTCTGAGTTTAGGTAGAAGTAGAAATAGAGTGTACAAGTGACAATGCAACCAGAGATGTAAATCCTTCAATTCAACTAAAATTAGGAAGTGGGCTTACTTCTCAAGTTCCCAATTTTGAATATTTCTATTGTAAAATGCAATCTTTCAATACTATTGTTAGCTAAGACAAGGAACCGCATTTCTGTCTCATAAATATCAGTTGAAGTGTGTATTACTAACTTGAAAAGAAAAGGGGGAAAATGGAAAAAGAAAAAAATAAAAACAACACCAGAGGTTTTAATTTTAAAATGTTAAATGTAGGTTTGGGAGGAGGAAAAGCTATAGCCTCACTGATTATGTTTTTAAGAAGTGGCCATATGTAAGTCATTATAGCAACATATCCTGAAGACCATATCCTCATTAAAAAAACATTCTCTGCTTTTAGTCTGTTTCAGTTTAGAACACCAACAATTTCCTCTACAGCTGATAAAGCCAAGGTTTCAGGATATGAAGAATGAAAACATTAATTCAAGAAGGTAATATGTCTAAATTCTTCATGTTGGAATTAATTAAAATTGCAAAGTAAGAGGAGGAAGTTGATAGTAAAAGTAATTCCTTGGAGCTAGCATTGAAATTCAGACTTTGCCACTCTCCTAAATCAGTAAAAACTTTCTGATACACTTAAAGAAAAATATACAGTCTGAAATTTGAAAGATTAGTAAAGGGGGAAATAATCACAATATAGCAGGAAGTAGTTCCTCAACTTTTGCAGATCATCTGTAAACCTCCTCAATACTGCTATCTCCACTACAAAACTGGAGGAAATGTCTGAGTGAGGTTAATCAACTCAGCCAAGGCTGAGAAGTGTTACATGAAATCCTAATTTGGAGAAAAACACATGACACAACATATGGGTCATCAGCAAACAGCAAAGAGTTTTATGTGGCTGCCCCTTTTATAGGGACTTTGCATTTCTCAGGTTCAGGCAGTTGATTTTTGGGACCTCTCTCCACCCTGCTGTTTGCCCAGTGGTGCATCTGAATCTAGAACAGGGTTGGCTGAGGTCTTTGCTTGGGTTTGAACCCAACCCTATCCAGGGACTGTTTCCTGCTAGGTTGGTTGAGTTTAAAGGGCAGCTTCAGATCAGCTGCACTTGCAATAGAGAAGATGCAGAAATAGACTTTATGGTACCTGGCTGTTTGTCAGCTCATCTATACATTTGATGCTATATCACGTCAGTTGAAAAATTGCCTGAGACCACTGACCTTGACAGAAAACACTAAAGTTCTTGAGGAGAATTTCAAAGCAGCCTTCACGCTGCTCTGAGGTATCTTGAGGATGCCATGGCAAGAAGCTTAAGCACTAGAATTTCATGCTAACAAGTTAGACTTGTGACAATAATGACACGAATTTAGATAGTTACTGTTCAGGTTAGCTGAAAAAATTAGCTGAAGTACATGATGTTTATCCCAGCTTTACTCTCAGGGCTGCTAATTCTTCAAGCTTTCCTTGACAGCTAGCCTGGAGAAGCACAGGGCTCAGTTCCCTGCAAATTAATGTCTCTATGATACATTTGTGGGGATGTTACTGGAGTGCCAAGCAGTTGAGAAAAGCACCTCACAGGTAAAAGAATAACTCTAATTTCAACTCTGCAGAAGATGCTGCACTGAATGTGATTCTGACTGAGTCATTTCTAGGAAATCAAACCTAGAATATCTGGCACCATGGTGCTTAACAGAAGCTCACACAGCGCCAAACATCTCAGTGGTAGCCTCAATATCCTGACTAAAACTTTTGGACAGTACTAGGCCACCATAAATGAAAAGGGGTATATTCCTCAATAAGGCAACATGGAGAAGCCTATAGGAAACTTTTTGTGAAAAGATAAAGTATATGACAAATCTAACAAGAGTTGGAATTAGATTAAAAATTTGTGGCAAACCATTCTTTAGTGTCACAAGGGATCATCAGTAAGGGGTCCTGATATCAGCGATCTATATGCTGCTGATTGAAAGAAATGATGATTGGAGTAGTTGAACTGTAAATGTAAGAAAAATCCAAGTACTAAAAAAATCCAAGAACAGACCCATCATGGAGTTGCCATCTGAGAGCTCCTTGAGCTGAAGTTCAGCTGACTTTTCTCTATTACATAAAGGGCCAGGTAAGCTTCTGATGAACATGACAAAAGTCACTGAGGCAAAAAAATAGCCAACAAGGCATTGTGAATTGTGACCATGATTGTCATTGCACAGTTACATGGTGGCAATAAATAATTACATCAATGTAATCACTGGTTATCTTCGTACCGATTTTGCAGCTGTGTTTTAAACCTCAGCTTAAGAGTTACATTCTTGGGAAGTTTGTGGTCACTGCATAAAGCAAAATACACTGAAGTTCTTTTGTTTACAAAGCATAAAGAATTAAATTTCTGGACATATCTGTAAACTCTCCAACAGCTAAAGGGAAAGGTTCAGGCCTTTTTCACCTACCATTTTTTGTTGTGATTCCTAAGACCATTCTCTCTGACACAACAAGACTGAAAATGTAATTCCAAACGGTGAAGAACTGAAAAGGTTACAGAATATTTGCAAATCTAAATTTTAAACTCAATTAAATGAATTGGTTCATTGGGCTTTATTACTAACGAACACCTAAATACAAATTTGCTTGTGTAGGCAAACAAATTTAAAAGACACTAAAAGAAATATGAGGAGACATAAAAACTTATGACTGCACATTAAGCACCTTCCTCACAAATAAAAAGAAGGATGGAAATTTCCCTGCAGTTCTTTGCACAGTTTGGCTGGCCCTAATTTTTAATTAGTCAGTTTATGCTTAAGCCACAGTAACTCCTTCCAATTTAAATAGCAGTATGTCTGAAATATTAAGAATGCCATTTCCTGTTGCTACACCAAGTTGCAATAAGAGTTTTGGTAGGAAAATATCAAGATGCATTAGAAAGGCAATGACTTACCAAGTAAACTCACAAAATGTGTTCTCACCTGCCCACACACATGGATTAATTTTGATTTGCTTTGCTGTTCCTATTTTCTTGTATATGCATAGAGACTACACTAAAATGTAATCTAGACTTTCTCATCGCAAACCCTTTAGAGGCAAACTTCTGAGGTGAGATAAAAAATGAAGCTTGAGAATCTTTGAGACCACTGTTTCAGAAATTTATTTCTAACTTATTGAGAATGGTATGAAAAGAATAGTTACAAAACTATGTCCAAGTCAGTTTCCTAATCTGTGATATATCTAATCTTTGTTTCTCTCTGTGTCACCTAGTTATACAAATTAATACAGACAGATCTGACTTTCATGTAATTTTCTGCTACCCTTTATTATAATAAGACAAACCCCTTTTTTGAAGTTAAACATTTTCACCAGTCACTTATCATAAAAGAGTGGGGGAGGAGAAAAGTAGTTTAATTATATCAGTGAAAGAACACCAAATCTGGGTGCACTGGCACAGAAGGTGTTTGAGTCTGACTGTGCCCTCTGATCTTGGCAGCACAAGTGGGAGTTATTAACCTTCTCAATCTCTAGATAATCTCATAGTAAGGCACATGTAATCTCCTGCATGTATGTTTCAGAAGACTGCTTGAAAATTCTGGAATTTGAGGGCAAAGATGCTGTGTATGGACTGGGGATGAGGGAAATTAGATTTAGACTAGGATGGTTTTCAAAGTTCTGCAACCTCCCTAGGAAGTCTGAAGTGTCAGAGTGAGAAACATCAAACTGAAACATGATTGCATTTCTCCTGAATTTGCACCCAGTTGTACTCTGTACATAGATAATGATGCTTTCAGAGGCACCTTCAGGAAGAAGCCCAGGATTCAGATGTGTCTGTTTTGACCTTTTGGTTTCCTTCCAGAGGTCACAGTCAGGAGCCCTCATCCATGAAGACTTTGGCAGCCACAGAGGAATACCTCTGAAAATATAATCTTTACAAAACTATATGTGCCCTTCAGAAACCTCATACAGTCTTGGCCTCACTGCCTTGAGGAATAGCTCAGGTATCCCTCAAGACTACACAGAAATGTTAAATATACAAACACCTGGCCAGATTCTGCTGTGAATGAAACTGCAGCGAAGGCAAAAAAGAGAACAATTTAATTGCTTGTCTGCTAACAGGACAGGAAGGCTACAAGGAGAAGAGGAGGCTGAGTAGTGATAGCTTTATGTTTTCAAGAGAGGAATAAAAGCAGACCAAGCTTTCTGGCCTCTGAGCTTCCGAGTGTTTCCCAGGGTACAGAGATCTCACTGAGAGGAGAACAGGTGAAATAAAGAGCCCATAGGACAGAAAACCAATGAAAGAAAGTAATTTAATTTGTTCAAAAATTCTGCATATCTATCATTTCATCTTAAATTATTTTGAAATGCAAAAGGAAAAATCAGGAAAAATAAGGCATTTGAATTGAATTAAGCTACCAAAACAGTATGAGAGCCATGAAAAATGGCATAGGTCAGAAAACTCTGCAGGAGGAGTCTGACAAACCACCATAATGAACAGGAATTGAACTTTGTCTCTTGATTCCAAATATATGATCCATCACAATCCTGGCCTGTCATCTGGTAAGGTCAAGAGACCTGTGTTCAGTTGTTCTCTTGGCTTCTAAGAAGAGTTTCTTGAATCAATGCTGTGTTTACCAAGGCACAAATGATAACCATCAAAACATCTTCATTCTAATAGGCTCATGTGTGTGATATGGAAGCCTAATTTGCTGGAACTAAAGCTGTATAAAAGCTAACATTTAACAAAGTTCTCTTATCTACATATAGTCTATTAATACGTTGTGGCGTCTAGGAAAATGCAATCAAGAAAGTAACAAAATGGGCTCTGCTCAAGAAGGAACAGAGTGCTCATAATGAAGAGAGGGCATAAGTTGTCATAAGATATATAAAAAAAAATCTTTTCTGAGCCTGTTCCAGCTGATTGCAATCTTGTATTAAACAGCTTTATATAGTATATTGGGTTTTTATGGCAAACTTTTTGTAGTAGGGGGCTACAGAGGTGGATTCTATCAGAAGTTTCCAGAAGCTTCCCCTACATCCAAGACAGACCCATCCCTGGCCAAGGTCAAACTCATCAGTGATGGTGGCAGTGCCTTTGGATCAATGTACTTACAAAGGGAAAAAAAACCCAAAAAACCATGCAGCAGCAATCACAGGCAGAGAATGGGGGAGAGAATGAGTACGCATGACAGCAAGAGCCCTGCAGACACCAAGGTCAGTGCAGAAGGAGGGGCAGGAGGTGCTCCAGGGGCTGGAGCAGACGTTTCCCTGCAGCCCCTGGCGCAGACCATGGTGAAGCAGCTCTGCCCCTGCAGTCCGCGTGGTTCCACAGCAGAGGAGAGATCCTCCTGCAGCCCATGGAGGACCCACTCTGGAGAAGGTAAATGTGCCTGAAGGAGACCCTGACCCCGTGGGAAAGCTCTGCTAGGCTCTTGGCAGGTCCTGTGGAGAGAGGAGCCCAGCTGGAGCAGGTTTGCTGGCAGGACTTGTGACCCCACAGGAGACCCACTACGGAGCAGCCTGATCCTGAAGGATGGTACACTGTGGAAGGGATTCATGCTGGAGTAATCTGTGAAGAACTGCACCCTGTGGGAATGGCTCACACTGGAGGAGTTAATGGAAGACTGTCTCCTGTGGGAGGGACCCCACACTGGAGCAAGGGAAGACTGTGAGGAATCCTTGCCCTGATGAGGGAAGAGCAGCAGAGAGAACGTGTGATGAGCTGACTACAACCTCCATTGTCTACCCCCTGTGTCAAGGTAGAGAAAATCATGGGAGAAGCTGAATTTGGGAAGAAGGGAAGGGTAGGGGGAAGGTGTTTTAAGATTTACTTTGTACTTCTCATTATCCTTTGATTTGATAGGAAATAAAATAAACTAATTTCTCCAAGTTCAGCCTGTTTTGCCCCAATAGTAATCAGTGAGTGATCTCTCCCTGTCCTTATCTCAATCTGCTAGCCTTTGGTTGTATTTTTTCTACCCTGTCCAGCCAAGGAGCAGAGGGCTTTGGTGGGCACCTGGTGACTAGCCAGGGCCAACCC